>NC_050573.1:219654535-220872035 GCF_011100635.1 Trichosurus vulpecula | reverse complement strand
TCAAGTCCTAAGTGTTCTTGCCAAGCCTAATTCAGTTTGGCAAAGATAAGAAGCCACTTTTCCAGAACTTTCTTCATAATATCATTAGCTCCTGGCTTGAGAGCCCAAGCATGAGAAGGACCCTTATGCCTTTGCTGGCCTTCCAAAGATTCCTTCCAAGACGTTAAGCACAAAATTTGTTAAGTTTTTTTTTTTCTTCTCTCTATTTGAAGATTTCAGTGACTCTATTCCCTTTTGATTGCCTACTGTATTCTCACCCGGGTTTCCCAGATGAAAATGACTACCTTATCTTGTTTCCTAAAATACTGCTGATTATAAAACAATCTTGAACTAACTTTTCATGTTTTCCATTCATTTACCTTCAGGTCCCAAAGACTCTGGCCCATGGAAAATATGAGTCACTTTTAATCTATTCCTCTCTGTTTTGATTGGTTTTCCCAAAATAGATTTCCTAGCTAGCTGTGATAGCTGGTTTGGCCCCCCTAGATAAGTTTGGATTTTCCACCTATTTTCCTTGTACTTGTCCTACCTTCCTCTCTAGAAAAGTAAGTTGCAATAAATTGGTTGCAATGTGTTTCTAATGATGAGTTTCTCACAATAAGTAGCATAAAAGACATCATCAAGGATATCTACCACAATGACCCACCACAACCACTCCCTCAAAAAAGAGGAAGGCTAGTCTTGTATAGAAGAACACTGGATGAAAAACCAAAATATACTATTTCATTTGGTGATCACCTTAGTCTCTGTGGATTCAATTATCATCTCTATACTAAGGATGCTCAGATCTACTTATCCAGTCCTAACCTTTCTGCTGACCTTGTCTCGTATCACCTACTGCCTATTGGACATCTTGAACTGAATGTGCTATAGCCTTCTTAAATTTGACATATCCAGAGCTCAATGCATCGCCTTTCCTTCAAGACTCTCTCCTCTTCTTATGTTTCCTCTTATTGTGGAGGGTACAACCATCTTTCTAGTCTCCCAGGCAAGTCTAACCATGTCACCACCTACCCCACTAAATAAACTCCAGTGGCTCTCTATCACCTCCAGGATCAAAGACAAATTCTTTGTTTGGCATTTAAAGTCCTTCACAACTTGTCCCTCCCCATCCTTCCAGTGTTCTTATACCTTACACCCTACCCTCCCTGTTTGTATAGCCCAGGTTAGCTTTGTAGCTCTCTTGCTTGAAAGTTGATTGCAGAGTTTGTAAATGCTACATTTAAGTAGAGAATAATTGAATATTTGTCTAACTAGAGAGCAGTAAAGATAAGCAGACAGTTTAGAAGTAATTTCATGTGGTGTACGTGTTTCTGAGTGGACCAATGACATCAAAGCCTTTGGTCTAGAATTGTGAGTTACTCTGAGCAATTTTTTTTCCTCTGCCATATGCTTCCCTACTAAGTTTCTGTGTGTACCCTCAAATAATGAGTGAATTAGTGGGAGAGTGATGGAGGTTTATGTAGGGATTATGAGGAGTTTTATTATTCATATGTTCATTTTCATATATAAGCACATGTGATGTTATAAATATTTCTTTTGCATTATTGCTAAATTAATGGTTATGTTTAAGATTCAAAATGTGTCATTATTATGAGTGGCTAGTTTGTATAAATGTAGCATCCAGCATACCCAGCATATTGGGTATCTACAGTCAATGTAGTTTGGTGTATGTATAACATTATACTGAACTCTTTCTTGGAAAAAACAAAATGAGAGGAAATACAGCTACAATAAGGGATGTTTGCATCAGAAAGCCAGTAGTAGGGCTCCAACCAAAATGTGGAGCTTGTTGTTGGGAAAAAAGTGGAATTTCAATAATAGTAAATGGTTAAACAAATTATGGCACATTATTGCTCTCTAAGGTAATTAAGGTTAACAAATGTGTGGACCATAAAAAATATAAAAAAGAACTTTATGAAATAAGTTTACAAGGTAAAGTAAACAGAATCATCAGGACAAGGTATTTATTTACCAAATAAAAATGAATAAAAATGGAAATGAGTGATGAGTTATGTAAATAGAAATAAATTAGCAGAGACTCATTTGCTAGCAGAAAAGTACTTCCCCTCAACAAGATTATCCCTAGGGCTTTGCAGGGGTGATCCTTTTCTAGGAATCTAGACCTGCAAGTTTGATAACTAGTTGCAGAGTAAGCTAACCCAGGGAATAACTAGGTGTCTACATGCCCAGATGAAATGTCTAAGGTACTAGCAGTGGAAGGTATGTACACTCGGGCGTTATACCCAGTACAAGAGAAAAGGTAGGTTTAAAGAGGAATATTGTGAGCCAGATTCTAGATTCTTGATAAAGAAGGGAGGGTGACCTAGGGAATGGTAGAAAACTTCTAAGATCATATACACACATTAAAGAGCAGGCCAGTGTTATTTTTGGCCACACTATCAGTAGAGTTTCAAGATTTCCAAGTCCTAAAGCAAGTTGAATAGGTGTTTTCACAAATACTGCTACCTTTACACCTCCATAGATCCTGTGAAGATGGCAGGAGCTTTGAGCTGAGCGACTTGTAAAAATATGCTTCACCAAGTCATTGCCACACAAGTCTCATGTAATTATCATTGAGCAAGTGAATGACAGAGTAGTCAAGCAAAGACACTGTTGAGTATCCCCATGACAGAAGAGCTAGGCTAACAAATGGTGACAGCATTGTTAGCCATTTCTATATTCAACCACAGATGAACTTGGGAGTAAAAGCTCATTGTTCATTTCTTTTTAACAACCTCTCAGTGCACTAGATTATATGTACAAACTGAATAAAGTATAAAAAGACACATTTTTATCTACATTTTGCATAGAAAATGAGCCTTTGTTAATGTGCCAGTTAAGTTCCTTCTAGTTATGACACAGTGCCCTAATATTTTAAAGACCTCTTATAATTCATTCTTTTCAGTAGGTTTCTCTCCTTTTTCAGCTAATTCAATTCTCCTATCTCACTAAATTTACAGGGAATCAACTACACTCATTAAAAAAGGACTTTGAAAACATAAGCCTGGCTGTTGCTATTCACTAGGATATTTCATTTTAAAGAATACACTATGTATATATATATATATATATATATATATATATATATATATATATTTTAAAATCCCTATTAAAGAAAGGGATATGTCTTCCACTTCATAAAGAATTTTGGCTTTGGAATTCAAAAGCAGAAGCTATTGAATGTGAAAAGCAAGAAAGCACCCTATGGTGTATGTAAGATGACAAAAGATGAGGATTAAAGTTTTGAGGACTTAGATGAATACAGTTGGCATGTCTATTCATGTAATCTAAAAGTACACTTGAATTAATAATCCTTCAAACATTGAGATAGGCTATAAAGCCTTGGTAGTAGCAAATACAAAGCTGATACTAGGTAAAACTAAAGAATTAAACAAAAAATAAAAACCTGTCTTCAATCCCAGGGCTTAGTTATGATTTTCACTTTTGTATTTCATTATTCAAAATTAAGTTTGTTTCATAAAGTTAGACTCCTCTGTTTAAAGGAAAGAAGTCGTGTTTTCCATCATGATCAGTACATAGTGGAACAATTGGTTCAATTTTACATCTCACTTGTGTGTTGTAAATCACAACTCATTTTTCTGTAGCAAGCAGAGTTAGGCCAGGGCTGATGGAATTTTTAACTCATAGAAGAGATTTTTAGGGATATATGAGACAAACATTTCCTATTTTAAGCAATACTAAACACAACCATACACCCGTCCTCTCATCTCATAAGTGTCCTTGAAAATTGTGACAAAGATAAGGCACACATAGCCAATCAGTATTCTTTTCTCTGGAAAATCTGTACCTTTATACTACAAAAAGTTATGGGGTGGGGTAGAGGGAGGCTGGGGGGTAGTTTTCTGCCTAAACAACAGAGCTTAGTATGTAGTTAACAATAATGACCATGGATTTCATTATTAAATGTTATTTCAAAATATACTTTCATATGTTATTTTCTTAGTGCAAATGTTTGTTTTCTCTCAAAGGGTCATAATATCCATAACACTCAGAGTAATTTCTGAGAATAGAATAGAATTGTAATTATACAATAGTGATTGGAATTTTGTCCCACAGTGCCCAATTGAGAGGACCTTCATATTACTTGTAGTTCTTCACCTAGTAGAAACAATAGAACTTAGTACTTAGGTAGCAAAAGAATGACCAGTTTAAATCAGAAGGTGCCAGATGGGACAATAGAATGAATTTCTCAGCCTGATTCATGCCCTACTTCCAGATAGAATCCTCAGGTAATATCTTTCCAAGCATGCCCCTCCCCACTCCTTCCCATATCACTTTGGCACCCTCCCTAACCATAGAGCTGGTTTCTCAGGGTCTCTGTCCCTTATCCCATGACCTTCTATGCCACTTGCAGGGTGGGTTGATGGTCCTTCCCCAAAATTTAACAATTCCAAATGATGACTCTAGAGTAGAATGTCCAGATGCACAATGACTAATACAAAATTTTTTCATTAGTTGAAGAGATGAAAAGCAATTTCAAGGAGTGAAGAGCAACAGGAGTATAACTAAACAGGGATAATAGAAAAAAAAACAAAAAGGAGGGGTGAGGAAACCAAACAAGGCATATACATTTAACTTGTCAAAAATCTGACTGACCATTGCCCAGTTGATAAATGGTCACAGGATATGAATAGGCAGTTTTCAGAGGAATAAATTAAAGATATTTATAGTCTTATTTTAAAAAGTGCTCTAAATCACTATTGACTAGAGAAATGCAAATCAAAAAAAAAATCTTAGCTACCACATCTCATCTGTCAGATTGGCTAACATGACAAAACAAGAAAATTATAAATGCTGGAGAAGATGTGGGAAAATTGGAACACTAATACATTGTTGGTGGAATTGTGAAGTGATCCAACCATTCTGGAGAGCAATTTGGAACTTTGCCCAAAGGGCTATAAAAATGTGCATAAGCTTCGACCCAGAAATGCCACTTCTAGAGCTGTGTCTCAAAGAGAGATCATACAAGTGGGAAAAGGACCCATATGTACAAACATATTCATAGCAGTTCTTTTTGTGGTGGCAAAGAATTGGAAATCAAGGGGATGCCCATCAATTGCGGAAAGGCTAAACAAGTTGTGGTATATGAATGTAATGGAATACTATTGTGCTATAAGAAAGGAGGAGCAGATGGACTTCATAATAACCTGGAAAGACTTATATGATCTCATGCTGAGTGAGGTGAGCAGAACCAGAAGAACATCATACACAATTACAGATATATGGTATCTGTGATGACTAACTTTGATAGACTTGGCTCTTCTAAGCAATGCAAGGTTATAAGTCAACTACGAAAGACTCATGATGGAGAAAACTATCCACATCCAGAGAAGGAATTATGGAGTCTGAATGCAGATTGAAGCAAACTATTCACACTCTCTCTCTTTTTTTGTTGTTGTTTTGTTTCTCCTTTCTCATGGTTCATTCCATTGGTTATAATTCTTCTTTGCAACTTGACTATTGTGAAAGTAAGTTTAGTACGAAGGTATATGTAGAACCTATATCAGATTACATGCTGTCTTGGGGGAAGGGAGGAAGAGAGGGAGGAGGAGAAAATTTGAAACTCAAAACTTTGTGGAACTTAGTGTTGTAAACTAAAGTTAAAAAAAGAAATTTAATTTTTTTTAAAAGAAAGAATTATGGAGTCTGAATGAAGATTGAAGCAAACTATTTGGTCTCTTTTTTTGTTTTTGTTTTTGTTTCTGTTTTGTTTCTTCTTTCTTGTGGTTCATTCCATTGGCTATAATTCTTCTTTGCAACTTGACTATTGTGAAAATATGTTTAGTGTGAAGGTATATGTAGAACCTATATTGGATTGCATGCTCTTTTGGGTGAGGAGGGAGAAGGAGAGGGAAGGGGAGAACATTTGAAATTCAAAAACTTGAGGAACTGAATGTTGTAAACAAAAAATAAATAAATAAATTTAAAAGAAAAAAATCAGACTGATTTCACTTAGGTTTGGGTCTTAAATTCAAATGGGAGATATAACAAGAAGGAGGAGGAGAAGAACAGATAAAACAAAAATCAGTTCCCCTTTTGGGAAAATAGCAAGAAACACTTAAGGAAACCTATGTCTTAGCACGTGCTGGTAAATTTTTAATAACCCACTCTTAGGGAGGAAAATGGATTGTACTATATGTGTTAAATTTTTATCTTAATTAAATTATCAGCACTTTCTTAAATCTAGAAATTCAATAAATTAAGCCCTGATTGGCTGATTTCTGAGAAACAAATGCTCATACTGGAGCTAATAACAATTGCCTCTCACCGGCAAATAAGAGCTGGCTCCAGCACACCCTTACCTATATCCCAGCCATTGTCCTTTCCAACGTAAGATGAACAAAATCTGTTCACACTTCATAGAAACATAAGAAGTGAAACATTGAAATCAACATTACAACAGAATAATAGAGTATTTATTAATAATTGATTACTTAACAGGAGGCACATGAGAGTAGAGAAGTCTAGAACTTCAGAAGGATAGATACAGGCAAAGAAAGCTGATAGTAATGCAGAGATAATCAAGAACGGATGTCAAAGAAAATTACTGGAGATCATTAGTTGCCTATTTTATAGATGAAACTAGACAAATATTAATAAATGATATTTTATGGTTTCGTAAGGTTAAATATGTTATGTGAGTCTCATAAGAGCTCTGCAATTTCAAAACTATAGTTATTATAACCCCAATTTTACAGTTGAGGGAAAGAGTTTAAATGATTTTTGAATGGTCCTCAGGTAAGTAAATGTCAACGGCATGATTTAAAATATATATAATCTGTTCTAATCAGCAAAATCATCTTCTTTCCTTCCCAACCTTTCTTACCCAACTGAGAACACAAGAAAAATAAAATCCATTGCAAATGCGTAAAGTTAATCAAAACAAATTTCCCTGATAGCCGTATCAAAAAAACCAATGTGTCCAGCAGCTAGGTTGTACATTGAGTAGAGCATTTGCCCTGGAGTCAGGAGGACCTGAGTTCCATTCTGGCCTCAGACACTTGACACACTTACAAGTTGCATGACCTTGGGCAAGTCACTTAACCCCAATTGTCCTGCCTGCCCCCCTTAAAAAATGTGTCTGTGTACCTGAGTCTTTCACCTCTTTGTCTGGGTATTGGGTAGCATGTTGCATCCCTAGTCCTTTGGAATCATGACTGATGATTATACTGATAAAAGATCAATACAATAATATTCCATAAAATTTACATACCATAATTATTCATCCATCCCCAATTTATGGTCACCCCTTCAGATTTTTTGTTACCTCAAAGAGCTACAACTTTTGTGTGTATGTGTATCCTTAGAGATTGTTTTTAGGGGGGCCCAATGGATAAAGCACCTGGCCTAGAGTTGGGAAAATCTGAGTTCAAATCTGGCCTAGGACACTTAGTAGCTGTGTTACCCTGGGCAAGTCAATTAGCATTGTCTTCTTCAGTTTCCTGAGCTGGAGAAGGAAATGCCAAGCCACTCCAATATCTTTACCAAAAACAAAAACAAACAAAAAACAATTGGGTAACAAAGAGTTGAAGAAGACTGAAATGCCAGAAGAACAACAAAGAGTTTGTTTTGTTTAAAACTAATCCCTCCTTTAATCTAAGCTCCTTGAAATTTCTATTCCCTCCTCTCCTTTTCCTCTTATTTCCTTTCAGTGGAATATCTTTGTTTACTCAACTCTCTTTGTGTTTGTACATCCTTCCCTCTTTGATAGTGTGGGACTATAGTGAAGTTCAAGTATCAGACACTCACCTTCCCACATTTGTGTGTACAGATTTCTGCTTCTGCACTCTTATAATATAAGATAATTGTCTTTAACCTTCCCCTTCCTTCCCTCCTCCCCTAGTGTACTGCATTCTCCTCTCTTTCTATTCTTTTCCAACTATCATCAGAAATAACAGTATTGCTTTCAGACCTTATCTAATTGAACTCCCTCTAGGACCCCTGATGCTGATAGTATCCCAAGGGAACACATATTATTTCCCCCTATTAGAATGTAAGCACTTAATCTTTTTTTAGTCATTTAACATTATCCATTCATCTTTGCCTTTCAGTGTTTCTCTTCACTGTTATGTTTGAACTTCAAAGTTTCTTGGCACCTGTGATCTTTTTATCAGGAATTCTTGGAATTGCTCCATTTTATTAAAAGTCCTTTTATTCCCCGGTAGCATTATACTCAGTTTTGTTGGGTATGTTATTCTTGGTTGAAAGCCCATTTATTTTGCCTTTTGGAATATTGTACTCCAAGTTCTCTGCTTCTCTATGGAGGTGGCAGTTCAATCATGTGTGATTCTGATTGTGTACTGAGTAGGTATTTATACCTGAGATAACTGAAGAGATACTTGAATTCTTTCTTTCAGTCTGCTTGCAGTATTTTTTTTTCTTTGACCTGAAACTCTGGATCATGGCTATGATGTTTTGGAAAGTTTTCAACTGAGGATTTCTTTTAAGAGATGACTTTTTATTTAATTTCCACTTTTTCCTCTGGTTCTAAAAGCTCTGAGCAGTTTTCTTTTCATATTTCTTTAAATAGGATATCTAAGTGTTGTTTTTTTTTTTAAATCTTAGTATTCAGACACTTTAATGATTCTTAAATTGTTTCTCTTTGATCTGTTTTCCTGGTCAATTATTTTTTCTAGGTGATACCTAATATTTTCTTCTATATTTTGTGGCCATTTGACTTTTAAAATACATCTTGTTGGCTCATGGAATCACTGGGTTTATTTGTTCCATTTAAATTTATCAGGAGTTTCTTGCTTGGGCAATATGCCTCTTGTGCTAAACTATTATACTTTTTTTCCTTTCCTTTTTCTTCCATAATCCTAATTTCTTTTCATTTTTTTTTCCTCAAGGCACTTTCATTTTAGTTTTTTTCTTTTACTTTTGTTTAATATATTTCAGGAATTTTTTGCATGATCTCTTTTGTTATTGCTTTCCCTGAGGCTATGCTTATAGATTTTTTGGAGATGTTTTCTTTGGGATTTTTATCTTGAGTTTCCCTGCCACTATAATAGGTCTTTTTATGTGATTTTTTGTTTGTTTACTCACTCAAATTTCCAGTTTATATCCTGACTTTGAACTTGATGTTAGGGCTGGACTGTGCTTCATTTCTGGAGGGAAGATTTGAGCTCATCCTGTTTCTGCTTTTTTTTAGATATTGAGACTCTTGTCATTCCAGGAGCTCAAGGACAGGGTAGGGACCTGTAAGACTTCAGTACTTTCAAAGCAATCTAATCAGGACAAAGTCTGATTGCTGCCCTGCCCTAGTCTTAGATGTGTGAGGTTTGTTTTGTTTTGTTTTTTAGAGAAATGCAAAAATTTTTTGAGTTTTTTATTAGTTAATTCATTTATTTTTTAGTTTTCAACATTCACTTCCCATAAGTTTTAAATTTTCTCCTCCTCCCTCCCCAAGACAGTTTGCAATGTGATATAGGTTCTACATATATATTCCTATTAAACATATTTTCACATTAGTCATGTTGTATAGAAGAATTATAACAAATGGGAGAAACCATGAGAAAAAAAATCAAAACAAAACAAAAGAAAATAGTCTGCTTCTCTTTGCATTACAACTCCATAGGTCTCTCTCTGGGTGTGAATGACATTTTCCATTGTGAGTCCTTTGGAATTATTTTAGGTCCTTGCATTCCTGAGAAGGGCTAAGTCTATTAAAATCAATGATACCACACTGTGGCTATTACTGTGTACAAAGTTCTACTGGTTTTGCTCACTTCACTCAGCATGAGTTCATATAAGTCTTTCCAGGTTTTTCTGAAGTCTGCCTGTTCATCATTTCTTATAGCACAATAATATTCCATTACATTCATATACTATAACTTGTTCAGCCATTCTCCAATTGATGGCCATCCTCTCAATTTCCAGTTCTTGGCCACTACAAGGAGAGCTGCTATAAATATTTTTGTATATGTGGATCCTTTTCCTTTTTTTTAATGATCTCTTTGGGCTACGCCCTAGAAGTGGTATTGTTGGGTCTAAGGGTATGCATATTTTTAATGCCTTTTGGGCATAGTTCCAAACTCCTCTCCAGAATGGTTGGATCAGTTCACAGCTCCACCAACAATGAATTAGTATTTCAACTTTCCAACATCTCCAACGTTTCTCATTTTTCTGTTTTATCATGTTAGCAATAGGCATGATATGGTACCTCAGAGTAGTTTTGATTTGTATCTCTCTAATCAGTTGTCATTTAGAGCATATCTCTGATTATAGATAGCTTTAATTTCTTCCTATGAACACTGCCTGTTTATATCCTGTGACCATTTATCAGTTGGGGAATGACTTGTATTCTTGTAAATTTGATTCAGTTCTCTATATATTTTAGAAATGAGGTCTTTATCAGAGATACTAGTTGTAAAAATTCTTTCCTAGTTTTCTACTTCCCTCCTAATCTTGGTTGCATTGGCTTTGTTTGTGCAAAACCTTTTCAATTTAATTTAATCAAAATTATCCATTTTGCATTTCATAATGTTTACTATCTCTTGTTTGGTCATAAATTCCTCCACCCTCCATAAATCTGACAGATAAACTATTCCTTGCTTCCATAATTTGTTTATATTATCAGCCTTTATACCTCAATTGTATACCCATTTGGACTTTATTCTGGCATATGGTATCAGACACTGGTCTACGTCCAGTTTCTGCCATACTGTTTTTCAAGTTTCCCATCAGTTTTTGTCAAGCAGTGAGTTTTTATTCCAGAAGCTGGGGTCTTTGGATTTATCAAACAGTAGACTGCTATAATCATTGACTACTGTGTCTTGTGTACCTTACCTATTCCACTGATCTACCTCTCCATTTCTTAGCCACTACCAAGTGGTTTTGATGATTGCTACTTTATAATACAGTTTAAGATCTGGTATGGCTAGGCCACCTTCCCTAGCACTTCTTTTCATTAATTCCCCTGATATTTGGGCCTTTTGTGCTTCCAGATGAATTTTATTATTATTTTTTCTAGCTCTATAAAATAATTATTTGGTAGTTTGATTGGTATGGCACTGAATAAGTAAATTAATTTAGGTAGAATTGTCATATTCCTTATATTAGCCAGGCCTACCCATGAGCAGCTGATGTTTTTCCAATTATTTAGATATGACTTTATTTTCATGAAAAGTGTTTAGTAATTGTATTCATATGGCTCCTGGGTTTGTTTTGGCAGGTAGACTTCTAAAAATGTTATAATGTCTACAGTAACTTTAAATGGAATTTCTCTTTCTATCTCTTGTCGGGCTTTGTTAGCAATATGTAGAAAGGCAGATGATTTATGTGGGATTCTTTTATATCCTGAAATTTTGCTGAAGTTATTTATTATTTCAAGTAGTTTTTGACTTGATTCTCTAGGATTCTCTAAGTAAATCATCATATCATCTGCAAAGAGTGATAACTTAGTTTCTTCTTTGCCTATTCTAATTCCTTCAATTTCTTTTTCTTCCTTTATTACCAAAGCTAACATTTCTAGTACCAAATTAAATAAAAGCGGTGATAATGTACATCCTTGTTTCACCCCCTATCTTATAGGAAATGCATCTAGCTTATCCCCATTACATATAATGCTTGCTGATGATTTTAGGTAAATGCTACTTTTAGGTAAATGCTATGTTGTGATTTTAAGGAAGACTCCATTTATTCCTATTCTTTCTAGTGTTTCTAATAGGAATGGGTGCTGTATTTTGTCAAAAGCTTTTTCTGCATCTACTGAGATAATCATATGGTTTCTGCTAGTTTTGTTGTTGATATGATCAATTATACTGATAGTTTTCCTAATATTGAACCAGACCTGCATTCCTGATATAAATCCTTCCTGATCAAAGTGAATCATTCTCATGATAAGTTGCTATAATCTTTTTGCTAATATTTTATTTAAAATTTTTGCATCTACGTTCATTAGGGAAATTGGTTTATAATTTTCTTTCTCTGTTTTGGCTCTTAGTAGTTTAGGTATCAGTACCACATATGTATCATAAAAATAATTTGTCAGTTTTCCCAAATAGTCTATATACTACCAGAATTAATTGTTCTTTGAATGTTTGATAGAATTCACTTGTAAATCTGTCTGGCCTTGGATATTTTTTCCTAGGGAGTTCGTTGATGACTTGTTCAATTTCTTTTTCTGAGATAGGGCTATTCAAGTATTTTACTTCCTCTTCTGTTGTTCTGGACAATTTATATTTTTGTGAATATTCATCCATTTCATTAAGATTTTCAAATTTATGAGCATACATTTGGGCAAAATAATTCTTAATTATTGTTCTAATTTCCTCTTCATTTGTGGTGTATTCACCCTCTTCATTTTTGATAGTGGTACTTTGGTTTTCTTCTTTTTTTAATCAAATTAACCAAAGGTTTATCAATTTTATTGATTTCCTGTGTAAGTTCTTGACCTGGGTTTGGGTCTGAGCAACAGTAGACTGCTGCTGGCCTCTGCCCCTATCTGCTAGGTAGAAAATTTTATCAGCTCAGAGCAGCAGAATTGGAGGTTTTCCTTTGGTCTGGGATTCCTGCCCTGGTTATTCTTCTTCAGGCTAGAGTAGATGCTAGAGATGAAACACTACTCCTAGCATTGGATCTGAGCTAGAATTTTGCTGTTGTTGATATTGGACCTTCCTCTTTTCTCTCAGTTAATACTGTGCTAGCTGGGAACACAACTTGTGTGCCAAGGTCCCCTTCTCAGTCCGCCCTTGGTCTATGACCCAGAACTGGATGGGGGTGGGGTGGTGGTGCTACAGTTTGTACCTGTCCACATTGCAGTTCCCCTGTATGGATCTAGTGGAGCCCTGGTATATATCTGAGACATCCTCTGATCTTGATGCACAGTCTCTTCTCAGTCACTGGACTCCATAGTTCAATACATTCCTGTCTTGATCCTGTCCCAGTGTCTGTCTGTCTCCATAAGCAGCTGAGTTAGACAGAACAAATTATTCTCAGTGAATTTTTTCTGGATTTCCCCATCAGGATGCAGTCTGGTAGATTTTCTTGATCTGTTTAGATGGGGTTTGTGAAGGAGAGCTCAACCACATTGGTTTCTACTACTCACCATCTTGGCTCTACTTCCTTCAATGACATAACTTGAACTCAAAGCTTCCTACTGAAAGTTCACCCCCTCAGTAATGAATGACGCATTGCTTCCCTAGCAAAGACAGAAAGGCAACTTTGTCAAACATGCAATATGTTTTCCTGGTCCTTTACTTGTACCACTAAATTATGCCTTATATTCAATTCAAAGCAGCAGTGCATTATTCCATGTGCTAAACTGCCCTAAAACTGGAATGATGGATTTTTGGTTTATATGAAAAAAGATATTCATAATATATCTAAATTCTAAGAATCATAAAATTTAATATTTTGTTCTTTTCCTAATATGCAATGTTTTATAAGATTCTTAGTGCCTTATGTTCTTTAAGCCTGTCATTTCATAGTCCATGGAAAGATTCTAGTCATATGGCATAATACAGTATTCTTTATATTTGAAAGCTATAGAATGTGAGTGGAGCAGGATGAGAATGCTAGTCATTGAAAGCCAGTTCTTGAAGCATGCTCAGATACACTGTTCCTAGTTCTTATCTAAACAACTACTTGGAAAATTAGAGATGGCTGATGTTTTTAGGCACTTGTGATAGGGAGAATGGCATTGTGTGGCATTGAAGTCTTCTAATTGGCTATAAAGCTGAAAGAATTATTAACTTGAAGGTTATTGAGCCAGAACTCATAAGAGATGACCTGGTCTCACTTTAACTTTTGCACTTTTATGAAGGCAGGAGGGTTTTCTCTGAACACACAATCTCCTTTGTTTCTTTGTATTTGTTCATGCCTGATCTTAAATAAAAGAGTATTCTACAAGTGCCTAAGTGATCTTTTGAGTCTGAGAGATTCAGAGCTCCTATCAGAGATATCACTAGTGGTCAGAGACGATTGGTGGCAGTAACTGTGATGCCTACTGAAATGGTAATAGCTGATAGCAAAGGGGTGTCTGCAATCAAGGAATCAAGATAGTTATCTGAAGATTGCTGCTGCTCTATTTCATTCTCAAAGAGGACCATAACATCAGGAAAGTAATGTTGGTGCCACAGGGTATGACCCTTTCTGGATTAAAGAAGGGCTGGTTTTTTGCTGTAGAAGGACTAATCCTGAGAAACTGTATCACTGGACTGACTGGCACACCCAGGAGGTATACACACTTCATAAGGACCCCATGAAAGTAGGAAAAGATTTCCAGGGTCAGGATTAGAGAGTCATCCTTCTCACCCATATGTTCCGTACATATGGCTCTCACTACCATTGTTTGAACCCATTCTCCCCATGACAACTGTATATAGTTGTAGGAGAGTGCACCCTAGTATTTAGGGGAAATTTTTTTTGCCATTTTTTCTCTTATTATATCACTTCAGAAAATACCTTTTTTTAAAAAAATGTCAATTGTTTGCATAAACTAAAAGGGGCATAGAGTGATGTGAGGTCCTCAAAGAAATGGGAATGCCAGACCATCTTATTTGGCTCCTGAAGAACTTGTGTACAGGCCAAAAAGCAGCAGTTAGAACTGAACATGGAAAAACCAATTGGTTTAAGATTAGAAAAAGAGTATGACAAGGCTTTGTGGTCACATTTATTTATTTAACTTCTACACAGAGTACATCATGTGAAATGCCAGGCTAGAAGAATCAAAAGCTGTAATCAAGGTTGCAGGAACAAACATCAACAATCTCAGATATGTAGGTGATGCCACTCTGATGGCAGAAAATAAAGAGGAATTAAGAAGCCTCTTGATGAGGATGAATTCATCGCCACTGGTCCCATCACTTCCTGACAAATAGAGGGATAAGAAATGGAAGCAGTGTCAGATATTATATCCTTGGAATCAAAGATCACTGTAGATGACAACTGCAACCATGAAATTAAAAGACACTTGCTCCTTGGAAGGAATACTATGGCAAATCTAGGCAGCATACTAAAAAGCAGAGAAATCGCCTTGCTAACAAAGGTCTGTACAATTAAAGCTATGTTTTTTCAAATACCAATGTATGGCTGTGAAAATTGTCTATAAAGATAGTTGAGCACCACAGAACTGACACTTGAACTGTGGTGCTAGAAAAGGCTTTTGATAGTATTTTTGAACAGCAAGGAGGGAAAAGCAGCCAATAAAGAAATTAATTAATGTTATTCATTGGAAGGTCAAATACTGAAGCTGAAGCTTAAATACTTTGGCCACATAATGTGAAGATGGGACTCATTGGAAAGGATTCTATTGTTGGGAAAGATTGGAGGCAAAAAGAAAAGGAAACATCAAAAGATGAGGTAGATAGATAGTGTTATGAAAACAATGAACATGAACTGGGACAGACTTTGAGAGATAATGGAAGATAGAAGGGCCTGCCACACTATGGCCCACAGGATTACAAAAAGTCAGAGAGGACTGAACAACTTAACAACACTGATGGCAACCCAGGATGTAAAATGATAATCATACAACCCTTCTTGGAGAATCTCAGAGAAATAATAGTTAGTTGCCTTCTAATGATGCCAAATCACAAGTACTAGGATGAGTTGAGAGAGTGGTCTCAGAAGTGGCACAACTTTAAAAATAATAGCCAATTAAAATTTTGTTAGATTTTCTTTAGTTAAGAATTTTTTAAAAGCTATTTTTAAATACAGTAACTTTAAAATGCACAATACCACCCTCCTTCTAAAAAAAATGATTCTGAAACATTTTATAATTACGCCAAGAACGACAAGATGTGCCACAGTTCCTCTCAGATGTATGTTATCTCAAACGAACATATTGTTGTATTTTTTTTTATTCTTCACAAATATCTTATAACTTCCATTAGTTATTCCACAGAAATTGTTTTGGGAAATAAGAGTAGATCTTATTTTTAACTATCACAATGACCAAATATTCAGTAGTTTACTTTCACATAGGAAGAGCTTTCCGAACTCTACTGTATGAGTTAATTAAAGGCCCTCAAAATAGTTTTCCCTGATTTTTGATTCTGAGACTTGACAAATAAGAAAACCAGATGTCCTTATTCAAGGTCTCTGTTAACATTGTTTATTCAATTTAATTCAACATGTATTAAGTGACTAGTCTCTGCAAAGTACTGTGCTAAGTGCAGGGGAGATAAAACTGGAAACCAAATAACCACCATTCTGAAGGAACATGCATTCTTCTCTAATAAATTCTAGAAAGACTATTTTAAACAAGAGTTTTCTGTCTAGCATACAAAAATAAACTCCAGAAGATCCATGATATAGTGGAAAGACAGATAGATGGCTTTGGACTCTGAAGGTCTGGGTTCAAAGCATGCCTTTGACACATTGCTAACCGTGGCCCAGGGAATAAACTTTATGTCTAAGTGTTCCTGACATGTCTTTAAGATTTTAAATTGTGTATTACATATTGGCCTGCATTGATAAATAGAGTTTCCTGACCAGAAATTGCTTATAGTATGGGCTCTATACTAATGAAATCATAGGTCTTATTTAAAGAAAACAAAAAATAATAGAAGAATTTATGTACTTCTGAGGTCTTGGCAGCCATCCACAGCAGATATTCTTCATCAAGAGTGATTCTTCCAGAATACAAATTATTCTATAGCCAAATGATATTATATTTAATTGTATGCTGAAAAAGATACCTTTTTCATCAATAAATAGTATAGAGACTAGGAAAACCAATAAAACAGATATGGTCCCTGATCTCTAAGTACCTATAATCTAAAACAGACAACACTTTGTGGAAATATCTTTTAGAGGACATATTAATTTACATTAATTATCTCATAGGGACAGAATCAAAGACAAAACAGACATGATAGATTAGATAGAATGAATAGAAAAATAGATGCATTTGGATATGTATGGATAAATGTATATAGACAAGTGGATGTATGAATAATAGATAATAGATGGATATAGACAAACATGGAGATATACAGATAATGATAAAAGTATAGTTATAGATGTAGATTCAGATAGAGATGTACATTGTGAATAATCTTTAGTTTTCATACTTTAGAAAAGTGTCAAGTGCTCCTTGTAATCAACTGATTCTGCATAAAGAAGACTTCTTGATGAAAAATGGATTTATAAAGAATTTGGAAGGAAACAAGTGACAAAGAATGTCAGTAAAGGTACACAGAGTAGGATTATTAGGGCTGGGAATCACATCAGAGAGAGAGAGACTTAGATATGTATATATACATCTATATACAGATATAGATAGATGGATAGATATGCATGTATGTATATACAGATAAAGAGACAGATACACAAATATGTATGTATAAATATATACATGTATACATGCATATCTATCTCCCCCAAACACCCAGTATAATGCCTTGTAGAAGTTGACTATTCAATTAAAATTTTTGACTGACTTCACTAGTTGATATTCTAGTGGGAAAGTTCAGTAAAGATGATGTTAAGAAAAAAGTGAAGATCTGAAAAAATTAAACAGTGTCAGTGAAATTATGAAGTTTGAGGAAATTTCAGAGACTGATATTTAAAGGTAGAAGTGAAGACATTAGCCATGCCACTGGAAGAAGGAGCCACTAAAAGTTATCAGGATTCTTTCCCCACAAATTCTTCTAATGCAGTCGGACCAAGCAAACAGAAACATTTATCAGAATTCTGAACTAAGTTTTTACAGGCAGAAAAAAGGGAGAGGGACAGGGGCAAGTCTATGAAATTCACTTGAGATTTCCCCACAGCACATGAGAATAAATGACAATAAGCGTTTATGATTTTCTTGTTTATGGTGATTAGAAGCTTGTGAAAAGATAACATAACCAGGGAATTATCTCCTCTTAGAGGAAAAAGAAAATGGCAACAGACTATTTTTTTATTTAAAGTGATCACAAGTAGAAAACAAACCAATCAAACAAATTGGTGGGGAGGGGGGTCATATGCACACCTCTACTAGGGTGAACCAAATTTATATTGCAACCATGAATGCTATCTTTTTGAAAATACTTCATTTAGTGAGAACTAATGAAATGAGAGCATAGGGAAGTTGTATGTACACTTAGCATTTACATATGCAAATTGTTTGCACTTCAAAGACAAGTTATGTTGTTTTTCCTTTCCCATTGGAAACTGGAGGACATTTTTCAAATTCAATTATGCCAGATGCAATGTATGCTTCAAAGTAGATTTTATTTCACACAGTTAAAAGATGACTAGAAGCACTGTGCTGTATTTTATATTATTACAACGGTTTTGTTACATTAAAAGGGATATTTGTTTCACAGCTGAGAGAGAATTAATGCAGAAGAAGACAGTTAGAATGACAGAAGCAAGCAACAATCTCATATTTCATTCAGGGGAAAGGGACAAACTTATTAGAAAAACATTTTGAAGAAGTAAGGGTGGGTGAGATTAATGAAGGATTTTTTAAGATTTGAAGACAATGATGTAAAGATAGTTGAGTTTCTGTCAAGTATAAGAACAAGGGAACACTTATAAGGATTTTAGATGGAAGATGCATAAATTTAAATTCAGATGTTTTTTATTCAATATCAAAGCACTTAGAAACCAATTGTTTGATTTTTTAATACTTGCAAAATTTCTAGTTATAAAACATTTACCCTGAAAAAAATCCCAATTCTTGAAGAAGGCTGACATCCCAATTCAACCGAAATAAGTTTACTAAAATTAGTAACTAGCAACTCCCTGTGTCATAGCATTGTCTATGAGAAATGAAAAACCTTTTAAGGTGAAAACTGATGTAGAGGCAGTACTTGATCTAACAAATACACCTGCTGTTGGGTTCAAGTGGCTTGGGCATTATTCATTTTCTCTCTCTCCCTCTCCCTCTCCCCCTCCCCCTCCCCCCTCCCCCTCTCCCTCCCCCTCCCCCTCCCCCCTCTCCTCTCCCTCTCCCTCTCCCTCTCCTCTCTCTCTCTCTCTCTCTCTCTCTCTCTCTCTCTGTCTCTCTCTGTCTCTCTCTCTGTCTCTGTCTCTCTCTCTCTCTGTCTCTGTCTCTGTCTCTCTCTCTCTGTCTCTCTCTTTCTCTCTTTCAGTCTCTTTCTCTCTCTCTCTCTCTCTCTCCCTCCCTCTCCCTCCCCCCCCCCCCTCTCTCTCTGTCTTTCTCTCTCTCTTCCCCCCTCTCCTCTCTTCTCCTCAGATGGACCCTATTGCTCTGGATTCACATATTTGATAATGGAGTTCAGTCCTCGGGAGGAGGCAGTATGCTGGCCTCTAATGAAAGCGGTTAGTAACTTTTTTTCTTATATTCATTGGCTGCACCCTAAGGGGAAAATTACTTCTGGCTTTTGTTTTGTTCATATCTAGAGTATACCCGATGGAGGATTATAAAGCCATTCAATGTGCAACACAAATTAAATATGAGTCAGGTATTCACTTCCTCTGTACAAAAGTGCTTCATACACATAATACTCACCAACACTAACTGAAAAAAAGAACCTTAAAATAATTTACTAAAAACATGTAACTACTGATATATTTTCCTGGAAAGCTGAGACTTCAAGATTACAACATGAAGCAGTGCACAGGATTGCTAAACTAGTATTTCATGTTTCACCTCAGTATTATATTTTCCAAATGACCCTCCAGGACAGGGTCTTCTGATAAGCCTGATCAAGGCTGTTCTTGTAAGTTACCATCTTTTTGATGTAGAATGTTTTCTGCCTGCCAGTTAACTCTAAGGGAACCCACAGCTCTGGAACTGTCAACAAATTTCACAAATCTGCACACATAGCACCAGGTAAAGGTCATATAAAGTTAGAAGATATCTCAGAGCACATTTTGTCTCACTCTCACATTTTTTTTACATGTGGAATATATAAAAAATAAAGTGTCTTGACTCAACAAGGAAATCAGAATAACAATTCACATTTCTAGATGTAAGGGTGCATGTTTGTTATCCATGTAGGTTTTATGTGTCTACATATTTCTGTCTAGATATAGTTCACAGTGGGAATGAATAGAATATCCAGATTCTTTTCTGCTCACTCTTTGCAAAGGGTGGCTTGATTTTTGCTGGAAGGAAAAGCAGGATATTGAAGCAAAGGCTAGCCATTTTGTCCCCCACCCCCAAAAAGGGGATACTAGACTAGAATTATATATGTTTGCTTCCCTTAATATTATTAAGCTAAGGAAGATATTTTTATGTTAAATTTGTGTTCCTGATGACTATCCATTAATTGGGAAGGAATGCCCCAAGCAATATATCCTAAGCTTGACTCCCTTTTCAAGTAATGCCATTTCCACAATGAAAATATGTAATGAACATCAAATTAGTCCATTTATCCAAGCCAAGAGAGACAATAATCAGAGAATACATAAAGATGAGAATATACTGGATGACACACAGAGTAAATGAACTTTCCAACTTGAGGGAAATATGAAAAAGAGAGATAAACAAGAGACAGAAGAGAGTTTGCTAAGTTGGGACTATCATGAAAGTGTCAGTTTCTTTATTCAGTTTAGTAGTTTCACCCTACAGTTTTACTCTAGTGAAATATTGAAAATTAATCTTAGTATAGCTCCTCTCAAGGTTGCTCCAAATATGAGAAAGAGGATCCCCAACCACCTCACAGGTACTCAATGTTTTCTATGTATGTTTGATATGGAATAGATTTTTTCCCACTCTCTGAAGAAAATACAAAAGGATTCACAGGATCCTATGAACTGATTCAGAAACATATAGCCCTAAAACATCCCATTAGGCTCTTCCTGGGATATAAGCAGACTTTAGGACCACTGGACAAACATTCTTCTCCTACTGAAGTACATTCTTTGTCTACATACTATGTGATAGTGCTCCATTCTGTTCCCTTGTGAGCCACAACACTCTTTCTGCCCTGGTACTGTGAGCAGGACTTCTGCTTCTTGGCAGAAACTCACCTGAACTTTCCCAAATTTCCCTCAGAACCACTTTAGAATAATACCTCAAATCAAATTTTGGAGTGGAAGAGCCAACAAAAGTTCAGGGTAATTTTCCAGACCAATAGAACTGAGAGATCTTCAGGAAAAGTCTGTCATATTAGGGTGGTAGTGCTGATCATAAAACATTTCTATGGTTACAGGGAAGATCAAGAAATAAACTCTAAAGAAAATGGCTATATCAAAACACCTATGAGCAATGACTCAAAGAAAAAAAAAGTTAATTGGACACAGGCCCAACAAGAATGTCTAGAAAAGCTCAAAAAGAATTTTCAAAATGAAATAAAAGAGTTAGAGGAAACACTAGGAAACAAAATGAGAGTGATGCAAGAAAATTATGAAAAGTCAACAGTTTGGTAAAAGAAATGCACACAAAAAATCTGATGAAAATAAAACCTTATGAAAACACAATTGGCCAAATGCTTTTAAAAAGGCAAAAAAAAATGGCTACTGAAGAGAAGGACTCCCAAAAAGTAGAACTGATCAAGTAGAAAAGAAAGTACAAAATTAACTGGGAAAAAACTCCTTAAAAAGTGGAATCAGCAAAATAAAAAAGGAGAGATGAAAGCTCACTGAAGAAAATAAGAATTAGAATTGGGAGAGTGGGAGCTAATGGCTCCATGAGGTGTGAAAAAAAAAACAGTTGAACAAAATCAAAAGAATGAGAAGATGAAAAATGTGAAATATCTCAACAACTGAACTGGAAAATAGATCCAGGAAAGATAGTTTAAGAATTATTGGACTACCTAATACCCATAATCAAAAAAGAGCCTGGACACTATATTTTAAGAAATTATCAAGGAAAGCTGCACTGATATACTAGAGCCAGAGAAATAGACATGGAAAAAATTTGCAAATCACCTCCTGAATACCAAAATGAAAAACCCCAGGGACATTATGGCTGAATTCCAGAGCTCCCAGGTCAAGGAGAAAATACTGCAACTGATCACAAATTTGAATTGTTATTCAAATGATGTGCAGCCACAGTCAGGATTACATAAAATTTAAGAGCTTCTACATTAAAGGATCAGAGGGCTTGGAATATGATTTTCTGGAAGGCAAAGGAATTAGGATTATAACCAACAATCACCCAGAGAAAATAAATATAATCCTTCAGGGGGAAAAATGAATATTAAATGAAATAGAAAGTTTCAAGCAAGACTGGAGCTGAACAAAAAAAAAAATGGTTTTCAAATACAGGACTCAAGAGAAGCATAAAAATGTCAACAGGAAAAAGAAAACACAAAGGACTCAATAAGGATAAACTATATGCATTCCTACATGGGAAAATATGTGTAGTGTCTAAAAATTTTCTCATTAGAAGGAATGTATGTAGACAGAGGGCACAGGTGTGAGTTGAATGTGATTAGATAATTATCGAAAAAAATAAAAGGAATGAGAAAGAGGATTACACTGTGAGAATAGGTAAAGGAGAGGTATTTCACTTGAAGGGGTGCAAAAGACCTATTACAATGGAGGGAAAGATGGGCAGGATGGACAATGTTTGAATATTACTGTCATTAGAATTGGCTCAAAGATGAAATAACCTTACACACTCAATTGGGTAAAGAAAGCTATCTTGCCCTATATGGAATTGGAGAAAAGAGAGATAACAGAAAAGGCTGGACACATAGAAAGGAGGTGGATTAGAGGAGCTAAAGGTGAATTGGTCAGAAGGAAAACATTCATTTTATGACACAAATATGCTGTTGATACCTAAATTGGACACAGCAAACATTTTCTTAATGAATATTGATAACAAAAATTTAAAGAAAATCCTAACAAAGAGATGACAGCATTAAAATACAAGGATCGTACATTATGAGCAGGTGGGCCTTATACCATGAATGCTGGCCTGATACAACATTAGGAAAACTATAAGAATAATTTACCATACCAATTTAAAAAAAACAAGAGAAATAATAAGATTATTTAAATAGACACAGAAAAAGATTTTGGCAAAACAAAACAACTGTTCTTATTAAAAACACTGGAGAGTACAGGAATAAATGCAGCTTTCCTTAAAATGATCAGTATCTTCAAAATCTCAGCAAGCATAATCTGTAAGAGGGATAAGTTAGAAACCTTCCCAATAAGATTAAGGGTGGAACAAGGATGCCACTATTATTACCAATATTATTCAATATTGTACCAGAAAAAGGCAATGAAGAAAACAAAATCTTTACTCTTTGCAGATGTTATGATGTTATACTTGGAGAATCCTAGAGAATAACTAAAAAATTTAACAACCTTTAGCTAAATTGCAGAATATAAAATAAAACCAGAAAAATCAACATCATTTCTATATCTTACCAACAAAGTCCAGCAGAAAAAGATAGAAAGAGAAATTTATTTAAAATACCTACGGATAATACAAAATACTTGGATGTCTACTGACCAAAGTTTTCCCAGGAACTACATGAACATAGTTACAAAATGCTTTTCACACAAATAAAGTCAGATGTAAATAACTGGAAAAATATTAATTGCTCATGGGTAGGCTAAGCCAATACAATAAAAATGACAATTCTACCTAAATTAATTTACTTATTTGATGCCTTACCAATCAAACTACGAAACGTTTTTTTTTATAAAGTTAGAAAAATAATAACAAAATTCATTTGCAAAAACAAAAAGCCAAGAATATCAAGGAGATTTTTTTTAATTGGAAGGACAGTGGCTTAGCTGTATCAGATCTCAAACTGTATTATAAATTGGTAATATCGAAACAATTTGCTACTGGCTGAGAAATAGAATACTACATCAATAAAATAGATTATATACACAATACACAGTGCTAATTAGCCATAGTAATAAAGTGTTTGATAAGCCCAAGGACCCATGCTTTTGAACAAGAACTTGCTATTTGACAGAAACTGCTACAAAAACTGGAAAATAGTATGGCAGAAACTAGGTATAGAATATAGACCAACGTGTTACACATATTATAGACATAAAGATTCATGCCATAAGCAAATTAGGGGAAAATGGAATACTTTACCTGTCAAATCTGTAAATAAAGGAAGAATTATGACCAAACAAAAGATAGAGAGCCATAGATGGTGTAAAATGGATAGTTTTGATTATATTAAATTAAAAATTTTTGCACAAACAAAATCAATGCAACCAAGAATAGAAGGAAAGCATAAAGCTGGAGAAAACTTTTATAGTAAATGCTTTTGATAAAGGCCTAATTTCTCAAATATATAGAGAACTGATTTAAATTTATAAGGATACAAGTCATTCCCCAATTGATAAATGGTCAAAGGCTATGGACAGGCAGTTTTCAAATGATTTAATCAAAAGTGTCTATAGGCATAAGAAAAATGCTCTATGCTATTATTAATTAGAGAAGAGCATTTTTTAAAATGAGGTATCTCCCCACTCCTATCAGATTTACAATTTGACAGAAGAGGAAAATGACAAATCTTGGAGGAGATTTGGGAGAAGTGGGAGTTGGCAAAGTTGTGAACTAACACAATCATTCTCATTCTGCAGAACAATTTGGAACAATATCCAAAAGTCCGTAAGATTGTACATATCTTTTGATTCAGCAAGACCACTACTACATATGTATCCCAAAGAGATCAAAAAAGGGAAAAGGACATATTTCTACATAAATATTTATAGCAGTTATTTTTGCAGTGGCAAAGAAGTGAAAATTGTGTTGATGTCCATTACTTGGGGGATGGATGAACAAGTTGTGGTATATTAATAAAATTAAATATTATTGTGCTATAAGAAATGGTGAGCAGAATGATTTCAGAAAAACCTGTAGAGACTTACATGAACTGCTACAAAGTGAAGTGAGGAGAAGTAGGAGTACATTTTACATAGTAACAGCAATATTGCACAATGATTAGCTGTGAATGAGCCAGCTATTCTTAACAATGCAATGATTCAAGGTAATTCCAAAGGACTCATGATGAAAAATGCTATCCACCCCCAGAAAAAGAACTGATGCACTCTTAATGCAGGTCTAAGCATACTATTTTTCATTTTTTTCATCTTTTTCTTTGGTCTGTGTTTTGTTTACAACATGACTAATATAGAAATATTTTGCATCATTTCACATGCATAATCTATATCAAATTGCTTATTGTATTAAGGAAAGTAAAGTGGAGGGGGAGGATAGTGATAATTTAGAACTCAAAATTTAAAAAAAACATTAAATTTCTTTACATGTAATTGGGAAAGCAAAATATTATTCAAAAGAAAAATGGAAATAAAATGCTAGCAAGATTACAGCAATATATATGATATCATAGAGATCATAAACTATGAGTGTGATTTATAGCAGAAATGCAGATCCAGTTCAATATTAAGGAAACTACCAGCATAATTTATTGTATAAATAACAAAAATAACAAAAATCATATGATTATCCCAATAGATGCAGGAAAAGCTTTTGATAAAATCCAACATTCATTCATATTAAAAATACTAGACAACAAGAAAAAATGGAGCTTTCTCTAAAATTATAAGTACTTACAACTCTCAGTAAGCATTATTTATAATTTGGATTAGCTAGAAGCTTTCCAATTAAGATGAGGGCTGAAGAAAGGATGCCCATTATCACCACTAGTATTCAATGTATTAGAAATCCTAACTTTAGCAATAATAGAACATGAAGAAAATGAAAGAATTAGACTAGGCAATGAGCAAACAAAATTATTGCTCTTTGAAGATAACATAATGGTGTACTTGGAGAATCCTAAAGAGTTTACTAAAGGGGCAGCTAGGTGGTGAAGTGAGTAGAGGACCAGCCCTGGAGTCAGGAGGACCTGAGTTCAAATCCGGACTCAGACGTTTGATACATGTACAATCTGTGTGACCTTGGGCAAGTCACTTAACCCCAATTGCCCTGCCAAAATACCAAAAAAAAAGTTTACTAAAAAGCAAGTTGAAATGAGTAATGAGTTTAGCAAAGTTGCTGGATGTAAAATAAACCCTCATCAATCATTAGCATTTATATATATTAGCAACAAAACCAAAGAGGAAAGCATACAAAGTGAAATTTCACTTAAAATAACTGTAGACAATATAAAATATTTGGGAGTCTACTTGCCAAGAAATAATCAGGAACTATATGAACACAATTACATAATATTTCCATATGTGTATATATATATATATATATATATATATATATAGTAAGATCTAAATTATTAATTGCTCACTGGCAGACCAAGCCTATGTAATAAAAAATGACAATTGTAACTATATTTATTTATTCAGTTCCATACCAATTAAACTACCAAAATATTTTATCAAGCTATAACAAATAATAACAAAATTTATCTGGAAAAAAAGGTCAATAATATCAAGGAATCACTGAACAAAGTTGTGAAGGAAGGTGGTTCAGTAGCACCAGATCTCAAACCGCACTTAAAAATGGTAATCATTAGAATAATCTTGTAATAGCTAAGAAATAGAATAGCAGATCAGAGGAATAGATTACATACACACTATACAGTAGAAAAAAATGACTGGAGTAATCCATGTTTGATAAAGCCAAAGATCCACTCATTTGGGACAAGAACTCACTATTTGACAAAAATTACTGGGAAGACTGGAAACCAACATGTAAAAACTAAGTATAGAACAACATCTCACATCATATACCAAGATAAGATGAAAATGGGCACACATGATTTAGACATAAAGGGTAATATAATAAGAAATTTAGGGGAGCATGAAAAATCTGATTTATTCAGATCTATCCATAAGAGAAAAATTTATAACTAGATTACATTAAACTGTAAAGGTTTTGCACACAAAGAAATGTAGGGAAATGTATCCAAGATTAGAATTAGAAATAAAGGCCTCATTTATTGGATATATGGAGAACTGAGTCAAATTTATAAGAACAGAAATTATCCCCCAATTGAGAAATTTTTAAAAGATATGGACAGTATTCAGAAGAAGAAATCAAAATTGTCTATAATCACATGAAAAAGTGCTCTAAATCACTATTGATTAGATAAATGCAAATTAAACCAACTCTAAAGTACCAACACTAAAGAAAAATAACAAATGTTGAACAGGATTTTGAAAAATTAGGATGCTAATGCACTTTTGGTGGAGTTGTGATCTATTCAATCCAACCGTTTTGGAGAGCAATTTGAAACTATGCCCAAAGGGCTATAAAACTGTTCATACACTTTGAGACAGCAATACTACTCTTAGATCTGTATCCCAAATAGATCAAAGAAAAAGAAAATGGATACATGTGTACAAAGATATTTACAGCAGCTTTTTTGTGTTTGTAGAGAACTGGAAATTATGAGAATGCCCATTAATTGCAGAATGGCTGAACCAGTTATGGCATATGATTATTATGAAATGCTATTGTACTATAAGAAATAATGAACAGGATAGTTTCCGAAAAACCTGAGTAGACTTATGTGAACTGATATAAAGTGAAGAGAGCAGAACCAGGAGAACACCATACCCAGTAATAGCAATATTATACAACTATTCTGAGCAATACAATTATCCAGGACAATTTTGAAGGATTTATGATGAAAAATACTATCCGACTCCAGAGAAAGAACTGATTAATTCTGAATGCAGATTGAAGCATCCTTTTTAAACTTTATTTTTCTTGCTTTCTTGGGTTTTTTTTTTGTATTTTGGGTGTATATTTTCTTTTGCAACATGGTGAATATGGAAAATATAATAAAATAAGAGAGACAAAACAAACAAAAAAAGAACTAACCATACGTAGCAACAATTCTGCTAGCAGCTACTGCGGCTGTGTAAAACTAACAACAACCAGCACACAGAAGGTCACTAACACAGGTGCTTTGATCTGCTTTTCTAAGGAAAGCAACTTTAAGGAGTTAACAATCTCAGTTTAATCAAACATACATATATCATTCAATTAGTTCTGGGAGGGAAAGATCAGCCCCCTGAGCTTCAGAGCAAATACAAACAAAAATTACAAACATCAACAGATAGACCTTTTCTGCTTCAAATCACAATTCATAGTTACCTGGAGAAGAGCCAACGGACCTGGGGTATCAAAGCCGGGGGTGGGGGCAGTTATGGCTTGCCCAGAGTCTCAACACTCCTTCCATGAATGTGCTCCAAAAGTCAAATGCCAAGCTCCCCTCATTTATATCCAGTTTAGAGCCCTGTGGGGTCTGACCTCACCCAGGCTGGGTGTGTGAAAGTTCCCCATCCCCAGTATCACATCACGTACAAATCAATGACTCTTGATTGCCTCAGTGCTGAGAAATACTCCTAAACAAAGGCAGCAAAAAGGTTTGCCACCCATTCAAGCAAAGGGGAGACTTGATAGACTTAGCATCCCAAAATGGAAGAACAGAGAAAAGTCTGATTGTCTTAACACCATAATGATGATAGATAAAATGTAATGTGATTCCAAAGTAAAGATACTACCTGTGAAGCTATAGACTCCTTTTTCTTACATGCAATACAAAATCAAACCATTTTGTTCTTGGACTTTACTGAATAACAACTACATGGCACCATTGTGCATAGCATCTAATAAGAAGGATTCAGAAGAAAGACAAAACATATTACTTGCACTAAAGGGCCTTCAGGAAGCAAACAGCTTGGTATATTTTTTTAAAGGGTAACAAACTATTATTGCACACAGGATCAGGAAAAATTGATTTGTGATTATAACTGAGGTTTATACACACTATTTTAAAATTTATAAATAACTTTACTCAGAACAATTGCATATTAGTCATAAATGTGTTTCATATATATGTACAGATACACATATATATGTGTGCATTCTTATATTCATGTGTGTATATACATCCATATGTGTGTGTATGTATATATGTATGTATGCATATATGTGTGCATTGATATATAGCTGTGGTACCCAAGTGGGGGTGATGTACCCCAGGGGAATGAAATTGTGTGAATAAAATATGGTCTAGATTCAATGGGGAGAGGACCTGAGGTCGGGGAGACTTTTATTCAAATCCAGTCTCAGATAATTACTTTCTTTATGACTCCGGGCAAGTCACTTAACCCCTGTTTGCCTTAATTTCCTCATCTGTAAAATGAGAATGATAATAACATATACCTCCCAAGATTGTTATAAAGGTCAAATAAGATAACAATTATAAAGAGCTTAACAAAGTGCCTGGCACATAGTAAATGCTATATAAATGTTAGCTGTTATTATTAGTCCACAACCATTTATTAAATACTTCACTAGTATTGTGCATTGTGCTAAGCACTGAGGAAAGAAACACAATTTAAAAAATAATTCTTGCTCTCAAAGAGCATGCATTTGCAAGAGATATATATGTATGTATGTATGTATGTATGTATGTATGTATATGTCTGTGTGTATGTATATATATGTATGTGTATGTGTATATATATGTATATATATACATACATATATGTGTGTGTATAGATATAGATATGAGAGAGAGAGAGAGAGAGAGAGAGAGAGCACATGAAGGGAGAAAGCATTAGCACTTGGAGGCTCTAGGAAAAGCCTCTAGCACAAAATAAGGTTTAAATTAAGTGTTGAAAGAAACCAGGGATAATAAGAGACAGAGGTGATGTGACAGAGCGTTCTAGTCATGGAGCACAGCCGATGAAGAGCAATTAAGAGGCAAGACTGAGTGTCGTGTTCAAGGAGCTAAGAAGTAGGCCAATATCACTGGATCATAGTATCCATGGAGGACAGAAAGGTAGGAAAGGCCAAGCTTTAGCTACATGTACCAAATAGAAGAGTTTATATTTTACCTTGAAGGTAATGGAAATCCATTTGACCACCTTAAGTAGAGTATAGGTTACACCATCAGGCCTACAATTTGGAAAAATTGCTTTGACAGATGAATGGATGATAGATTCCAGTGGGAAAGGACTTGAACCAGAGAGACCAATTGGAAGGTTATTTTAATAATCCAAGCAATGAGTGATAAAAACCTGATATAGAGTTGTAGATACATGAATGGAAAGATGAGGACATTTATAAGAGATGTTGGAGAGGTAGAAATGACAACAATTGGCCAGAGAATAAATATGTAGGATAAGTGAGAGTAAGGAGTTGAGGATGGCAGGGAATTGTACAGCCTTGGCTACTGATAGGATGTCGGTGCTCTTAACAGTAACAGTGAAATTAAATGGAGGAAAGGGGTAGGTTTTGATGGAAAAATAATGAGTTGAGTTTGAGGTACCTACAAGGCATACAGCTTGAGATGTCCGAGAGGAAGAAGATAGATTCAGGCTGAGGATGGGGGTGGGAAGGCAAGGTTGTAAGGGGCACTAAATTTCAAAATGAATAAAATAATGCAGAATCCTGTGAAGAAGACAACAATGAGGGGTAAAAATTGATTCAAAAGAATCATTCTGAATAATTTCCTTTAACTGGGATCTACACCAAGATGTTAAGAAAATTGCAGAAAATGCATATGGAAAATCAGAGAACAAATTTCAGTGTCCTATTTAACTTTGTAAGTGTCTCTTCTTGAGTTTTGCTTATCTGTCTTTTTGTTTTGGAAATTTGAAGAGTAAAATTTCATGTTCTATACATATCTTAGCCCTTTATGGGAACTGTGAATTATTTTTCTGGGCACTTCAAGAACTATCTTTGTCATTCAAACTAAATGTGCTGATGAGTTAGCCCAAAGATAATAGTTACCATGGATAAAAGGAAAGAATATTCAGGAGGAGGTGGGGGGGGTGGAAATCACACTGGGTTAAGTATTCAGATGAGATGGTGCTTAAGGCCTGCTGTTACCTCTAACACTGTTCTCCATCCAGTATCCATAGGCAAAGATGGAAAAGAATTATTCTGTCAGTGGTACACAGCATTGATTGAATTAATATGAGGAGGGAGAATTAGGCAGTTCATCTTTGTAGAGGTTAGAGACATGCAGGTTTAAAGTTAGAAGAATTTTTTTCTTCTATTCTTTTTAAAGGTATTTTGGGAGTAAAGAGAATCATCAGAGAAAAGAAAAGCTAAGAAAATGATCAGAGATCAGAAAAGTACTCAAGGAATGCAGGATGTTAAATTATATTTAGTACAGAGAAATTTTAAATAATCAAGTCTTCATTTCCTTCTGTTTCTCAATCAAGAATAGAAGTGGATAGAAAAAAAATAGTTAAATGGTAATTAATGTTCAAGACATGAGAGGAATTCTCTTCTTTTCCAAATATTTTTCACAATTACATGAAAAAAATTTAACACTTTTATGTAAATTTTGAATTACAAATTCTCCTCTTCTATACCCTTATTTCTCATTGAGAAAGCAAGAAATTTGATATAGAGTATATAAGTGAAGTCATGCAAACATTTCCACATGACCCATATTTCAAAAAAAAAAACACAAAAATGAGAAAAATAAAGCAAAACGTGTATGCTTCAATCTGTATTCAGACTCTTTTAGATCTTTCTCAGAAGGCATAACACATTTTTTTCATCATAAGTTCTTCACATTTGTCTTGGATCATTGCATTGGTCAGCATATCTATGTCCTTAACAGTTGATCATTGTACAATATCATGGTTCCTGTGTACAGCACTCTCCTGATTCTGCTCACTTCCCTTTGCATCAGCTCATTTAAGTCTTCTCAGGTTTTTCTGAAACCATTCTGCTTGTCATTTCTTATAGCATGGTAACGTTCCATAAAAATCATATACCACTACTTGTTCATCCATTTCCCAATTGATGGCCATCCCTGTAATTACTAATTCTTTGCCACCACAAAAAGAGCTGCTATAAATATTTTTGTACTTATAAAGTGTTTTCTTTTTCTTTGATCTCTTTGGGGAAACAAACCTAGTAGTTGCATTGCTGGGTCAAAGGATATGTAATTTTATAGCACTTGGGGTCTAGCTGCAAGTTGTACTCAAGAATAGTAGGACCAGTTCACTACTCTATCAACAATTCATCAGTGTGCCTATTATTTTCCTTCATCTCCTCCATAATTTTGTCATTTCTCATAGATGTAATCTAATAGATTCTCAGTTTTTGTTAAAAATTTGCCTTTCTCTAAACAATAGTGACCTAGAGCATTTTATATTATTATATATAGCTTTGATTTCTTCTTCTGAACACTAAATTTTCTTATCCTTTGATCATTTATAAATTGGAGAATGGCTCTTAATGTCTTTAAATAAATTTTACTCAGTTCTCTATATATTGGTAATTGAAGGCTTTATCAAAAAATGTGACACAAAATTTTTCCCAGTTTCCTGCTTTCCTTCTAATTTTGGCTGCCTTAGTTTTCTTCGTACAAAAACTTTAATTTCATATAATCAAAATTATTCATGTTTCATCCTGTAATGTTCTTTATCTCTAATTTGCTCATAAATTCTTACCTTATCTTTAGATCTCATAGGTAAAATTTTCTTTGCTCCCCCAATTTTCTTATGCTATCATCCTTTATATCTAAATCATATACCCATTTTGACTTTATCTTGGTATATGGTGTGAGATATTGGTTTATACCTATTTTCTGCCAAATTATTTTAGAATTTTCCCAGCAAGTTTTGTAAAATAGAGTTCCTGTACCATATGTTTGGATCATAGAGTTTACCAAACACTAGATTACTATGGTCATTTTCTACTGTATATTATGTAGTTAATCTATTCCACTGACCTATCACTATTTCTTAGCCAGTGCCAGATTGATTTGATGATTGCCACTTTGTAGCACAGTTTAAAATTTTGTTCTACTAAACTGTGTTCCTTCACATTTTATTTCATGGCTTCACTTGATAGTCTTGATCTTTTTTTCTTCCAGATCAATTTTATTATTATCTATTCTGACTCTAGAAAATAATTTTTGGTAGTTTGATTGGTATGGTACTGGATAAGTAAATTAATCTAGGTAGAATTGTCATTTTTATTATATTGATTCAGTCCACCTATGAGCAATTAATATTTCTCCAGTTAAGATCTGACGTTACTTGAACAAAAAGTGCTTTCTAATTATGTTCATGTAATTCCCGGGTTTGTTTTGGAAGGTAGACTCCCAAGTATTTTATATTGTCTGCAGTTATTTTAAATGGAATTCATCTTTCTATCTCTCCCTGATGAACTTTGTTGCTAATATATAGAAATACTAATGATTTATGTGGGTTTATTTTATATACTGCAACTTTAGTGAAGTTGTTAATTGTTTCAACTAGTTTTTTAGTTGATTCCTAGGATTATTTAAGTGTACTACTTGTCATCTGAAATCAGTGATAGTTTTGTTTACTCATTTTCTATTCTAATTCCTACAGCTTTTTATTCTTATTGCTAGAAATAGCATTTCTAGTACAATATTGAATAATAGTCATGATAATGGGCACTGTTGCTTCACTGCTGATCTTGCTGGGAAGGCTTCTAATTTATCCCAATTAAAGATAATGCTTACTGAGGGTTCAAGATGAATACAACTTATCATTTTTAGGAAAGCTTAATTTATCCCTCTGTTCTTACTGTTTTTTAATAAGAATGAGAGTTGTATTTTGTCACATGCTTTTTCTGCAATAATCATATGATTTTTTCTTGTTTTGTTTTCTATTGATATGATCAATTACACTTACTGTTTTCTTAATGAATCAGCCTTGCATTCCTGGTCATAATGTATGCTTTTAGTGATATATTGTTGTAATTTCCTTGGTAATCTTTTATTTAAAACTTTTCACCAATGTTCATTAGGGAAATTGGTCTATAGTTTTCCTCTTCTACTTCTGTTCTTTTTTGTTGAGGTATCAGTACCATATCTGTGTTGGAAAAAGAATTCGTTAGGATTCATTATGGCCTGTTTTTTCAAATAGTTTTATAGTATTGGAATTAATTGTTCTTTAAATCTCTGGTAGAATTCACTCATGAATCCATCTGGTCCTGAGAATTTGGTCTTGGGGAGTTCATTTTTTTGTTTATTTAATTTATTTTTATGAGGTAAGGTTAGTTATGTATTTTATTTCAGCTGTTACTCTGAACAATTAAATTTTTTGTTAATATTCATCCAATTCACTTGAATTCATATATATGTGTATATATGTATGGATACATACACACACACACACATATATAGCATATGATTGAGCAAAATAGCTCCTAAGAATTCCTTTAATTTCATCTTCATTGGTAGAGATTTCACTTTTTTCTTTTTTGATACTGATAATTTGGTTTTCTTTCCTTTTTAAGTAAAATTAACCAGTAGCTTATTTATGTTGGGTTTTTTTTTTTTCATAAAACTAGCTCCTACTTTTATTTAAGACTTCAATGATTTTCTTCCTTTCAATTTCAATAATAATCTCTCCTTTGATTTTCAGGATTTGGGATTTTTAATTTGTTCTTTCTCTAGTTTTTTTTTTTTTTGCATGCCCTATTTATTGATCTGTTCTTTCTCTATTTTATTGATGTAAGCATTTAGAGATATAAATTTTCTCCTAAGTACTGCTTTTGCAGTATCCCATAAATTTTGGAATGTTGTTTCCTTGTCATATTCTCTTTAATGAAATTATCAAGTATTTCAATGATTTGTTCTTTGACCCACACACTCTTTTGGATAAGATTATTTAGTTTCCAATTAATATTTAATGTATCTTTTCATAGCCCTTTGTTGAATGCAGTTTTATTTATTCATGGTCTAAAAAGGATACATTCAATATTTCTTCTCTTTTGCATTTGGCTGTGAGGTTTTATCCCTAATACATGGGCAGTCTTTGTCATGGAAAGCTGAGAAAAAAAAAGGTATACTCCTTTCTGTTCCCATTCAGTTTTCTCCAGGGGTATAATATATCTAACTTTTATAAAATTCTATTCTTCTCCTTAACTTCTTTCTTGTTTATTTACTTGCCATTTAACATTTTATTTTTCCTAATTACATGTAAAAACAGTTTTCAATTTTTTTTTAAATTTCTGAGTTCCAAATTTTCCTCCTCTCTCCCCCTTCATTAAGAAGGCAATCAATTTTATATAGGTTATACATATGCAGTCATAAAAAAACACATTTCCATGTTAATCATATTGTAAAAGAAAACACAGACAAAAACAAACAAACAAGAAAAATAAAGAGAAAGTATTCTTTGTTCTGCAATCTGACTACATCAGTTCTTTCCCTGGAGATGGATATCATTTTTATCATAAGTTTTTCAAAATTGTCTTGGATCACTGTATTGCTGAGAAGAGCTAAGTCCTTCACAATTGATGATTATATAATATTTCTGTTACTGTATACAGTGTTTTCCTCGGTTTGCTCATTTCACTTTACATCAGCTCATGTAAGTGTTTCTGGCTTTTTCTGAGGGAATCCAACTCATCATTTCTTACAGTAGAACAGTATTTCATCATAATCATATACCACAACTTATTCAGCCATTCCCCAATTGATGGGCATCCCTTCAATGTCCAATTCTTTGTCACCACTAAAAGTATTGTTATAAATATTTTTGTACCTATAGGTCCATTTCCATTTTGCTTTTTATCTCTTTGGGATACAGACCTGGTAGTGGCATTGCTTTGTCAAAGGACATGCATGGTTTTATAGCCCTTTGGGCATAGTTCCAATTTTTCTACAGAATGATTGAACCATTATACTATTTCATCAATAGTGCATTAGTGTCTCAATTGTCCTACATCCCTTCCAACATCTGTTATTTTCCTTTCCTATTTCTATTAGTCAATCTGATTGGTGTGGGGTGCTCCCAAGAGTTGTTTCACTTTGCATTTCTCTAATAAATAGCGGTTTCAAATATTTTTCAAATATGACTATTGATAACATATGACTCTTCATATGCTTTGACAATTTATCATTTGGAGAATGCTCTTTCTATAAATTTGATTTAATTCTTTATGTATTTGAGAAATGAGGTCTTTATCAGAGAAATGTGCTATACATTTTTGTTATGATTACTATGTATTTCCCTCATCCAATTTTCCCCCATTTAGCCTATTTTCTCTCTCTCTGTCTCTCTGTCTCTGTCTCTCTCCTTTCACCTCATACTTTCTCAAAAGTCTTTTGCTTCTGACTTTTACCTTTCCCAATCTGCCCTCCTTTCTATTAGCCCCTCCCTTCTTGTCCTCTCCCCCTCCTAGTTTCCTTTATGGTAAGATAGATTTCTGTACCCAGCTCAATGTGTATGGTATTTCCTCTTTGAGTCAATTCTCATGAAAGTAAGATTCCCACACTCTTCCCTCCCCACATCCTGCATCTTCCTCTCTGTTGTAAAAGCTCTTTCACAGCTCTTCTATGTAAGATAATTTACTCCATTCTGCTTCTTCTGCTCCCTTTCCCCTTCTCCCAGTACATTCCTATTTCTCACATATACATATATATGTATATATATACATATATATATGTATATATATATATATATGTATATATATACATATCCCATCATATTCAACTCAAACTCTTGCCTTCTAACTGCCCTACTAATGAGAAAGTTTTCTTGGAAAAATATATTATTGGTTTCTGGGATTTTTAAAAATCTTTTCTGCTGTTCATTTCCATTTTATGAGTGAGTTTATCCCATTCACATTCACAGCAATGATTACTGTGTATTTCCCTCCATACTATTTTTTTTTCTGTTTTATCCTTCTTTCTCTCCATTTTTACTGTCTTTCCAGAAAAGTCTCTTTTGTTTCTGACTTCTTCCCTTAATCTGTTGTCCTTTCTTTCTCTTCTTTCTCACCTCCTCCCTCCTCCATCTTTTATTGCCTTCTCCTCCTACTTCCTCCTAGGGTATGACAGATTCCTATACTAAACTGAATGTGTATGTTATTCCCTTTTTGTGCTAATTTAAATGAGAGTAGGGTTCCAGCATTGCCCACCACCTCTCCATATTCCCTTCCACTGTAATATCTCTTCCTTCTATACCTCTTTTATTTGAAATACTTTTTTCTTGTTTTTCTACTCCTTTTCCCATTCTTTCACTGGATCCCCCTTGCTCACTTAACTTTTTTTTTTTAAATCTTCTTATCAGAGTCAACTCAAACCCATACCCTCTAAGACTATTCCTTCTAACTGACCTAATAATGATAGAGTTCTTAGGAGTTACAAGTATCTTTTTTCCCCATATTCAGAATGCAAAAACTTTAACCTTACTGAACCTTTGTGATTTCTTTGTTATGTTTATCTTTTGATGCGTTTTTGAGTCTTATATTTGAAAGTCAAATTTTCTATTCAGCTCTAGTCTTTTCATCAGGAATGCTTGAAAGTGCTCTATTTCATTAAATATCCATACTATCCCTGAAGGATTACACTCATTTTAGCTAAGTAGATTATTCATGATTATAATCCTAGCTCCTTTGCCTTTCAGAATATCATATTCCAAGCCCTCTGATTCTCTAACATAGAAACTGCTAAATCTTGTGTCATCTTGACTGTGACTCCACAATATTTAAATAGTTCTAACTTCTTAACGATATTTTCTCATTGACCCAGGAATTCTGAAATTTGGCTATAGTATTCCTGGGAGTTCTCATTTTGGGATCTCTTTAAGATGGTGATTGGTGGATTCTTTTGATTTTTATTTTTCACTCTGCTTTTATATCAAAACAATTTTCTTTGATAATTTCTTGAAATATGATTTTAGGCTCTTTTTTTATCCTGGCTTTTCAGCAGTCCAATAATTTTTAAATTATCTCTCCTGGATCTATTTTCCAACAAGATATTTCACATTTTCTTCTACTTTTAATAGTTTCTTGATGTCTCATAGAATCATTAGCTTTCCTTTGCCCAAGTCATATATTTAAGAAATTATTTTTTCAGTGAGCTTTTCTATCTCTTTTTTCTGTTTGAACAATTCTTCTTTTTAAGGAGTTCTTTTATTCCGTGAATTTTGTGTATCTCTTTTACCATTTGGCAAATTCTGGTAGAAGGGGCACTGACACAAGCTTCAGGGTTTTTGTGTTCTTGTTTATAGAGCTAGTTCTATGGTTCTATAAATTTTCCATGCTTTCAATGCTGTATGGTCTAAAAAAAAGTGTGGCCACTGCTGTCCTGGACAATGTTCTGGTATTTAATGAGAGACTTTGTTCCCCTGTAGCTACAAGTGCTATCATTCCTCTTTGCCTTAGAACTGCAACCAAGTCCTCTGTTGTCCTGCAGCTATAAGGACTAGTGCTCCTTTCTGCATTTGAACTGAGACCAGGTTTCCTACCCATTGTGACCAACCTCAAGCACTCTGCTCTTACTTGGAACTGTGACCAGGTCTTCTTCTCAGCCACAGCCACAAGTGCTAGTTGTCCTCTACGCCCTACTATTACAACCCAGCCTATGTATTGACAACAGAGTCCTGAACCCAGCATAAGCAAATAGTCCCCTTTAATCTGACCAGTTGTCCAACCTCCTTGGTCTCTATGGACAGAGCTCCAGAAGCTGCTGTTGCTGCTGCTACAGCCACCTCCAATGCCTGTTGTCTCAGTGTAGTTTGTGCTACACTTTAGGCCTAACCACCAACCTGGTGTAACACACTTTTCCTATCAATTTTCCAGGTAGACTTATGCTGGAAAATTATGTCACTCATACCTTTTGCTGGCTTCGCCACTCCAGAATTTGATTTGAGGTATTATTTTAAAGTTGTTTGGAGGGGAATTGTGGAGAGTTGAGGTGAGTACCTGTTTCTACTATGCAATTTTTGCTGAGTTTTTTAAAGGGTTCTCTTTAAAAGAGAACATATCTAACTTGAACAAGTTCTCATCACTCAATTTGAACAAATGAAGTTGCAGGGAATGTGAAGGTTTGAATGTTGATGGAGTGTGATTTACTTTTGCAAAATCTTAGAGAATGTAATGACCACCATGGTACAGAGAACTAACATTGTACAGTTGTCAAAAATGGGAGAATGGCAGATTTTTAAAATTATGTGGGCCAGTGGATGCAACTGGATTTATGGCAAAAAATTCAGGACATTATATTAAGAAAAAATTGATTATCATTTACAAAGGGAAACAGTGATAATTTAACAGCAACACACATTCAGTAATAATAAATCATGAGATTAACCTCATTTCTTTTTATAAGAGGACTTCTAGACTGGTAGAACAAAAAGTTGAATAGTACATCTAGATTTTTATTTAGCACCCAAGGGCACCACAAATTTAGCAAAAGGATGACCAGACAAGTCTAGCCAAGGGCTAGATTTTCTCTAGATGTACAAACACTCAAAATGATATTTTCTAAAGCCCAATGTGTTTATCTTTACTAATCAAGAGGAGAATACAATTCATTCAAAGCAATGGGAAAACAGGGGACATCAATATATTAACTGAAGTCACCTTGTATGCCATCATGAGTTGGGGTACAGAGAAAGACAGCCAGATATTGAACCCATTACTATTGGAAAGCAAGTGCCCTAGATGCCAATAGAAAATGGCTACCAGGATATGCATATGGTGATATCTATCTATCTATCTATCTACTTATCTAAAAATATATATGCACATATTTATTTACTCCTCATATAAGTATATGTATGTGTGTGCATGTGTGGGGGGGGCAGTGTTTGTGGGTATGTGGAGAGAGAGAGAGAAAGGATAAAGAAGCATGTCTCTGTCTAACCTTCTCCTGACCAGTTTGTATGCTTAGAGAGCATTGGTAGGGAAAATAAATAAGTGATGCACATAAAGTACTAGACAGGAAAGTCAGGGATAATTTCCTCTCCTTCCCCCTGAGGGAAATCCAGTTTTATGTGATTACAAGAAGAAAAGATTTAATATGAAGGTCAGGTTGTTAACAATAGAACTCGGAGTCCAAAGAGCAGAATGGAAGGGAGGGCAAAAGAAGATATGAATACTGAAAAGGTAGGGATGACATGTAAGAGTGTGTAGCAGTAAGAAATGGTGTCAGAGAAGGAAAGCTTGTAACTATGGATCACATGAATTTGTGTCATTCAAAAGGACAGTCAATTGCCTTATCCTTCCCAGTAACAATGGCACTATTCATTTGATTTTAACATTTCAGTGATTCAGCATGCAGACTCCCTATATGTTTTACTTCATTTTTGCTATATAACCAGCTCACTTCCACATGAGGAAGATAGTAGACTAGATGACATTTGAGAAACTGTATAGCACATCAATAATCTCAAGCGTCTCCCTTACTTAGAAACCCCAAGTTAAGAAAAACTACAAAAACACCATTATTCTCACAGCAATGTTATATATGTAAGAAGCATGGAAAATTTCAGCATCCAAAGAAGCATAATTGTGGACATGGTGGATGTAAGCACACTGCAGCATCCTTTCACTGATGATGTGCATTCAATGAGTAGAAGGAGTATAAGTCAGGTAATATGTGATGGGAAATGGAGTTAAATTGATCATGGAGTGAGAGCAAGACCAGAAATACTAGGTGTAGATAAATACAGATTTGAAGGCAAATACAATTTGAACACAGGTGAGGAGATTACACAGGATGATTGTAGTTTTATCAGTGAGGTAGGAGGTATTGAGAGCAGATGTGTACTGGAGTGGGCTTGTGGGCTTGAGGAGATCAAGATCCAAAATAGTAACTGCTTTGGTAGGGAAAAACTTCAGGTTAATACGAGAATTGCCAGAGAATATCAACAGCCCATTTGAAATAGACAGCCTGCATTTATATTGGGCCAGGTCTGAACTGTTCTGTGTTTTCTTCCAGTAGGACTCAGTAGCTACTAGGTAATGACACAGAAGCAAAATAGCGATGATTTCAATCAGTCAGTCAATAAGCATTTATTCAGCACCTACTATCTGTTCAGCACTGTATTAAGAACTAGGAATACAAAGAAAAGGGGGAAAAACATGGTCATTATCCTCAAGGACTTTATATTCTAATGGGAGAGATACCATGCAAATAATTATGTACTTGCAAGATTTTTAGAGAAAAAATGGCAGGTAATCTCAGAAAGATGTCACAATGGTAGGATCAGAATTTTAGAGAAACTCATTTTAATCTTACACTTTGATATTACCATTAAAGTGCCAAACATATGTATATTTAGGTTGCTAGATGTGATATTTTTTCATTTTTTTTAAATTAACTATAAGATAGAGTCTAACTATTTCAATAAAATTACCAACATATGTATTATAGCCTACTGAAAATGCCAGCTTTCATTAGCTTCTCAGGAAATTAAGATGTATGAAGAAAATACCATATATATATTAGAATAGTCAGTCAACAAGCAAAAAGAAGGTAGTACTTGCCCTCTACGAACTTATATTCTATTAGAGTAAAATAACACATAAAAAGGAAGTGTAAAGAGGGAGAGTGGGGAAGAGAAGATGAAGTTCAGAATCAAAACTAGGGAAAAAATGAAGAACTCAGTCCTAACTCAAAATGGAGATTTAAGAAGGAATTAACCAATTGAAAAAGGGGACTTCTGAAATTAAGGCTGTTCCAGGGTGAGAAACTTGCAGATACTGAGGAAGTGAGAAAGCAGATGAGGCACAGTGGTAAAGCCCATAAAGTCAGAAGTAGAGCCAAGAGAGCAATAGTCTGGAGAAGAATAATGGCTGCCTTGGGTACCGCCCCCCAAAAAAATAGAGGTCCCTGGAAGAACTCACCAATGTGTCATGGGAAAAAGGAACCAAAAGGGCAGGGAAATGCTCCAGAGTAGGAAAATAACAGTAGTTGTACCAAAGGGCTAAAAAGATAAAAATTTGCCCTGAAACACAATAATGATTTGGGAGAAATCAACTCTAATGTTTAAAAGTGCAGCTCCAATTCTACCTCTATAAAGCTTTTCATGCTATTCTTTCCCCACCCAGGTTCTTAGCTACTTCTCTCTCTTGAAATTTGGAAAATTTTATTAACATATTTTGAGAGGTCAAGAAAGGGTAATGGATAAATCCTTGACCTGAAACCTCAAAGTCAAAATAACCTGGGTTCAAATCTTGCCTCTGACACATACTAATTGTGTGACCTCAGCAAAGTCATTAACTTCTCAATGCCTTAGTTCCCTCATTATGTTTATAAGTTACAAAGGAGGTGTTGATCTGCATCCATAGGAGGGTTTTCTCCCAGGTATCTCTCCATTTAGTTGAAATCACAGTTTTGATAAAAGACAAAAATGAAAAGCCCCCAATTTTTTTATGTATGTGTGTGTGTGTGTGTGTGTGTGTGTGTGATAATCCTCTAGGAGAATTTAGACACCTTGAGGGCACATATTATTTCCATTTTTGTTTTATTTTGTTTTTATTTTTTGTTTTGTCCCAGCACAGAGTAAGTTTTTAATAGATGTTTGTTGAATTTAATTGACAAAATATTGTGTTCCTTTGTCTATGCCTTGAAAATCATACAAAAACACATACTTTCCTCTCTAAACAAAATAGCTTTCCTAATTCCCAAGTCATTACCTTCAACAAATGACTGCATAAAATTCTGTTTCTCAAATTATCTGTCAAGATGAACTGATAGAATAATGGTAGATATGTGAAGGAAGGCAAAATCATGTATTATGGACATCATGTATTTAGGTTGAGGGCTGTGATCAAAGGCTACACAAAACATTGTTTCAGTCACTGAATAAAGCCAAAATGTAGTAATGTCTTTGAATTTATCTTGGAAAAAATAATATTCATTTTGCCCATAGCATGGCATGCACCTGTACACCTCACCACAACAATTGTGAGATACATTTCTATATTGAGATAAGAAGAAAGATAATAAAAATGTCAAAAATTTGATGAAAAAAACAGAAAGGTTTGTTCAAGAAGTTGACCTTTTGATTTTTGAATTGGAGTTGCTTACTGAAAAATGAGATTTTCAGAGCAAACTGAAAGTATAAAGATGAAAGAACTGCATTGATTCAAAAGTGTCTGTTTAAAAAAGAGAGTGAGAGAGAACATTTTAGGCAGTTGCAGCTGGATATAGGATCCTTTTTTAGCTAGATTATAGACTGTATCATACTAGCATTTAAATTGAAATTTACAGCTGTGCCACAGCACACCTGTTTTTTAAATTCTGCTTTTAGATTAATTCAGATTGGTCAAAACTTTCCACACACAAGGGGAAAATGGAGGCTCTTATAGTAATCTTATTTATATAATAAGTTGCCCTGGCTTCCTGCAAAATGCCACATTTTGAAGGTGAGAGATTTGCTTTAGGGGAAACCCTTTGATATCAAAATTCATTCTCTTTATCCCCCATGGAAATAGTTGGAATTCCCCTATGGAAGACTCCATGTTACTATTGACTCTCAGAAGTATCCATCTCAATGTCAGACAAGAATTGTTGGGTATACTTAAAAAATTTTAGCTGGAGGGACGGGTTGAACAATGGGCTTATCATCTCATTGAATTAAAGTTGTTGTTTATAGCAGAGTTTTTTGGAGGCTTTTGATAAACTTGCAAAGCCCCCCAAAAATCTGTGGGTAATAGAATTGATTCAGATCACAGTTGCTTCTCCCCTAAATTGCCCCCTTATGTTCTATTTTAAATTGTTGAACTTGCTGTCAAAAGTTTATTGCAAAGAGGATGACATTTCAGGCGGAGGCCTCTCTTAAAATTAAAGTTTTTTCCCTTGGGGATGACTTTCCTTTTGCCATGGCTGAAAGTCTCAATAACAGTATCTTTATTGCAAGGATAATTTAAAAACACATACACTCATTCTTGTAACCTCCCCCACAAACCCCCTTACTCCCACTCACATGCCAAATGTTACTCAGAAGCCAGTAAGGAAGGAGCTGAAGCTCTAACTACTAATTAATGGACAAAGACCACAAGACAAATGCCCTTCTGCCAAAAGGTGTTGTAATTGATTGGAGTTATCCATTGATATGCAAAGGATAAGCAGTGGATTAGAGCATTTGCTATAATAAATCTACTTTATTCTAGTATAGTCTCTTTCAATAAGTATGACTGCTTTCTGAAATGACCTCTGCCCTTTATTCTCAGTGCCCTGAGGTTAGAACCAGAGCATCACAGGTTCCTTTGGAATTCATTGAATAGGAAGAAGAGTCATAGATGATGATGAGTTTTGACATCTCCACTAGGACTTCTATGTATAAATTCAGCCTCTTTCCCCTGGTCTTCTCCCTCAAAGCTCAGCTGTAGCATCACAATTTTATTAATAAGATGTATGGGTTTTTTTCAGGCCTTTCTCTATGTTTTGCTTATTCTCAGGATTACATAAAAGGAAAGGAAACTGTCCTTGGCGAAGTAAACTGGTAAAATGAGCTAAAAGTCTTATTCTAAATATCCATGAAAAGTTTTTGCTCTTACTTAACTATACAACTAAAAGAAACAATCTGAGATCTGTGAATGTAATGTGTCAGACACTGCTATGCCCTAGGGATACAAATACAAAGAATGAAGCAATCTGTATTCTCAAGGAGCTTAAATTCTAATGGATGTTTGAATTACTTTAATGAAGTGATACTTTGTTTGAAGGGTAGTTTTGTGACTCTTAAAAAGCCATTGCCCTGGAAGGAGTACCTTAGTTTAACGGTGTCAAACTCAAATAGAAATGGGAGCTACAAATCCATACATAAAGATCCCTACAGGTTCATATTGATTTCATTTTAAAATCTAAGGTTATCTACGTTTTATTGTAACTTTATTCATTTTGTTAACTATTTCCCATTTATATTTTAATCTGGTTCCAGGAGATCAGGATTATTGTAGGCGATAGTTGGCCCATGAGTAGCTAATTTGATACCTCTGCCCTAAATAGCTGAAATTTCCCCACATCCCCCAGTACACACACACATATGTATGTATTCCTATATTATACACACATATACAACTATATGTAGATATATGTTTGTATCTATATACATACTCAGATGCTTGACTAGTTTTAACTACCCTATCACAGGTCTTCATAATACAACAACTAATGTGTATTTTCAGTTTCCATCTTTCTGCTTTGGAAGGAGTGGGTATGAACAAGATAGAGTTTAGTCAAATAGAAAAGTTTGGGCAATAGGAGATGTGTAAAGCATAAACTGGATAATCATGTTACCCATATAAAATATTTATTATAATACCACACAGGGCTGTGGTACAGTGGCATGAGTGCCGGACTTGGCCTTGGACAAACACTATTCCAATTCCAGATCTCATCTGTGCGAGGTAAGTAAGTCACTTCTACTTCCTTTGACTTCACTTTCCTCATTTGTTAAATAAGAGTGTAAGGTTCCATCTAGCTCTATATCTCTTATCCTTTTGTTTGTTTTTTTTATTTGTTTTTCATTGTCGTTACAAGTCACAACTCTTCTATGCCTTTGTAGACAGTCTATTTGAATTATATAGACTAAAAAATATCATCACCTGGTCATGAGCCTCTTTGAACTTAGCTAGCCTTATCATCAGGTAATAGATACATACTACACTACATAGGCAAGCCTATGCTCAAAACCTTTCCATCTTTTTCAGGGCCTACCAAAAGTTCTACTATGTTTCACGGGCGTAGGCTCTGGGAACCCAAGTTCATCTCTACATCATGATCAGATATTAAAGAAGGATTTTTTAAAAGCTTCTATATTTTTGTGGATTTTTGGGGGGTGGGGGGAGTCGATAATACTTATGATTCCATTTGCATAGGTAAGTCACAGAGGGCATCCTTTTTCACCAAAGCACAGCAACAATTTTTTGGCAACTTATACTTTTGAAAAGTTGCTTGGGGCACTTAGAGGTTAAGTAATTGTTCCAAAGTCAAGTGGCTATGATGTGACAGAAGGTGGAGGAAGGGGATGGAAATAAGCTTGTATATAATATGACTACGTTCCAGTCACTATGATAAACACTTTACAAATATCTCATTTTATTCTCACAACAATTCTGCAAGGTAAGTGGGGCTATTATCTCTATTTTATAATGGAGTAAACTGAGGAAAACAGAGGTTATATGGCTCATGATCATACAGCTAGTAAATGTCAGGGGCTGGATTTGAACCCAAGACTTCCTGACTCCAGGCCTAGTGCTCTACCATTGTACCACCTCTGTGCCAGCAGAGGCAGGGCTTGAATGAGTCTTTCTGACTCTAAACCTGTTTTTCTTGTTCACTATATACTACTACTACTCTATCCCTATTACATTCTGGAAATATCAAAACATGGACTTGGGATCAAATTACTATTTAAAATGTAGCTTGTTACTTACTTTCATTGTTTTATGGCTACCTCAGAGACAGCTTTGAGAATACTGTCCAGAAATGTCAATTTTTTTTTTGTTTTTGAAGATAAAAGATGAATCTGTATAAAGTACAAGCACTAGGGAAGAATACATGTTCCCTGTCTATTAGACAAAATTTGATTTTGTACGCTTAGTTATGGATAGAAACACCCAAATTATAGTTGCAGCATATAACCAATTGGTTATCCTAAAGAAGAGTGGGAGGATAGGGAGTCATCAAGCAATTGTATGAAAGAAAGAAAAAATTGGGCCAGTCCAGTGGCAAGAGTAAGGGATAAAAGTGAACATCCAGAAAATTCCAGTGGTTTCCTCATGATATTGGTATAAATCAAGTAAGACCTTTAGGTTGGATGGACCCCAAATGGGGAACTTCTAGGGGAAAATGGATGAAAATTTCAAAGGATGATCAGGTATGGATGGATTACAATCTGTATGGTTGGAGAGATCTCATCAGTGAGGTCACAAATCTGTTGGAGTATCTAAGAAACTACAAATTTCTAGTTACAGCTTATGCTTTAAAATGTGAAAAGTTTAACTGGTTTACAAGCCAGCTATAGGAAACTAGCCCAGAACCCACAGAATTCTGTGATAACAATTGTCGTCATTGTGGCTATTGTTGTTGATTCATACGTATCCTAAATTTCAGCCAGGGAGTGACAAAAACATTTTAAAATTGAAATAAATACTTTAGACTAAAAACGTCTACTTGAGGAATGTGATTTAAAAGGCAGGCACAATTGAATGTCCCATCACTTCAAGATTATTCAGCACCTTCATTCCTTCTTGCCTAGGGAATAAAGCCAGTGTCTCATTTGGAATACACTCTTATAAATTTCCTGCTAGAACTAAAATTTGAACTATAGTTATACATGTATATCTTACTGTCCTCCATATTTAAAGATGACAATGATGAAAATGATTGTGATATTTGCGTCTATGCAGAACATGTACTAGAAAATGTTGATCCAAAATATTTTTCTTCATTTTCACGACAGTAACAAAACTATTTTTAGGTGCAGGAAAACTTTGTGAGTAATGTACACACAAACTAAAGCATTGCAGTCAAGAGTAGTGGCTTTAGTGGACTTACCAGTTCCATATTGTAAGGATTATTGGGTGGTAGATGAAAACCTTGTTTAATATCTGTTTGCTTGAGAGAGTATGCTTTGAAAGTGTCTCTTATTAAATATATATGTATACATGATATATGTGTGTGTGTGTGTGTCTGTGTCTGTGTGCTTGTATATGTGTGTGTGTCTGAAAAGGGAAAAAAATGCTTTCACAAACAATTTTCTACAGCAGACCTGTATTTTTATGTTCCCACAACTAATGGAGAGGGAAAGAGAATGTAAGATATTACCTCTATTTATCTTGATTTACTTAAAGCATTTTATTTTAGTTAAATAAAATGCAGCTACAAAAACTTACTTCAAATAAAGATTTCTTCGAATTCATTAAAATCAAACAAACTTCATTGCAGATGCAACTGGGGAGATAATTTTGATCAACAATCCACTGAATATTGACATGAACACGCGGCTATATAGTAAGATTCTAATGCTCATCCAATATATTTATGAGTGTCAGAGAAATTATTTTATTCAAATTCCCAACAAAAGAAGTCATTCTAAATGATAGAAAGATCTCCAAGGCTCATCTTTGCACATTATGACAATTTACTACTTATGGAAAACTTCCAATAATGTAATGGCACCTCAGTGATAATCTATATAATTGTGAAAGATATTAGTCTAATCATACATACCAGGAAAACAAAATGTATGGATAAAAAATATATTGTCTTAACTATAACTTGATAAACAGAATGCAGTCTTTTCAGTCTCTCTCTCATATAGGCATACATATATATATATATATATATATATACACACACACAAACTAATGCAAATGTTATATGTGAATATATGTGTGCACACACACACATATACAATGTATACTTATGTGTATGTGTATTTATACAACTAAAAAAGAAGACTGACTAGTCAATTATCTACAAGTACTAACAACAGAGAAAGTCCAATTGCTGCACTGGCATTTCTAAAGTAATAAGAAGCAATAGCAGCCCTCCAGCAGATTAAGTGAATCCTGTATAAGGAACAACATGGGAAACAGGTTTTTAAAAGTATGAAGGATGAGTTCTTTAGAAGAGAATATTTTCATTGATGACATTATAGTCCCATAAAACTTTGAGGTATTATGTTTAAGGTTGGTTACAATTCAAACTAGATGATCTTCCAAAGGGTCAAATCTCTCCTATTATACAGAACCTTTGTTTTTTGTTTTAAAAAAAGAGGGAGTAGATGGAGCAATCTTAGTGACCACTACAGTATCCAATTTAACTTTTTCTTCTAATATTACATAAGTGCCTAGGGTCTATTTGGTTTAGAGACCTTTTGTCCAGCAATATTGCTGGAAATATTTTTGCAAAACAAAAACGCAAAAGCTTTTCTGTGATAGTCAGCTGTCAGCACTATTTGCAGAACCTCTAATTTATGTTGTACAGGTAACCCTCATTTTGTTTAATAAATCAATTCTAGCAGAAAAATTGCCTGTGAAATGAATTTCCAACATTATGGTATGGTGGAAAGGCTACTGGGTTAAGGGTCAAAATAACTAGATTCTATTCTCAGTTCCTCCACCGATGAGCTGTATTTTCTTAAAGAAATTGTTCAGTTTCTTAGGTGCTCACTTTCTTCATTTGTAGAATGAGCCATAGTCTAAGGTTTTTCCTTTGGGTCTTTTCCAACTATGAGTATTCTATAGATTGTAAGAAGAGACTGAACTTCCAAAGGGTTGTAGATTAAGAACTAAAAAGTCCAGACCTTAGAGGATATCTAATCCAGTACTCTCATTTTACAGATAAGGACTTGAGGCCCGGGGAAGTCAAGTGACTTGCTAAGGTCACACATGTAGAAAACAGCCAGACTGGAACCTGAACCCAGGCCTTCTTACTTCAGTGCAGAATTACTTGTACTATGTTACAATTGGAAGGAATTTTGTAGCAAGGATTCTTGGTTAGATACAGACTGGATTGTGCATTATCTAAGGTTCCTTAAAATTACTAGATTCTTTAGTGCTAAAATTTGGAAACTCTAACTTTCCTGTTGATAATTATAAAATTGGAAATGGAGTCATCTGGGGGAAAACAATTTTGGTCCCAAAGAAGAAACAAGCCTTTAAAATTCACATAAAGCAAAATTTAAAAATCAATATTTTCATCTGATGCCAGGTATGAAAACAAAGGAAATAGAATTATTTCATGCTTGTCATTATAACCTAAACTCTCAAAAGAAAATGGCAATGAGAACTTAGATGACCAAAACATTCATCTTTTCTTCTTTAGTAATATTCTAGATACATAGTGGACACATGCACACATATGTGCACATATACATATTAATACAAACATGAACCTGCACGTGTACAAGATCAATGATACCTAGATTTATGATAGATAGATGTAGTCTTTTTCATTATAAGGTAAACTGGAAAGCAGAGACTTTAATTTTAAATTTTCCTGGCACACAGAGAGTTATTTTGCTCAGTTAGCTCCTTTTCAGTGGTTTCTTCCTCATCCTGACCCCATTTGGGATTTTCTTAGCAAAAATACTAGAGTAGTTTGCCATTTCCTTCTCCAGCTCATTTTACAGATTAGCAAATTGAGGCAAACAGGGCTAAGTGACTTGCCTATGGTCACAGAGATAGAAAGTATCTGAGGCCAGAACTGAACTCAAGAATATGAGTCTTCCCGACTCCAGTCCCAGCACTCTATCCACTGGGCCACCTAGCTACCTCTCCTGGCATGCAGTAGCCATTTCAAAACTGCTTGCTGATTAATTGATGGAGCAGTATCATCACACAACTTTCTTTAGTCTCTCAGATTCTGTTTCCTGTCACCCTCAAAAATGTGCTGTCTATTTGAATTAATACATTTTTTGCTCAGAAGAGAAAAGAAAGGCACTGGTTGGGGCTTATGAACTATACTTTTGAGTGTGTGCTAACACAGGCTGACTAGAAACTGTAGTTTTTTGGAAGAGTGGTGCAGATATGCAGACCATCATTTTCTGCCAAAACCCTTCTCAATTTTCACTGGTTTACAATACTTTGGGACTTCTCTAACTTTTTCACTGCTCCAGGAGGCTCATTATTCAGAAAATCTCATGACCCTGCAATTTCCCATCAGCCTTAGCACTTCACCTTATTACTGCCCTCTGTACCTCTAATTGGAGAGTGAAGTAAGGAACACCAAAACCTCCTTTAGAGAAGCACTTCAGCTCAGAACATTTCATTTCTCACAAGGTTCTACTCTTTTGCTACTTCTCTGAGTTTTCCACTGTGCTCCCTCTTTGCGTACTATCCCAAATCATTCCCCTCCTCCACTACCTTTTGGCTTTCTTTTGTGCAATTAAATTGTAAGCTCTTAGAATACAAGTACTGTCTTTTTTCCTTTTTGTATCCCCAGCATTTAGCAAAGTGTATGGGACATAGTAAGTACTCAATTAATGTTTATTGACTAACTCACAATTCATCTAGCAATGACCTCTTCTTTCCCTCCCTAATACTGAGCACTGAAATTGCAGTATCCTTCATGCTCAAAAAGTACCCCAAACCTCCTACAATGGGCTTTCTTTTCTCTCCATCAAAAGCAGTTCCTACTAATCAAGTGATAGGAAAGGTCTCTTTTAATTGATCATTTAAAATATTAAAAACTATGTCTTAAAATTAACTGTAATTCCCCCCCCTCCAAAAATAAAAGATTTTATGCATCTTCCTTGCTGGATTCCCAGATAAGTGGAGATATAATTGCTCCTCTGGAGCAGCTAGATGCAAGAGATTATTGTCACCTATATCAGGCATTCCTGCTAAACTGGATTCTTATCTTCTAGCACCTGTAGCTATTATAATTGTTCCTTCAGGCTTGATGTCACTGCCATGAAGCTAACCAGAATGATAGGAGAAAGGGATTCTGCCTCTCTCTGCCTCTAAGTTTGCTGGTGCAGCTTTGCAATTGGTGAGTTTTAAGTGCCCAGAATTAATACTAACATCCATGCACTGCTCAAGAAATAGTGATCAACTGAAAAGTCAGTTAATATACTGCAGGTGGATGGTGGTAGGCTGCAACTGATGAATAGGCATGCAGGTACAGCACTTGACTAGCTTTAAAATATTATATAAATGTGAGTTATTTATTGTTGTTTTTGTTGTTAGACTACAGTCACTAGGCCTCCAATCTAATGATGACTTAATTTCCTGAGCCTTTTACTACACAATACCTGAGCTTATGTAATGTTTATAGGGCAATACAAGGCTATACTAGTATTTAACAACCAAGCTCTTACAAAAATAAAATATATACACATACTCTTCTAGATTTAATCTGCCTTACAAACAGCTTTGTAAGTCTAAATAATCAACAGTACAATGATTCATAGAGACTGCCTGTGTCTGAGCTCTAAATGATCACTCTGAGTATTTAATAGTTGACTCTAACAATCCCACTAAAATTGGCTCCAGTATTCTTCTGTGCCTTGGTTGGAGACATCCAAATTGCTAGGACCTTCAAGAGTTTGCACTCTGCTGACATATCCTTTGAGTCTCCAAGGACACATCTATTCCTCACTGAGGCACTGGAGTTTATTGTTAGTGGAGGGTTTCACCAATCTAAAGATAAAAACAAAATTGAAATTGGATTTGGTGAGTGTTACAGCTGGTGCCATAGGACCTACAGTGCCTGGAAAAATGCTAGGTAATACAACTAATAGAAGTGCCTAAAGAGATCAAAAACCATTCCCTTAGATATAAAATTTTAAGTAGGAAGTTTGAAATCACTGCAAAACTTAATCAATTATCAGAGGCATTTGCTGCCTTGACATCTTGCATCAGCATAAGGGGATCACAATTGTTTCTGATATTTTCTGTTTCAGTATTTTTATTTTGCCCATTTGTTTTTGTCATATTAATATTTTATTACATGTATGATTGATGGAATGAAATGAGGGTTCTGTTTCTTCTTGACAGCCTGTCGTGCCTGTCTACTCCGTGATAAGTTTTGAAGGAGTTGACAGTTTTTTGACACAATTTGACATACAGCCAAGTGTATCCAAATGCATCTCAAGTTTGATTTGTGGTTGTCTGCCATTTTAAACAAAATGATATCTGATAGCCTGCAAATGGTCATATAATTGTTCATTTCAATGCACTTCAATGATATTGGGCATGTGGGAGCAAGTTAGAGAATATGTATGTGATTATACTTAGTAAGGTACACAGTTTGAAAAAGCATAAACCTAGATATGCATTATTTCTACTTTCATGAGGAGTAATGTTAACATTTTCTTTTTAACTATATAATTTAAAAATAAATCAATTACGATTTGAAGCAAAAAATTGCATTTAATTTTATAGCAAAAAAATAGAAAATAAGACATTACAATTAGAATTGCATTCTCTTTTAATTCACTTTTTAGGCATGATTCTCTCAGATACTGAAGGAACTGATTGTTCTGCTGCTGGCTTCTACTTCTGGCTTCTGGGGGAAGAGGAGTAGGCCAAGGATTCAAGCTGAAGAAGAAAGAAGAAATTGTAGGTGTTCTTCAGTACTTTGGAAAGGGGAAAAGGCCAAAAATTGGAGTGAAGAAGGGGAAACTTGAAAGGAACTAAAGGGAAATTGAAGAAGGAAAAGAACTCAGGATAAAGAATGAGAAACTCCAGAGCTAAAAGAGGAAAAGACCCAGAACTGAAAGAAAAGAACAAGAATTTGAGGACTCAAGTAGAAGTACCAAGAAGAAATGAAGGATTAACAGAAGAAGAAACTTAAGGACTAAGGGAAAGAAGGAGGAGAATTTAAAGAAGAGCGGCAAGAGAAAGACAGATAAATGACAAGTTGGCAAGGATAGGTAAGAGGTAAGTAAGAAAAGGAAAAACAAGTTTGATATGATTATTAAGGCATTGATGAGGGTGCTAAAGAGGTGTTAAAATAGAGAAATTTTTTTGTTGTTAGTTTTTTGTTGTTGTTGTTTTTTGGTAGGGCAATTGGGATTAAGTAACTTGCCCAAGGTCACACAGCTAGTACATATGTCAAGTGTCTGAGACCGGATTTGAACTCAAGTCCTCCTGACTCTAGGGCCAGTGCTCTACTCGCTGCACCACCTAGCTACCCATAAAATGGAGAAATTTAAAGGAGACAAATGTAAAGTCTTGGGCAGCTAGGTAGTACAGTAGATAGACCATTGAGCCTGGAGTCAGAAAGGCCTGAGTTCAAACCCAGCCTCAGACATTTGTTAGCTGTGTGACCATTGACAAAGCACTTAACTGCAGTCTGCCTTAGTTTTTTCAACTGTAAAATGGGAGTAATAATAACCTCTACTTTGCAGTATAGTTGGATAAAACGAGATAATACTTCTAAAATTAATAAAATGTAATACAATGAGGTTGGAGGTTAAATGAGATAATATTGCTAAATTCTTCACACAGTGCCTGGCAAATATTACATGTTACCTATTGTTAGATATTAAGACAGAGATTGAAAGGTTAGAAAACAGTACATTGAAACAAAGCTCTGAGGGTTTTCATTGTCTGAAAGCTCAAGATGGATTCACAATGCCATATTTCAGCCAACAAACTCAATGAAATGATAAACTTCATCAAGAGAGTCATTTTGGGGCAGTAAGGTGGTGCAGTGGATAGAGCACCGGAGTTAGTAGGACCTGAGTTCAAATTTGGCCTCAGACACTTACTACCTATGTAACCCTGGGCAAGTCAATTAACCCTGATTACCTCACCCCCACACCTCAAAAAAAAAAAAAAAGAACCATTTTTCCAAGAGGAAGGTGACAATCTGACCATACTCTGTCCTCTTCAGACTACAGTGGATTATTGTGTTCCTTGATTAGTCCTGGGATGAAGACAACAGGACAAGTATTAGTAAGCTGAAGAGTATTCGGATGAAGACAAACTGGATGGTGAAGGGCCTTAACTCCACCCACCATATTAGGATCAGTTCATGGCAGTAGGGGTGTTTAGCCTAAAGAAGAAAAGATTCAGGGTGGAGAAAGGTACATGATAGCTATCTTCACACAATTGAACACCTGTTTTGTGGCATAAAGATTAGGCCTTCTACTTTGGTCAGGGAAAATAACAACAACAACAAAACCCTTCCTAACACAGATAGCTATTCTAAAGTGAAATAGCTTCCTCAGGAGGTATTGGATTTTCTCTTCACTGGGCATCTTTAAGCAAAATCTGTATGATGACTTGCTAGATATTTTTATGGGAATTATTTTATGGCTATGGTTTGGACTAGAAGACCTCTGGGTTCCCCTTCAACTCTGCAGTTGAGAAACTGTTAAGTTTTGCAATTCGTATTTGTCATTCAGCCTGATAAAAGGGCAGATCCTCTGACCACCAGAATTAACAATTCTATTCTCACAATTTCTTTTTCTGTGCAATCACCTAAAGGATTGATCAATTTCAGCAAGTATTTGGCCCATGTGTAGGGCCACTTGTAGTGGCAAAATCCATTCTCTAAGTTATATGGTATACTTTTTGAATTAGTCTTACTTGACACAAGATTCCTAACAGAAAGACCTTAAAAGATGACCATCTTCATTTAAAAGATGAGGAATCTAAGGCCTATAAAAATTTAGTGATTTTTGTAAGATGGTAAAGAAGTTAGTGGCAGAACTGGAACCAGCATTCAGGGCTTCTTATGCTAGGTGTTTTCTTTTTTTTAATTTAATTTTATTTTTGTTACATTTTAAGTTCTGAATTATCTCTGTGTGGGTCAGAAACTACTACTCACATTAAAAATAGACAGAGACTGTTCTTGAGAAAAGGCAAAAAGGAATTTATTGCTTTCTCATGAGAAAGGATACACCTCAGTGTGGCCTAAGATGATGCCAGCACACGTGTGTGCATGTGTGTGTGTGTGTGTGTGTGCTTACAGCTCAAAGCAAGTTATACAAATCCTAACACAGAGTTCCCCCACCCCCTACTGGCTCCTCTTCCCATTAATTGGGTTTGGAGCTCACATTCTAAACACAGAATCTTTTCCCAGCAACAGAGAACAACGAACAAAAAGAAACAGGCTTGAGACCAAGGGCTAGTATTCAGCAAAAAGGGAGTAGTAGTAGATAAAACAGGACCTTGTAGGTGTCTGTCTACTGATGTAATTTCTTATCTCTACTTTCTCAGCAGAGTGGTTTCTAAAAATATGAGGGGGGGGGGACAGGGGTGCTGGTAGGAAAGACAAGGTCTTTTCCCATGCTGAGGGGGGGCTTCACTATTTCAGTATTCTATTCAATACCATACTGAGGGGGCTTCACTATTTCAGCATTCCATTCATCTCTCTTCCCTCTTACTCCCTCCCTCCCCACCCCACACTAGAAAAGGCCATCATTTGACATATATGTTTATATATATATATACATATATATATGCATATATATACACATATGTATGTATATATGTGTGTATCTATCTATATCTATATCTATCTATGAACTATAATATGCATACTTCTATTTATCAGTTCTTTCTCTGCAGATGAATAGCATCTTCCTTCATAGGTCCTTTATAGCTGATTTGAGTATTTATAGTACTCAGAATAATAGTCATTCACAATTACTTTTGAAACAATATTTTTTGCTACCATAGTCACAGGTTGTGTTTGTCCTTTGTTCTTGAAGAGGACCACGACATCAGGGAAATGAAGACCTGACTTGCAGTTGACTTTGATTTGAGTGAGGGAGGGCTGTGCAAGGTCACCAGGCTCACTTTCTCCTCCAGAGTCATCTGGCTCCAGTGACCTGATATTCACCAGGAGGACTGGAGATGGCCTAGAATGCATTGAGAGACCCGGCCCTTTCAAACTAAAGTCTTTTCATGTTCTCATTTTGAGTGACGTAATGCCAATTCAGTGAATAGGCCTCTTTAAGAAGTTAATCAAGGGATGGCCCCTTTAATCAAAACTCAAAAAAAAAAAAAATCAAACTGGGAGGGGAAGACCTTCAGGGTTCTTGGCCAAAAGACAAATAGTTTACTATTTAGTATTTACATTCAGTCTGTGCTAGGAGGGCAGGGACCTATTGTCCAATCTATGAGCTCCAGAGTGAATTGGTTTTTGAGAAAGAAATCTAGCCGGTAAACCAGAGGTTAAGGAGAACAAACACAATCGATGAGTAGCCTCCCCTTCCCCCTCCCCCTCCTCCCCTTCGCCTCCCCCTCTCCCTCTCCCTCTCCTTCTCCCTTTTTCTCCTTTTGGTGCTCTGCCCAAAGGAAGGTACATTTCCATGGCTGAAGGCTTCCTCCTTAATTTCCAGTTTGCTGGCTAGATTTCTTTCTCAAAAACCAAGCCTTAAACCCAATTCACTCTGGAGGGACTAGATTAGACAATAGGACCCTGCCCTCCTAGCACAGAGTTAATGTAAATACTAAATAGTAACTCTTTCTCTTTTAGCCAAGAACCCTGAGGACCTTCCCCTCCCAGTTTGATTTTTTTTTTGAGTTTTGATTAAAGGGACCTATTCACTGAATTGGCTTTACCTCACTCAAAATGAGAACCTGAAAAGACCTTAGCTTGAAAGGGCCGGGTCTCTCAATGCATTCTGGGCCATCTCCAGTCCTCCTGGTGAATACAAGGCCAGTAGACCTAGATGGCTCTGGAGGAGAAAGTGAGGTTGGTGACCTCGCACAGCCCTCCCTTACTCAAATCAAAGTCAACTGCAAGTCAGGTTTTCATTTCCCTGATGTCATGGTCCTCTTTGAGAATGAAGGACAAACACAACCCATTACTGTATGCAATGTTCACTTCTTCTCATTTCACTCTTCAGTATTGCATGCAAGTTTCTCCATGTTTTTCTAAAATCAACCTGCTTATCATTTCTTCCAGCACAGTAATAATCCATCACAATCATGTACCACAACTTTGTTAGCCATTCTTCATTTGATGGGCATCCCCTCGATTTCTAGCTCTTTACCACTAAAAAAGAGCTGCTACAAATATTTTAGAACATACAGGTTCTTTTCCTTTTTACTGTGATCACCTTGGGGAAGCAGACCTAATAGTGATATTGCTGGTTCAAAGAGTTTACGTAGTCTTAAAACTCTTTGGGCATAATTCCAGATTCCTCTCCAAAATGGTTAGATCAGTTCACATGTCCATCAACAGTATATTAGTTTCCCAGTTTTTCACATCCCCTTGACCATTTGCCATTTTCCCCTTCAATCATTCTGACCTGTATGATAGGTATGAGATGATATCTCAATTTTATTTTAATTTGCATTTCTCAAATCAATAGTGATTTAGAGCATTTTTCAAATGACTATATATATTTTTATATGACTATATTCCTTCAAAACTCCCTTTTCATATGCTTTGACCATTTATCATGGTTTATATTCTTAGAAATTTGAGCAATTTCTCTATATATTTAAGATATGAGTTCTTTATCTGAGAAATGATCTATAAATTTTTTCCCAATTTCCTGCTTTCATTTTAATCTTGGCTACATTGGCTTCATTTGTACAAACCCTTTTTAATTTAATGTAATCAAAATTATCCATTTTATATCTCACAATGCTCTCTATATCTTGTATCTTCATCAATTATTCACCTATCCATAAATTTGGTAGGTAATATGCCTTATGCTCTTCTCATTTACATGCTGTGTATGGCTTCAAGTAGAATTGGGCCACCATTCAAAGAAATAAACATCCTCCTTAAAAAAGGCAGAGGGAAATTGTTGAGAAAGGAAAAGAAACATAAGACATATGTAGAAACATAAGAAATATTTACACAGTGATTATATGATATTTTCATTTCATTTCACCCATTTCTAAATTATCAATATTAACATTTAGCTACCAACCTCACAAAATATACAGTTTATGTAAGATTAACACCACTTTTCTGGAGGGATATATTACACATTAATCAAGTGGAAATGGATACCATGAACTTCCTTATTTGTGTAGATTGATTGGAGGTTTTGTTTATTTAGGAGTGACCTTGGCATTTCACTTTCAGGAAGCATCCATGCAGAGTATCACTGAAACTATATGTTACATATAAAATATTCTTCACCAAATTTGTAGATATTTTTTTTCCTTAGAAGTGGTTCCTGGGGGGGGGGGGGGATGGAAGGGTGAGAGGAAGGAAGTATACTTTTACTTAAAATCTTTTAAGATATAATTCAGAAATGGGTATAAACATGGGGTGTTGTTCTAAAGAGAGTCTGTTGTGGTAATCATGTTCTCTATGAGCACTGATTTCACTAATTTAAAATTGTAAGTTCTATCAAGATTATTTATTGATACCTATTTACTGACTTTTAGCATTTAACATAGCTCACTAGTTTATGTTTTTATCTTCCTTTCTGAATGGTGGTAATAACTGTAAATAAAAAAGAATGAAATATAAGAATCTTGATTGATTAATAAGACCATGTCTACCTATTTTATTTCTTTACAAATGAATCTAATTTGATATTCGTCATATTAAAAAGAAATGGAAATTAGCTAGTAATTTTTGGACTTTTTCCACCTGAATTATGCTGGATCATGTGTCTCTTTAGATTTTGTAGATGGCCAAATGATCAGATAATTAAGACAGGATTCTAACAAAGATAAAGAAACTTGAATACCCATTTTATCACTTCTATTGGTGAAATTATGTTGGTAATCATCAAATCTGCACTTCTCATGAAGTATAGACTCATTCACAGAAATTATTCTTATGGGCTAGCTCATTTATTCCATTGTGCCAATATTAGCTAGCTTGACTTTTTCCTATTCAAGAAGTACCCTTAAAAACAAAATTCCATATCATATTATTACCCCTATCTTATTGATGGCAGACCAACACAGATGGAAAATTAACTTACACAGCTCAATGAGTCACACTTTAGAACAGGAAGGATCTATCTTGACATGCTTTTTAAATCCAGCAATATTTGTAAATAGTTTTCAAAATTCATTAGACCAGCAAAAACTCAATTTATTCCTCAAAATTTACATCTGCTCTACCTAAATTTTACCAGATGTCATACCCCTTGTTAACCATTCCATCTTAATGATCTCAGCCTCAGTAATAATCTACCAATCAAAATATACATATTCTATATTCCCCAATCTAGATGCTCATAAAAAGAAAATAAAGAGATTGAAAGGAGAGGAGGAGCCCAAGTCATATTGAAATTGATTCTCTGAGTTGAAAAGGAAACTGAGGACAAAGTTACTGAGCCAATTTTCAAAGCTGGTATTTGCATATTAAGCCAGGTCACCTGACTCCTCAGAAGTCAGAAACAAGGAGTGATTTATAGAGATGGATTTTTGTAACAAAAAAGAATTGGAAAAATTATAGTAACTTGTTTTAAATGTAATTCAATTGGACAAGGCAGGTCACCTGACTAGGTAGCTTCTCCCCGACTTTCTTAATCCTAAACCAGACATCTTTTCCTCCAGGAGGTACCATTGAAACCAGAATATACTGGGAAAGAAGAACCTGTAGTTAGTGGTTGCTAGTCATGCCTTCACCTTCCTTGGCAGAGTACATTACTCAATTTAGCATCTAGCTAAATAAAAAAAAAGGAGAGCTTTACTTAATTTCTGGCTATCCTTTCTCTAGCTGCCAGAAAGGAGAACTTGGTCTCTGGTCAATTTGGCTTTCTGCTTAGCCTTTGGTCAACTCACTTTTTTGGTAGAAAGGGGGACTCAGCCTTTTAAAAAACATTATAATTTTATGATTGTTTTATTCTTCTAAATTATCTGCAACAGACATATATAAATCTTCAGTTGATAAAATTCTTAAAACCATACAATTTGAATCATGGTAAAACAGTATTAGAAAGTATTCTTTTGAATTTGAATAAAAATGTATCATGCAGAGGAATGCATATGCCTATCAACCCAAATGAAAAGAAAGATGTATCATTAAAAGTAGTTATACTTATTTGAATCTCTTGACCTTCATTTAAGTTTTGCTTTTAAAACTGATCAGAATACTAGGATTAGGGAAATGGACTAATTTTTTTTACATGATCCCCTTATTCTTTTAGAGTTAAAAAAACAAAACTCATAGACTTGAGAAAATATCATCCCCATATAATTTCTTCTTCGATTTATCATCATAGAATGTTTGTAATCCTGGCATTTTATCACTGTACTGACAGAGCACAAACTCTGACAGATATTACTGAGTTTGAAAGACTTTCAGTGTGGGACTAGTGACAATGTGTTTGCTTTTCAAGGGCAAACCTAGCTGTGAATGGGTAAACCTATTACCAGAAGGAGGGCACACCAACACACGAAGTGCAAACACCTTCTATGTTGCAGTGAAATGACAACAAATGAGAAAGAGTGCTAACAAATACAAATTTCTTAGGTCATTGACATCCATTAATTTCACTGATGGTACTTTTAGTCTTCAGTATTTGTCCAATCAGTCAAAAAGAATTTAGTATGCTTTATTGAGCACAGTAACACAATAAAGTTTCCTCTCTAAAATACACAAAAATGCAAAAGAGGTTGACCCAACTCTTCACAATGAATCAAATAATTAAACAAGAAAAAATATATTGCCCAAATTGCAACATGAAGCTGGGTGAGTAGCAAGTTGAGTTATTCCTCCTACATAAATGAACTTTTATAGCAAGTACAACTAGACTAATAAATGAAAAGTAAGAGGATGTTTAGCTAAATCTAATTTGGAGATTTTTGCAGAAGTTAAAAGAGCCGAATTGTATCCTATTGCACAACTGCTATGCTCCACAATAGTCTCAACTCATGATTGAACTTACTATATAGACATCTCCTCCTTCTTTTCCACTTCCTTGCCACCCTAGAAAAACTTCTGCCCTAAAGCTTTTCCAGATTTGTGACTCCCTCTTTGGAAGGGAGTTACATTTGGAAATTTTCAGAAAGGATCTTAGTCATCATCATCAGGGTCTTTATCTCAATCATGCCTGGACTTACTCTTTCAACTCTTCTTTTCTCTCCCCTGCTCCATTCTCCTTGCTTCTCCATGCCCTGATCTAACTCTTTTTTAAGCTCTTCTATATATGTCTTCCTCTGTTAGAATGTAAGCTTGAGGGCAGAGACTGTCTTGTTGGTTTGTATTTCTACTCCCAGTGCTTAGAACAGTGCATGGCACAAAGTGCATGTTTAATAAGTGTTTTATCTAGGTAACTAACTAGTCATCTATCTATCATCTGTTTGTTTCTTATTAATGGTAAATGCTTGTGACTCAGAACAGCATGATCTTGAACAAAATCAAAATTTAAAAAAAAGTCACTGAAAGAAGATAGAAAAACAGGAATAATGGGTTCTCTACCTGTGATTTCATTGGAATAGAGAACTTCTGGATGAGAAAATCTTCTATACTAGTGCAGGTCAGGAGCACCTTCTCTGGAACCTACAGATTTGAAGAATTGCCCAGAACATTGAGTGTAAATGTATTGCCCAGCGTCCTATAGCTTGTATCTCAAAGTCAAGACTTGAACACAGTCCCTTCTGGCTCCAAAGTCAGGTTTCTCTGCATTGTACTACATGCCACACTACTCTTCTTTTTTAAAAAAGAGATGAACAAAAATATTACTCCAAGCCACTATATTTCTCTACACGATGAACATGTAGCAAGGGTTAGACTGACTTCATGAAATGAAGAAAATAATAATTCTCCTTCCTCAGTAGCCCCCAAGCATTGATAGTCTCAGAAAGAAGGTCAATTCTCCAGACAAAATTGAAATTTTTGGGAGGTTCTTGTTCCCCTCCCCATCCTTCCCTTTCCAATGTCCAAAGTGAGAAATGACATCAAGGAAAGAAAGTTGATCTGGTTATACATGAAAATACAGATATAATTTGGCAGGAAAACAACAGGAATAGTAAAAACACCAGGGTTTTTTTAAATGCTACCCCTTAGCATTTCTTACAGAATAGTAATATTCCATCACAATCAAATACTACAACTTGTTCAGCCATTCTTGCAATTGATGGGCATCCTTCAACTTCCAGTTCTTTGCCACCACTAAAAGAGCAGCTATGAATATATATGTATTTTTTTTAATTTACGTATGTCCTTTTCCCTTGTCTTTAATCTCTTCGTGATACAGACCCAGTAGTGGCATTGCTGGGTCACAGGGTATGCATGGTTTTATAAGCCTTAGAGCATAGTTCCAAATTTTTCTCCAGAATGGTTGCACTAGTTCACAACTCCACCAACAATGAATTGGTGTGAAAAATGTGTTGTAATTGTGTTCACATAATTCCTGAATTTGTCTCGGCAAATAGAGTACCAAGCATTTTATGTTGTCTGCACTTATTTTAAATGGAATTCTCTTTCCATCCCTTGCCACTGGACTTTGTTGGCAATATTTACAAATGCTAATGATTTATATGGATTTATTTTATATCTTGCAACTTTGCTCAAGTTATTGTTTCAACTCATTTTTAGTTGACTTGCTAGGATTCTCTAAGTATGCCATCATAACATCTGCCAAGAGTGGTAGTTTTGTTTCCTCAATGTCTGTTCTAATTCCTTCAATTTCTTTTTTCTTCTCTTATTGATACAGTTAGCATTTCTAGTACAAGATTGAATGACAGTGGTGATAATGGTCATTCTTGCTTCACCTCTGATCTTATTAGGAAAACATCTAGATTATCCTCATTTCTTAGAAATAATGCTTGCTTTTGGTTTTAGATAGATGTTGTTATGCAGTTGTTTTTCAGTCATGTCCAACTCTTTTTTTTTTTTATGGTAATTTTTTTTAAATGCAATTTATTTATTTAACATATTTGGTTTTCAGCATTGATTTTCACAACATTTTGAATTACAAATTTTCTCCCCATTTCTACCCTCCCCCCCACTCCAAGATGGCTTATATTCTGGTTGCCCTGTGCCCCAGTCAGCCCTCCCCTCTATCACCCCCCTCCCCTCTCATCCCCTTTTCCCTTCCTTTCTTGTAGGGCAAGATAAATTTCTACGCCCCATTGCCTGTGTATCTTATTTTTTAGTTGCATACAAAAACTTTTTTTGTTTTTGAACATCTGATTTTAAAACTTTGAGTTCCAAATTCCCTTCCCTCTTCCCTTCCCACCCACCCTCCCTAAGAAGTTGAGCAATTCAACCTAGGCCACACATGTATTATTATGTATAACCCTTCCACAATACTCATGTTGTGAAAGGCTAACTACACTTTGCTCCTTCCCAACCCATCCCGCTTTATTGAATTTTCTCCCTTGACCCTGTCCCCTTTCCAAAGTGTTTGTTTTGATTACCTCCACCCCCATCTGCCCTCCCCTCCATCATACCCCCCTTTTATTTTTTTTATCTTCCTCCCTCTTCTTTCCTGTGGGGTACGATACCCAACTGAGTATGAATGGTATTCCCCCTCAGGCCAAATCTGATGAGAGCAAGGTTCACTCATTCCCCCCTCACCTGCCCTCTCCCCTCCTCCCATAGAACTGCTTCCTCTTGCCACCTTTATGCGAGATAATCCACCCCATTCTATCTCTCCCTATCTCCCTCTCTCAGTATGTTACTCTTTCATCCCTTAATTTCATTTTATTTCTTTTAGCTATCTTCCCTTCATCCTCAACTCACCCTGTGTCTGCTCTCTCTCTTTTACATATATATATATATATATACACATACATACACATACATACATATACACATAGATATATACATACATACACATTCACTTATATATATACATAAACATATATATATATATATATATGCATATTCCCTTCAGCTACCCTAATACTGAGGTCTCTTGAATCTTACTCATCATCTTTCCATGTAGGAATGTAAACAAAACAGTTCAACTTTAGTAAGTCCCTTGCAATTTCCGTTTCTTGATTACCTTTTCATGCTTCTCTTGATTCTTGTGTTTGAAAGTCAAATTTTCTATTCAGTTCTGGTCTTTTCACTGAGAAAGCTTGAAAGTCCTCTATTTTATTGAAAATCCATATTTTGCCTTGGAACATGATACTCAGTTTTGCTGGGTAGGTGATTCTAGGTTTTACTCCTAGCTCCATTGACCTCCGGAATATCGCATTCCAAGCCCTTCGATCTCTTAATGTAGAAGCTGCCAGATCTTGGGTTATTCTGATTGGGTTTCCACAATACTCAAATTGTTTCTTTCTGGATGCTTGCAGTATTTTCTCCTTGATCTGGGAGCTCTGGAATTTGGCAACAATATTCCTAGGAGATTTCTTTTTGGGATCTATTTGAGGAGGCGATCGATGGATTCTTTCAATTTCTATTTTGCCCTGTGGCTCTAGAATATCAGGGCAGTTCTCCTTGATAATTTCCTGAAAGATGGTATCTAGGCTCTTTTTTTGATCATGGCTTTCAGGTAGTCCAATAATTTTTAAATTATCTCTCCTGGATCTATTTTCCAGGTCAGTGGTTTTTCCAAGGAGATATTTCACATTGTCTTCCATTTTTTCATTCCTTTGGTTCTGTTTTATAATATCCTGATTTCTCATAAAGTCACTAGCTTCCACTTGCTCCAATCTAACTTTTAAAGTAGTATTTTCTTCAGTGGTTTTTTGGACCTCCTTTTCCATTTGGCTAATTCTGCCTTTCAAGGCATTCTTCTCCTCATTGGCTTTTTGGAGCTCTTTTGCCATTTGAGTTAGTCTATTTTTTAAGGTGTTGTTTTCTTCAGTGTATTTTTCAGTATTTTTTTGGGTCTCCTTTAGCAAGTCATTGACTTGTTTTTCATGGTTTTCTCTCATCCTTCTCATTTCTCTTCCCAATTTTTCCTCTACTTCTCTAACTTGCTTTTCCAAATCCTTTTTGAGTTCTTCTATGGCCTGGGGCCAGTTCATGTTTTTCTTGGAGGCTTTTGTTGTAGGCTCTATGACTTTGTTGTCTTCTTTAGGCTGTATGTTTTGGTCTTCTTTGTCACCAAAGAAAGAATCCAAAGTCTGAGACTGAATCTGGGCGCGTTTTCACTGCCTGGCCATATTCCCAACCAACTAACTTGACCCTTGAGTTTTTCAGTGGGGTATGACTGCTTGTAGACTAACGAGTTCTATGTTCTACATTTGGGGGGGAGGTGCCAGCTCTGTCAGAGCCGCACTCCTCCTTCCCCAAGGACCCCCAGTCCAGACTGGGCTTAGATCTTCTGCAGGCTGTTGCACTCCTGCTCTGATCCGCCACTTAATTCCTCCCACCAGGTGGGCCTGGAGCCAGAAGTAACAACAGCTGTAGCTGCCCCACCTCCGCTGCCCCCGGGGTTGGAAGCCGAACCGCGAACTCCTTCCACTCCCACAGCTTTTCCCACTAACCTTCTCCGCAGTCTTTGGTGTTTGTGGGTTGAGGGGTCTGGTAACTGCCGCAGCTCACATATTCAGGGTGCTAGGGCCCCCTCCGCCTGGCTTCTGGTCTGGATCGTCCACGCCACTCAGGCTGGGCTCTGCTCCACTCCGTTCCCAGCTCCCAGCTCCGTGTGGAATAGACCTCACCCAGAGACCATCCAGGCTGTCCTGGGCTGGAGCCCTGCTTCCCTCTGCTGTTCTGTGGGTTCTGCCGTTCTAGAATTGGTTCAGAGCCATTTTTATACGTTTTTGGAGGGACTCGGTACAGAGCTCACTCTAGTCCGTGCTTACCAGCCGCCATCTTGGCTCCGCCCCCTGTCCAACTCTTTTTTTACACCATTAGGGTTTTCTTGTCAAAGATACTGGAGTGGTTTGCCATTTCCTTTTCTAGCTCATTTTATGGATGAGGAAACTAAGGGAAGCAGGGTTAAATGAGTAGCCCAGGTTCACTCAATTAGTGTCTGAGGCCAGATTTGAACTCAGGAAGATGAGTCTTCCTGACTCCAGGCCCAATAACTCTATCCACTATGCCATCTAGTTGCCCTCTTTAGATAGATATTACTCATCATTTTAAGAAAGACTCCTTTTATTCCTATGCTTTCTAGTCTTCTTAATTAGAGTCAGTATATTTTGTCAAAACTTTTTCTGCATCTATTGAGATAATAATTTGATTTTTGCTGGGTTTGTTATGGATACGGTCAAAAATGGTGAGAGTTTTCCTAAGATTGAACAAGCCCTGTATTCCTGTTATAAATCACATCTGGTTTCAGGGTATAATCTTCATGGTATATCACTATAATCTCCTTGCTAGTATTTTATTTACAATTTTGCATCAATATTCATTAGGGAAATTGGTCTATAGTTTTTTTCCCCCTCTGTTTTGTTTTTAATCTTGCTGTATCAAAAATATGTGTGTGTTATAATACTAGTTTAGTATGAGTCATTTTTTACTTACTTTTTTCAAATAGTTTATGTAGTACGTGGATTATTTTTTTCCATACTTGTGTGCCTAAAATTCAGCTGTAAATCCTTCTCTTCATGATTTTTTTTTCCCTTAGGGAGCTCATTTGTGGCTTGGCCACTTTTTTTTTTTCCTAAAATAAGGTTCATTTTATTTCCTCTGCTGTTAATATGGCAGTTTATGTTTTTGTAAATATTCGTCCTTTAACTTATATTGTCAGTTTTACTGGCATATAATTGGGCAAAATAATTCCTAATAATTGCTTTAATTTCATGTTCATTGGTGGTACATTAAGCCTTTTCATATTTGATATTGGTAATTTGGTTTCCTTCTTTTAAAATCAAATTAACCAATAATTTATCCATTTTATTGGTTTCTTCATAAAACCGGCTCCTAGTTATTAGTTCAATGTTTTATATTTAATTTTATTAATCTCACCTTTCATTTTCAGGATTTCCACTTTGGTGTTTACCTAGGGATTTAAAATTTATCCTTTTTCTAGATTTTAGTTATATGCGCAGTTTATTGATCTGCTTTCTCTCTCTTTTGTCAATGGATGCATTTAGAGACATAAATTTCCCCCTAAGTATTGCTATGGCTACATCCCAAAAATTTTGATATGCTGTCTTATTGTTATTATTTTCTTTAATGAAATGATTATTTCTATCATTTGTCATTTGTCTCACTCATTTTGGGAATTAGATCATTTAGTTTCCAATTAATTTTACTCTATATTTCTATGACATAATATTGACTGTAATTTTATTGTACTATGGTCTGAAAATGGCTCATTGAATGTTTATTCTTTTCCTACATCTGTGAGATGTTTTATACACTGATGGGTCAAATTTTATAAAGGTACCATATAAAGCTGTAAAAAGTTACATTCTTTCCTATTCCCATTTAATTTTCTCCTGAGGTCTATTGTAATTTTTTTCTTTTTTCCCTCCCTTTTACTTCTTTCTTATTTCTTTAATAGTCAGATTTACGTAGTCCTGAGAGGGGAAAGTTTAGGTCTCCCACTAGCATAGTTTTAATGTTCTATTTCCTCCTGTTACTCATTTAACTTTTACATTAATAATTTGGATACTATATAACTTTGTGTCAATATTTAGATGGTAACTTTTAACAAGATGTAGATTCCCAGCTTATCTCTTTTCATTTGGTCTATTTTTGCTTTTGCTTTGTCTGAGATCATGATTGCTACCTCCTTTCTTTTTTTATCCTTCTGCTGAAGCATAACAGATTCTGCTCCAACCCTTTATTTTGACACTATGAGTGTTTCTCTGTTTCAGGGGTGTTTCTCATAGTCTTCTTTTTTTTTGAAGGGAGAAGGGAAGGTAATTGGGGTTAAGTGATTTGCCCAAGGTCACACAGCTAGTAAGTGTGTCAACTATCTGAGGCTGGATTTGAACTCAGGTCCTCCTGACTCCAGAACCAGTGCTCTACTCACTGCACCACCTAGCTGCCCCAGGGTGTTTCTTATAAACAACATGTTGTTGAATTCTTGTTTCTAATCTAGTCTACTATCCACTTCCATTTTGGGGGGTGAGTTTCTCCCATTCACATTCACAGTTATAATTGCTAACTGTGTATTCTCCTTCATCCTGTTTTATTCTATTATATCATTTTTTATTACCTGGTCCCTTCTCAAAAGTCTATTTTGCTTCTGACTGCTTCCTGACTTAATCTGCCCTCCATTTTATCACATCCTCTCATTCTCTTATTCCCTTTCTCTCCTATTTCCTGTTGGGCAAGATAGATTTCTATGCCCAGTTGAGTGTGCATGTTGTATTCTCCCCTCTTTGAACCAATTCAAATGAGAGTGAGGTTCAAGTGCTGCCTGTCACCTTTCCTTTTTCCCTCTGCTTTTAAAGATCTTCCTTGAGCTGCTCTTTTATATGAGATGATTTTCCCCATTCTTCCTCTCCCTTTCCCCTTCTCCCTGTGCATCCTTCATTCTCATCCATCCATTTATTTCTGAAGTTGTTCTAAACAAATTGAGTCATTTCTGTGACTTCTGTTTATATAGAGTCCTTCTAATAGTCTTAATAATAATAAAATTCTTAGGAATTAGTTACATGTATCATCATTACACATAGGAACATGAACAATTTAACCTTGTTGACTTTTATTTTTCTTTCATGTTTATCTTTTCTATACTTCTTTTCAGTTTTGCATTTGAAAGACAAATCTTCCATTCATCTCTGGTCTTTTTATCCAGAATTCTTGAAAGTTCTCTATTTCATTAAAAATTTAGTTTTTCTCTCATGGATTATTCTAGTTTTTGTTGGGTAGGTCATTCTTGGTTGTAATTTTAGCTCTCTTCCCTTTTAAATTATCATATTACAGGCCCTCTGTTCCATTGACCTGGTATCCACTAAATCCTATGTAATTCTGATGGTGGCTCTATAATGGTCAAATGGTTATTTTCTGCCTGCTTGAAGTGTCTTTTTATTAACCCTAGGAACTCTGGAATATGGCTACAAAATTCCTGGAGTTTTCCTTTACAATTTCTTGAAATATGATGTCAAGGTTCATGGTTTTCAGGCAGTCCAATAATTATACCTCCTTAGTCTATTTTATAGGTCTGTTGTTTTTCTGAAGAGATTTTTCACACTTTCTCCTCTTTTAAAAATTCTTTTGATTTGATTTTATTGTTTCTTGATGTTTCATGGAGTCAATAGCTTTCATTTATTCAGTTATTTAAGGAATTATTTTCTTCAGTGACCTTTTGTACCTCTTTTTTTCAATTGGACATTTTAGGAGCTATTTTCTTCAGCATTTTTGTGCCACATTTGCCAAGCTGTTAATTTTTTTTTAATTTTTTTCCATCACCCTCATTTCTTTTCCCAATTTTTCAGCTACCACTATAATTTGACTTTTAAAATGCTTTTTTAAAACTCTTCAGGAATTCATGTTGAGTTTGTGTCATTCTTTTTTTTTTTCATTAAGGCTTTGCATCTACTTGTTTTGACATAGTTGTTTTCTCCTGAGCTTGTGTCTTGATATTCCTTGTCACAATAGTACCCTTCTATGACTGTGTTCCTTTTTTATTGTTTTTCTCATTTTTCCACTTATTTTTTGACATTGGATTTTAGGTTAAAATTGGGTAATGTTCCCAGGGGTGGGTGTTGAGGAACTTCAGACTTTTTTGCACTGTTGTTTTCAAAGCCAGTTTTAGGGATTTGGAAATTTTTAGTGCTTTCAAGGTGGTGTGATCCAGGCAGAAGTATGGTCACTGTTCCCTTGGACTGGAAGTTATATTTCTCCTCAGAGTCCCTGTTCCCTTGTGACCAAAGGTGATACTGTTCCTCAGGGCCCCTGCTTCCTTGTGATTGAAAGCAATACTCTCCACTCTGTAACTATGACACAGAAAAGTGTATGGGCAATGAAATTGTCTAATAGCATCCTATGTTCAGTGCTAGCACAGTGTCCCCTATAATCTGTTTCTCACTAGTTGTCTGATCCCCCTACCATAATCTCTGTTTTGACAGCTCCCAAAGTTGCTACTAGTGCTGTTGTGGCCACCTCTGAGGCCCAAAGATGGTGTTGCTACCATGTGGGCTACCCACCAGTCCTCAACTGAAAATCACAAACCTTTCCTTCTAAACTCCTAAGTTGACTTATGCTGGAAAAATGTCTCCCCTGACCTTTTGTTGGCTCTGTCTTTAGGATATTTATTTGAAGTTCTTTGGAGGAGAATATTGGGAGAGCTCAGCTGCTTCCTCTACTCCAGCATCATGACCCTCAAAATGAACAGGAATAATTTTAAGAACAATTTTTGTGTCCTTTTTGCTGTTACATTTTGCTCAGAAGCAAGGCTATCTTGTATTTTGGGTCCTGCTCAGTCAGAGTCCCAGAAAGGCCTAAATCATATTTGGTGTTGGCAATACCAACAAATACATGACTTCATATTAAGAGCAAAGTATAGTGAAAAGTATTCTAGACTTGAAATTAGAAGGGACCTGTGTTTGAATCCTGCCTCTGATATGGACTGCACAGTCATGAAAAAGTCATTTGATCCTAGGATGCTTTCCCAATCTCCCAAATTGGAATGTCTCCAATGAAACAAATGGAAAAATATATGTAAAGTGTATGTAAAGTGGCTTTGCAAATCTGAAAGTGTTATTTAAATGTCAACTATTATTATCATGTAAACTAGAATTTCTCCCAATATAAAACACATAAATAATTTGCTTCCTTTGTTAAAAAAAAATAAATAAGGTTGTTATCAAATGGAAGTTTATTTTACCTTGAATTGATCCTTCAAATCTCTTGCTGACTCCCAAAGTTTAAATATCTTACAGGAAGCTAGACCATGTTTGCTGTTTCATCTATGTTCACAGCTGAGAGAAGATAGGGTTCATTACCTCTACTCCTTACAAAGCATACTACCAAGAACATTATTTATTCTTCTACCTTTTATTTAGCTTTATTCTGTAAATAAACTACTTAAGGGAGATTTTAAAAAATCAACATCTGGAAGAAATATAAATGAGGCTTATGTTTCTATTTTATTGTTTTAAGCCACTGAATACTATTCTTTTCCCACTCATAGCACCTGTCACTGCTGCTCAGGTTATTTTTATCAAAAGATTTTGAACTTATTATCCTTGGCTCAAGATGCTGAAAGAGCCAAAAAATTTTAAAAGAATTTTGACTTCCTTCACCTGAAAAGCTTCTTATTATGTTATATTGAGCCACTATCACCAACACTACTATCACCCTCATCCTAAGGAACAAACACATCCAAAACTATTCTCCTAGCTGTGATGGAGGGGATCTTTCTCTGAGTCCAAAAATTCTAGGTAGCCATTATCCAACAATAATTTCTATAATCTCTCTGTAATGTATTGGGTTTGATAGTCAGCACTTAGTATAGATATTACTGGTGTGTCTTCTGCCTTGTGTTTAAATTGCTCTCAAATCAATGGATCACTTTGAAGTCATTTTGCTTGGAGGCATTATTAATTTTTGTGAGGAAAGGTAGATCAATAGAGTTCTTGCTTCACTCTTCACATGTCTTAAAAAATAAAACATTAGATCAGTGCTTGAACCTAACAAAAAGAAAGAGTTGTGATGATAAAAATGTCTTAAACAAGAATGGCTTAACCTGATGCATCAGTAACATAATAGGTACAGTTGTAGAGAAAATATTGGCTTTCTAATACTTGAGATAGAGTGTTCAATAAATGACTGTAAGTGGATTAAGTATAAGTTGGATAGTTTTCTTTATCCAGAAAGAAGAAATAACTAATTAGAAATAAAGGCATACCTGGGAAAAAATAGTTAATATCATTACTTGAAAATACTAAACATTTATTAGAGGTAACTATATGCAAGGATTCAATTTAAACTGTAACCCACTTAATTATAGCATATACTTCAAATCCCCTGAAGTTGTTTTAATAGATGTGAAGTCTTATGAAAAACTTTGAAAGAAAGAGAACTCCTGGCCCATTAAGTCTTTAGTGTGGGAAATTGAGAATGTTCTATTGAATAGAGGTTCACTTACGAATGGAGTAATAAATGATTTTCTTTTTTATTAAGAAGAAGAGTCTACTATTTGAATAAGGAGAAAGCATATTTTACATGTGCAGAGGAAATCCAAGAAAAGCATCATCTAAATTAGCTAATGACATTCCTTATACCATTTGTTCTACCCACACCCCAAACCTTCTTACCTTACCCCTCCACACTCTTCTTTCCAAATTCTTTCAGTTTATTTTTAAGTAAAGAATCTTATGATATTCAGTTACTACAAACAAATACCTTTTAGGGCCAATGACAAAAGTGATGTTGGACTATGTTTATGATAACAGATTGAACATTTGACTCGTATCCAGAAGACCTGGTTTCTAATCCATCCTCTGACATTTACCAGATGCATGATCATAAGTAAGTCATTCACCTGGATTTGGACTTGCCCAACTTGGGTTTCAATTCTGGCTCTGCCACTAATTGCCTGACTGACCTATCTGGGCTTCATTTTCCTCATCTGTAAGAAGGGGAGGATGAAAATGACCTCTAAGGTCCCTTCCAACTATTATTATATTATCCCATTATCAAGTAGCCTCTCTGAAACTGTTTAATCTTCTTCAAAATTAGAAAAATAAATGTCATAGTACCTACCACAATGATAGTGGTCATCAAATGAGATAATATAATGTAAAATATTAGCAACCTTAAAGCATTTTGCAAACTATCCCTCAGATAATTGGAGAACTGACTTAACTTGTCTCTCATGATGCTGGATTCATGTATGACAACGAAGATTGTTATAATCCCTGGCAGTTAAAAAGTCTATCCAAGGCTGGCAGAACTAATCAAATTGGCTGGGTAGGTACACAGGCTAATTAAACTACAGAAATAGAATAACAATGAATTTTTTAAAAGTACCACTCAACTCTTACTGCCCTAAGTCCCTTCATGCTCCATTTCAGATGCCTTAAGTCATGACCTATGGTGGCCTGAGAAGATGATACAGTGGAAGGCAAGACAGAAATAAACAGCTTCTGTCCTGATTATCCAAGATGGTACAATTCAGTACCAACTCCACAGACCACAGGGAACCTAGTTATGTGTCTAAATAACAAAGACTTATATTATAAATGCTTTCCAGCAGTCCAGTTAAAAGAGCTGATACAATAACTACAAGACAACTAACAAAGGGGTGATGGTACTGACAATTTACTCCTCAAAGTGGTGCTATTCACTCTTCCTTTTGATGCAGTGTTATTCTGTGAATTCCTTTCTTTTTCTGTATTAACACACTGTTTTTTTTTTCAACAGAGAATCCTTTATCCTTTGTATTCTAAGATAATGCTTCCAGATATTTTAGAAGCTTAATGAACTTTCATAGTTAGGTCACTTTTCAGAATAGCTTGATCTATACATAGGGATGCTTTGTCGACTCAGTAAAGATTTACATCTTTCCTTTGCTGTCCCTCCTTTAGAAAACCCTTGAACACTTGCCTGTTCAGAGTGATAATTTATAATAAGCTATAGTCACATACATCTTTCTCTACATGCTTCAGGGAAGAGAATATATTTTCTTTTCCAGAAAATATCATCCACATCATAACATTGCATATTTATGCCATGAGTTATTGTGACACTGTAATGGTACAGCAATGTGAATGCATATACAGTTCTTGGGTTTTAAAAAAAATGAGATTGAACCTAAAGAAATTCTTTCAGTAGATCTAAGTATTGGACTTAAGACATTTCAAAGGATCTTTGATCTCATAGATACTCTTTAAATAATATAGTTCTCGATTCTTTCATGTCTTTTCATACGTTTTGACTGTTGTCATTGTCTCCCAGAAAACCTCTGTAGGCCACCCAGGTTGATGGTATTTCTCAAATCATAGTAATAATACCACTGAAGCACAGGGAATATCTATCCATTATCTCTTGGTCTTGACATATAAATAACTCAACTTATTTTCCAGTCAAACATACTGGATTTTGAAATGCTCAGGGCCACTGAAAGTATTGTGCAATTTCCCAAATTCTGTCTAAGAAAAAGATAACTTCCACATTCATATTTTCTACTATTCATGGAAGTATATAGATTTGGTGAAGTATAGAGTAAATTGATGAGTAAGTGGACATATTTCCTTAAACAAGGATATATTCCTGATATCAGGAATAATAATGATAGTGATATATAATAACAAAATATTGCTACAGATCCAATAACATTTCAAAATGAGTATCAAAATGAGTAATCAACAACACTTTAAAGGGAATTTGTGTTTTATTAATTTCTTTATACAAGTAAATAAAGGAGTTGTTTTCTCATGTATACCAAAGCAAAAAAAAATTATTCCTTGTAATATTTGTCCATCTCATATTTCAATATTCATAATAAGCAAGAGGAAGAAGACTATTATGAAAGTAATGGAAAAATATGTGAAAGTGATGATTTTTATAAATTATTTTTAAAAATTCTTCATATTAAATCAGCATGGATTTTAATTATGTGTAACTTCAAAACAGAATGCTCAAGAGAAAGGAAGCCAAAAATAGGTTATAAAATAACATTCAGGAATAAGCAAAAAAAAAAAAAAACTCAAAGACATACACACTATAAAGTATCATTCCTAACTATGATGAATAATTTCTTTAAAAAGAAATTCAGAATTTCAAGTAAATTACATTGAACAGTAATACAACATGAAATTAAATTGGTTGTCTTAACTCATGGGAAATAACTAATTACTGATATGAGAATCATTTCTAAATTATTTGCCTTTATATAGTCACCAACTTAGAATAAATGGAAAACATATAACTAGCCATTCATATTGCCTATTAATAGCAATTGCCAAGGAAGTTTAAATGATGTAAAATGACCACCACAACAAAGAGAACAAAAGAATTTATGAAATTTCTTAGCAAGAAAAGCCTCAATCTCCTAATCAAATAGAGACAAAATATTCATCAAACAGAAATATTATTTTTGTGTTCAAAATCATTAGTAAGATTTTAATTTATGTAATGGACATCATCAGCAATATCACCTTGTAAAATAGAAAATGGAGGGGAAAAATTTAAATAATGCTTTATATGACATCCAACTTAATAAGGGCAATCCAAGTACATTTAAGGAAGAAAATCAAAAGATAAACATATGGAAATATCTGTGAAGATTTTTATACCAAACATGCAGTCACTGTCAATTACAGGGAAATTATCACATCTGGATTCTAACATTATAAACTACCCTATGAGATAGTATAAATTAAATTAAAGAAAACAAAGATAGGAAGCGTACATGAACTAAATCACTTATATAGAGAGAAAGAGAAGTCTGTATTTGAAGTGATACAATTTGGAAAGCACTAGGGAAAATTTTGGGAAAGTATTCTCAAGGAATCTGAAAGAGGGGAAAATACCAAAGCATTGTAGGAAAAATCTCCAATCTGACTGTCATGCCCCCAAAAAACGGGACCAAGAAAATATTAATAATGACTATTGTAAGTGCCTATGTTCCCATCTCCCCAAAACTATTAAAAAGTAGTCTACATATTGTGGTTAAAATATGAAAAAGAAATGAGACTTTTGCAAAGTATTATTTAAAATTATTTAAAATTGTAATTATTTTAAAATTATTTTAGATTAATTTATTCATTTTTAGTTTTCAACATTCATTTCCACAAGATCTTGAGTTATGGATTTTCTCCCTATATCTCCCCTCCCTCACCCCAAGATATCATGCATTCTAATTACCTCTTTCCCCAGTTTGCCCTCCTTTATATCACCCCACCCCACCCCTTATCCCCTTCCTCCTTACTTTCTTGTTGGGCAAGATAGATTTCTATACCCCATTGCTTGTATATCTTCTTTCCCAGTTGCATGTAAAAACAATTTTTAACATTTGTTTTTAAAACTTAGAGTTTCAAATTCTCTCCCTTCTTCCCTTGCCACCCACCCTCATTGAGAAGGCAAGCAGTTCAATATAGATTATAGATGTGTCATTATGCAAAAGCCCTCCATAATAATCTTGTGAAAGACTAAATATATTTCCCTCCATCCTATCCCACTCCTCCATTTATTCTCTTTTCTCCTTTGACCTTGTTCCTTTACAAAAGTGTTGACTTCTGACTAGCCCTCCCCCAATCTGCCCTCCCTTCTATCACCTCCTCCCCCATACCTTTCCTCTCTACTTTCCTGTAGGGCAAGACATCAAATTGAGTGTGTATGCTATTGCCTCCTTAAACCAAATCCAAAGAGAGTAAGGTTCACTCATTCTCTTTCACCTCCCCCCTCTTCCCATTCATTATAACAGTTCTTTTGCTTGCCTCTTTTATGTGAGATAATTTATCTCATTCTATATCTCCCTTTCTTCTCCTCCCAATATATTCCTCTCTCAGCCCTCAATTTTATTTTTAGATAACAACCCTTCATATTTAACTCACCTGTACCCTCTATCTATCTATCTATCTATCTATATGTATGTATGTATTCCCTTCAACTACCCTAATACTGAAAAAGGTCTCATGAGTTACAAATACCATCTTTCCACGTAGGAATGTACAGAGTTTTACTTTAATAAGTCCTTTATGATTTCTCTTTCCTGTTTGCCTTTTCATGCTTCTCTTGATTCTTGTATTTGAAAGTCAAATTTTCTATTCAACTCTGGTTTTTTTTTTCATCAAGAATGCTTGAAAGTCCTCTGTTTCATCAGATATCCACTTTTTCCCCTGAAGGATTATACTCAGTTTTGCTGGGTACATGATTCTTGGTTTTAATCTTGGCTCCTTTAACCTCCAGAATACCATGTTCAAAGCCCTTTGACTGCTTAATATAGAAACTGCTAGTTCTTGTGTTATCCTGATTGTGCTTCCACAGTACTCAAATTGTTTCTTTCTGGCTGCTTGCAATACTTTCTCCTTGACCTGGGAACTCTGGAATTTGGCTACAATATTCCTAAGAGTTTTGCTTTTGGGATCTTTTTCAAGAGGCAATTGGTGGATTCTTTCAATCTCTATTTTACCCTCTGGTTCTAGAATGTCAGGGCATTTTTCATTCATAATTTCTTGAAAGATGATATTTAGGCTCTTTTTTTGATCATGGCTTTCTGGTAGTCCAATAATTTTTAAATTGTCTCTCTTGGATACATTATCTAGGTCAGTGGTTTTTCCAATGAGATATTTCACATTGTCTTCTTTTTTGTTGTTGTTCTTTTGGTTCTGTTTTATAATTTCTTGATTTACCATAAAGTCATTAGCTTCCATTTGCTCCATTCTAATTTTTAAGGAATTATTTTCTTCAGCGAGCTTTTGCACCTCCTTTTCCATTTGGCCACTTGCTTTTTAAGACATTCTTCTCCTCATTGGCTTTTTGGACCACTTTTTCCATTGGGGTTAGTCTATTTTTTAAGGTGTTATTTTCTTCAGTATTTTTTGGGTCTCCTCTCGCAAGCTGTTGACTCATTTTTCATGATTGTCTTGCATCACTCATTTCTTCTCCCAATTTTTCCTCTACATCTCTTACTTGATTTTTAAAATCCTTTTTGAGCTCTTCCATGGCCTGCAACCAATTAATATTTTTCTTGGAGGCTTTTGATGTAGGATCTTTGACTTTGTTGTCTTCTTGTGGCTTTATGTTTTGATCTTCTTTACCACCAAAGTAAGATTCTATAGTCTGAGTTGTTTTATACTATCTGCTCATTTTCCCAGTCAATTACTTGGCTTTTGAGTTCTTTGTCAAGGCATAACTCTGCTTCTAAAGTGGAGAGTGCTCTGTACCAAGCCTCAGGGGTTTCACACAGCTGTTTTCAGAGTTACTTCTAGGCACCTGTAAATTTTTTTGTTCTTCTGAGGTGGTATGATCCAAGGAGAGATATTTACTCCTCTCCTGGCCTGTGCTCTATTCTGTGAGTGACCTTAAACACTCCTCTCTGTCCTGGAACTGTGAAGAGGATTCTCTCTCCACAGCCACCACAAGTACTGCCACACCAGTGCTCCTCCTCACCCCAGCATGACCACCCAGGACTGCGGAAGCAGGGCAAAGCAAGAAAATCCTGCCTCAGTACCAGCAAAGAGATCCCTGTACTCCCACTCTATCAGATGCTTGATCTCCCCACTATCTGTGGGCCTGGAGTTCTGGAAGCAGCAGATGCCACTACCATTGTTACTGCTACTGCCACCACAGCCACCTACACCACCCTGGGGCTGGAGCCAGACCATGTTCTTCTCTCACCCTGGTCTGACAGTTTTCCTACTGACCTTTTATGATGTCTTTGGTGTTTGTGGGTTTAGAAGTCTGGAAGCTGATAGAGCTGCCATTGATTCAGTGCCTTGAAGCCTGCTCCACCTGGTCTGCTCTGGCCCTGGTCTGTGCTGGTGGGGCCCACTCTGGATTGTGCTCCACTCCATTCCCATTGACCTTCCAGGCTGTCTTGGGCTGAAAATTTGTTTCACTCTGTCATTTTATGAGTTCTGTAGCTGTAGAATTTGTTTAGAGTCATTTTTACAGGTATTTGGAAGGATTTTTTGGGAGAGCTCAAGCAAGTCCCTGCTTTTACTCCACTTTGGTTCTGCCCCCTATAGTTACTTTGAAAATCTTTACAATCCCATGATTGACTAGCAGGTACAGAGACTATAATGTTGGTTTGTTGACTAGAAAATCAAGAATTTTATTTGTTAGAGCAATATGTCATCTTACTGAATCTATAGTATGTCCTCTAGGCATATGCCAAAAGTATTTACAGTTGTTAGAATAACAAAGAGAACCCCCACAGGCTCATGACAATGACTCCAAGTTTTGCTTTAAATTTGGTTGCTATTTTGTCCTGGTCTTCCTCATAACAACACAAAATATTTGTTGCTATGGCTATTTGATTATTTGACATCAAGGCAAGCATGAAACAAAGAGTTATAGCTCATCAAAAGCACTGACCATTCTCATGGAGGATGAACAGTATGAATCCAAGTAGAAATGATATTCTATGAATAGTGAAAACATCCAGTTTCCAATATTGGCAGATAATATTTTTCTGGAAACATCAAGCCCTTGGACATTGTAGATACTTCTAAATAATATTCAGAGTCAATAAAGAGGTTTCAATTTAAGTACCTACATCAACTAAATGAAGAATGCTCTTTGTCCAGATTATGATATGCATCTGAATGAGCCAATTCTATAGGTTATCCATGTACCAATTCAGCTATTTAGCAATGGGCCTATGTGTGGACAATGAGTTGAGTCAAGAATTGAATGAGAGGAAGACAACAGGCTGTATTGCTTTTGTGAAAATACAGTGCTTTTAGTGGCCCCCAATTTCTCTTGTAAGTTTTTTCCTTGAAAAAAATCACATCTAACAGCAATTTTCTTTCTCTTTCTCTTTCTTTTCTCTCTTTCTTTCTTCTGTCCTTTTCTTCCTTTCTTCCCTTTCCTCTGGGTCTCACCATCTGTATCAGTAATTGAGGTGGGACTTTTTTACTTTTTTCTCTTTTGGAGCACTTGTTTAATCAAGTGCTCTTGATGAGTCCAGCCTTTGTTTCTTTGATTAAATCAGGAGTCTTTGATGACCTGCTTACCTCAAGGGAAAGCCTAGTTTACATGGGTTTGAGTCATATCTTTGTGATGCCAGAAGCTTTTAGGTCACATGGGTTTGAGTGGCATGTTGTGACACTCTTTGACCCCGAACAGGTCAAACTCAGAGGTTGGCATTTTGCCTTTGGGGCTGTCACTCACTGGAAGAGTGTTGGTGTGGAGACTCCAGGTAGCTGCTGGAGCCCCCCAGCTTTGAAAAAACCCAGATGTTGATGCTTCTCTTTTTGGTAACTATGTATTGTGATTTATATTTGTAATTTCTATTTGTATTTGCTCTGAATTTCAGAGTGCTGGCTTTTCCCCTTGAACTAAGTAAATGATGTATGTTTGATTAAAGTGAAATTGTTAAATCCTTAAAGTTACTTTCCTTAGAAAAGCATATCAAAGAACCTGTGCTAGCAGCAGCTCTTATTTCTGGTCTTGTTGGATCTTACACCTCAGCAGCAGCTGCTAGCCAAATTGTTGTGGACGGAATCCTCTAGGTAGAAGGCAGAGAAAGTAAAACATTTATTTAGACTCCAAAGGATCAGATTCAAGGACCAATGCCCCCAATTTGATATTGAGGCAATAACATTCTAAAGCCAATAAGCCCACCTCACTATAGTAACAAGGAGGTTATAACAAAATATTATAGCAAGAAACCAAGTATACTTGTACTTCCCCTTAATGCTGGGGCCTTTCTATAAGAAGATCACTCATGAATCCTAACTCTCTGCTCAGCCTTCTGCTTCTGAATCCTGCTGCTCTCTGCTCCACTGCTTCCAGCTCTGTTGTGTCTTTTTCCGTTCTCCTCAGTTCTCAATTTCTGCTGTGCTCCAAGTTCCATCTCTCTTTTTATACAGTCCTAGACATCATCTGATTGACTAGAACTCAGGCGCATACCCTTGGTTCTCATCTTAGCAGCTCACCTTAGGGCCCCGAGGGCTTCACACCTCTCTCAAACTAACAAGCTAATTTGCTAACTAGCCTGGGACCTCACATCTAATTAGTGAAAAAGTGTGGGCTTGTCTCTAATTAGACCTCCCTTTGTTGGCCCCACTTGAAGCCTATTCAACTGGCTGGAAAGATATTTCACTTATTGGTTGGCTTTACACCATCTTACCCAGACCGAAAACTTAGATGCTACTCATTGGTTCAATCACATTATTGATATTCATAGGAGTTGTGATCTGATCTATTTCAAATCTAGGCTAGCTTGCCTCTCTTGCCTGCTTGGTCAATCTTGTGGTTCCTCCACCTCTCAGGTCTGATCATATTAATGCTAAGGAGTGTGGGCATCCTATCAGCATAGGTAACTGAAGCTTAAAACTTCTGCACTCTAGAAATCTGTCAGTCTCAGACCCCCCAGTAAGTGGATTACAGATGCACACCACTATGCCCAAGCAGTAATATTCTTTCATAATAATATATGACCCAGATTCATGAAATTAAAGGAATTAAGGAATTAAATTTGTGGGTCACCCAAACAGCAAGGGAGAAACACATGAGGTATGGGAATAGGCTGGAAAACCAAGAATTGTACAAAATAATTAGCATGTAGAATGTCATCAGGAAAAAAATGTATAATTGGAACAGAAAATAAGATGGCTATATGGAATGATCAAGGAACTGATGGATAGCCCCTATGCTCCAAAGCAATTCACATAGTGATTCCCCTTTAAAGGATTCAGAGCAGAGGTTCTTTACCTAGGATCCATGGACCCTACAGGGATCTATGGACAGATTTCAGGGTGTCTGTGACCTTGGATGAGGAAAACTTATATCCTCATTTTCACTAACCTCCAGTTTTTAACGTTCCTTTCAATTATGAATTTTAAAAAATAATATTCTGAAAAGTGGTCCATTGACTTCACCAGACTGACAAAAGAGTACAATATACACAAAAATAGCTAAATAACTCTTGATTTAGTGAATGTATGGACAAAAATCACACAGGTAGGGAGGGCATGAATAAGTCGCAATCTGCATCATTCAGGAATACGGATCTATAGAATTAGTTAAGGGACAACTACATACATGTAAAAAGCATCTGCATACATTTGAAAAGCATTTACTTATCTTTTAAAAGTATCAAAAGAACAATATTTACATGCATTTTAAAAAGCAGTAATTCAAATACGTGTTTATGCATGTGTTTGTATATAGAGATACATATTTATTCAACATAGTGTTTACTCAGTCCAGAGAAGGTGACTTTGCTCATGAATTATGTTTTATATTTTGTTTCCACTAAAAGCAGATCATATTGAAATGATTACTATAAATTCTATATTATTTATTTATTGATCTTATTTACAATTAATGGATTTTATCCTCTTACTGCTTTAGTCATGGGTCTCTATCTCTGAATTAGTTCAGAATTCAACTGGCTTGTAATGGGCTGTTTAGAAACCCTGTTTTCATGCTAATCACTGTAATTTTCTTACCTTAAGTAATTTAGCTGACCTTGAGGGATGTGGTTTACCATATAAGAGTCAGGCCTAATATCTTTATACCACCAAGCAATCCTTCAAGTCTGTCTGGTTTGCTTTCCAAAAAGTTTGTGTCATTATGTTGTAGATGAAAGTAAACAATTAATACTTCTCAGTCACATAGGGGAAGGAAGAGGTTGTTAGCTCCTCATTACCAAACTTCAAACCAATCATCTTCTTCCCCTTGCTTCAGCTATGTAACCAATCATATCATCATCAATCTCATGATGTGATTTACCTTGTTCTGTTATGTTTTGTACTCCCCCAAACTTATAAAACAGAAAGTATCTTTTTGCTTGGGGTCTTTGGCTAGACCCTTTTATTGGCAGGTTGCATGTCCCTGTAAACAAAATGATACCTTCCATGGAGAAATATGCTTTGGTATACTTTTTGTTAAATTTGACTTGCAGTCTTACAATTACTTTGCTTACAATGTTTAAGCACATGCACATAGCTTCTTAGGTCCCTTACAATAAACCTCTAGACTCCCTGTAATCTGTGGTCAACAAGTCATATACCTTCACAGTAGAAATAGCAGTAGAAAAGAGGAAGAAAGGGAAAATCATAAAGATATCCTGAAGTGTGAATCATTAGGATCTAGAGATTGAGTAGATATAGGGAATAAATAAGAAGTAGCAAAGGAGAATGAAATATCATAAATTGGAATGGTGGTAGTGCTATTAATAGAAATATGAAAGTTGGATAATTTGAAATAGATTTGTTCTCAGTTATGTTGAATTTAAGATAAGAAAGGAGTCAAAGAATATAAATAATAACTAGCACATTATATATGCATATATAAATATATATAGTTTCTATACATATACCACACACAGTTCTTTGTGGATTGCAGATTGCTTTGCAATCTCAATTGAGCCTCAGAAGAGTCCTGTGAGGTAAGAGTTATTATTAGCACCGTTTTACAGGTGAGGAAACAGAGGCTAAGAGGTTAAATGACCTACCCAGAATCACAGCAAAAAGAATTATAAGATCACAGATTTAGAGCTAGAAGGAATCCTAAATAATATGTAGTTCAACCTCTTAATTTTGGAGATGTAGAAATTAAAATTCGTATAGGTCAAATGACTTGCCAAAGGTTACATAGATAGTAGTAGAAGAGTTGGAATTTGAATCTATCTCTTCCAGCTTCATACTCTACTGCTTGTTTTATTTTAGAGTCATTAGGATAAAGGGTTTGAACAACAACTCTTTAAGAAAACTGGAATCGGAAAAAATAGAAATATATAATACTGTTCCCAAAAAGAAGAAAAGTAACAGCAAAAATCAACAGCAATAAAATAAACCTCTAAACCTCATTAAAGTATCAATTAGTCACTAAAACAACAAGCATATGTAAATGCATACATTTGCCAGACACTTTGCTAGGTGCAGGTGATATGAAGGCAAAAATAAAATAATCCCTATCTTTAAGGGATTTATTTTCTATCAGATGAAATGCCACATAACTGTATAAGTATATGCAAAATAGTATGAATTGGACAAGCCCTGTAATCTTATCCTCTACCAGTGCAAAACAGTATCAAGATTGCAACTTATAGTTTTAGAGAGATGCCAAGGAAAGTGAGAAGTTAAGTGACTTGTCAGTATACAGTAAAGCAGAAACTGAATCGAAGGCTTCCTTATTCCAGTTTCAAGTCCCTATAAACCATCATGCTTTCCAACACAGAATTGTATATGGGCATATACCCACATATATACATACACACATCTCTCAATAAACACACAAAAACAATAATACAAAGTCATATATGGAATTGGAAGATGTAATTTCTGGAGAGATCTTGGAAAATACTGAGATTGAAGGCATCACTTTGGCCGAGATTTGAAGGAAACTAGAAATTCAAAGGGGCAGAGATATAACACAGGAATAAAGAACACCCTTACAAAGGCATGAAGGTAGAAGATGGAATAGAGAAAAACATCAGGCAAGACAGTTTAGCTAGAACTTGGAGTGAGTAAAGGAGAGTAGTGGCAAATAAGCCTGGAAAGGTAGGTTGGATACAGACTGTGAAGGTCTTTAAATACATAATGGAAGTGTACATATTTCAAAAGCTTGTACTTCACATATATTTTACGTTATTAAAATATAATCAGAAAATGAGATTGTCTGCATTTTTGAAGTCATGAATAAAAATGTGCTTTTAAAATTAGGCATAAATTATGATCTTTTAAAATTCATTTGATTAATCAATATTGCATAGTATTATTTCAATTTACCAGATTTCATTATCGTTTCCAATTGAGGGTGTTTTTTTTTTCAAAAATCAAGACTATAAACACACATACACACATATCCCTTATAATTAAAGTGGTGGGTGTGGGTGTGTTTCCACCTCTGATAATCTCATCATGGACGCAAAGTTGTTAAAGATTTGAATGTTTGGAAGGAATTAATTTCCATTAGAAGGATGATAATGAGAGAGGCACAGACATATGATAGATATAAAACTCAGGCATCTACTTAGAGAGATACACACACATTGCACAGTATGGTTTAACAAGACATCTTGAGGTTGAGTGGTACTGCTGAGATTAGTTATCAAGAGTATCCAGAGGAGAGAAATATTTGTAAAGCTTTTGTGCACAGAGCCCTGTTGGTGTGGATATGGAGAGACAGGGTAGAACAGGCTGCTTGCCAGCTGTCTACTAAGAGATACACATGCAGCCAACAAGATCATGGATGCCTACTGTGTACAAAGTAATGAATGAAGAGAGAAATGAGCAGAACCAAGGATCGTTATATACAGTAACCACAATACTGTTTTAAGAACAACTTTGAGTGAATAAGTCATTTTGACTATTATAAATACCTAAATTAACTACAAAGAACATGTGAAGGAAGACAAAGACTGCTAAATAGAAGCATGTATAAAATGATTTGCCATATATGTGTGTATATATATTTATACATACACATACATATGTGTGTATACTTATACATATTTGTGTCTAATGGCAGCCATCTCTAGGACTGAGGACAGTAAAAAAAGAAGAAAATTACATGCCAATGTTTTTACATATTTAAAAGGCATAGCAAGTTGTACATGGTAGATTTGTAGTTTCATGTACAATCTTTTTTTATTATATTATTATGCTGTGGAAATGCTTATTGTATTCCATAAATTAAAAATAAAATAAAGACCAAAAACCCACAAAGTAATGAATGAAGTGCTAGAGTAGAAAACAGGAAAAAGAGGAAAACATACTGGCATGTGCAAAGCAAATATATTTACTAAAATATTATAATGGATATTGAATCAATAGGATTAGGATAGGGATAAGTAAGTAAATGAATGATAAATGATAGGGCTAACAAAAAAAGTATCCTGGAAGTAATCAGAATATTTTTGAAGGAGGTGATGGATATAGATGTATTGGCAGTGAAGAGAAGGAAGGTCATTTCGGGTCAGTCAGGCAAATCACATAAAATCAGGTCAATCATGAGGCACAGATAGTAGTAGAAACCCTATTTTCCTCTCGTCCCCTACACATATCACAGTGCCTCACACATAGTGAATGCTTAATAAATATTTATTGAATTGTTGAATTCAAGACAAAAGAAAGGCAGTATGACGGGTAGAGGCCGAGCCCCACAGACTCATGACAATTACTCTCTTTTGCTTTAAATTTGACTGTTACCACTGCCTGTGATTCTGACAATAATCTTTCCTGCCCCTCACCATCTATCAAAAGAGGAGTTCTGTGATGACCTCTAATATCCCTTCTAGCTCTAAATCTATGATCCTATTGGTCTGCCTGTTCCTTTTCAATATCTTTTCATGTTTCATCTTCCTCCTCTTACTGTGAAATTCTTCCCTGAAACTCTGAACTTACCCACTTTCATTCTCACTACTTTTTATCCCACATTCCAATTTGAAGATCTCATAGACATCGATAGTCTCAACTATCATTTCTTTGCAGATGGTTCAAAAATCTATATACTAAGTACCGATCTCCTCCACGGAGCTTAGGATCATATTTCCTGCTGTCAATTGAACATATCCATCTGAATATCTACAAGACACTCCAAAAGCACCTGGATGAAACTTAAATTTAGCATCATCTTCTCTAAACCTCGCCTCTCTGAACTTCTATCTTTTTACTACTCTATTAGTCACTCAACCTCATATAAATATTTCTTCTTAACAAATAATACTATCTTGACTTTCTCTTCCATCTATTCTCAAATGTTGGAATGGAGTAAATCCCTTATAAAGTCATCATTCCTCTCCCACTAAACCTTAATGATAAATATGTTCTTGTACTTGGATCCTTTTATTATAATGTTAGCTCATCTTGCTTTTTACCAGTGATTCATGACAATGTACACAGTTATCTGAGACCATAAGTTTTATCCTTGGCACCTTTCTTGGTTTTGTCTCTCTTGATTTTCTGGGCAACTCTATTGTTATTTCTCTTCTCATATTGCAGTTGCTACCCTTTCTAGTATCTCCCTAATATGGAAGTTTTTTTTTTCTTTTCATTTTGAACTGTTTTAATTAGATTTACATGAATTTATGTAAGCATATTTTATCATCCCTGTCTGCGTGAACACTATCCCTGGCCAAAATCTATCATTTTGATATTTAAAGCTGTGATCCAAAAATCCAAACTCTGTTGCTCTTAGACTCTATTTTTTTAACCAGCTATCTACAGTATAGATAGTCTAACATAGTGGATCAAGAACTGGCCTTAAAGCAAAGAAGACCTTATACTACTTCTGATATATTCTGGCTACATGATGCTGGGCATATATTATAAGTACCTCTTTAAAACCATAAATAGCAGAGAAGCCACCGACCTTCCTGGTAGAGAGTTTTCTTATCCTAAATTGCTCTGTACCAATGAAATAATAAATCCTGTACCTATTCATAGCCTATTCATGTCAAAATTCTACCTTTTGCTCCCAAACAGGCAGAAATAATATGAACACCACTTGATCTTCACTAACTTCACTAAGATATTCAACTACATTCTGAGAAATTAATAATGCCTCATAATTCTTCAGCTTCTGTTCTCCTCCTCCTACCTTAATTTTCATATTTTACTTTAAATTGCATATGTGATAGCAATGTTACTCTTATCATTCTGAAAGAAAGATCTTCAATCATATTTTTGAGATAATACATTGGAAAAGAGGCTGTAAATAATGTGTTTTGAGTACAATATAATTAAGTCATTTTTGAAGCTTCATTTTCTTGATAGTGTATACAATTGATCTTCTTCAGATTACTTAATTATATAATTTTTAAATTATCTATAAATATTAACGTTGCTATTAGTATGTCAGTTATGATATTTTTAACTAGCACGAGTGGACATTTTACTGAGGAATCATGTCTGTCCTGACATTCCCACCTTAAATGACACCAGAAGACTGAAGTTTTGCAATTAAGTTGAAATTAAATGGAAGTGTGTCTCACAGATTTTCCTCAGAGAAATAAATTAAGGAATTGTTTTTAATCTGCCACATTATACAAGCAGTATTACACAGTGTTAGGCTGCTGGATTTTGAATCAGAAAGAGCTTGGTTTACATCATGCCTTTGACACTTTCTAGTTATGTTGCCTGGGGAAAGTAATTTAGCATTACCAAGCCTCAGTTCCCTAAATTGTAAATTATGGGGATTGGGCTAGATGACTTTTAAGGTATATTCTATCTCTAGATCTGTGAATCTATGATTTTATTTGTCCAGAGGTTAAAAAAAATAGCATTTCATGGAACATTCGGCCAATTCATGTTGCAATGCTTATTACAGAAATTTCCAAAAGGAACAAAATAAAAAAATAATTGCAGCTATGCACCAACATTATTCATACACACACATGAATGTACACAAACATTCACACAGAGTCACATATATGGTAAGACCAATTTTCTAAGTGGAATCAACATGCAGATTAATATTCAGCCATTTCAATACAGTGGGCATGAGATAATGATTCCTGAGTGAGAAATGAGAGATAAAAAGGCTTACAGACTACACAGAAGCCTCACAAAACTAAAGCAGTGAAAGGGGGGGAAAGTGTTTACATAAGGCTTACCCAAAGTCCCAACTGAGCAAAATCATAAGCATTTAAAATGAAACTGAAGAAAAGAAACAGAAGAAAAGTAGGGTCTCAAAAATATTTTTTAAACAGTATCTTTTCTCTTTTAGTGACAGTGAAACCACTGCATTTGGACTCTAACCCCAAATCAGTGATGTGCTATAAATATGAAATAGAAATTGCACCAAAGACAACAAAGAATCTGGACTAGACCGAGTATACACAGAGGAGGTCAGTGCTGAAGGCAACACAATTTTGAAGGTGTAAAGAGATCCATTCTCAAGGTACCTGAAAGAATAAAGGATCCCAAAGGCTTAGAAAAAATTCAGACCTTGTAGCTATCCCTCAAAAAGTGAATAATAATAATTAATCTGCTATATGTTTAGTTTTCTGTATCTATAAAATTGTCATAAGAATCTTTGTGACTCAATGATTTTTTCATTTTTAAAGTTTAAACATAGACCTTAAAAATCAGTGTAATTGGCTAAGTTTTAGTAACTACATTTAATTCATTTCAGTGCATGAAATATTATAAACAATTTGTCACCTCCTCTACTCCCTCACAAAGTATTCGATCATTTAATCTTATTCATTTATTTATATCAGCATAGTATATATTTGATTGAAGTTCAACTTCCTCCAGCTTAGATACTTTCACATAATCTTTCTACATTTCTTATTGTACCTATTCCTTCCAATATTAGTTTCAAGATAATGTTTTACTACATTAATGTAATATATGTATTTATCAATTGCTCTATTTTTGTATATTTCTTAGTTTCCAGTTTTTGTGTTTACTGGAGTTTGAGAGGGGATTAATTTCATATAATTTGCTTTAGAAATCATTTGTCATAAACTTCTTTAAAATTCATACATATATATGTGTGTATATACTATATATGTATATATACATATATATATATAGATAGATAGATAGGCTTATATCTGTGAAAATTGCTGTAAGTATTTTCCCACACTATTATTTAATTTCTTTTCAATTAAATTACTTTTATTTTACAGATTATATACATATGTGTATGTATGTTAGATAATTATATAATATAGTACATTACATGTAATTGATAACCCTTATGTACATTGAATTTAAAAAGTCAACTCTTTTTCACAATTTCAATTCATATTTCATTTCTTCCATCTCTTTACATCTTCTTAATGGTTTTCTATGTTTAATGTCATATCCAACTGAAATTTACTAGAGTACATGGTATAAAATGTCTAAATCCTTTTTCTGCCTGCTTGCCAACTCATTTTTCCTATATATTTATTGAACAATGAACATTTCTCCAGTTTTTGTTTTTTGTTGGTTTATCACACAACAATCCTTTAAATACATTTGGTTGTATGGCTGATGTAGCTATTCTTTTCAATCAAATTATTTATCTATTTTTCCTATAACTAGGTTATGTCATTGATAAATCTTTTATAAGATGTTTAGAATATGAGTGAAAGCCCACTACCAATAACTCTTAAACAACCATGTTTACATCAAGTGTAAAGTTCAAGAGGAAGAAGGACTCTGAAGATAATGACCTCTTCTGTATGTTCCCGTTGGCAGAGGACATTGTGCAATTGTATCAAGCCTAAGGACATTTCAAAGTCTCCTAAGTTAGATTTTGAGATAAATACTTAAATAAGTTCAGATTGATCATCCACAAAGGAGGAGAAAAGTGGATTAAGAGTCCCTATTATCAATCAAAAAAATCTAGTTGGAACAATTAATAACTTTAGCAAATTTACAGGATGCAAAATAAACCCACATAAATCATCAGCATTTCTATAAACTACTAACAAAACCCAACAGGAAGAGCTAGAAAGAGAAATTCCATTTAAAATTACTTCAGACAATATAAAATATTTCAGAATCTATCTGGCAAGTCAAATACAGTGACTACATGAACACAATCACAAAACACTTTTTTCATGAATAAAAATACATCTAAACAATTGGAAAATATATTCATTGCTCATGGGGAAGCTAAGTCAATATAATAAAAATGACAATTCTACATAAGTTAATTTACTTAATCAGTGCCATACCAATCAAACGATCAAAGAATTATTTTACAGAACTAGAAAAAAATAATGAAACTAATCTGGAAGAATAAAGGATCAAGAATATCAAGGGCATCAATGAAAAAATGTGAGGAAAGGCAGCTTAGCAATATCAGATCTTAAACTATATCATAAGACAGTAACCATCAAAACAATCTGGTACTGGCTAAGAAACAGAGTGCTACATGAGTGGAATAGATTAGGTACACCATTCATAATAGCGAATCACCATGGGACTCTAGCATTTGATAAGCTCAAAGATCTAAGCTTTGGGGGGTAAAAACGCAAATTGACAAAAATTGCTGGGACAAATTAAAAGCAATTTGGAAGAGACTAGGCATAAACCAAGATCTCATATTGTAAAACAGAATAAGGTCAAAACCAATAAACAATTTAGACATAAATCATGATATCATAAGTAAATTAAGGGAACATGGAAAAATGTAACTTTCAGAGTTATGGATAAGAGAAAATTTTATCACCAAATAAAAGATAGAGCAGATCGGAGTGAGTGAAATGGATTATTTTGATTACATGAAATTAAAAAGGTTTTGCACAAAGAAAACTTATGCTGCCAAAATTAAAAAGAAAAGAGGAAACTGGGGGAGAAGTTTTACAAGTTTTCTTTTCATGATGAAGGCTTCATTTTTCAAATGAAGAAGGAACTGAGCCAAGTTTATAAAAATAAGAGCCATTCCCCAGTTGATGAACAGTCAAAGGACTAGAACAATTTTCAGAGAAAGATTTCAAGGCTATTTATAGTAATGTGAAAAAAAATCCTCTAAATCACTATCAATTAGAGAAATACAAATTAAACAGTTCAGAAATACCACCTCACCTTTATCAGATTGGCTAACATGACAGAAAAGAAAAATGAAAAATGCTGGAGGACGTGTGGAATGATAGGCACATAAATGCATTGTTGGTGGAGTTGTGAACTACTCCAACCCCTCTGGAGAACAATTTGGAACTGTGCCCAAAGGGCTATAAAATTGTCAATACCATTTGACCTGGAAATACCACCACTAGACCTGTATCCCATAATTTTTTTTAAAAAAAGCAGGAATGGGGGAAAGAAGGAACAGAACTTATTTGTACAAAAAAATATTTATACCATTTCTTTTTTTAGTGGCAAATAATTGAAAATAATGAGATGCCCATTAATTAGAGAATGGCTAAGTTGTGGTATATGAATGCAATGGAATATTGTTGTACTATAGGAAATGAGGAGGAGAAGAGTTTCAGAAAAACCTGATAAATCTTATACAACCTGAGGCAAAGTGAAATGAGCTGAACCAGGAGAACATGAAACATAGTAACAGCAATATTGTAGGGATGATCAACTTGAAAGACTTAGCTACTATGATTAAGGCAACGTTCCAAAGGACCCATGACAAAAAGTTCAATACAGTTCCAGAGAGAGAACTGATGAGCTGAGAACTGATTGAAACATACTTTTGTTTTTACTTCCTTTACTTTTATTTTGCATGTGTCTGTGTGTTTTCTTTTACAAAATAGCTACTATAAAAATATGTTTGCATGACTTCACATATTTAATTGATATCATGTTGTTGTCATCTTGATAGGTGGTAGATGGGTAGGAGTGAGAGAGAGAATTTGAAACTCAAAATTTCAAAAAAAATGAATTTAAAAAATTTTAATATAATTGGGAAATATTTAATAAAATTATATATATATGCATATAAATGTAGGGGGAAATACAGTATATATGTATATACATATACATACATACCGTATTTCCCCATGTATAAGACTCACGTTAATTTGGAGGCCCAAAGTTTGAAAAAAAAATTATATTACATAAAGTTATTGAACTCAAGTTTTATTCATCTGCTCATAGCTTCCAGGCATCTTTTGGGCAACTCTGGTGCATGTATGCAAGCTTCCATTTCATGAACCTGAAGCACCAATTGTGTCCTCCTTTGAAATCAGTAACTTCTTTATCATCAGCAATTCTTCTTGTCCCATGCTAACCATCTTTGTGGACACAGGAATTCCAATTGCCCTTTGCTCTTCAATCCATATCTTCAGTTCCCTCTCTAAATCAGGCCATTTTGCTGACTTGCCTCTCATGGCTTTCTGCTGCCATGGCATTTTCAGTAGGGTTTCTTCTTCCCGAAGCCAGGCTTGGATTGTTTTCTCAGTTGGAGGAGGACCGAACTTCCATTCAGCAGCATGATTTCCATTCACTTTTGCAAATTGGATCACTTTTAACCTGAATTCAGCATTGTACTAAATCTTTTCTGAGCCATTTCTGGGCAGAACGTGGCAAAATGTAACCCAATATACTGGTAACAAATGTGAAGCAATGAGCACAAAGACAACAAGCACAAAAAAACAGGAAATGCAAGTAAACAAGTGCAAAAAAGCAGGAAACGCAAGTAAAAAAAATCTACAACAATGAGCACAAAAAAGCAGGAAACGCAAGTTAAAAAATCTACAAGTGTATAAGACTCTCGCAGTTTTTAGACCCCAAATTTTTGAAAAAGGGTGCAAATTATACATGGGGAAATACAGTATATATTTTTAAAAACAATGCTATTCACTATGGAATCAAATGGACAACTCATAGAGTAGATTCACCAGTCTATGTATCTGGAATTGACATTACAAATGAATAATCAGCTGGGCCTAGAGGTATAGAACAAGCTAGGTTGCCTTAGCAAATTTGCAAATCTCTTTTGATGACCCCAAGATTATCCCTGAAAAAAAGTCCATTATAACAAAGAAAGAAAGACTCTTTCAGTAATGTTGTACTGATATAAATTATGGAACACTATCTTCTGACAACTTAAAAGTAACAGGTCACCCAAAACTATAGGGACACATTTTGTTTGAATTGATGGTAATATATTGCAATAAATAATTGAACAAGAAATGTAATATGAAGTATGTCATCGAAGATAAGTGTGATTGGAAAAGAAAGGGTGCAAACCTGCTGCAAGAGCAAGGGATAAAAATAGATATCCTGCATGCTCAGTTGGTATTAATGTTCCAAGACATCTAGGTGGAGGCCTTCAATAGAGGATTTGCAGAATAACAGGGACAAGTGATTCTTCATGACTGTAGTGAATACATGGGTTGTAGTCTTCATTGTTGGAGGAAGTACACATGTTCATGAGATGACCATTTTAATGAATTATATATATTCAACTTGTACTCTGCTTTTATGGACCCGTTATTGAATAAAACAACATCTTACATTGTATTTAACATGGACTTTGTTACTGTTTCATAGTGCTTTCACTTAAATAGTTTTAGTCAATGTGTATGTATTTTCTTTTGGTTCTTTTTTCAAAGAATCAGTCATAGATTTAAATCTAGAAGGCACTTCAGTATCCATTATTCTAGACCATTCTCCAACATGATTTAATAGATAAGGAAATTGAGGCCTAGGGAGGTTAAGGAGGTTAGGCTATTTGCCCAAGGTCAGACAGGTAATAAGCATCAGAGTCAAGATTTGAACCTGAATCCTCTGAATCTAGTCAGTATTCTTTATAATGTATCACGAAACATTTAATTAGTGTAATTCCCCTATGTAAATTACCATAATGGCCAAGTCTTTTAAAATTCTATTACACATTCTGATATACATCCTTGGAAGATAGAAGATCTTTCTGTTCTCACTGTCTGGTTAACAAATAGATATCCCCAGGGGCGGAGCCAAGATGGCGGCTGGAAAGCAGGGACTAGCATGACCTCCCTGCCGAGTCCCTCCAAAAACCTATAAAAAATGGCTCTGAACCAATTCTAGAACGGCAGAACCCACAAAACAGCAGAGGGAAGCAGGGCTCCAGCCCAGGACACCCTGGATGGTCTCTGGGTGAGGTCTATCCCACACAGAGCTGGGACCAGAGGGGAGCCGTGGGGAACCGAGCCCAGCTGAGCCCAGCGTGAGCTAGACTAGAAACTGGGTGGAAAGTGCCCTAGCGCCCTGAATCAGTGAGCTGTGGCGGTTACCAGACTTCTCAACCCACAAACACCAAAGACAGCTGAGAAGGTTAGTGGGAAAAGCTGCAGGAGTGGAAGGAGTTCAAGGTTCGGCTTCCAGCCCTGGGGGCAGCGGAGGTGGGGCAGCTACAGCTGTTGTTGCTTTCGGCCCCAGGCCCACCTAGTGGGAGGAATTAAGTGGCAGATCAGAGCAGGAATGCACAGCCTGCTGAAGATCTAAGCCCAGTCCGGGTTAGGGGTTCTTAGGGAAGGAGCAGTGCTGGTGTGGCAGAGCTGGCACATCCCCCCCAAACGTGGAACATAGAACTCTGTAGTCTACAAGCAGTCATACCCCACTGAAAAACTCAAGGGTCAAGTTAGTTGGTTGGGAATATGGCCAGGCAGCGAAAATTCACCCAGATTCAGTCTCAGACTTTGGATTCTTTCTTTGGTGACAAAGAAGACCAAAACATACAGCCTAAAGAAGACAACAAAGTGCAAGAGCCTACACCAAAAACCTCCAAGAAAAACATGAACTGGTCCCAGGCAATGGAAGAGCTCCAAAAGGATTTGGAAAAGCAAGTTAGAGAAATAGAGGAAAAATTGGGAAGAGAAATGAGAAGGAGGTGAGAAAACCATGAAAAACAAGTCAATGACTTGCTAAAGGAGACCCAAAAAATACTGAAAAATACACTGAAGAAAACAACACCTTAAAAAATAGACTAACTCAAATGGCAAAAGAGCTCCAAAAAGCTAATGAGGAGAAGAATGCCTTGAAAGGCAGAATTAGCCAAATGGAAAAGGAGGTCCAAAAGACCACTGAAGAAAATAGTACTTTAAAAATTAGATTGGAGCAAGTGGAAGCTAGTGACTTTATGAGAAATCAAGATATTATAAAACAGAACCAAAGGAATGAAAAAATGGAAGACAATGTGAAATATCTCATTGGAAAAACCACTGACCTGCAAAATACATCCAGGAGAGATAATTTAAAAATTATTGGACTACCTGAAAGGCATGATCAAAAAAGAGCCTAGATATCATCTTTCAAGAAATTATCAAGGAGAACTTCCCTGATATTCTAGAGCCACAGGGCAAAATAGAAATTGAAAGAATCCATCGATGGCCTCCTCAAATAGATCCCAAAAAGAAATCTCCTAGGAATATTGTCGCCAAATTCCAGAGCTTCCAGATCAAGGAGAAAATACTGCAAGCAGTCAGAAAGAAACAATTTGAGTATTGTGGAAACCCAATCAGAATAACCCAAGATCTGGCAGCTTCTACATTAAGAGATCGAAGGGCTTGGAATACGATATTCCAGAGGTCAATGGAGCTACGATTAAAACCAAGAATCACCTACCCAGCAAAACTGAGTATCATGTTCCAAGGCAAAATATGGATTTTTAATAAAATAGAGGACTTTCAAGCTTTCTCAGTGAAAAGACCAGAACTGAATAGAAAATTTGACTTTCAAACACAAGAATCAAGAGAAGCATGAAAAGGTAATCAAGAAAAAGAAATTGCAAGGGACTTACTAAAGTTGAACTGTTTTGTTTACATTCCTACATGGAAAGATGATGTGTATGATTCATGAGACCTCAGTATTAGGGTAGCTGAACGGAATATGCATATATGTATATATTTTATGTACATATATATATGTGAATGTGTATGTATGTATATATCTATGTGTATATATATATATATATATATAGAGAGAGAGAGAGAGAGAGAGAGAGAGAGAGAAAGAGAAACAGAGAGAGAGAGAGAGAGAGAGAGAGAGAGCAGACACAGGGTGAGTTGAAGATGAAGGGAAGATATCTAAAAGAAATAAAATCAAATTAAGGGATGAGAGAGGAACATATTGAGAGAGGGAGACAGGGAGAGACAGAATGGGGTGGATTATCTCGCATAAAGGTGGCAAGAGGAAGCAGTTCTGTGGGAGGAGGGGAGAGGTCAGGTGAGGGGGGAATGAGTGAATCTTGCTCTCATCAGATTGGGCCTGAGGAGAGAATACCATACATACCCAATTGTGTATCTTACCCCACAGGAAAGAAGAGGGACAAAGATAAAAAAGGGGGGGGATGATGGAAGGGAGGGCAGATGGGGGTGGAGCTAATCAAAAACAAACACTTTCAAAAGGGGACAGGGTCAAGGGAGAAAAATCAATAAAGGGGGATGGGTTGGGAAGGAGCAAAATATAGTTAGTCTTTCACAACATGAGTATTGTGGAAGGGTTATACATAATGATACACATGTGGCCTATGTTGAATTGCTTGTCTTCTTGGGGAGGGTGGGTGGGAAGGGAGGACGGTGGAGAATTTGGAACTCAAAGTTTTTAAAAACAGACATTCAAAAACAAAAAAAAGTTTTTTGCATGCAACTAGAAAATAAGATACACAGGCAATGGGGAGTATAAATTTAGCTTGCCATACAAGAGGGGAAGGGAAAAGGGGATGGGAGGGGAGTGGGTTGACAGAAGGGAGGGCTGACTGGGGAACAGGGCAACCAGAATATATGTCATCTTGGAGTAGGGGGGAGGGTAGAAATGGGGAGAAAATTTGTAATTCAAACTCTTGTGAAAACCAATGCTGAAAACTAAATATGTTAAATAAATAAATTAAATTTAAAAAAAAAACAAATAGATATCCCCAAAGTGCTTATAAGTGAGTCACCAATTATCACTACTTGTCTCTCTTCCCTCTGACCATTACTGCATGGCTTCCGTCCTTCTGGATTCATATTTACATACCAAGATCTCACTGTGGCATAGAAGTAACACTGAATTCAAAGCAGGCTAAGCTGCTAGAGAATACACTCTGGCTGGTTTTACTACATGGGAAAAGCTTGAAGTACGGTCCTGGCAAAAGACTGAATATCTGATTCTGATGGTTAGCCTAGGTGAGTTTGTAAAGATTTATAGACTATATGTTGAAAAACAGTATTTCAGGGATCTATTTACAGTCATATAATAAGAAATGGAAGGGACTTTTGAGATCACCTGGTCCAGAACTTTTTGGAAAGTTGAAGAAATAGCTGCCCAGCAGGATTCCGGAAAGGTGGAAGAGTAGGTTGGAAAATTCCAAGTTCTCAAGATTTTCCCCCACAAAAGACATAAAATAGCATCTTAGGCTGAACAAAGTGTGGGTAAAAATAAATGAGAATAAGGGCACAACAGGAGTTTTCCTAAGAAAATTTGAGAAGATCAGAAGAAAAATCCCAGGATAAGGTTTGATCCCTGGGAAGAGTGAACATCTCCAGACTAGGGTCCACTTTAACAACAAACAGTAAGCCCTGGGGATAGCTGGGTTGGGAGGCTGCTTCTGCCTCAGCCACTGGCATTTTTCCCCTGGGATAGTAAGGGGAGTTGGGCCTCTGAGCAAGGAAGATCAAGGGAACGTCTGCTGACAAGGAATGCCAACCCAGCTGTGCTATGGAGAGCAGAGGGGCCAAGAAGGAAACAGTATGCTGGTGAGTGTAGAAGCAGTGGGGCAGAATGCCCTTGACTGTGGGCACTTACAGGAGGCTGGTGATTTGGCTTTGCTTCTAATCTAGAGGAAAGAACTAAAGATCAGGGGCAAGAGGCACCATCCCCCACACCCCAGGACTAGAGGTGATTACAAAAATTAAGCTATTACTACAAAAAAAGGCAGGCAAAGGAGAAAGAAAGCAACCATAGAAACATAGAAAGTTATTGTGGGAATAGGGAAGATGGAGTTTATCGTCAGAGGAGGATATTGAAGAAAAAAAACCTTTTCTACCCCCAAAGAGTAATGTCAAATGATCACCTGTCCAAAAAGAATTCATAGAAAAACTTAAAAAAGAATTTAAAAATTAAATGAGATAGAGAAAAGACTAAAGAAAAAATAAGAATCTTCCAAGAAAAACAAGAAGATTATGAAGAGAAACTCAACCATTTAGAAAAGGAGATCCAGAATCTTAAGAAAGAAAATGACACCTTGAAATTTAAAATTGAGCAGGGCAAAGCCAGTGAAGTTATAAGAGATCAAGAAATAATTAAACAGAATATGAAGAATGGAAAAATAGAAGAGAAAGTGAAACATCTTACAAGAAAAACAACTGATGTGGAAAACATATCAAGGAAATAATTAAAGAAAATTGTCTTGAAGCATTAGAACAAAGGGAGAAAGTAGAAATAGAAATAATCCATCAAACACCTCTCAAAAGGAATCCTATGAAGAAACCTCAGAGGAATATTATGGTCAAATTCCAAAACCCCCAGCAAAAGGAAGAAATATTAAAAGCAACAAGAAAAAATCAATTTAAATATGATGGTGCCACAATTAGAATCACACAAGACCTAACAGAAGAGACACGAAAGGACCACAGGTCTTGGAATACTATATATTGAAGAGCAAAAGAACTGGGGCTCTGGCTGAAAACATCATACCCAGCAGTTAAGCATAATCCTGAATGAAAAAAAATGAACATTTGATCAACCGTCAGACTTTTGAGACTTTGTTAAAAAAAACCTGAAGAACCAAGAGAAACATAAGATACAAACAAAGACTGATTACAAGAGATTCAATAAGGACAGACTGTTTACTTTTTATATGTAAAATGTATATATGTCTAAGATTGTCATTAGTAATTGGGTAGTTCATAAGAAATATTGGGGTAGGCCTGAGTACAATATGACTTTAAAAAGTAAAACTATTTAGGAACAGCTAAAAAGAGTAATTATTTTATACAAATGAAGTACAAGAGGAAGAACTGATACAGAAGAATTATATGAGGGAAGAGAGCTGGTAGTTCTGGTAGCCTATATTCATTGGGACTGGATTTAAGAGGCAATAATACACATATATCTAGAAGAGTGTAAAAGTCTTCTAAATTCAGAACAAATAAAATAGTAAGGGGATAGGGAGGGAGGAAAGGACAAGGGAGGAATCTCTAGAGGGGTTGGTGAGGGAATAGGTTAAGAGGAGGCATAGAAGGTTGCTTAGGTCAGTAGGAATGGGATGATAAGGGAGGGATCTCTAGACAGGAAGATGAGAGAATAGGTTATAGGAGGCTACAGAAGAGTGTTTAGATTTATGGGAATGGGAGGATAGAGGAAAGATCCTTCGAGGGGGGTAGGCCAAGCAATAGGAGGGCAAGGTAGTGGGTAGAAGTAAAGTAGAGGAGGCAGAAGGGATAGGAAACAAGAGATATGCACAAACATAAAAAACAAGATTAGGAATAGAATTTGTTAGGGAAAGTATATGTCTATATATGTATGTATATATGTATATTATGCATATATATCTGCACTTAGTTGTAACCTTCTAGGGGATGGGGGAGTGAAGAAGGGCAAGAAAAGAACAAAGTAAAAAGTGCACAGCAGAGAACAAAAGAAAACCTAGAAAGAAGCAAAGAAAAGGACAGCTCTCAACACAATGTGTTGTATTTATCATACAGGCTTTCTTGAAATGAAAGTTTATCATTACATATTTTGAATTCTCTTGTGTTATGCTATGCAAATGACATGCTTTTTCCACTTTTCTTGGTATCTAAGTTCCAATATTTAAGTTTTTGATTTTTTTTTCTTTTATCTATTCTGTATTTGTGTTCTGGTGTTTGAGTCTAAAATACAATTAAAAAAAATTTAAAAATAGCTACCCAAAGAATTAAGTGAGTTTCCCAAGGTCACTCAGATAGTAAGTGGCAGAGACAGGATTTGAATTAATTCTTCTGATGCTAAATTACATGTTCTTTCTAGTATGTAACCTTCTATTAATTTAGAGATCTTTTTCCAGTTTTTATTTGGTTTAATAATTTCTCAATGATTATTTTGACCTTTTTTTCATCTTCCTTGAAAAAATTATGGAAAATATAAATAAGAAAAGCACAGAATGAAAAGATGAGGATAATAGCTAAGGGATGGAAAGGAACCCAGATGGCCCCTGGGTGATAGAGGCCTCTGATAGAGGCCAAATCACACCTGATTAAGACTTCATTCTATAACATCACCAAGTGTTCATACATCCTTACCATAAGATTGCTAGTGAAGGGAAATCTACTACCTGCCATGGGAGCCCATTCTGTTTGTGGGTCACTCTAACTGTTAAGAAGTTGTTTTAGTTTTCTTACATTGAGATTAAATAAACTATTTAGGGACTATTGGAAAAGAGTCTATAAACTCAATGTAGAGAGACTATCCATAGTGAAGAAACCACAGAAACATCAATATGGATTGCTTAAGAGAAATATTCTTTTATTATCATCTATTTCATCTAAGTATCTCCAATGAACATCTTTTTCTCATCATGGGTGCCCGTTTCTAATGGATGAAAATGGCCACAAGAATAGTTTTTGACCTACATTTAATGAAAACTTGGCTAGGTTTTGGAAAGATGCTTCATTTTGTGTAGCACATTCTCCCAAATGTAAAAGGAAGAAAGTAATATTTTGTCCTCTAGCTACTTTCTAGGGATATTATGAAAATTAATGAGATGACAAGTTTGAAAAAAAGCCTTAGATAACTTACTCTATATAACAGCTCCCAGAGTACTGCTCATAAATAAGTGCTTGGTAAAAGCTTTCTGGTAATGATGAAATGTAAAATTTTCCTATCATTGAGAGTTTAGAGCCCTTTTAAGTCTTTTTGCCATATTTCTGCTACAATCATAGAAAGCATATTAGTGTTGTTTCCTCTCCCATATATTATATTATAGAATAAACTATTCCTTAATGATGACTAAGAAATAAAAAAGCTGCTAATAAATGGTTAAAGTATTCAGCAAAAATATCTGCTTAAGTTTTTTGAACCAACACCATAAATTAGGCAAATATCTGCTACCACCTATAATCCTGTAGTGAGTTATTTTGAGATCTTTTCCTTGTTTTATTTCCCACAATTACCTTTGATCCTTCATGTCCTTGCAAATTTTGTCCTAATGTCCCGCATTTTCTTTTTTTTTAATTCACTCTTCATTACTTATTTATTATCATTTCATTAAAGTTTCCCTGATCAACTGTCACACTAATTCTTACCTGTCTTATTGTCATTGTGGAAGTCCTTAATAATGTCAGAGACTAGACCCATTGCTATACACAGAAAAAGTTGAATAAGCCAGAATATCCCAAAATGATTAGAAAGTAGAAACTAAGGAGTCTGATTTATTATAACTATTAAGAAATTTCCTTTATTTTTTGCATCCATTTCATCTTTCCACTATGGTAAAATAATTTTTTTCTGTGCATGATTCAGATGGAAGAACCATGAAGTTTTTGCCTCTGCTCAAAACAGTTAACATGATCAAATGAGGTTTTTCAAGCTGGTTTTTCAATTCTTCTCTAGCAAGACTGGAAATTGAATTCAACAAATTAGTCTCCTGTTCCCCCCAACAGAGTGCTTCAGTATGTGGCCTAATTGACTGACTGGATCATATTTGCACACTATTTTCTACACTACTGCATTGAAGCTATGTTGGCTATTCAAGTTAAATATGGCAATAGAAAGATATGGGCAACATCCTCGCTGAAGGGCATACTAGTGAGACCAGGAGGAAAGCCTAACTTTCCAAAGACTAGCTTAAGAAGATGAATGTGTTCTAATAACAGTGTATGTAAGGCAAAAGAACAAGCTTTTATTAAATGCTTACTATATGTTAGCCACTGTACTAATCACTGCAGATAATAATACAGCAAAAAGAAAAATAGTCCCTGTCCTCAAAGAGCTTACATTCTCGTGGGAGAAGAAAACACACAAACAGGAGTGGTAAATGAGAAAGGCATGAACATCCTTGGCTTGGCATTAAAATTCAAAAAGTCAGAAGTGAAGGCAAAAGGAAGTAAAAATTGGTTGGCACAGTTCCTTCCCCAAAATAGAGGTTTGGAAGGAACTCAGTAGTAGGAAATATGCCAAGATGTTCCAGGGTAAGGAGGCCCCAGGAGCTGAGAGACTTTCCAGGGTGAGATTGTAGTTGAGTAATTGTATTAAAGTCCAAAAAGTCAGACTCTCAACCAGGAGGAGAGCTTGTGTAGACAATCTAGATGTCTGGACTATGCAACATGCTTTTGATTTTGATGGGACATTTCAATTGGACTTACTCCACATTTGAACATGAACTTCTTTGACTGTAAGAACTGAAGCTCCTTTCTTTTTCTGTACTCGGCACTTAGCACAGAGCTTTGGACACAGCAAGCACTTAATAAATACTTTTTCATACATTCATTTGTATCTCTCTGAATTGGAATGCAGATTTCCCCAATCCCAAAAGTGATATCTTGTGTCTTTTTTTCTTTTTCCATCTAACTAAAAATCTGGATCATTGGGTCATGTGACTAGTTTTTCAGCTTCCCAGTCAACTAGTTGTAGTCCCTAGAAAAGCACTATGTAAACTTAGTGGGTATTCGTGTTGCTATTTACAAGCTGCCCCCAAGACACTTGCCTCTGTGATTCCTCTACAGAACTCATTGCTAGAGAGTCATACAAGAAAATCCTGAACATATGCTTACTCACACATGCATATAAATAAACACAAAATTTTATTAAGTGGTTTTGTCTTTCATAGTAATAATAATGCATTTGTCTTATGGCTCTAGATTTTGTTAGAAGTCAGACTTTTTAAATATTTTTTCTATATTCAGGTAGATTTAACCATTTTAGATAATTTTATAAATAAAGATTATTACTTGATTTAAAAGGAAAAAAGGCATCTTTTACATTTTAATTGAAATAATTTTCCTCTGCAAAAGAAATTAGTATGTAATTTTCATAACTTTTCACTTCTTGCCAAAAAACTTACTTTGGTGAATAAGTGCCACTCTTGTAATCAACATAAGACACAGAAATTTATGTAAGGTCTTTCTCTATAGGGTGATAGTTAAACGTGAAGAAAAAAGCTGATATAGTTCTCTTTACAATTAAAAATTGAAGATAGTTTCTCCATTCCTTCCACCATCTTTATCCTCCTAAGGGAATCATAAAAATACAAACAGGAAAACTTACTTCTGTCATTTAATACTTAAATGAAAACAGAGTAAGCTTTCCTCCCCATATCAGCACATGAAGAGCTCTTAAAGTAGAGCAGCTGTCATCCTCTACTGAGAAATAAAACTTACAATTTCCCTGTAATGTCAGTACTGACTCCAGATATAATTCTTTGTAGCTTTCTCTTGCTCCATTTTATGAAAACTCTTAGAGGTTCACACATCCAGGAGAATGTGAATTTACTCTGTTCATTAACTATTGCAGTTAGTCTCTTCTAATAGTGAAACCATTAGAAATATTCCTTTTTTCATGAGTGCAGGTGACAGCTTTAAGCTGAGGAAATGGAGAAAGGAGGGTTTTATAATCTGTATTTATGTTGTGATCCATTACATCATGCATAGTAGTTGTACAATAAATATTGAGTTCAGGTAGAGGAGATGGTGCAAATCAAAGGTACACATGAGATGAGGGCTTTCATGGAACAGTATACACCTCAAAATATAAGAAAGGAAGAAGCTTTCCTCCCAAAGGAGAAGGTGAAACAACATAGAAAATGAAATTTTCTTACATCTACAAGGGAAAAACTACAGGGAGCCCGGATAATGATGGGTTCCTCAAACAATAAGCAGTTTCCTTGCTGCACCTGTTCAAATTAGTGGGCTCCTGATCAGTGTTACATTCTCTAACAACGTTTATATGCCAATTTGGTTAGGGAATGGGAAGGAATGCCCAGCAGTATCTGCTGGCACTATGGATTCTATTTTTTTTCCACCAGAATTAGAATCCCTGTAAATATTCAAGGGGGTAGCTAGGTGGTACAATGGATAGAGTACTGGTCCTAGAATCAGGAAAACTTATCTTCCAGAGTTGAAATCTGCTCTCAGACTCTTACTAGATGTATAGACCCTTACTAGATGTATAGACCCCAGACAAGTCATTTAACCTTGTTTGCCTCAGTTTCCTTATTTGACAAATGAGCTGGAAAAGGAAATGGCAAGCCATTTCATTATCTCTGCCAAAAAAAATGGGGTCAAGAAGAGCTGGACATGACTAAACAACAATAACAATATATTCATTCTGCTATTGAGTAAATTAAAATACTTGGAAGTATATTTTGAATTAAGTATATATATATATATATGTATATATATACACACATATACATTGTTGTTCAGTCATTTTTATCATGTCTGACTCATCAAAATAGATAGATAGGTAGATAGGTAGATAAACATAATTCCACTGTATTATCTTATTTGGAAAGAGACAATAAATCATGCCACTAAAGACAAAAAGAGGGAAATGGGGGGAGGGGCTCTTTTTCCTTTCAGACAATCATTTGAGAAATTTGGTGGCCAAAATTTTTAATTTGTTTTTTACTTCTTTGTTTTAAACTTTAATTGAGAAAACTGGCAAAATAAAAGTTTTGATATAGCAACAATGGTGAACTCATGTCATTTTATCTTTTGGGCTCATGGGAAATTATTTTAAGGCATTATCTCTAAGGTAAGACACAGGGCCATATAGTAGAGAGATGATTAGACTTGAGGCTGGGAGGACTCAATTTGAGTTTTGCCACTGGCTTTGTGACATTTGACAAGTTAAAACCTCCCAGTGCCTCCATATAACTTTTTGGGACTATAAATCATAGAACAATTATAAATTTGACCATAGAAGAAAGTTCTCACAATCCTTACAATAATTCAAATCACAGTCTGAACAGCAACAAAAAAAAATCTGAGAGGACTTTTTTGGTGCTATTAGACTTTTTACATTGTCTGATGTATTTTTGTCTACTGCCAATGTCAATCTAACAATGCAGCAGCCACTGCCAGTCTTTATTTCAAGCCAAGCAAGTTACACACCTTTGAAGAGTTCATGGCTACAAATCTGGGTGTGAATTTGTAGTTATTAATGAATATATTATAGTCCGTGGGTTGGTACCTGGGGCCATTCAGGCAGGGATCCTTAGAATAACAGAATTTTTGAGCTAGAAGTGACCCAGAACAAACTAGCCAAGTCCTTACTTAAAGTACAAATTCTACTTATCATATTTACTTACCCTACGTGAACACCTCTAACAATGAATGTACTACCCAAGGAAGAGAAACATTCTGGTTTTGCACAGTTCTAATTTTAAAGAAACCATAATTTGGTTGTACCAAAATTTGCCTTTTTATGTGTCTAAGCCCTACCACCATTAGTGTTGTCATAGAGAGGCTAGAATCAGGCCTTTGCATAAGAACAAATGAAAGAAGTTTCAGTTCCCACGTGCTACTGATTCCTCCAATGATTCTTGCTATATCTTCTTTGTCCCTAAGCTCAGCTCACTTTTTTCTCAAATGGATTGTGTTCTGGTGAATTGGTATTTAATAAGACTTTCCATCTGCACTAAAGAAGCTGCCCCAAAATAAATAGACTGATTATACAACAATATTTAAATAGGACTTTATGGTTTACCAAATGCTGAACTTGCAAGCTAATAAAATCATGAGGTCTTATTAGTAAGTCCTTCTCCCTTAACCTCATCTCCATCCTGAATTTGTGGAGCTGATATTTTTAAAGAACAAGACTTTAGAAGTATCCTTATTAAATTGAATCTTATTGTAAATAAGATAGAAATAAGTATTGGGTATGTGATTTCAAAAATAAGGGAACTCCTAAAAAAAGTTCCCTTTACAATGCTAATAGGTACTTTTTCAACAACTTTTAGTCTTAATGAACCATGTAAAATACTTATAGGTTACATGGCCAGCCCAGAATTTCAGTCAACATATATCAAAGGCAGGAATAGCTTCCTAATCCTGGGGCCAGTTCTCTAGCTACTGTATCATAATGTCTCTGTTTTTCACAGATTTCACATATATATGGTATACGGCAGCTAGATGGCTCAGTAAATAGAACACATATTAGAGTTAGGGAGACATGAATTCGAATGTGGCACACCTTAAAACTGTGGGACCCTGGGCAAGGAAATTAACCTCTGTTTGCCTTAATCTACTGGAGAAGGAAATGACAAATCAGTCCAGTATCTTTGCCAAAAAACCCGGGGACAATGTGGTCCACAGGGTCACAAAGAGTCAGACACGACTGAACAACATATGGTACTTTATGATTTACAAAGTTTTTACATCTCCTAAGTCTTTGTGACATGTGATCAGTATTATTGTTCTTAATGACATTTGACACATAGGAAGCTGAGATTCATTGAGGTAAAGAAATCTGTGCATGGTCATACAGTTTTGGAGGGAAAAATTGTACTGCCATCTTTGCTGACACCTACCCCAGTGTTCTTACCACTGTTTCACAAAGCCTCACCTTACTGGATTAGATGCATTATTCTAGTTTTTTTTGACTGTTATCCTGTATTAAGTCATCTTTCCCAGCTTTGTGCCATCTGAAAGTCTAAAGTTCCTGCTCTTAGTCTTAGTCAAGCCATTAATAATAAAAATGTTTAACAGATTGTAGCTGAAGACAAAACTTTATAGTACACCACTATGTACTTCCCTCTAATTTGACATTGAGCTATTAAAAGCAGTACTCAGTGTATAAAAATAAACATAGCTACTCACCAAGGTGAAATCCACATAGCCAACTACATTTATATTAAATTGAAAATGCCCAATTTTACAATTCTCAGGCAGAGACATTTCCAAATGAAAACCTTGAAGGAATTATTAGTAAAAGAAAAGACACTCAGCAATGGCTGGTTTGTGACTTCATTTCACCGGTGCTCATGGTATTAACAGTACACTTGCCTCTTTATCATGGTGAGATAGTGTGTGGTTTCAAAAGTTTTGCCAGCTCTGTGAATTTGTAGATTGGCTTTCTATGTGACACATTGTATATAGGGAATTACATTCACAAACTGAGGACTGTTTTATTGTAGGTCTTTTTTATGGGACTGCTTACCAGTGGAGGCAGCAATAGCTTTTAGTAGTTGGACCCCTTGAAGTTCAGTTCTTTTTTTTTCTGAATGGAAATAAACCGCACATTGACTCCCAGAAAGTATTTCTCTGGATTTTTTTTATCAAAAATCTTGTTTTAATGATGCTAAAGAAACTGTCTCTGCCTCTATGAATTTTTGCTGGTAAGTGGATTCAATCATGGCTCTTAACTTGTGCCAGCAGAATGTAAATAAATTTTAAGCAAATGTAGCCCCAGGAGATGAAGAAACACTTTTTCATCAGCACCATAAGAATACCTTTGGTACAACAGACAGCTCTTTAAACCAAAATTTACAGCATACATGACAGACCTTTTGTCATGCCATTAATTCCCTTTGCCTTATTCCTTGCTGTGATATTTTGGGTAAACTTGAAGATAAAAACAATTTCTATATGACCTCATGGACTAAATGCTGCAGAACTAAAGGAACTAATTGGTAATAATAGCTTATATTTATGTAATGCGTTAGGGCATCCAAGCACTTTCATATACATTATCTCATTCTATTTGACACAGCAGCCTTTGTGAGTTAACTGGTATGACAATCATTCCTGTTTAACAGATGAGGAATATAAGACTCAAAAAGTTAGCCAAGATAATAAATGACAGAGTTGGGGACTTGAACTCTGGTCTCTGACAGAAAGTAGAATGTTTTCTCCACTACTTCATGTTTCTGTAAACTTGTGAATTTATGTGATATCTTTGGTCTTTCTGTCTCATAGATATAAAATAAACAAGTTCAAATTTTTAAAAAGTTTGTTGAATTAAGTTTCAATGGAGAAAGTTTGTAAACTGATAGCTCACTTGTCTTAATTCACCTTTCACCAGCAAAGAGTGAAAAGAAAAGGAGTGGACCTTTTCCTATTTCATGCTTCAATATTTAGTAGTTCATTTGAGTTTTCAGTTAAACTGGGAAATGATGGTGATTATTGTTATATTGCTATAGATAAATCTAGATGAGAGAATGGGAGAATTCAGCATTAATTTACCAGTAATTCAGACACTTTGAAGGTTGTACAAAATTTAGCCACCTTTGATAAATGTGGGACACAGGCAGCCATAGGGTGGAAGAAGAACTAGGGAAGGAAGCTCTTTAAGTGGAAAACAAAAATTAAAAACAACAAATAAACTGTTTCTTCTCTCTTTCTTTTAATACACATAGAGCCCTTGATCCTCAGGAAAACCAAAAACTGCTACTTCTAAATCTTATCCATGAATTCATATTTATTTTGCTCATTTAAAAAATCCTTGAAGACTATGAACAGAGCCTATTAACAGCCTTCTTGATGGTTGCATATTAGAAAGAATGCCAGAAACAGAATTTTTTTCAAAATTACTTTCTCATTATACATTTGGCATAGGACCAAATATCCATATGCCTCTTTTATCTCACCTTTGTCATCTAGTTAATGGTTTGTTTGTTTTCTATTTTGATTGGTTAAAGTTTTTCATCTTAACCCACAGCCAAAATGTCACCTGAAGGACTGCAGTTTGAGATGAACAGAATACTTGGAAAGAGATTATTTTGTTCTTATTTGGTTAAATGGGGAAAGGGAGGGTAATTACCTAAACAAAAGACACTTTCAGAGATAATGTCAAGGAAAGAAAAGGAAGAGATATTGGGGGAGAAAAGAAAGAAAACTAGTCTGAGGGACTTTGTATCAATGTATATGGATGTATCGATCAGTCAATAAACATTTATTAAGTGTCTCCTGTGTGGCAGGCATTGCATGGGAGAGCATGGAGGAAGGGAAAGTGACAGAGAAGCCTCAGTTAACCTATTTACTCTGTTAGTTTAAGCCTGGCACTGCCTCTTTGAACCTTAGATTCCTCATCTGTAAAATGTGGTTAATAATCTTTGGGTAATCCATTCCATTTGGGTTTGTTTAAAAATTTGGGACCATAAATGTTTATATTTCAATAATAACTAGTGTTTATATAGAGCTTTAAGTTTGGCAAAGTGCTATACAATTATCTTACTTTATATTCATAACAACTTTTAGAGGTAGGTGCTTTTATTATTCCTATTTTACAGATGACAATACTGAGTCAGACAGAGGTAGTGTCTTGTCCAGGATCACTCAGCCAATAAAAGTTTTAGCTAGATTTGAATTTAGGTCTTCCTGACTACATCCATTACTCTATGTGCTGCACCACTTAAGGGCATGAGATTTCAAAACTCCTTGGTTTCATTACTGAGAGCAGACCCTTCTATGTCACAGATCACCAACTCTCTTCATTAAGAGTGATTGGATTTGCATTTACGGCCTGTAAATTTGTGCATCTAGTTAATTTATGTAAGATTTTTGTACATTGCCTTAATGTTCTTACATGATAGTAGAATACCAAAATTTGTAAGTCACCCTAAGAGTTGAGAATTGTAATGCCCAACATGTCATCGTGTAATGAAAAACAAAAGTGCTGCAAGTAAACTGAAAAAAAAGAGTGATTGGTATCCCCCTCCCCAACCAAAAAAATCATCCCCTAAAGCCAATGTAGTGATCAGCTTTTTTTAACTTAGTTGGGCTACCTTGAATAACAGACCTATAAATGATTGCTGGTCCCTTGCTTGAAGGACCTTTGAGCATTTTGCTGTCATAGTCTTTGAGAATGTAGTGGAATTTCCATACCAAGATGAAATATTAAAGGAGGGTTTTTACAGGTGGTTTAGCTGTAAATCACTAGAGATAAATAAAAGCCATAATTTATTTTCTCCTGTACCTTGTTTTAGGGAATCCTTATAGACACAGTTTTTCAGGGAAAGTCTGTGGTTTATGCCAGATGTTAAATCTGAACTCTCTGAATTGAACCCAGGCTAAGAAGGATGAATAGTTTCCTACATGCTGGTTCTACTTCTCTCTCACTTCATTGCTTTTTTTAATTTTCTATAATATAGCATCTAGTTCAGTGTTATACATATGGTAAAGGTATCTAAAATGTTTCAGAAATATTGAAAAGACAAAGAACTTAGAAACTTGTAAGGACTTCACAAAAACCTAGGATCATAAAGAGAGCAAGGCATTGTTCTATGCTATCCTGAAGGGATTCATAGAAATTGTGAATTATATAGTGAATAGCTATTGCATACTCCAATGTGGCCAAAACAATCCCACCCCCCTCACTACAGGAAAATAAGGGCCTTAACATACTGTGTGCTTATCTTATACACTTAGCATATTCTAATTTGTATTATATTTATTTTTATGGCTCTTATCAATCTTATTAGAGTGTAGGGATTTTGAGAGCAAGGACTATGTTTATTTTTTTTCTCTCATACAGTATCTAACATAATGCTCTGCATACAATATATTCTCAATAATATCCTCAACATTACCCTGAATGAATAGTGTTAACTTCCTATTATGCCATTCTCCTATCATTCTGTTTGTTCACTTTTCCCCTGGTGGAAAGGTAAGACACATGTTTAAGAAGTTTACTTTTGAAGTTTTTTCACCTAAAGATATGACAGTGTTTTTAAAAGGTGAACAGAAAGCTCTGAGGAAACCAATGTTTGTAAATTGGCATCATTTGCTTTGATTTATGGATGTACAAACCAAAATTACATGACCCGCCTAAGTTCCCCGCTCATGATCATTCAACCAATCAATCATTCAATCTACAGGCAAGTCACTAATACTTACACTTTCTATTGAGATTGCTTCTTGAACAACTAGGCATGAATCCAAGTAGTTAGAGTCAAGTGATCAAGTATTCAGAGGAGTACTTTCCATCGTTAAACAGTGTAATTAAAATCTTTGACATCAGTTAACCTATTCATGAGTAAGTACTAAAAGATGTTTGCTTTTAGATTCCAGACAATTTTAAATTACTAAACTCACATGTGTATACATGTATATGTGTGTATGTCTATATATAGTATACATGTATGTGTGTATATATATTATATGTACACATATGTTTGTGTGTATACACATTCCTTTTTAAATAACCTTCTTTTTTGGAGGAGGGAAGGCAGGAGTTAAGTGGACTTGCCCAAGGTCATATAGCTACTAAGTATGTCTATTGTCTGAGGCTGGATTTGAACTCAGGTCCTCCTGACTCCAGGGCTGGTGCTCTACTCACTGCACCACATAGCCGCCCCTCACATATTCCTTTCTAAAGCTGGAAATCTAAGTGTACATTGGGCTTTTCATCCCAAATTTCGAATGTATACAATGTAGTAGATAAAAGGACTAATATCTTGAAGAGGAATATGATTAATGATAATTCTCTTCACTCCCTCCCTCTTGTACTCTAAAAGACAAAAAGATGAAAACTTCATCATCCTTCCAGTTATGCACATTTTTAGAGGGGAAAAAAGATTGTCAACTGAGAAACAACTAAAATAAGGTTCCCCTATTCATAGGTCTTGCTCCATTCCTTGAAAGCAAAACCTTTTTCTTCTCATAGTCTTTAAATCACTCATTGATCAAGCTTTAAAATTCTGAGTGCTCACTAAGCATTCTGCCCCAAACCCCCAAACCATAACGATATATCATATAATACATGTGTAAACTTATATACCGTGTGTGCATGTGGTCTGTATTTTAGGTCTTATTTAATGAATTCACGGAGACTACCCATTGAGCTCAACATATCCTAAAAAGAAAGAAAAGTCAGATTATGTTAATACAAGGGGAAAAGTGTTCATAATTTCCTAACTTTTGATATTTGGGCTTTAAAAGGTATGGAACAGATTACTCATCTAATCCACTTAATTTCATACTGGGAAAAAAATCATGTTATTTAAATATCTATAGAGAGAAAACATCTTTTCAGTTCAGCTGCAGGCTACTGTAGACATGTGATAAATAACAACAAGTGAATTTTAAATTTTTATTTGGAAATTTAGTACCTAATTTACTTTATTTTTATTTATTTGGGTTAGTGCGGCATATGTTGCAGATTGGATTTGCAGTTAGAAAGACCTGAATTTGAATACTCTTTCATCTACTTAGTAACCGTGTAACCCTAGATAGATCACTTTACTTCCCTCAGTCTCAGTTTTTTCTGCTGTAAAATTGGGATAATAATAGTGCCTACCTCACAGAGCTGTGGTGAGGATCAAATGTGATAATTTATGTATATATATACAAAGTGTTTTCAAAACCTTAAACTATACCAACATTACCTTTTACTATTATTTATTTTTTAAAGGAGTCTATGGGGAAATGAACTTAGAGATGACAATCAAAGCCCAGAATTCTTAAATGAATAATGTTTCAACAACCAGAATGCTGTTAGAAGGAGGAAGAGACACTGTGTAACCCCCTCTGTTAAAGTTCTTCCCTGCCCTGAAAGAATAAATGCAGGGTTTTTTGGCAACAGAATAGCAAAGCTAAACTGAAACTTAACCAAATATATTGTGTCTGCATTTTCCATTTTTTTTTATGCACCAGACCCAGGTTATAGAACATAATGAAGTGAGAGCAAAAAAGAAAGAGTGAACTATTAGGGCAAGGACACACCTAAAGTGCTGATTGGTATGGAGATCTAACAAGAGTAGTGGCAAATGTGCTCAGGGACCAATAAACACTGGATGGTTGCCTCCATTAGACAGGTGGCTGCTGAATTCTTAGACTATAAATTAAGAGAACAGTTGGAACTCACCTTTAAAAGTCAGTTTTCCTGTCAGTGTACTGACAAGGTGATCTGTGTAGCTGACTCACTTACAGGGACTGTTCAAAGATCCATTTTTAGAATCAAATGCTTAACTTCAAACAGAGTAGGCCCAGATCTGTACAGAACAGTAGCCCCTAGACTATTTCTTTTCTCCTCACTTTCTTTACTGGATTACTTGTACCATTCATTTGCAACCAGAAATTATATTCTTTGTCTATCTAGTGTGCTGGTTCAGACCTGAGGCCAAAGCTATCAGAAGAATAATGGAATAAAAATGGTGTAATTTGCAACTACTGCCTCTTAAATGCTATATTCCATTTCGGCTTTGTTCAATAAGCTGTATTATTGTGATTTGAATTTTGCCCTTTCTTGTAATAAAACTGACTAAATCAGGGGTGGGGAACCTGCAGCCTTGAGGCTGCCTGTGGCCTTCTAGATCTGTAAGTGTAGCCTTTTGACTTTATCCAAATTTTTTGTTCTGTAAAATTTGGATTCAGTCAAATGGCAATACTTAAGGATCTAGAAGGCCATAGATGGCCTCAAAGCTGCAGATTCTGCACTGCTGTATTAAACCATCTAGATGGAAATAATTTGAGGGATTGTGATAAATAGCAACAACCGACCACTTACTCAGCTTCTCCCATCATGTTGGAACCAAAGCCATCCCCTATGTCCATTTCCATGGCTGAAGAAGCCACTTTGTGTACTTGTTTTAAAATTGTGTTATATTCTATTTAAACTTGTTCAAAAACTTAAGTTCTAGTAAATTTAGTTTTGCAGAAAGTGGGGTAAATCCACAGTGAGGTAGGGGCCTACTAAAGGAATACTGTATTCAAAAAAAGTATTAAAAGAATAATTTTAGGCAAGATTAAATAAAGATAAATAAACGCAAGTAGATGTCAAATAGGAGGGGTCAGGACAGTCATCTCCTGAAGAAAAAGAAATATTAAAATGGAGAACAGTCAAGAAGAAAGAAGAGAAAATCACTCTCTTTAGATTAGAAAAAGACAGTCATGGGGATATATGCCTCATATGTGCTAAAATACAAGATAATGGGGATGTTTTTCTTTTCTGGCTGTGAATATAAAAACTAGGAATGGGGGAGTATTTGAAAGGCCAAAGAAGGTCATCCCTCTCAGCTAATAGAACTAAGCAGAGTGAATAAAACTTTTAGTGTTGTCATGAATGTTAAGTTCTTAGAAGAAAAACTATCTACAGGGGCTTTTGACACCAAGCTTCTCGAACCCCTAGAGCAGTCCAAAATCCTTTTAATGGACGTTAGTTAATGTAACGTGCTATAATATCTCATCTTATAACCCCATTGCACACTTTCTGAGTTGCTTTTCTCACAGTGCCTTTATTCAACTATTAGTATTTGAAGGAGGAAGAAACAGACTCCAGTGGTAAAGTGATTTGCCTCCCATCACAAAGCCAGTAGCTGGCAGCATTGGGACTCAACCTTAGTTAACTAAGTCTTCTCATTTTCAGCTCATTATACTTTACGGGCTCCCAAAGAACTATAAAACTGTACATAGCCTTTGATCCAGCAATGCCACTTCTGGGTTTGTATCCCAAAGAGATGAAAAATGCTCCAAAACATTTTCCATATTTTAATCCAATCCATCTGAATAGATACTTCTTCCACAAGCATAAATTTCAATTCCTAAATTCAGTTCAACAAACATGAAACACTGATATATGGAAGATCCTGTGCTAGCTGCTAGAGGTATGAAGATAAAAACAAAAGACACTCCCTGCTCTAAGGAACTCACATTGTGGAGGATACAGTTTGTAAACAGATAAACAAATTCAAGATAATTGTTGAGAACTACTACTAGGAAGAGTCAGGATCTTAAAAAGGCTTTGTGTATAAAATGGCCCAAAAAATTGAGGGTGCTAAGAGATGAATGTGAGGGCATTTCATAATATGAAAGCAATCTAGGAAGGTTATTTTTGGGGGGGTGGGGCACTTGGGGTAGGTTAAAGAGGATGGAGATGGGAAAAGGGAGACCAATAGGGAACCTATTGCAACGTACAGTCGAAAGTTGGTCAGGACCTAGTTACATGAATAAGAAAGAGAGGTGTAATGTAAGGGACTTCATAGAGGAAGAATTTATAAGACTTGATCACTAACTGGAAATGGAGATAGGACTCAAGGCAGATAGAAGAGTCAAGGATGACTCTTGTATTCTCAACCTTTGTGATTCTTGTTCATATCTTTCTATAAATCCTCTATAGATTCAATATCTGTAGATAATAATCTGGCTTCCTCAGCATGACCTCTTTTTAATCCCACAGCCTTGCCATCATGGCTGAGTCAGGGAAGAAAATAGAGAGTTTGGCCCATGACCACACCAATATATCAGATCATGGTGGTAGCTGGGAATACAAGTATCATCATAAAAGTCTGAAGTTTGGGAAGACAAATTGCATCCGACAAGTAATCATTTCAGTAACACTCTTGACAGTGTACCTGGTGATTCTGTACAGAACTCCTAAACCTGAAATGAAGGGTATGCTCTCTGGCTTTCTGCTTTTGCCTCAATCTCAAGAAAGTGAGCTCTGGCTCGTAATGTGATATAACATTTGGTTTATACTCCCTTGGATCCTATTCTGGACTCCATCCATCCTTCACTAAGAGGAAATTTTATCTCATGGGCACATGGCACTCCACTATCCATCCACTGCAGAGATGTGACATCTATGATAGAGTAACAATACAATAGTTTCGCTATTGCTTCCAAGAGACTGTGGTTCTGAAATAACTTGTTCCTGAAGTTCTTTTACTAAGTTCTGATCATACAAGGATGATTAAACTTTGTTGTGTAGTTGTTTCAGTCATATCAAATTCTTGGTGACCCAGTTTGAGGTTTTCTTGGCAAAAATACTAGTGCCATTTCCTTCTCTAGCTCATTTTACAGATGAGAAAACTGAGGCAGATAGGGTTAAGTGACTTGCCCAGGGTCACTCAGCTATTAAGTGTTGGAGGACAGATTTAAACATAGGTCTTCCTAATTCCAGGCCTAGCACTTTATCTGTCATGCTACCTAGCTGCCCATGATCAAACTAGTCAGAATTTATTTTTGGGCCATCCATCTTTTGTTTCTACTCTGTCAGAAATAGACAGTTGTGTGACACCTGTGAGACAATAATTTATTTTGTCACTGAAGGTTTTTATCTTGTAGCATCATGGAATCACAGAATTTCAGAATTGAAGTGACCTCAGTAGCCACCCAGGCCAACATGAAAAAGAGAAATCCCTCAACACACCTGACAAGGCTTTGTTTGAACACCTGCAATTAGAGAGGACTTACTACCTCCTGAGGCAGCTCATTTGATTTTTTTTTGTGCTTCTATTTGTGTTCAAGTCTAAATTGGCTTCTTTATAGCCTCTGCCTATGACTTCTAATTCTGTCCTTTATATACAAACAGAACAAGTCTGAACCCTATGATAGCTCTTCAGATAATTGGCAACAACAATCAGGTGAAGTATATCTAAGTCCTTTAACCAGTCTACATACAGTAGGATCTGAGGCCCCTTCATCATTCTGGTCATACTCTTCTGGAAATACTTTAATTTATTAATGTCCCTGCTAAAATGTGGCATCCAGATTAGGACACAATGCCCTAGTTGTGGTCTGTCCCAGATCATGATAGAGCTACCATTATTTGGATCCAGACACTGAAACAGCTCCCAATCTGTCTAATTTCACTATCATCTAGCCCACATCCCTCCAGCATTTCCCTAAAAGTAGCATAAGATTCTTTGTCAAATGCTTTGCTTATATCTAGGCAAACTAAATATACCTAATTCCCCAGTCTATCTATTTCTGGTCTATCAATGAAAAAACAATCATATTCTTAATATTTAAAGCCCTTCACAACCTGGATTTAAACTGTCTTTTCCAGGATCGTTTATTATACATGATTCCCTTTCACACACTCAACAAACTGGCCATCTTGCTATTCCACACACGGCACTCATTCTCCCATCTCGGTGCCTTTGCACACACTGTATCCCACACCTGGAAGTCATTATTCCTTTCTTCTACCTCTTAGAATTACTTACTTTTTTTTTTTTAGAGTTGAGCTTAAGTGCCACCTCCTTGAAGTGAGACTGTTCCTGATTTCCCTAGCTGAACAGGCCCAGAGTACAGATGACCAGCATTCAAAATCAACCGCAGAAATGTAATAGCTGTGTGACTCTGGGCACATCACTTACCCCTGTGTGATTCTGTTTCTACAACTTTAAAATAGAGATAATGATAGCACCTACTTCATAGGGTTCATGTGAGGATTAAATGAGATAAAGTTGTTATAAAATATTTAATACACTACCTGGTAGAGAGTATATAAATGTTTATTTAATTCCTTTCCCACCCCCTTGTGCTTCCTCTATAAAATTACCTGACTTTAACCTTGTATATTTTGCATAACCTTTACATTATCCATGTATGTTGCTTCCTCAAAAAGAAATTAAGTTCCTTAAGGCCAATGGACACTTCATTTTTGTCCTTGTATCTTCAATATCTGACGTGACAACTCAAACATAAACAGCACCTAGGAAATTATTTTGGTTAATTAATTGAAATTTATTTGACTCAGTTGGAAAATTTTATGTAAATTTTCTTTCTTTCTATTAATTAATTTATTTTTAGTTTTCAACATTCACTTCCACAAGATTTTGAGTTCCAAATTTTTCCCCATCTCTCCCCTCACCCACCGCAAGATGGCATCCATTCTGATTACCCCTTACCCCAATCTGCCCTCCCTTCTATCACACACACACCCCTTTCTCTTATCCCCTTCCCCTCTATTTTCTTGTAGGGAAAGATAGATTTCTATACCCCATTGCCTGTATGTCTTATTTCCCTGTTACATGTAAAAAAATTTTAACATTCATTTTTAAAACTTTGAGTTCCAAATGTAAATTTTCATACTGCTATAAATAGTTAGACTTTTGTCTAGTACTGGCCTATTTAATACCTTTAATTTCTTTCTTTTGTCTTATTATTACTGCTCACATTTTTTGAACTGTGTTGTAGGACAGAAGGGAAAGGGAGAATCCTCAGTTTACTCCCGTATTTTTAATAGTTTCTAGTGTTTTCCCATTTCTTATAATTCTGACTTTTATTACAGAGGTGTGTGTATACCTTTTATCATATTTTTTTAAAAAACCCTTCTATATCAATGTCTTTTAGGGATTTAAGCCTAAGTCCATGTACTTTATCAAAGGGCTCTATCTTCATCTTTTGAAAAACAACCATGTTTTATGTTTTTCTTTTAATTTGTTTAATGGCATTAATTGTTTTCCTAATATTGAACAATCATTGCATCCCTGCAATAACTTTAACTTTGATCATAAGTAATAAGTTTTGAATATATTCTTATAATCATTGTGTCAAGATTTTGTTTAAATATTTGAATAATTATTCATAATGATATTATATTTCTACATTTCTTTGTATTTCTGCTTATTACTTTATCCTTTTCATAGATATTAGAACTGTATTTGTCTCTGGCAACTATGTGGCAGAACTGATAGAGTGCCAGGCCCAAAGTCAGGACGACTCATCTTTCTGAGTTAAAATTTGGCCTCAGATACTTACCAGCTATGTGACCATGGGCAAGTTATCTAACAACAGCAACAATTTAGCATGTAAATCTAATAGAATATAACTTCTCTATAAGAAATTACTAATATGATGAATACATAGAAATGTGCAAAGACCTATTAACATATAAAGTAAAATAGGCAGAATCAGGAAAACAATCATTAAAACAATACATCAATGACAATATAAATGGAATGTATAGCAATCAAAAATATTAACTGAATACTGTAGATATATGATAACCAATCTGGGTCCTGAAGAACTGATTATGACAGTTGAACTCCCTCTGTATTTGTTTGTTTGTGGAGGCAAACTATAGACATGCAGAAAATGTTGGACTTGGTTGATGGATTAGTTAATTTTGCTGAATTGTTTTTCAACATATTTCTTACTCTTTGTTATAATGGATGATATGCTGTGAGGAGGAGGGTTATATTAAAAAATAAAGAGGAGGGAAAAACAAAAAATATTTTAAAATTAAGTTGTTTTAAAGAATATGTTCGGAAATAAGTTCACTAGAAAAGCCACATAATAAGCTATATCTCAATTTCTTGTATCATGTCTCTGGTTGATTCCATAAGATAATATAATGGGGAAATGTGGTTATAGATTTAAGGTTTGCTGAAACATTAGAAGAAATAAAGTAAATCCACTATATTTTACAGATGAAGAAACTGGAATCCAGAGTAACAATAAGTAATAATAGCTAACATATATACACATTTATGTGTGTATATATAGATATAGATATAGATATATTTATATATATATCACTTACTATGTGCCAGACACTATGCATATATACATATGTGTGTATGTGTATGTGTGTATATGTATGTATCACTATGTGCCAAACACTACACTAACCACTTTGCAATTATTGTATCATTTGATCCTCACAACTACCCTGGGATGTAGGTGCTATTATTATCCCCATTTTACAGATGAGAAAGCTGAGGCAAACAGAGGTCAAGTCATTTGCCAAAAGTCAAACAACCAGGAAGTATCAGAGGCATAAGTTGAACCTAGGGCTGGTTCCTCCTCACTCCAAGTCCACTGTTCTACCCTACCTGCCTGTCTGTGAGTGTGTGTGTGTGTGTGTGTGTGTGTGTGTGTATGTTTGTGTGTATGTATTAAAGAATAGGGACTAGAATAGTAAATTCACTACCTTAGGGAACTCACAAGTGAGTAAACTCCTACTACCAATTCAGGTTGGCACCTTCTAGTGTTAGAGAATTCCCGAAGGCATTGAGAGATTTTGTGATATGTGTGTAGTCACATAGCCAATATGTGGTAGGACTTGAACCTATATCTTCCTGGCTCTGAGGTCAGTACTCGATCAACTATTGTTTCTCTCCATAGCAAAAATGTATTATCTAAATTTCCATATTTACTAACTAGTTTAAAAGTGTGTACGTACGTATGTATGTATGTATGTATGTATGTATGTATGTATGTATGTATGTATGTATGTTGTTGTTTTCAGTAGTTTTGATCTTGCCCCACTCTTTGTGACCCCATTTGGGGTTTTCTTGGCAAAGATACTGGAGTACTTTGCCATTTCCTTCTCCAGCTCATTTTATGGATGAGGAAACTGAGGCAAACAGGGTTTAGTCATTTGCCAGATAGTATCTGAGGATGGATTTCAACTCATGTGTTCCTGACTCCAGGCCTAGCACTCTATCCACTGTGTCACCTACCTACATGTATGTGTGTATACACACGTATGTGCTATGGAGATATATATGTGTGTGTATTTAACCTGTATGCAATATGATGTATACATACACATGCATGTATGTGCCTTGAATGTTACATATATGTGTTTATATATGTGCACATGTGTGAATTATATATTTGTATATTTAGTGGCCTGCTGGAGCCAGCTTCAACTGGCTCACAAGAGAAGATTGCTAAATTTTCAGTGTGAGCATGTATACCTAAGAAAGCAACGAATGTTACAAATCAGGGCTTGATTGTTTAGTTGATTGTCTAGACTTAAGAAAGTTATGGAGAAAATTTTAATAATTCATGTTATGTTTAAAAGTGTGTGATGTGTACAATTTTTAGAGCTAGTTGTTAAACCAGCACATTTCTGTCAGTCAAAGAGATAGACGTGAAAGATAGATAGATAGATAAATAATAGGTGATGGATGAATGGACAGATATCTGAGAGAAAGTATGCCTTCATGGTGAACCCAGCCTAGAATTAAGGAAGACCTGGAAAAAAGTCCTCCAACAAATAATCTACATAATAACTATGTGACTGAGGGTAAGTGACTTAACCTTGTATTTCCCCAGGAAACTCTCCAAGATTATGTATAACAGGGGATTTGCTGATTTGTAATGGTGAAGAATTCCCAGCACCAATGAAATCACAAATCCAGATGCCCTCTCCCTCAGGAAAAGTCCTATATAGTACTAAAAATATTGCTATAGGACAGTCTTCTGTTTAGTTAATATGTAATTTGAATTGTAAGTTAATAAATTCATTGTTCATAATTCCTCTGAAATATTCATATTGAAACATTTTGCCTATTTCCAGTGTTTTGGAGCAGGCATGAATCAGATATAAGAAATCATAAATGTTCTGGAAAGGAATCTTGAGTTGTCTCCCTCACTGGGTCCTATAATTCAGAGAACTTAGCAGATGTTGAGATTGATAATAAATAGGGCTCCATAAATTTCTAAAAGTATTCTTTGTTGAATTAACAGTAATATGTCTTCCTGATTTGTTTCTTGGACCCTCAAATATAACAGAAGTTGCTTGGTCCCATGAATTTAAAGCTAATGTATGTATGCATAAAGCACAAGGTCCATGTTTATGGTTCAAAGTAAAGTGGTAAGGAACCAAATAAGAAAAAATCTGGAAATGTTAGTAGTTATGGAGGGGAAGTCCTACTGGTTTTGCTAATTCATCAAAGAATAATTGCAAAAAGTTACCCCAGACCTCTGAGAGCTTGTAAAACATTAGAATTACATAATGCATGCATTTTTCCCCTCAATATTCAGGATTAACCCACCCCATGAGGCTTTGGAAGCTGAAGAAAAGTCAAGAGATCAAAGGGGAAGGCACAAGAGCTCCTTTATTTCTACTAATTCAACAATCAAAAATTGCAGAAAATCACCAGTGATTTCTAGGGCTCTATAAAATACAATAATAGCACATAATATCTTCTGGCAGGTTGAAGTGAAAATTATGTAGTAAAGCAGCCTGCATAAACCAAAGATCCAAAATGGAATTTGGCTAAACAAGGTTATTTTGCTGCTCCTAGCTCTGGGTTGGGCAAACAGTTGGCATTTGAAAAAGGCTTTGAAAACAAGACACTGAGTATGACGTGAAGAGTTACAGTTGTTTACTTGTAGTGTCATGTGTATATAAAAAAACAAAAATAACTAACTCTTAAAATGGGCATTAAAGTTTTAATGAGATTACTTATGCTGTATCTTTTTTATATTTTATATATGAATAATAATGATAATAATTGTCAACATTTATATGGCCCCTATTACATTCCAGGTATGATTTTAAGTGCTTTTAAAATATCTCATTTGATAACATTCAGATCTCTCAATTATCACCAAAAGATATTTCAGCATAGTATCAAAATCAGAATATTTACATTGAGATTTATTTTTAACCTACAAACTCCATTGCATTTTTGATTGATTAGAAGAAAACTATTTACTCAAATGGTTTCAGTCACCTTTTGAATGAAGAAAAGAAAGGCACAAGAGCCACTCTCATTCTTTAACTTGTAGAAAAACACAACTACTTCAGAAAATTGGGAAAATGTCCTTTAACATTTATACCTTTAGGTCCCTTTATCTGACTATAAAAAAATTACTGATGTCATTTCCTTTTCTGGTTCTTCATAAAGAACAGGGACTCTATAACAACTTAAATTTGATTCATGTGTTTTCATATTACAATAGCCATATTTCTCCTCTCATGTGTCCCTTAATGTTGAAAATCATAGAGAGAAATTGCCCTGAATATACATGTAACATTTATTTTCTTTTACTAATGTTCGGTACATTTGCAGATAAGAATAGGTCTCCAGAATCTCATTGCTCTCCATTCTGCATTTTATCCATTTTTCTTAAGAAGGGAAAAAATTTGTGAACCACTCTGGAGAGCAATTTGGAACTATGCCCAAAGGGCTATAAAAATGTGCATACTCTTTGACCCTGCAATACCACTTCTGGGGCTGTATCCTAAAGAGATCATAAAAATGGGGGAAAGACCCATATGTACAAAAATAATTATAGCAGCTCTTTTATGATGGCAAAGAATTGGAAATTGAGGGGATGTCCATCAATTGGGGAGTGGCTGAACAAGTTGTGGTATATGAATATAACAAAATACTATTGTGCCATAAGAAATGAAGAGCAGGTGGACTTCAGAAAAATCTGGAAAGACATATATGTTCTGATACTGAGTGAAATGAGCAGAAACAAGAGAACACTGTACACAGTAACAGCCACATGGTGCAAAGACTAACTTTGATAGACTTAGCTTTTCTCAGCAACGCAGGGACCTAAGACAACTCCAAAAGACTCATGATTGAAAATGCTATCTACATTCAGAGAAAGAACTATGGAGTCTGAATGCAGATTGAAGCATACTATTTTCTCTCTCTCTCTCTCTCTCTCTCTCTCTCTCTCTCTCTCTGTCTGTCTGTCTCTCTCTCTCTCTCCCTCTCTCTCCCTCTCTATCTCTTTCTCTCTCTGTTTTGTTTTTTTCTTTCTCCTGGTTTCTCCCATTCATTCTAATTATTCTTTACAACATGACTAAAGTGAAAATATGCTTAATAAGAATGTGCATGTACAGCCTTTATCAAATTCATGCCATCTTGAGGAGGGGGAAAAGGAGGGAGGTGGAGAAAATTTAAACTCAAAAGCTTATGGAAGTGAATGTTGAAAACTAAAATTAAATAAATTAATTTTTAAAAAGAATGAAAAAAATTGAATCTGTTGTTAATTGCCATAAATCTTTTCTACAGTCTTGTTTGTTGGAAGTGTGCTTTCCTTTCTTATGTCATCATTCTACCATTACAATTGCTGATATTGTAGCCAAACAGATACAGTAATCATTCTCCTTACAGATATCCTTCAGTCTAGTCAGTCAGTTAAATTTTGAGAATATTTACATATTTATGTGTATACATATATACATATGGACTTATGTATATGCATCTGTGGGTAATACATATATAGATGTATATCTGTGAGCCATATGTATATGTAAGTACCCCTGTATTCCATTTCTGCTCTGATTTCTCTCATCAAAATGTCAGTAGATACAATGTAAATGGATGTTAAATAGCATATGTTGAAATGTTTGGCTCATTTGCACCTGACCAAGGGATGCTACCACTGAGGAGGGAAGAAGCATGTTGTTCAATGGCATGGAATGCCTAGAATTAGAGGCTTGTTTGAGGTATCCTCTTAGATAACATGAACACCTTTCCAAACTCCACTTCAGTTAGTCAACTAAAAGGAAATTATTATCGTACTTCATCCTCCTCAATATGAGAAGCAGCTGATAAGAAATGCCTCTACTAAGGACAGAAGAAATCTCAAGTTTTAGGCTGCCAGGCATTAGAAGCTTCCTTCATCATAAACCTTCCCAGCCACAATTATCATCAACCTTTACCACTCAGCCTTCTTAGCCACCTTGCCATCAACACTGTCATCTATGCATCAGTGAGGAAAGATTCACAATATCTATGGTGACCATGAATATGCCTTTATAATTCAGAATTGCAAGATTTAAGAGACTCTCTATATAAAAGGCAGAAGAAATAAAATATTTATTCAGACACCAGAGAATCAAATCCCAAAACCAATAATTCCAATCTGACATAGCAAACAAACCAGTAAGTCCACTTCAATGTAACAGCAAGGAAATTAAAACACAGTGTCGAAGCAAGGAGCCAAGACAGCCTGTAACCTTCCCCTCTTCTAGGGCCTTCCATAAACACTCACTCAAAAATCCTAACTGGGGGGGGGGGGGGGGTTGGAGCCAAGATGGCCGCATGAAGGCAGCATCTTACCAGAGCTCTCTCACAAGGTCTGTCAGATTCCTATAAAAAAGTGAATTTGAGCAGATTTGAGAGAGTCAGAAACCATGAGCAGTCTGCATGGGGCAAATTTCCGAGCCGGGAGAGTCTGAAAGGCTGGAGGCACGAACCTGTAGGCTCAGAGAGTGCTCTGTGCGGAGCCCCTCCAGACCAAGGCGGAAGCAGCTGGCCGGGAAATCCACGTGGGAGATGGGCTGGGAGAAAGCTGGGCACCCAAAACCGGCGGAGATCCCCAGGCCTCCCTACACAGGACGGCAGTCTGTGGAAGCGACGAGAGGCAGCGCAACTCCACCGGCCGTGAAACACCGTCTCCAGAAGTTTGCAGCCCAAACATATTAAACGCGGCTTCTTGAACTTCTGGGAGGCTCAATGTCCAGGTAAACAACTCTAATCCCTCCCCTCCCCACCCAGAGAATTCCTCGGGGAAAAAAAAAAAAGAATGCTGGAACTGAGCAGAAAGTAGTGGGGCTTCAGTGGTCAAATAGTAGAAGTTCATTAGTCCCATAGGGGCAGAGTCAGCAGGGGTCAACGCCAGGAGCCCAGACGTAACCTTGCTCCCCCAGGGGAAGTGCCAGACATCAGCTCAAACAACAAACAGCTGAGACCATTGCTGAAAAGCAAGTGCTGGAGAGCACCCACAGGGAGTGAGACGCCAGGGAGCTAGACCCCTTCCCCACACCCCAGGAATCTGAAGGTTATAATTCTGGACTCAGAACCTCCAGAATAAGAAAGCTGGGACAGAAAGCCCTGAGGCCCAAAGGTAGAAATTCATTGTAAAGCCAGCAAAAGGCAAACCAACATAAAGAAGAACACAAAAAAACCGAGGACAATAGATACTTTTTATGGAGACAGACAGGATCAAAATATCAATATGGAAGGGGAAAGTAACGATACTGTAGATACATCAGATACCTCAAAAGGTAATATGAACTGGTCTCCAGCCCAAAAAGCACTGCTGGAAGAGCTAAAGGAGGATTTTAAAAACCAAATTAGGGAGTTAAAAGAAAATATGGAAAAAATGGAAAAAAATCCACTGAAGAAATCAAGTCCCTAAAGAATAAGATTGGCGAAATGGTTACGGAGATTCAGAATCTAGAGAGAGAAAAGGACACCCTGAGAGGCAAAATCAACCAATTGGAAAAGGAGACTCAAAATCAAAATGTAAACACTAACTCATTCAAAATTACACTTGAGCAAGTGGAAGCTAATGAATCTATGAGGCACCAAGAAGTAAAAAAACAAAACGTAAAGAATGAAAAAATAGAAAAAAAATGTGAAATATCTGGGCAAAACAACTGACCTGGAAAATAGATCCAGGAGAGACAATTTAAGAGTTATTGGTCTACCGGAAATCCACGATGAAAAAAAGAGCCTTGACAGTATCTTCCAAGAAATTATCAAGGACAATTGACCAGAGGTCCTAGAACCAGAGGGCAAAGTAGTCATTGAAAGAATTCACCAATCACCCCCTGAAAGAGATCCCAAACTGAAAACACTAAGAAATATTATAGCCCAATTTCAGAGCTATAAACTCAAGGAGAAAATACTGCAAGCAGACAAAAAGAAGCAATTCAAATATCGTGGAACTACAGTCAGGATCACGTAGGATCTCTCAGCTTCCACATTAAAAGACAGGAGAAATTGGAATATGATATTCCGAAGGGCAAAGGAGCTGGGAAAACCCCCAATTAAGTACCAAATTAGAAATGCTGAAAATCAAAGGAGCGATTAATAAAATTGAAACCAAGAAAACTATTGAATGAATAAATAAAACAAAGAGCTGGTTTTATGAAAAAACCAATAAAATTCATAAACCTTTGGCCAATTTCATTAAAAAAAATAAAGAAAAAAATCAAATTACCAGTATCAAAAATGAAAAGGGTGAGGTCACCTCTAATGAAGAGGAAATCAAAACAATAATTAGGAATTATTTTGCACAACTGTATGCCCATAAATTTGACAACCTTAGAGATATGGATGAATATCTACAAAAGCATAAACTGCCCAGGCTAACAGAGAAGGAAGTGAAATTTCTTAATAACCCCATCTCAGAAAAAGAAATTGAGCATGCCATCAATGAACTCCCTAGGAAAAAATCTCCAGGGCCAGATGGCTTTACATGTGAATTCTGTCAAACATTTAAAGAACAACTAATTCCAATACTTTGTAGACTATTTGGGAAAATAGGTGAAGAAGGAGTCCTACCAAATTCTTTTTATGACACAAATATGGTACTAATACCCAAACCAGGTAGAGTCAAAACAGAGAAAGAAAATTATAGACCAATTTCTCTAATGAATATTGATGCAAAAAATTTAAATAAAATATTAGCAAAAAGATTGCAGCAACTCATCACGAGAATAATACACTATGACCAGGTAGGATTTATTCCAGGAATGCAAGGCTGGTTCAATATTAGGAAAACTATTAGCATAATTCACCATATCAACAACAAAACTAGCAGAAACCATATGATCATCTCAATAGATGCAGAATAAGCCTTTGACAAAGTACAACATCCATTCCTATTAAAAACACTAGAAAGCATAGGAATAAGGGGAACCTTCCTCAAAATTATAAATAGCTTCTACCTAAAACCATCGACAAGCATTATTTGTAATGGGGATAAACTAGATGCATTCCCAATAAGATCAGGGGTGAAACAAGGATGTTCCGTTATCACCCCTATATTCAATTTGGTACTAGAAACATTAGCTGTAGCAATAAGAGAAGAAAAAGAAATTGAAGGAATTAGAATAGGAAAAGAAGAAACTAAATTATCACTTTTTGCAGATGATATGATGATTTATCTAAAGAATCCTAGAGAATCAAGTAAAAAACTACTTGAAATAATAAACAATTTTAGCAAAGGTGCAGGATATAAAATAAACCCACATAAATCCTCAGCATTCCTATACATTACTGACAAAGCCCAACAGCAAGAGATAGAAAGAGAAATTCCATTCAAAGTTACTGAAGGCACTATAAAATATTTGGGAGTCTATTTGCCAAGACAAACCCAGGGCCTATAGGAACATAACTATGAAACACTTTTCACGCGAATAAAATCAGATCTAAATAAATGGAAAAAATATCACTTGCTCATGGTTAGGCCGAGCTAATATAATAAAAATGACAATTTTACCTAAATTAATCTATCTATTCAGTGCCATACCAATCGAACTACCAAAAATTTTTTTTACTGAGCTGGACAAAATAATAACAAAATTCATCTGGAAAAACAAGAGGTCTAGAGTATCCAGGATATTAATGAAAATACAGGCTAGAGAAGGTGGCTTAGCCACACCAGATATTAAACTGTACTACACAGCAGCAGTCATCAAAACTGCCTGGTACTGGTTAAGAAACAGGGGTGTGGATCAGTGGAATATGATAGGTACACAAGTAGGAGAAATCAACAAGTTTAGCAACCTACTGTTTGATAAACCCAAAGAGGCCAGCTTCTGGGCTAATAATTCACTATTTCACAAAAACTGTTGGGAAAATTGGAAAATGGTAGGGCAAAAACTGGGCATAGACCAATATCTTACACCATATACCAAAATAAAGTCAAAATGGGTTCATGATTTAGGAGTAAAAGCTGATACTATAAGTAATTTGGGAAAACAAGGAATAGTTTACTTATCAGATTTATGGAAAAGTAGAGAATTCATGTTCCAACAAGAGATAGAGAGCATTACAAAATGCAAAATGGATAATTTTGATTATGTCAAATTGAAATGTTTTTGTACAAAAAAAGCCAATGCAACAAAAATTAGGAGGGAAGCAGAAAATTTGGAGAAAATCTTTGCAACTAGTATCTCTGATAAAGGCCTCATTTCTAAACTATACAGGGAACTGAGCCAAATATATAGGAATCCAAGCCATTCCCCAATTGAGAAATGGTCAAAGGATATGAACAGGCAGTTTTCAGAGAAAGAAATTAAAGCTATCTATAGGCATATGAAAAAATGCTCTGGATCACTACTGATTAGAGAAATGCAAATCAAAACACCTCTTAGATACCACATCTATCCTGTCAGATTGGCTAAAATATCAAATCAGGAAAATGATAAATGCTGGAAAGGATGTGGGGAAATTGGAACATTGTTGCATTGCTGGTGGAGTTATGAGCTGATCCAGCCATTTTGGAGAGCAGTTTGTAACTATGCCCAAAGGGCTATAGAAATGTTCACACCCTTTGACCCAGCAATACCACTTCTAGGATTGTATCCCAAAGAAATCACAGAAGCGGGAAAAGGACCCATATGTACAAGGATATTTATAGCAGCTCTTTTTGTGGTAGCCAAGAATCAGAAATCAAAGGGATGCCCATCAATTGGGGAATGGCTGAACAAGCTGTGATATATGAAGGTGATGGAATACTATTGTGCCATAAGAAATGGGGATGATGCAGACTTTGTAACAACCTGGAAAAACCTACACGACATAATGCTGAGTGAGCGGAGTAGAGCCAGGAGAACGTTGTGCACAGCCACAGATATATGGATTCTGTGAGGACCAACCCTGACATACTGCGCTCTTCTCAGCAACCTAAGGTGCAAGGACAACTCCAGGGGACTCACGATGGAGAATGTGATGTTCATCCAGAGAAAGAACTGTGAAGTTTGAATACAGATCGAGGCGCACTACATGCTCACCTTTTTTGCTTCTCTTTTGTTTTTGTTTTTGGGTTGGTTTTATTTTTTGGTTCTGTTTCTTCTTTCTCATTATTCATTCCATTGGTCATAATTCTTCTCCACAACTTGACTAGTCCATAAATTAATTCAATGCGAAGTTATACATGATAGTTATATGAGATTCCATGCTGTCTTAGGGAGGGAGGGGGGAGAGAGGGGAGAAAATCTGGAACTCAAAACTATGTAGAACCGTGAGTGGTAAACTAAAAATTAATAAATAAATTATTTTTTTAAAAAAATCCTGTCTGCTTACCTGTGTACTCTCCTCTCACAGTTCTGAGAGCCCTTGAAGTTCTCAGAGCCCTTACAGTTCTGAGAGCCCTTGAAGTTCTCTCTTTCTCTGTCTCTGCATCTCTCCATCTCTTCCAGTTCTCCATATCTCACAGCTCTGTCTTCTCTTACAATTCCATCTTCTTAGAAGATCTCTCTACTCTGAGCTTAATGGCTACCCACAGGACATACACACACACACACACACACACACACACACATATATATATATACCTTGTTTAGGGCCCAAGGGCTTCACCTCTACTTAGCAAAAGGGTGTGGGCCTTCCTACAAGCAAGCATCCCCTAATCAAGCTTCCCTCAACCACCTCCACCTGAGTCCTATTAAGGGAATCAATGGGCCAGGAAGATCTTTAATCATGATTAGTATCACAATCACCTTTACTGACTGGTATTTTCCCAGTGGGCATCATCAAATCTATATGTACTCTTTCTCCAGGGATCAAAATTCCTAACTCTTAAGGAGAACAACAGAAAACTAAACAAAAAAGCACATCTTTTCCTGCTACTTCACCATGGAATATTTTCCCTATCATGTTTGACCAAGATCTCCTGAGTACGTATACTCCTCTATCTTCCCTTTCTTTGGGGATATATGAAACCCTCACTCTTCCTTTCACCTTAGAGCTTTTCTCACATTCTTTCCATTTTCTGGAATTAACAGCATGTTAACTTTCCCCAGAAGATAAATCATCCCTTGATATTCTCTACATTTGCCACTCCTTTGCCCACATGCTACCCCATACTGATCTAGGAAGAGGTGTAACATTCTCCTTGCTTGCTAGTGCAAATGTAAAAACCTCCCTTTGCTACCCCCATCATTCAGCAATCTTTCCTCCTTGGAAACTCAATCTGCCTACATTCTCCTTTCCACAATCTACACTAGTACTACATACTCTAGATCATTCTCCCTACTCTTTTCAGAAATTAATTACATGGATAACAAAACTTCAATCCATTCTAATCACTATTTTCATCCACGATGATATCATCTTTTGTGTTATTCCTATAAACATCTCAGTCTTCCAATTTATTAATCTCCTCAGATTTTTTGACCTCCATTTGTATTCTACTTCAGGGTGACATGGTCATACCTGCACTTTAGGAAAATCACTTTGACAGATATTTTCTCTCACCTTAATCTTGAGAATTAATTCTGATAACAATTCCCTGAACTTCCAACTGTCCTTCTACTTCATTTCTATTAAACATAGTTATATTTTCCATTCTTCTTGAAATCTTCACTTTTTTATTCTCTGTTCTTTCCGGTGATTAATTATACTCTGATCTTATTTCCTTTCACCTAAATGTACTCTATATTAGATCAATGCAGTTTTTAGTCATTCAGCATTGGTACTTTTGTTCATTTGTCCTACAATGTTTTCCCTGCTATCCCTCAGTTCTTAGTCCTCTGTACCATCTGCCTTTTCTTATCCTACTCCTCAAATTCTGAAAGCTGCTACAGAAAATCATAAAACTATGCCAACTGACTTCACTACAAATCATGTTATCTAATCACAACTTCTCCTTTACTATTGCATTGTGATTCTTTTTTTTTCTCCCCTCATTGGTGATCATGGTATATGCAGGGGACATTCAAATATTTCCTTTTTCATTAATCCCAAGTTGCACCCTGCCCACACAATAGTGAATGATCTCACCTTCTACTACACTGAATAATCCAGGCCACCCATTTGAGAATCTTCTCACTTGCCTACTCCTTCTTTGCCTCAGTTCTTATGGAAGAGGTAGCCCTTCTTTTTCTAGACTAACTCCTATACTTGTGCCCTTTATTCCATCACCAGCAGTTTCTTCTAAGAGTTTTCAAGATGAATCAGTCTCTCTCTTACTTTTACTTTAATTTTCAACATCTCCCAAATTTTGTTTTATTTTTCCCTGCTGTCTAGAAATTGTTTGTATCTTACATATATTTCTTTAAAAAGGCTTCATTTCCTCATGCCATTCCATCAAATTATTGTCTTATTTTCCTTTTCATTTCACTACTAAGCCACTAGAAATAATAATCCACTTTCGATTCCTCTAATTTTCACTCTGCTTATTTCTCTGCACCTTGCAATTGAGCTTCTACTAAAATTACTCCATGATTAACAATTATCTCTTAAAGAGCAACCAAAAAGTAAAAGGAATTATTTGTACAAAAATATTTACGGCAGCTCTTTTTGTGGTGGTAAAGAATTGGAAATTGAAGGGAATCAATTGGGGAATGGCTGAACAAATTGTATTATATGTTTGTGACAGAATACTATTGTGCTATAAGAAATTAGAAACAGAAGGGTTTCAGTAAAACCCAGGAAGACTTATATGAACTCATGCAAAATGAAATGAGCAGAACCAGGAGAATATTATAAACAATAACATTAATATTATAAGGATGATCAACTACAAAAGACTTAGTTACTTGGATCAAGACAATGTCCCAAGACATTTCCAAAGGGCTCATAGTAACAAACGCTATCCACTTCCACCAGAGAAAACTGATGAACTCTGAGTATAGATTGAAACATACTTTTTCCTTTCTTATTTTTTCTTGTTTTTTGTGTGCATTTCACTTTATGACTTGGCTAATACAGAAATGTTTTTGTGTGATTTCAAATGCATAATCAATATTATATTGCTTGCCTTCTCAATGGGTGGGGAAGGTTGGGAGGAAGGGAGAGAATTTACCACTCAAAATTTTTTGAAAGAATGTTAAATTTTTACATGTAATTGAAAAATATTTAACAAAATAAATAAAAATGCATTTAAAAAACAGTGATCTCAACTGCTAAATTTGCTGTTCTTAGCTTCTTAAACTATGGGTCACAAGTGGCAAAAGTTTAAGAAGCCCTGCTTTATTCACCTATTATCCTCTATTTTTCCTAGATGTTTACTAACCATTCTTTTAATAATATATTCTAGAGTCTACTCTCTTCCCCCTCAGGAATAAGACTCAAGTTCAGTTGCCTAGAATTTGTAAACCTCATTCACTTTCCTTTTTTTCTTAAATTGGTTCATTATTTGCCATTCTCCCAAATCCCCTTCTTCTGTGTTTCATGATTATTAAATATAGCAGGGGCTGAACTGGACTATGGAGTTATCAAAGGGAGCATGTGCCCTCTGCTCCCATGGAAACTTTTGGACATTCAAGAGACATCATTGCTTGGGCCCTTTGAGGATGACAGATTTCTTGTCTACTGCCAGCCATATGAAAGTTCACTGTTGAGATGGCTGTTAACTTTGTCATAAAAAGGCAAACCCTAAATGGTCCCTTAATCATCAGTGACAATGGAAGGGAGGGTTGAATATTGTCTTCTTCAAGAGACATAAATCTTGTCTTCTTTCTTTGGCCCTCCAGGTAGCGTCATATAACTTTGTGACTTTATATGAGGGATCAGGGAAAGGATGGCATTCTTTACCCCCTGCCCCACTCTTGCCATATACAGCCACTGCAACATGCCTGGAAAGGGGCAGAACTAGAAGAGTGAGTGCCTGGGATACTTATTGCCTTTTCCACTTTGTATTTCCTTTCCTGAGTAGGTGAATAAATGTTGCCCTTAAGATGTATATGTACAGGTTTGGAGATAACCCTGTGAGCCAACAAGGCCTGGGGGTCCTGGGTCGTTCAGATGCAGTTGACTGGTGGGAAAGCAAAGAGAAGTTTCTTCATTACAGAACATGTCCACTGGATGGAGTATGAACCCAATACTTGGCATGGCTTAGTACAAGATATCTTCATTGAGGGTAAAGTGCAGAAAGAAGATAAAATTTAGATTGCCTGTTCAGTAGTCCCACAGACTGCTTTATTTTATGATGAAGGTTAAAAATGAATTTCCAAGGAGAAAACATTATGGTTATACATTAAGCACCTGAATCCTGTTCAATGTATGTATCTATTCTACATTTAGCACTTTGTACATCCACATGTGTGTATGAAAATAAAAATCTATCAAATATATGATTCAGATCATAGATGGACTACTTTTAAACTTTCACCTTTGAGGTGACCCTAAACATCAGCCAAAACCTAAAATTTATGCAATTTATTTTTCCCCACAGACACAAAGTAATAGCAAAGGAGTATGAGAAAAAGAAGCCACATCAATTCCAATGGAGGGCAAAATCTCTCACAAATGAACTCAACATAACTGAGTGAATGGGTCTAGAACAGAGGATACTATCCTAGCTCACTGGGTCCAACAAGAACTATTATTGTTAGACCAAGATCATTGACAAGGAATCAGAAAAGACCAGACCATCAAGTTGAACCTCCTCATTTTTCAGATAAGGAAACTGAAGTCCAGATAAGTAAAATGACTTTGCCAAGGTTACACAGCTAGAAAGTGTCTGAGACAGAATTTGATTCCAGGTCTTCTTGACAACAAATCCAGTTTCCTATTCACTACATCATGCTCTTTTTTCATACTTCTGCCTTCTCTCTTTAGTTACCGTTGTTCTATAAGATTCAAGCATCAGTCTTCTCCCTGTTTCTCCTCTTTTATATGAAAGAACTAAAGCAACAATTTTGCGTTGCCCTTGCTGGTCTGAGCTCATTCTGAGTGTTATCACTTAACACTACATTAAAACCTTGTGTCTCATTATTATTTTTTCTCCATTATTTTCCATTGCTTCTATCTTCTGCATTAGTATTTTTGAAAGTTAAAGTGGTTAATGGTTTCCATGTGCATTTCTATTAGAAAATTTAGCCAACTCAATCCTTCCCTTATTTCTGTATCACCTACATATTATTCACAACAATTTTATAATCCTTTTGAGATGACCTCCCTTCTAAAGTTTCATGTTACCTTTCCTTGCTAGGTACCTTTGAAATCTATCATTCCGACATCTACAATACATTTTAGAGTGTAACTGGCTTACCATGCTTTCTCTACCATGAGTTGTAAGATGGGGTAGACTTTTTCCACCAAGGTAATTGTTTTATCATTTTATTCCCACTGCTTTATTTTCCAGCAATCAGGTTTTCCTTGTTTTCCTTACTGAGGAAGAATAGGCTGTGGGGGAAGGTAAAAGAGTGGGAAATTATAATCAGAGAAAGAGATTTCATGCTTCAAGTGTAAGTTCTGTACTGCCCACATAAAATGTGTATATCCACATCAGGTATCTAAACATACAGACAGGAACCTTCAGAGGAGAGATTGATAGATTTCTTTGGAATTTTGTCTACCATCCAAAGGAAACTATGATTTCACCATTGAAGGGATGCAGTGATTGCACCATTGAGCGAAGCTGGAGAAGAGCCATGAGGCTGGCTTCTATGTTCTACCCTGAGAGAGAAGTACTCAGGATAATTTTACTATTTGCTCCCCTAAATATTCAAAAAGATATTTTTGGTGGGCACTGTATCTCAAAGGAGAAAGGTGTTCAGACTTGTAATCACTAGGTTGGCCCCTCTCTACTAAATGTTACTGCACAAAAGATTGTCAGTTAGTAGTGAGTATCAAAGAAATTTCATTGATCAGAGTATACCAGAAAATGCACAGCTAGTGAGCTCTTTAGATAAGAAAAAGATGACACTTTATTCAACTAGGAGAGAGAGAACCTGATTTCATCCAAGGGGAAAATCCCAGAAGACACTGGGGAGGAGAGCTAGATATCAGGGATGTGGTTAATTATTTGATTCTTCTATATGTTTATTTTCCAAAGTTTGAGTCTTCCAAAATCAGTCCCCAAGTGAGTCTATAACTATACACAGCCTGTCTCAAAGTAGAAATGCATAATATTTCTTCTCTCAAAAGTCTCTCCAATGCATTCTTCCTCTGCAAAAGCATGAAACATTAAGCCATCATTATCTCTCCCCATCAGAAGTTTTTTGGTTTTTTTGTTTTTTACAAAATAATTAGACCTAGATAAAAACCAAGGTTGCACTAGATTTTGTATACGAAACAGATTTTAGTAAAAATGAAGTCTAAGGTATGACCAGCCCTATAGATGACTAGGGTAAATTGAAGATGTTGAGGAGTTTAAAAAGTTGATAAACTGATAGACTGGGGTTATTGATGGATCTTCTACATCGTTTTGAAGGCAAGAGTGATAAATGCAATGGTTGCGGTGAAGAAGAACATTGGGTGTCAGATATTTAATTCATTGAGGAAGAAAAGGGAGAGTGATGATAGGAACAAGATGATATGAAGTGATCAAGTAAATTTCAATATTGCTAAGTCATAATGGTAGGATGTGGGATTGGAGGCAATAGTGATAGTATGCCCATTGTCCTTCATGAAAAGACAAGTCAATGCTGAAGAGAGAAAGGAACTAGATATTTTCACATGAAAATCAATTTTTATTTACCAGACAAGTTCCAGTCGAAAGAAAATATGCTTGATTCATCTTTATCTTCCAAAGTTTCTTGAATGAATGAGTATCACAACAAATGTAAAGAACAGACAAAATTCCAGGAATAAAAATCTTTTTTAATTAAGATTTTTTATTTTTAGCTTACAACACTGAGTTCCACATGATTTTGAGTTCCAGATTTTCTCCCCGCCCCTCCCCAATATGGCATGGAATTCAATACATCTTCTACATGTAACTTTGCATTGAACTTATTTATGCAATAGTCAAGTTGTAAAGAAGAATTATGACCAATGGAATGAATTATGAGAAAGAAAACTAAAAAAAAAGGGAAAAAATAAAGGGAAGAAAAAAAGGAGAGCAAACAGTGTGCCTCAATCTGCATTCAGACTCCATAGTTCTTTCTCTGGATGTAGATAGCTCTCTCCATCATGACTCCTTTAGAGTTATCTTTGAACCTGGTATTTCTGAGAAGAGCAATGTCTATCAATGTTAGTCATCACAGAATCCATATATCTGTGGTCGTGTATAATGACCTCCTAGTTCTGCTCCACTTGCTCAGCATTATAATATGTAGGTTTTTCCAGGTTGTTATGAAGTCCATATCTTCCCCATTTCTTATACCACGATAGTATTCCATTACATTCCTATACCACAACTTGTTCAGCCATTCCCCAATTGATGGGCATTCCCTTGATTTCCAATTTTTTGCTACTACAAAAAGAGCCACTATAAATATTTTTGTATATATGGGTTCTTTTCCCACTTGTGTGATCTCTTTGGGATACAACTCTAGAAGTGGTATTACTGGGTCAAAGGGTATGAACATTTTTATAGCCCTTTGGGCATAGATCCAAATTGCTCCCCAGAATGGCTCGATCCATTCACAACTCCACCAGCAATGTAACAATGTCCCGGTTTTTCCATATCCTCTCCAGCATTTATCATTTTCCTGTTTTGTCATTTTAGCCAATCTGACAGGAGAGATGTGGCTCCTGAGAGTTGTTTTGATTTGCATTTCTCTAATAAGTAGTGATTTAGAGCTTTTTTTTCATATGTCTATACATATCTTTAATTTCTTGCTCTGAAAGCTGCCTGTTCATATCCTTTGACCATTTCTTAATTGGGGAATGACTCGTATTCCTATAAATTTGGCTCAGTTCCCCATACATCTTAGAGTTGAGGTCTTTATGAGAGACACTAGTTGTAAAGATTTTCTCCCAGTTTTCTGCTTCCCCCCTAATCTTTGTTGCATTGGCTTTTTTATACAAGAACATTTCAATTTAACATAAACAAAATTATCCATTTTGCATTTTGTAATGCTCTCTATCTCTTGTTGCATCATGAACTCTTTGCTGTTCCATAAATGTGGTAGGTAAACTATTCCTTGCTCTCCAAAATTGCTTATAGTATCAGCCTTTCTTCCTAAATCATGAAACCTTTTTGACTTTATTTTGGTATATGGTATAAGATATTGGTCTATGCCCAGTTTCTGCCCTACCATTTTCCAATTTTCCCAGCAATTTTTGTGAAATAGTCAATTCTAAGCCCAGAATCTCGATTCTTTGGGTTTATCAAAGAGTAGATTGCTATAGTCATTGACTACTGTGTCTTGTATGCCTAACCTATTCCACTGAGCCACCACTCTGTTTCTTAGCCAGTACCAGATAGTTTTGATGATTACTGCTTTATAGTACAGTTTAATATCTGGTATGGCTAGGCCACCTTACCTAGTATTTCTTTTCATTAATTCCCTAGATATTCTAGACTTCTTTTTTTTCCAGATGAATTTTGCTATTATTTTGTCCAGCTCTGTAAAATAATTTTTGGTAGTTTGATTGGTATGGCACTGAATAAACAAATTAATTTGGGTAAAATTATCACTTTTCTTATATTAGCTTGGCCTAACCATGAGCAACTGATATTTTTCCATTTATTTAGATCTGACTTTATTCACATGTAAAGTGTTTCATAATTATGTTCATATAGGCCCTGGGATTGTCTTAGGAGATAGACTCCCAAATATTTTATCATGTCTACAGTAACTTTGAATGGAATTTCTCTTTCTATCTCTTGCTGTTGGGCTTTGTTAGTAACATATAGGAATGCTGAGGATTTGTGTGGGTTTATTTTATATCCTGCAACTTTGCTAAAGTTGTTTATTATTTCAAGTAGTTTTTTACTTGATTCTCTAGGATTCAGTAAGTAAATCAGCATATCATCTGCGAAAAGTGATGGTTTAGTTTCTTCTTTGCCTAATCTAATTCCTTCAATTTCTTTTTCTTCTCTTACTCCTACAGCTAACATTTCTAGTAATAAATTGAATAGTAGAGGTGATAATAGACATCCTTGTTTCACCACTGATCTTATTGGGAACACATCTAGCTTATCCCCACTACAAATAATGCTTGATGATGGTTTTAGGTAAATGTTATTTATAATGTTTTTAATAGGACTGGGTGTTGTATTTTGTCAGAAGCTTTTTCTGCATCTATTGAGGTTACCATATGGTTTCTGCTAGTTTTGTTGTTGATGTGATTATTTATGCTGATAGTTTTCCAAACACTGAACCAGCCTCGCATTCCTGGAATAAAACCTACCTGGTCATAGTGTATTATTCTCATGACAAGTTGCTGCAATCTTTTTGCTAATATTTTATTTAAAATTTTTGCATTAATATTCACTAGGGAAATTGGTCTATAATTTTCTGTCTCTGTTTTGACTCTTCCTGGTTTAGGTATTAGTACCATATTTGTGTCATAAAAAGAATTTGGTAGAACTCCTTCTTCACCTATTTTCCCAAATAGTCTATAAAGTATAGGAATTAATTGTTCTTTAAATGTTTGATAAAATTCATATATAAAACCATCTGGCCCTAGAGATTTTTTCCTAGGGAGTTCATTGATGGCTTGCTCAATTTCTTTTTCTGACATGGGGTTATTTAGGAATTTTACTTTCTCTTCTGTTAACCTGGGCAATTTATATTTTGTAGATATTCATTCATATCTCTAAGATTGTCAAATTTATGGGCATATAATTGGGCAAAATAATTTCTAATTATTGTTTTAATTTCCTCTTCATTGGAGGTAAATTCACCCTTTTCATTTTTGATACTGGTAATTTGATTTTTTTCTTTTTTTTAATCAAAGTGACCAAAGGTTTATCAATTTTATTGTTTTTTTCATAAAACCAGCCATTGGTTTTATTTATCAATTCAATAATTTTCTTGACTTCAAATTTACTAATCTCTCCTTTGATTTTCAGTATTTCTATTTTGGTATTTAATTGGGAATTTTCACTTTGTTCTTTTTCTAGATTTTTCGGTTGCATACCCAATTCATTGATCTCCTTTTTCTCTATTTTATTCGTGTCAGCATTTAGAGATAGAAAACTTCCCCTAAGAACTGCTTTTGCTGCATCCCATAAGCTTTGGTATGTTATCTCATTATTGTCATTCTCTTAAATGAGGTTTTTAATTGTTTCTATTATTTGTTCTTTGCCTACTCACTCTTTAGAATTAGATTATTTAGTTTCCAATTAAGTTTTAGCATATTTTTCCACGGTTCTTTATTACAAATAATTTTTATTGCATCATGACCTGAAAAGGATGCTTTGACTACTTCTGACTTTCTGCATGGGACTGTAATGTTTTTATGCCCTAGTACATGGTCAACTTTTGAGTATGTGCCATGTACCTCTGGGAAAAAAGTATATTCCTTTTTATCCCCATTCAGTTTTCTCCAGAGGTCTATCATATCTGCCTTTTCTAAAATTCTATTCACCTCCTTAACTTCTTTCTTGTTTATTTTGAGGTTAGATTTATCAAGCTTAGAGAGGGGGAGGTTGAGGTCTCCCACTATTGTAGTTTTGCTGTCTATTTCTTCCTGTAACTCCCTTAACCTCTCCTCTAAGAATTTGCATGCTATACCACTTGGTGCATATATGTTAAACAATGATATAGTTTCATTGTCTATGGTACCTTTTAGCAGGATATAGTGTCTTTCCTTATCTCTTTTAATTAGGTCTATCTTTGCTTTTGTTTTGTTTGAGATTAGAATTGCTACCTCTGTTTTTTTTTTACTTTAGCTGAAGCACAATATATTCTACTCCAGCCTTTTAACTTTACCTTGTGTATATCCCCTCTAAATGTGTTTCTTGTAAACAGCATATTGTAGGATTATGGTTTTTAATCCATTCTTCTATCTGCTTCCATTTTATGGGAGAGTTCATCCCATTCATATTCACAGTTATGATTACTATCTGTGTCTTTTTCTCCATCCTATTTCCCCCTTGTTTATGCTTTTATTTTTCCTTTTCCCCTTCCACTCCTGAACAGAGTTTTGCTTTTGGCCACTGCCTTCCTCAGTTTACCCTCCCTCTTGATTCTCTTCCCTTATCTAACCATTTTCCCCTTGCTACTTCTCCCCTCCCTTCTAACCATCCCCCTGTCTTTTTTCCCCTTTTCCCCTCCTACTGCCTGTAGGACAAGTTAGATTTCTATACTTATCAGGGTATGTTATTCCCTTCTTGAACCAAATTAGATGAGAGTAAAGCTCCAATACTTCTCTTCTCCTCCCTTCTTTCTCTCTACTACAATATGTTTTTGAGCCTCTTCATGTGATGTAGTTTATCCTTTTCTATTACCTCCTTATCTCTTCTCCCAGAATGATCCCTTTATATATCTTAATTAATTTTTTTATCATTATATCAGTTATTTTATACTGATATCCACAGTCTATTAATATCCCTTTCAATTGTCATATTAAGTATACTATTATCAAGATTGACATATATATGTGTATATATATATATATATATATAAAACAAAATAATCCCATATAAGGATGTAACTAATTAGCCTTATTGATTAACTAGGGTTTTTTTCCCTGTTTTATGTCTCTCTTGAGTTTTGTATTTGGAGATCAAATTTTCCATTGAGCTCTGGCTTTTTCATCAGGAAGATCTCGAATTCCCTTATTTCATCGAATATCCATTTCCTTGCCTGGAAAATTACACTCAATTTTGCTAGGTAGTTGATCCTTGGTTGTAGTCCAAGCTCCTTTGCCTATCAGAATATTATATTCCAATTTCTCCTGTCATTTAATGTAGAAGCTGAAAGATCCCGTGTTATCCTGACTGTAGTTCTGTGATATTTGAACTGTTTATTTCTAGCTGCTTGGAGTATTTTCTCCTTGACCTGGTAGTTCTGGAATTTGGCTATAATATTTCTTGGAGTTTTCAATTTTGGATCCTTTTCAGTGGGTGATCGATGGATTCTTTTGATGACAATTTTATCCTCTGGTTCTAGGACCTCCAGGCAATTTTCCTTAAGGATTTCATTGAAGATACTGTCCAGGCTCTTTTTTCATCATAGATTTCAGGTAGACCAATAATTCTTAGATTGTCTCTCCTGGATCTATTTTCCAGGCCAGTTGTTTTTCCAATCAGATATTTCACATTTTCATCTATTTTTTTCAATCTTTAGATTTTGTTTGACTGATTTTTGATGTCTCATAGAGTCATTAGCTTTTACTTGCCCAATTCTAATTTTTAATATTTTGTTTTCTTCCTTTATCTTCTCTATCTTCTTTTCCATTTGCTTGATTTTACTTTTCAATGAGACATTTTCTCCATTTATATTCTGATTTTCCTTAACCAATTCCCTGATTTTACCTTTTAAAGATTTGTTTTCCTCATTGAATTTTTTTTCTATTTTTTTTTTCTTTTACTTCCCTAATTTGGTTTTTAAAGTCCTCCTTGAGTTCTTCCAGGAATGCTTTTTGGTCTGGAGACAGTTCACTTTCCCTTTTGAGGTTTCAGATGTGGGTGCAGTGTCCATGCAGTCTTCTTCTGAACTTGTATTTTGATCTTCCCTGTCTCCATAACATGAATCAATCATCTTTGAAAGCTTCTTAGTATTCCTTTTCATGGTGTTTTTTTTTTCTCCTGGTTTCTGAAGTGGATCTCTGCTTCTGGAGCTCAACAGGCTTTGTCCCAAGTTTCTGGTGTTGGGATCTAGCTTTACATACTATAGCCTCTGGTTTTGGGAGGTGTTGGGGAGGAGTGGTCTGGCTGCTGGGAGTTTCCTCTTCCCCTGCCTCTTCCCCTGGCTGTGCAAAGTGAAGTCTGGGGTCTTGGTATTGACGTTAGTTAGCTCCACCCCCTGGGGCTCAGTTACTCACGTTGTTCTGCTGAGATGAGGGCTGCTGGGACGCCTCTCTTCCTGCACTAGTCTCTTTCTGCCACCACAAGAAGGGCCCTCTCCCTCACTTCTCTTACTACTGAAGCCCCCCTTCTGGCTCCTCTGTTTCTTCTGAGGTATTATTCTCTGTGTTTATTCAAGGGAGGCATAAAAGGCATTTTACCTGCACATCATGGTTCCTGGAAGTTCAAGAAGGCAACTTTCAAACCTTTAGACTGTGGGTTGGAGACCTCTGGGGTAGCTGCTCCCATGGCCACAGGGTTTGCTCTCCAACAGACTCCCATCCTGGGCTGAGAGGCCTGGGGCTCCATCGTGGCTGTAGCCTCTACTTCCACCCTGAGCCTGATCCTGCTCTGGTGTTTCACTCACCCAGTAACCTCCAAGACTGGTGTGTTGGCTGGATTTCTTAGCTGTTCATGGATGGTTTGGTCTGGTGCCTTTGCATTTTCATGGGATTGGAGGCCTCTGGGCTAGTTGCTCCCCTGGTCACAGGCTCTGTGCACCCACAGACTCCCCTCCTGGGCTGAGAGGTCTGGGGCTCAATCTCAGCCATAGCTCGTACTTCTGCCCTGGGCCTGTACCTGCTCTGGCCTTTTGCTCACCCAGGGCTCTTCCAGATCCATGTGCTGGCTGGATTCCTTTGCTGTTCCTGCTTGGTTTGGTTTCCTGCCCTTGTGTGTGCCCAGTGCTCCTACCTCTCTCAGTCTACTAGTGGCTTCTAACTCTCTCAAATCTGCTCGAATTCACTTTTTTAGATTTATCTGACAGAATTTGTGAGAGGGCTCCGGTAGTTCCTTCCTTTCACAGCACCATCTTGGCTCTGCCCCTCCAGGAATAAAATTCTTGAGGGTAAGTTGGAGGAAAACAAGTCTTTGTGTACTGTCTGTTACAACATTAATTTATATTTCTATCTCTGACTGTGCTTCCTTCAACTATTCACTCATGCAGAGTGTGCATGTCCAGTGTGATTGTTTTTTCTTAGACTGAATTTAAACTTTCCTCTCACTATTGGAATGTAGAAACCCTTTCTCTGTATGCATTCCTAGAAATCCAGGGGTATTGTTTGAAACCTAAAACCATGAAAATAAGCTATAGTTAAGACCCTGAGTGGGATAAAGCTTTAGATAAAATTTTAAATATTCACATTAGGGAAAAAAAGAGATGCTTTTCAGTAGCCAAAATATATCTCCAAAGCAAAGGGGTTTTATTGATGATAGATATGCATAATAAAGTCGGTGATGCAGGCTAGGTGGGTGTAGAACCCCTTTCATCTTTAGTTTATCTTTTGTTCTAACTCAAATTCATAAATGCTAAGTTATAAAAAAAATTGGGAATGTCTGATCCTAAATTACATGGGTCTCTTGAACCCAAAAGTCTTTTATCTTTTCTCAGATACAGGAATAGAGAAGAAAAGATGTATGGTGACTATTGCTAAAGAGCTTTTAGCCATTCCTATCAAGGAGAAATTGAATAGGCCCTACTCATAAAAAGACTGGAACTGAGGGAACCAGCAAATGACCCTGAAGAGAAGGGCCTGGGGAAAAAAAATCTAGAAAGACTACCTAAGCCAGCATCCACCTGAAAACCAATAGAGGAATGCTCAAATGAAATAACGTGCACAGCAATCATTAGTGTGTGGCACAGTCATAAGGGAGTAGGTTCAATAAGAACTGATGGGTGACATCATCAAACAAATCATCCTACAGCGTCTGATGCATATTACTCCTCCACTGATACTTTTCTTAAGTGATCCCTGTGGATGTCCAGTCTTCCACCTAGAGGTGTGACTGTATTTTGGAGAGTGTTTCCAATATGGAGGGTAGGAATAAATTGATAATGGAATTTTTCTCACCATGCCATTTCATTAAATGATTTTTATTTCAAAAGTGAACTAATTATATCCTCTGGCTAATTAGGAACATAGTAAACATATTGGTGGAGATATGCAATCCATGATTTTGAGTAGTTGTGAACTCACAAAATGTTTCTAAAGTAGCTATTCTGGGGGTATTCCACATGAAAGCAAGATACCCCAGGTACTGCAAAGAGAAAGCAAAAACTTAGATTAATTATTTCATCATATTTTTTTCTAAAAACCATTCCTTTTCCAATTATTCAATATCATTCTCAAGTTATATGTTCTGCACTAAACTCTCTCCAATCATATTGCCCTCTCTGATTTCTCAATTATCTGAAATCTTCATCACTATCACACAATTTTTAAAATTGTTAATACTATTAATATTTTGTTTCTTCAATAGTATGTTAAATGCCTTACAGAAATTAAGATTTATATTACCTGGTAATCCACATAACAGCTGACATTATGGTAGATGAACAACAAATTCTTGCTCATTTTTTTATTTACCATCTTGAGGTTATCATATTAGCCATGAAAGGTGCTAGATGTAGCACTGAGAATTCTGGGTTTGTTCTTTTTAACCACCAGTTAATTCTCTTACCCTGTTGCAATAATTGACATGAGTATGAATTTGTGCTCACATGAGGTTAACTAAATCTCAGGAGCAGCTGAATGTTAATTTTTGACCTTTTTTTCTGCCATCACACATAATTTGTGTTTGAGCTCTCTCTTAGTGTTGGTTTAGATTAGGTTACTTATATGCTTTTCACCTTGCCCAATGATGATAGATGATATATCTGTCAGTATTATTCAATAAAACAAATCCCTAATTTGCATAGGGATTCATCGTGTTACTAAATGGTAGAAATTAAATCACTTACTATAACATAATTCTCTGTAAGTGGAATGGAAAAATGTAACAATTTAGTGATAGATGATTTTTTCCTAAATTTACTATTAGGTAGCATTTTTACATCTAAGTAAATGAAAAGATTAGATAAAGCTTACATTTAATTACTCTTGCCATAAAATACAAGTTTTTTAAAACCATCTTTGCTCTAAATTCATTGAAATATTAATATATTGCATTAAGAGCCAGCAGCAGGATTTGGACAAATAAAGAGATTAACTGGGGATTCTTCAAACTGAAAAAAAACTCTTTCAAAATTGTGTAAAAGATCATACTAGAAAAGAATGAAATTCAAAATTGTTTTCAAATATAGTTTGGATTAACAACAATCCAGATGGAAGAAGACTTCAATTACTGCATTCACTGTAGCTAGTAAATCATGAATTATTTTGAGACATATCAATTCATGTTGGATCACACTGGTTACATTTTTACATTGTAAATTGAGAATATACATGAATAAGCAAACATCCCTTGGGATATGTCTGCCAGCATGCATGTGAACAAATTTCTAAATATCTTTCTTTTCTAAATAAATGTAGAGATTTCTCTGCCCTCCAATCCTCCACCTCTATCTCAATTTTTATGTAAACAATGCACCCTTCTTCCAAGGTGAGGTTGTATTGGACTGTGATGGTTGTGATTTATTTTCTAATCTGTCTGGAATAGTGAGACAGAATGAAGTGGCTGACAGCAGTTGCTGCTTTTGAGATTGGAGTTGCCACAGGGATATATTAAGTTTTGGATACATCAATCTTAACAAATTGATGGCACTCTTAATGTTGTGTCCATTTAACATAAAAATAACAGTTCTCTGGTTCTAGAAGTGAATTTAATGGAATGGTTTCTTTGAAAATGGATAAAATTTGTTCAAGTGAAGTCTTCACTTCCATGTCCTAAAACTGGTCTTGGTTTTGATAGATCATTATTTCTTCCAAATCTTGCTAAATCTCTTACTATTTCCACTGCCCTTGTCTTTTGGTTATCTTTTCCTCCAAAGTCTTTATATTTTCTACCTTGTTTATTCTATGTATTTATAACCAAACTATCATCATGTTTTAAAAGAAATTTCTGATTCATTTTCCTATCTACAAAGTAAATTCTTACTCTAATTTCAAAGTTCTTCAAAGACAGGTGGAAATAGGCAAAGAATGTTCTGTTAAATATAGAAGAATATTTTATAAGTGCTAGCTTGAAGTGATATGGGAAAAAAGAGGGAAAGCAAATGTACAAATACAGGTATTGTATCTCCAATGGTTTTATTTTTCAATTTAAGAGATGAAGCTAAAGAAAAACATGATTTGATTTAGCAGTCTGAGTTGGTAATCTTTTTGATTACATTCTTTCAGTCATTGTGAATAATCTCCATTTTGATTCTGTTTATTTTCCTCATACAAGTCTTTCCATGTTTTATTGTATTCCTCCTATTCATTCCTTTTCACAATGCAATAGCGTTTCCTTCCATTAATACACTACAGTTTGCTCATGCATAGTCATGCATTTTGTATCCAGGGTCATTTCATTAACTGCAAAGTGTGCTGCTAGCAATTTTGAGAAGTCGTTATTTTTTCTTTGGTATACTTTCTTACACAATCTCCTATCACAGCTGCCATTTGGCCTTGATCACATTTCCCCAGAAGAAGCCATGACAACTGCCCAAAGGCCCATTGCATTTCTGTTTCCCGGGAGTATACTCCAATTCAACTCTTCCTACAATATGTTTCCCTGGTCTCCATCTATTATCATGTTATTACTTAGTTAATTTAAAAGATTTTTCTCTTTAGTCACATTGCTCTAAGAATAATCTTTGAGTGTATTTTCCCTCTCTTCTTTTAACTATCAGACTCTTTACAAATTCATCTAATTCATTGTCTCCATTTCTTCACTGCCCACTCACTTTGTAACCTTTTATAATCTGGTTTCTATCCCTATTACTTGTGTGAAATTGCTCTATGAAATGTTAAGAATTACCACTTAACTGCTAAATATTATGGTCTTTCCTAGGTTCTCATCAGCTCCTCTGAAGTTTTTCTGTATGGTATCTGTTTAAATATTTCAACCTTTCTAGCTTTACTAATCAGCTATTTGTGTCTTAGAGCATAAGAAGTTTTTGTAAAGATACTCTCTAACCCTGGAAATAGATATAACCCTTAAGATTCTTATTCATGAAAGGTCTATCATCTTAAGATTTTTATATAATATTCTTCTTGATTCCTTAAATTATCATTTACTTTTTATATTGTCTCAGATGAATACAATGAGGTATCTGATAATTACTGTCTCATTATCTATATTTTTAATTCAGCTAATTTTTCTTTTGAGAATTTATAACCTATGACTTTTGTCATACATATATTTAATAGCAGTATTATTTCATCATCTCTGGTACCAGTAAATGCAGTTTAATTTCACTGGTTGCCTCTCTTAACAAGATCTACCTGTATGACCATAAACAAGTCACTTAGTCTCTCCCAGCCTCAGATTCCTCATCAGTAAAGTGGGGATGATAATAGCACCTACCTTTTTTGTGAAGACCAAATGATATAAAAATGTAAAGTGCTACATAAATGCCAGATATTATTATTAATGAAAGTAAAAATAGTTAAATGAGTGCTAGTAGACAGACAGAAATTTATAAACCTTGAAACCTCTTCCCCAGTTTTCTACAACCCCTCAACTATTGTTGTGAAAAGGGCTTCATAGGACTGAGTTAGTTCATTTTTGTCTATCATAAAGGTTGCCTTAGCTAGAAAACATTCATTGCCTGTTGACCAAGCTTGTGTAATGGGAAGATTTGTTGCTATCATTGCTACTTTATGAACATGTTACAGTTTATCTCAGTTGCTTTCCAAAATACCCTTTGTGAGAAAGAGAGGACAAGTATTAATGTGTAGAAAATGAGAACTAAACCTGGCGTCGAGAGAGATCTAGGCTTGAGCTCCAGATCTGAAGCTTACTTGGCAAGCTTGAACAAAGAACATGCTTTCTCTGAATTTTGCTTCCTTCATCTGCCAAATAGTCCTAGTAACATGTTTACCACCTCCTTCATAGTCTTCATGTGAATAAAGCACAATATAAAAGTGAGCTATTTTAAATATCCTCATTTTACAACTAAAGAATTTGAGGCTCCCAGGAATTAAGCTATATTCCCCAAATCCCATAGCTTAATGGTTACAGAGCAGTGGACCCAGCGCAGACTATGTGAGTTCAAGTCTGTGGTACTTTATGCTACAACAGCAGGACTGTCTTTATCCAAAGTGCATGAAGGGCAATGTCAAGTATTTAATGAAATGGAGCTTGTCGATTGTCCAACCTCACTCATTGAATTCTAAAAATTTGTACACGATAAAAAAAATCCTGAGTCTTCACCCTACCGTAGCTCCTATTCCCCTCCATACCTAAATTAAAGTGAAAACAATAGAGAGCAGTACCATATTTCTAGAGTCCAAAAATGAAAAACAAATTCTTTCAAAATGAGAATCCTCAAATTTGTAACAACACAAAAAAGAAAAAGTGCTGTTATAATCATTCTAAAACTGGAAGATTTTCATTATGAAAGCTAATAAGCAAACAGGGAAATATAAGTGTGAATCAGGCTGATTAGAGAAATATGAACAAGTTCAGTATGGTACAATAAATAATAAGTCTTTGTATTTAATAAAGGAAGTGAACAATTAACTCCCACAGTAAATGCAAAACTAGGGTTATATGTTCTTGTGAAATGCATGTCAGGAGTCTTGCAACTATATTTCTGGACAGCACAAAGACAATTAACGAGAAAGGCAGGAAAGTCGAAGAGTAATGCATTACAATTATCAATCAATAAGTGTAATGACTACATTGATCAAAGTCTAAGTATCTCCTAAGTTGAGCAAGGGGCATAATGGAGCTATAATTACTAATATTGGTGGAATCCAAGAACAATTTCTTCAAGGTCAATGATAATATCGAGAAGCTGCAACTGTTGGGCAAATAGCCCAATTAAAAGCATTTACAAGTTTGAAGTAAAGACCACTGAAAGACGACAGAGTAGGTGAAAAATACAGATATTTCTCAATTCTTTGGCCCTTCTAGGGTTCATATTCTATAGACTCTTTAAGTTTATACAAAATCTTAGGGGAAACTCCGATGAATTTTTTTAAAGATTAGAAATTTATTATAAACTAATTAAAGATAGAAATCAACTTATGATAATAAATAGCCTTTAAAGGTAAATCCTATATTTTCTATTCAACCCAAGGTATTGGTAGAACTAAATAAATGTTAAATAATAGCCATTCTTTCTCCAAATAAGGGGGGAATGCATAGATGATGAAACAGAGAACTATATAAAACAGGATTTTAAATGGAAGTATAATCAATGGCTGAAAAAGAATTTTAAAAATTGAAACTTTAAAATGTTTCACAGTATTTCTCCCTTTTTAAATCATTATTAACTATGCAGCTCTCTTGTGTATCTCTGTCATCCATGAGATGTGGTTTCTTCCAAGTGACCTTAAACTATAGTTATGGTGAGGCATACAGGTCCTCATTGACAAATTTTACTTCTTTAATGTCAGTTAGTGAGAACTGCATTTCTTTTGTTCCAAAAAACTGTCAGCAAGGTTTTCCTCTACTCTAAAAATGACTGTTGCCTTCAGCCATGCTTTGACATTTCATCTATTCAAGGACATCCTTAGTGCCTTTCCAACACTTACCCTCAATAATTATGATGGCATACTAGTTAGCCTTTCAAACAAATTTTGGAACAAGTCCAGATGGTTGAAAATTCAACAAACTATTCATTTTTTCTGGGGTGCAGGGGGCGGTGCTTATTGAGTATGTTGCAAGCTATGTGAAGTAAGTCTTGGTAGCCTATATGTATGAAAGGGGAATCATTTCTATTTTTTACTTACTTGCTTTTAACCAATATTTCATTCATATATATTATATATAGATATCTATAGTGATAGATATATCTATACATATATAGATATATCTATAGATAGATAGATAGATCTAGTCTAAAGTAACAGCTAGCAAGTGTCTGAGTCAGATTTGAACTCAGAAGATAAGTCTTATTGACTTCAGACCTGTCACTGTACCTACTTCACCACCTAGTTGCACAGATATATAGATAGACGTACCATGTGTATATAATATATGGGGGGTAAAAATTTTTGCTGAGATTCTTCTTTACAAAAAAATTAATTCTCTAACAGGCTGATATTTCAAAATAATGTTAGCTTTAAAGGGATCATGCCAAGGCACATAGTCCTAGCCATTAGATGTATTGTTCTAACATTTGTGCACTTTTTAAAAGCAAGACCCACTAAATTTAAGTGATATAATAAATTTATTGCAAGGATTTGCAAGATAATTAATTCATTCAGATTCTCAGTCTGTTTCTGCATTCAGGGTGCTGGACCTAAGAGAGCTGGATTGAACAGGACACAGCTCTTGCTATGATCCATCCAAGAGATCCATCTTTCTCTATTAGTAAGGGGTTTTATAACCCACAGGAGAACTGGATAAAAATGTACTAGCTGTGGCCTCATAACCTGACTAGGGCCTTTATTGCTGTCATCTTCCTGGACAACCTTGTTCAAGGCTCCTTAGGGGGTGGTAAGGGTGGAATTAAGATGTAAACTGTTATGCCCCCAGGAGCTCAATGATTCCTGGACAACTACAATACCTGCCTAAAGCAAAGGCATTTTTAATACTAGTCATGACTGCAGTCCTCCACACATATTCATGGTATATCAATACTCAAGAATGAGGGAACAACATCTGGACTCATACCAACCAGGGTATCAAACTTGGAAAGGCAGCTATCTCTCAAGTAGTAATTATGATTGCTATTATTAGCAATATCTCCTATATTTAGATACTGGCTTACCCTTTTCAAAGTATCTCAATAGGTCCTCAAAATAATTCTGCAGATGTGCAAGGGGTCTTCAAAATACCAGGAATTTTTTTTTCTGAATTACGGGTTTGCAAATAGATTTAAGTCCAAAAGAATTAGGCATCTTTTTTGCCAAAAACTTTTGAAGTGGTTGGGGGTTGTTGCTTAAATCTGATGGAAATCAGTCTCCAATGAAAGATTAGCATGTAAACAAGTATCAGATTATAAATTCAATACTTTATTTTGATATAGTGAACACTATACTATTCACATACCTGACACATATGCAAAGTAGAAGAGAAGAACCCATTTTTCACCATCTCTTTAAAATACACATCTCAGAATTCATGAAGTATAAGTTCTGTATTTTAATGCTTTTTTAAAATTAAATCAGCTTAAATATGTTACTTCATAAATTTTATGGCAAATATTGAAAATTTACTATAATTCTGACAGGGAGGCAGAGGCAAGATGGCAAAGTAGAGAAGCACTCAGCCATACTCTCCCAAATTCCTCTCTAAACAACTCTAAAATAACACCTCAAATCAAATTCTGGAGAGGCAGAACTAATAAAAGATCCAGGGAAATAATTTTCCAGCGCATGATAAGTTAGGAGAATAGCATAAAAGGTCCAAAGCACAGCTCAGGCAGCATAGGCCCTGCCTTAAGGGAAGCAGCATTGTCAGCAGCAGCAGCCTCGGGAAGTCTCAGCACACAGATGATGGGGGTGGGGTAGGGTCTGTAACAATATTGCTGCTTGCAGCCACTGTGGAGGTGTAAGACCAACAACATCAGCATTCAGGAGAGTTTCTAGCACAGGTTATTTGATCTGCCTTTCTAAGGAAAGCAACTTCAAAGGGTTTACAATCTCACTTTAATTAAACATACATATATCATTCACTTTCTTCAGGGGAAAAGTCAGCATCCTAAACTTCAGAGAGAATACAAACAAAAATTACAAGCATACATTATATAAACAGAACAAATAAACATGAATCAGCAGACAGACTTCTATCTGTCTGTCTGTAGCAATACAGATATAGTTATCAGAGAGAGAATCACCAACATCTGGGTTTTCAAAACTCGTTGGGGGGGTGGGGCTCCTTAATGGCTACCCAAAGTCTTCTCTGGCCAAACCACATGAACACTCTTCCAATGAATGAGCCCCTAAAGCAAAATGTTAACCTCAGAGTATATATACACTTCTTCTTCAGGGTCAGCCCACAGAGGGTATCACAACCATGTGACTCAAACTCATGTGATTTAGGCTTACTTATAACTTAAGCAGGTCATAAAGACCCTTGATTCAATCAAAGACTCTTGATTCAAACAAATGCAAGGCTTAATCAAAGGCACTTGACTACCTTAGTGCTGAGGAGCACTCCCAAAAAAAAAACAGCATAAAGTCCCACTTTGCTTGTGATTACAGGGTCAGACAACTAGCTGAAAGTAGATTGCTGGACTCTCTTTGCTGGTGCTAAGTTCAGGACCCTGGTGCATTGCCCATACCCATTTCTGAGTCACAGTACCATCACTAAAAGGAGCAACAGCACTTCTGGCCACAGGAGAGCAAGGCCCCAGGTTGCAGTTCCAAAGTGGAGAGGTGTGCTTCTGCTCACTTTTTAGAGATTAGGGACCTTGTTATCAATACCAAGAAAGAGGAGAGGAGAGCACTAACAATTGCAACTGCAAGAGATCAGGGGATCCATTCATAGTCCCCAGGCAATGAAGAGTGCTAGCAGTGATAACTACATGGGAGTCAGGTCTGTTCCTGGGAAAAGGCCAGGGAACAGAACAGGGGAGCAGTGACCATACCTCTCATTAGATCATATGACCTTGGAAGTACCAAAAACCTACAGACCCCCAGAACTAACTCTAAAAACAGGAGCAAGAAAGGCCTACAATGGCATCCATTACACCCTGGAAATAGAACCCACCTTTAAAATAAAGATGAAAGTTAAGAAATGGGCTGGGAAAATGAGCAAACAAGCAAAGAGAACCTAACTGTAACAAGTTACTATGGTGACAGGGAACAGCAAGACATAAACCCAGAAGTCAAAGATGTAAAGCAACTATAATAAAAGGATCAAAGTGGAATGTGAATTGGATACAAACCCAATAAGATTTCCTAGAAGCATTCAAAAAAGATTTTAAATATCAAATAACAGAGTTAGAGGAAAAATTGGGAAAATAAATGAGAGTGATACAAGAAAATTTATGAAGAGAGTCAACAGTTTGGTAAAAGAGGCACAAAAATACTAGAGAAAATAGCACCTTAAAAAAGAGAATTGGCCAATGGTAAAAGAGGCACAAAAATTCACTGAGGAAAAGAATTCTTTAAGAAATAGAATTGGCTTTTACAACCAGCGTCTCTGATAAAGGCCTCATTTCTAAAATATGTCGAGAACTGAGAAAAATTTATAACAATATAAGTCATTCCCCAATTGATAAATGGTCAAAGGATATGAACAGGCAGTCTTCAGAGGAAAAAATTAAAGCTATCTATAATCATATAAAAATGCTCTAAATCTCTATTGATTAGAGAAACTCTTAAGTACCACATCACACCTATCAGATTGGCTAATATGACAAAACAGGAAAATGACAAATGTACTTAAGGGAAAATAAATATCTCTAAACATTTACATCAATAGAATAAATAGAGAGCAGATCAATGGGCTTGAAAGTACAAAAATTAGAAAAAGAAAAAAAATAAAATCCCAAATTAAACACCAAATTGGAAAAGCAGAAAATCAAAGGTGAGATTAACAAAATTGAAAGGCCATTGAACTAATAAATAAAACTAGGAGCTCGTTTTATAAAAAATAAAAATAATAAAATAAGTAAATCATTTGTTAATTTGACTTTAAACAAAAGAAGAAAACCAAATTACTGATATCTAAAATGAAAAGTGTGAATTTGCAACCAATAAAAATGAAACTAAAGCAATTGTTAGGAGCTATTTTGCCCAATTACATGCCAATAAATCTGACAATCTAGGTGAAATGATATTTACAAAAATACAAATTGCCCAGATTAACTGAAGAAGAAATAGAATACTTGAATGACCATATTTTAGAAAAAGAAATTGAACAAGTCATAAATAAGTTCCGTAATAAAAAATCCAGAGTACCAAATGGATTCATAAGTGAATTCTACCAAATATTTAAGGAACAATTATTTCCAATACTATATAAACTATTTGACAAAAACATAAGCAAAGAAGGAGTCCTACAAAATTCTTTTTATGACAGAAAAAAATGGTACTGAGACTTAAACAAAGAAGAGTAAAAAAATGAAAGAAAGCTATAGATAAATTTCCCCAATGAATATTTATGTGAAAATTTTAAACACAATAGTAACAAGAAGGTAATAGCAATGTGTGTATAAAACCATATCAATAACAAAACAAAAAGAAATTATATGATTATCTCAACAGATGCAGAAAAATTCTTTAACAAAAAAACACTCATTCTAATATTTAAATATCTAGAAAACACAGAAATAAATGGAACTTTTCTTAAAATGATAAGTGGTATCTATTTAAAACCATCAGCTGACATTATGTGTAATGAAGATAAGCTAGAAGCTTCCCCAATAACAGCAAGTGTGAAGAAATGATTCCTATTATCACCACTATTATTCAATATTGTAGTAGAAATTTTAGCTTTAGCAATAAGAAAAGAAAAAAAAAACAATTCAAAGGAATTAGAATAAACAATAAGGAAACAAATCTATCAGTCATCACAGATGTTATGACAGTATAGTTGGACAATTCTATAAAATCAATGAAAAACTAATTGAAGTAAAGAACAACTTCAGCAAAGTTGCAGAACAAAATAAAACCACCTAAATCATCAGAATTTTTATGTATTAACAATGAAATCCAGCAAGAAGAGATAAAAAAAGAAATTCCACTTAAAATAACTACAGACAATATAAAATCTTGGAATTCTACCTTTTAAGACAGGTTTGGCCAGCCTTGGGTATTTATTGAAACAATAGACAATACATTTTGATTTGCCACTTTAGTGAGAGCTCTGTGGTAGCTGGGCTTCCTTTACTAAAGCATTTATGTAAATTTCTATGCTTGTAGGTGGGCTGCATGCGGCCCAAGGGTGGCATTTTGGACAGTCCTGCTTTATGACGAAGTGAAGAGCTATATAAACACAATTATAAACCATTCATACAAATAAAGTCATGTCTAAACAACTGAAAAAATATTAATTGTCCATGAATAGGCTGAGCCACTATAATTAAAATAACAATTCTACCTAAATTAATTTATTCAATGCCATACCAATTAAATTAATAAAAATTATTTATGAACTAATAGCTAGAAAATAATAATTTGTGAGTAGATAGAAAAAGCATAACAAAATACATCTAGAGAAACAAAATGTCAAGAAAATCAAGTGAAGCAATTTTAAAAACTTGAAGGAAAGTGGAGTTAGCAGTACCAGATATCAAACAGTATCAGACTGTTTTGATGATTACCACTACTATCAAAAAGTCTGATACTGGCCAAGAAATAGTGTGGTATATTAGTGCAGTAGATTAGGTACACAATACCCAACAGTAAATGATCATAGTAATCTAATGTTTGACAAACCCAAAGATCCAATAAATTGAAACAAGAATTCACCATTTGACAAAAATTACTTGGAAAACTGGAAAACAGTTTGGCAGAAACTAGACATAGGTCAATGTCTCACTTAGCATACCAAGACAATGTTAAAATGGGTGCATGATTTAGACATGATTTAGGAGTGCATGAAATACTTTGCCTGTCAGATTTATCGATAAAGGAAGAATTTATGACCAAACAAGAGCTAGAGAGTATTACATGATGTAAAATGGATAATTTTGATTAAATAGAATTAAAATATTTTGGCACAAACAAAGCCAATTTAGCAAAGATTAGCAGGGAAACTGGAAACTAGGAAAACTTTTACAGTGTGTCTCTAAAAAAGGACTAATTTCTAAAAAATATAGAGAACTAATTCAAATCTGTAAGAATATGAGTCATTCCCCAACTGATAAATGATCAAAGAATATGAACAGGCAGTTTTCAAGAGAAATCAAAGCCATCTATACTTCTATGGGAAAAATGCTCCAAGTCACTACTGATTAGAGAAATGCAAATTAAAACAACTCTGAGGTAACATCTTATGCCTATCACATTGGCTAATATAACAGAAGAGGAAAATAACAAATGTTGGAAAGAGTATGGAGAAATAGGAACACTAATATACTTTTGATGTAGGAGATATGAACTGATCCAGCCATTCCAGAGAGCAAATCAAAACTATGCTTAAGGGACTATAAAACAGTGCATACCCTTTGATTCAACAATACCGCTAAAAGGTCGATACCACCAAAGAGATCAAAGAAAAATAAGACATATACGTACAAATATATTTTGTGGTGGCAAAGAATTGGAAATTGAGAGATTGCTCATAAATTAGGGAATGGCTGAACAAGATGTTGTATATTCTTGTGATGGGATACTATTGTGCTATAAGAAATAAGAAAGGGGCAGCTAGGTGGCACAGCGAGTAGAGAATCAGGGAATTGAAATCCAGCCACAGACACTTGACACACTTACTAGTTGTCTGACCTTGGGCAAGTCACTTAAACCCAATTGCCCTGCCTCCCCTGCTCAAAAAAAAAAAAAAAAGAAGAAGAAGAAATAAGAAGAAGCAGGTTGTATTCAGAAAACCTGGGAAGACTTACATGAACTGATGCAAAGTGAAATGTTCATAACCCAAGAGAATATTGCACAAAATAACAGCCATATTTCACAGTAATCAATTGCAGATGACTTAGCTATCCTCAACAATAAAATGATCCCAAATAGTTCTAAAGACTTATGATGAAAAATATTATCTACCCCCATAAAAAGAACTGATGGGGTCTGAATACAGATTCAAATGTACCTTTTTTTGAACTTTATTATTTTTCTTCCTTTGTTCTGCATTTTCTTTTAAAATGTGTATAATATGGAAATGTTTTGCATAACTAATCTATATGAAATGGCTTGCCTTCTCAAAGAGGAGTGAGACAAGAAATTGAGGGAGAGAATTTAGAACTCAATTTTTTTAAATCAAACGTTAATTTTTTACTTATGTAACTGAGACAAACAATTAAATGAAAATAATTGCTATAGAATAAAAATAGAATTCTGAATGCTGAATTTTTTTTTCTCTTTCACTGCTTCTCCTTCATTTTCCTCTTCCCATTCTTATCTTCCTCCTCACTCTCTTCCTCCTTCTTTGTTTTTCCCTTCTTCCTTCTGGTGAGTTAGAATTCAAGTAAGTAACTCTGTGGATTTCTCTTATTAATTAAGGCTTAATGGAAAAGTTTTCATCATTTAGAATCAAGTTGAAGTTACATCATCTACATCACCTAAATGAAGATTCAGGCAATCATCTACATGATTTGGTGAGTATAGGCAAAGCCTCAGTAAAGCTTATTTCCTATTAACTATAAATTAATAAGTTGTATACTCACTATAAATATTTTATTTTGTAAATTATGTTTAATGGAAAATTGAGAGTACAAATTTACATATGCAAGGAAGAATAAAAAGAGAACTACTAAATATGTCTCCATTATATATATCTTGGTTTTAAGTACATGTTAAATTTCACATTATAATACCAACACTGCACTAATTGCCCCTATCACATTCTGAGCTTCATTCTGCTCTCTTTTGTGTATTTTTAATATTTTATGGATGTTTCTTTTTTTTTGCTACTATCAATATTACCCCCTCCTTGATGGCCCAAAATAACAATTTTTACTCCTTACAAATATGCATAGTCAAGCAAAATAAATTTACACAATAGTCTTATGTGAAAATATATAACTTATTCTTATACTACAGTCCATCACCACTCTGCTAAGAAGTGAAAAGAATGCTTTGTAATCAGTCTTCTGGAGTTTGTACTTGAACTTGCATTGTTTAGAGTTCTTAAGTTTTCAAAGTTTTTTTCCTCTAAAATATTATAGCTGTAAAAAAAAGGATAGATTAATTAAATCATGTCACACAACTTTTTTTAGGTAGTAATAATATCTTGTGCTCTGATGCCTTTTATCAATTGTGAACAATCGATGAATGAGAGGTGAGAATTAGGCTTATACAGCAATCATAAGTGAAATGAAGCTACATAAGAAGTCTGTTCAGAATGGATGAGAGACTTAGCCACTCTCAGGGTTGTATCAAATAAGCAACCTAAACTTGTGAACTTCAGAGAATAATAGTATTTATCCATTTTTATCAATGCCCTAGAATTGTCCTCTGCATAAAAACAACAGACAGAAGTGTCTGCTTTGCAAGACAGAGACAAACTAGACATGATGAGGAAAGGAAGATTGTTCAATCTTTTCACAATTTATGGATACCTACTTTGTTGGTAGCATTTTCCTAAACAAAAGGTAGTGCTATAAACATTTTTGTGCATGTGGATCCTTTCTCTTTATCTTTGATCATTTTTATATACAAGTCAACGGAATCAAAAATATGGACAATGTAGTGACAGGGATGAGGGTGGGAAAGTGATAGTTTCATTTTTTTTTCCAGAATGATTGAACAACTTCATGAAGCAACCGATAGTGTATTAGTGTGTCTGTCTTCCCACAATATCTCCAACAATTATCATTTTAGCTTAAGGAAGTCAAAATTTTTTAAGCTTTTACTATGTAATAGAGACTAGGATAAACAGTGGGAATACAAATATAAGCAGACATAAAGTCTCTTCCCTCATGAAGTTTATATTCTAATGCGAAAAGACAAGGCAAAAAAAAAAGAAATTGAGAGAACAAAAAGAACATGCCCCAAAGAGGGGCATGTGGAGAAAGTTCAGAATGTTACTAATGAAAATATGGCTTGTCTGGATATTTTTCTTAAAATTGATGCACTAAGAGGAATATATCAGACAAAATAAAGGGCCAGAGAGGTAGAGTATACTTCTAATGAAGGAATGCTAGGAGTCTAGTGACCTTTCTCCTGTATAAGGCCACCAGATTTCTCCCAGATTGTTTCATAATGTTCTCAAGTTTTTGTATAATATCATGTCCTTTGCCCCAGTAATTGGTGTATTTGGATTTATCGAGCACAATGTTACTATGTTTAATTTCTATTGGTTCTTATATGCCTAATCTGATCCTTTCTTTGACTATTTTCTTTTCTAACCAATGTAAAATTGTTTAATGAATACCATTTCATATCATAGTATCAGATTTGGTACTGCTAAACCTAAATGCCTTTCCTTCCCACACCCCCCCATATTCTCCTAAGTTCTTTCCTTCTTGCTTTTCAAAATTTATTAATCTTGATTTATAAGGCATTCATCTTATAGTTTGAGTGTCTTTACACTAAATCTATGAAGTAATTTAGGTATAACTGCCATTTTATTCCATTAGTAATACCCAACCATAAGCAAGTCATGTCTTTCTAATTATTTATGTCTTCATTTATTTTATTAAAAAGTGTTTTGTAGTTATATTCATTTACATTCTTGGTGTCCTGATTAATATACTATCAGGTATTTAAGAAATTCTATGACTATTTTGACTATAATTTCTTTTTATACTCTTTCTGTCATAATTGCTTGGTAACATACAGGAAAGTTGATGATTTTATTGGGTTTTTTATATCCTGCTAATTCACTACATTTATTAATTATTTTCATTTAAATTTGGTTAAAACTTTAGGTTTCTCTAATCGAACTATCATATAATTAAAAATTGATAATTTTACTTACTTGCCTTTTCATGGTGCTTCAATTTATCTTCCTAAAGTGGACATCCTTGCTTTACCCCCCAATATTACTGGGTAGACCTCTAGCATTTATGTATTGCAGATAATTCACCATAAATATTGACTAAAATCTGTCTTTACTAAGTACCTTCATGAAGCAAACTTCACCTGCTTCAACTTCAATTGACATTTTGATGTTGCATCCATGTCATCAGGCACCCATAGATGAAATAAGGTTTTGTGTAAGCAAGAAATCTCCTTGATAAAAATATCACCATAGACTTTTTCATTCTATGTATATGTGCATTTATATAAAAGGTGTCTGTGTACATTTATGTGATGCATATGTATATACAAATGTACATGTACAAATGTGTGCAAATGTATACATATTTATGTATATGTATACATATACACATATATACAGACACAAATATATTTAGTAAATGTTTTCTTCCATTCACGAGATAACCATAATCAAGTATTTGGGCATCTGCCACATGAAAGACAGAAATTATTTAAGAGTAGCCAAGGGGATTAAGGATCAAGGGAAAGTAGAGTAGCCTACCTCAGAAAGTATTTTGTTCTCCCTTACTAGAAGTTTATAAGCAGAGAGTGGGTGCCTCCTTGTCAACACTTTTATAGATGAGATTGTTGGTTAGGAGAGAATCAGTCTAGATGGCCTCTGAGGTTATTCCAAATCTGAGAATCTATGATTACATTTTTTGAATAAGAAAACATGCATAAATGTTAATTTAACTTAATTTGATCAAGCAGTGAATCAACAGGAAGTATTTATTAAGCAAATATTTTTGCCAAGTTCTGTTCTAGGCACTGAAGATACAGATACAAAAGAAACAGCCTCTAAGACCCTTAAGAAGCTTACATTCTATTCATAAATATAGTTTTAAGGAAATGAAATAGCTTTCTATCTGTTACGTATACATTTTTTAGAAAGGTAGCTCTTAAATTACTGAGACTGTATAATGTTCCTTTTGCCCATAACAATGTTGTGAAGGAGTAAGATGCAACTGAAAGAGCTGCTAGTAGAATTATAAAATCACTAATAGTTCTAAGAAATATTCAGGTAATTTTGACCTGGACAATTTCATCAAAGAAAATGAAGGTATGTGTTTATTGCTGTCTTCAGAATTTTTGTTGTTTTTCAGTCATGTCTGACTCTTCAGAACCCTGTGGACCAAAGCACACCAATACTGCCCATGAGATTTTCCTAGAAAAATACAGTGGAGTAGTCTGCCATTTCCTTCCCCAGTGAATAAAGACAGAATTTATGTGACTTGCCCAGGGTCACACAGCTAGTAAGTGTCTGAAGCAGGATTTGAATTCAGGTGTTCCTGACTCCAGGTCTAGTGTTCTATCCACTGAGTCCTTAGCTGCCTCTTTGTCTTCAAAATACTAATATATAATTGAGGTTTGTTTAATACTTAAGCAAACTCCTAGAAGTCAGGTACTCTCTTCTAGGCCACTAGTGTGTCATATAGAGCATTGAAAGATTAATATAGCCTCCCAAATGCTTTGTACATTTGGAGTAACTGAGGCATTGGAAAAAGCATGGGGTTATTTTACTCATTATGGTAAAGCACAGAAATAAAAATAAAGATGTATCAGTAAAATATGAATACAATATTTAGTCTCTTGAATTAAATTAAGAACACCTTATAAATGTTTATAAACTACCTCTTTGAAGAGCGATGTTTTGCCCAAGGATGAAGTGTGGGATACTTAGCTTTCTTTAAATCAGTTCATAATCCCAGCAGTGTTAACCTTCATCCTATCTGAGGTAAATTAATTATCTAGCTGAATGTATGAGAAGCTATCAGGTGAAGCCTTATAAACCAAGGTCCCGTCTGGTAGGTGAGGATATTAAATATCCCCTGGCACTTCTTTTTAAGAGATGCAACCTATCCAGATGTGACCTTCATCCAACCTTCCCTTTTTCCATCTGTGGTTTGGATCACTGTACAGCAGCTGATCATTAGGATGGTAGGAGATTGCTGCCATTTGCCCAGTATTTAATCATCTGAAGCATTAATAAAGCCCTCAGATATCTCTGTCACAGAGATGAATACTTACATTTCACTGACTCTTCATGCGGTATTTTTTAAAAATATCTTAGAATGAAAAGTACTTTTTATCATTGTCATTATTATTTCATTTTGTCATTGGAACTGCTATCTTTCCTATAGTTTAACACAAATTTGTACATTCCACCCATCTGGATTCAGAACCAACTCATGTGTACTCTGTTCAGTGTCTAAATCTTGCGCTGAGAATGTTTAAATCCTGTGGAATTATTCTTAGGAGATAGAACTGGAAGACATACCAGACATATTATCAAAGGAATGACATAAAAACCCTGAAGGAAGATTAAATTCCTGACAAAGCAGAAAATGCCTACCTACTTTTTAGAAAAGTACAGAAGGAAAAGGCTAATATTTTAAGTAATTTTTCAGTGGGTCCACCTCTGAACTCAAGCTTTGTATATTTCCCCCCTCAAAGTTAAAAAAAAATCATTTTAAAAATGTGGAGTTAAAGGCTAATGGCTACCATTATTTCTTCTTTTAGAATGTCATAAAAAATGCAAGCCTCAAATTTCTGCCTATGACCCATAATGCAGACTACATTTCTAACAAGCTACATGTTGTTTAATGGCTGGGAAGTCAATAAAGTAGTCACCAGAGTTCATCAATCCATCTGTCGCATTGTATTAAATTCTTTCATCTCATTTAGTGGACATTGTGCTGAGTATAATTACAAATTAAATCCATAAAAGAAGGAAAGAACAACCTTGCAAAAAGGGAAGACTAAGTGCACTCTGCAGTGACTTTGCCCATTCATGGGCTTGCTACTCTCATTAATGTCTTCTTTTGTGACAGTTTTTATTTGAAATTAAGAGAACCAGCAGTTCTCAAATGCTTGATTAGTAACAAAAGATGAAGGTTTTTTCCTATCATATCTCTTAATTAATTGAAATATTTTCTGAAATGGATAGGCTACAGTGCTCCTCACTACTCCCCCTTTTTTAAATAAGTATTATGGCCACCTTTTAAGGGAAGATGTCTACATTTCAGATTATCACTCATAAGTTCACTATGGATTGTTTTATCTCATCTCTAATATATTCACAAAGTAATTATATTTGCCTTGCAGTCTTCCTCCATTACAATTTAAAAAGAAAGTATTCTAAAAGAAATATCCAAATGATTTATGGATTTCCACTGGCAACTTAAGAAGACATTTATAAATATCATGTGAACTCTATCATTGTTCTGTTTTGATCTTTAGAATTTATTTTAAATATCCTTCTTCTCTGTGAGTCTTCACATGGCTTAGCCCAAGAGCAAGAAACTAGTGGCCAGATTTGGCCTGTAGAACTAAAATAATGTGCTATTAAGGAGTCAGGGATTATCAGGGAAGAAAAAGAAAAGCAAGTATATATGACACACTTTATCTACTGCACTTTGGGAGGACTGAACACATTACTCAATAAAGAAACATTAACGAAGCACCTTCTAGATGCATGCTAAGAAAAGATGAAACCACATAGGTAAAAGAACCAAGAGAGAACAGTGTCATGAAAACCTAGAGAAAAGAGATGATTGACAGTGTCAAAGGCTGCAGAGAGGTCAAGAAGAATTAAAAGATGAGGAGGAGAATATCCCAGGCCTGGGAGACAGCCAATGAAAATGTCCAGAATTGGAAGGTGGAATGTCTTGTAGGAGGAACAGAATAGAGGCCAATGTCAATGTATCACAGAGGGGCAAAGTGGTTGTAAGGAGCAAGAAGAGTGGAAAGGCAGGGGGATAATTTAGGAAGGGTTTTGGATACCAAACAAATTTTATTTTGGATCCTGGAGATGATAGGAAGCAGCTGGAGTTTATTGAGTACAGCAGTGACATGTTCAGACCTGTGCTTTAGGCAGACCACTTTGACAGCTGAGTGGAGGATGGAATGGAGTGGGAAGTGAGAGAACTTGTGGCAAATTGACAAGCCAACAGATTATTGTATTAATCCAGTCATAAGGTGATGAGGGTCTCTACAAAGACAGTGGCAGTGTCACAGGAGAAAAGTGTATGTATATATATATATATATATATATATATATATATATATATATAGAGAGAGAGAGAGAGAGAGAGAGAGAGAGAGAGAGAGAGAGAGATGTGATAGATATTGGAAAGGTGAAATTGACAAGTTGTGGCAACAGATTGGATATGGGTAGCAAGAGAGAATGAGGAGTTAAGTGTTATGCTACCCTCAACAGCAACAAAGAAGTTAGGAAGAGGGAAAGATTGATGGGGAGATAGACAAGAAGAAGATAGAAACATAAAGGGGCAGTGAGAGTAGATATCAGATGTATCTCACTCTATTCTGAAATGAATAAAGGAGAGTCGAAAATACAACCATACAAACTATTTGGTGTATAAATATAATCAAATTCAAGTGGGAATTGTCAGGGAGATGTACAGATAGAGCATAATAATGGGAAAGGAATAGCCATAAGTAGAACAAATTTCCTTATTCTGAACCAGGGGAAGGGGTTGGTAGTTGAATGTGGAATGATGAAAAATAAAAAAGTAGAATCTAAGAGTGTGCCATAGAATGTCTCTTAGACAATTGGGGAATGGTTGAGCAAATTGGAGTATATTGATGAAATGGAATGTAATCATGCCATAAGATATGACAAAAGAGATGATTTTAGAGATTACTGGGTACTATGAAATAAGGAGATTCAGAAACACGGTAAAGAAAAACAACATTTTGAAAGACTTTAGAATTCTAATCAAAGCAAATATCAGCCATATCTCCAGAGAACATGTGATGAAGTATGTTACCCCTCCTCTGGTCACACGGTGTAGAAACATATATGGTGTGGATTGGTTCTGTTTAACTATGTTTATTTATCACAAAGGTTCTTTCTGTTTCTTTTTTCTTCTTTCTTTTTTTTTCCTTCTTCCTTTTTTCCTTTTTTCTTTCATTTTTAATTGGCTTAAGGAAAATGGGAAGATTAGCAATAGTGATGCCAAAAAAAGAGGGCCATATTTTTAAAATCCACATGAGAGAACAGAAGTATCACAGATAAGGAAGGTAATTTTGAAAGCAATATATAGAATATATTATATGTTTTACTTTAAAACAAGCACTATAAAGTGGATAACCACAGTTTCATATGGAAGCAACTTTCATGTTCTAAAACTCTCTTTTTATGTTTAAGTTCATAATAAAAAAATATAAGAATATAAAAATCAGAGACTGTATTGTTCTATGATTAAAAACCATATAATAATACCAGAAGAATATTAATATTTTTAAGTGTGTGTCATGGATTAGTTCAGGATTCTTGAAATTTCATGTTGTGTAATTTCTCAGGTGCAATCTACCTGAACTCTTCATCCTATTCAGTTCTGGGCCTAGCTCTTTGTCCTTTAATTTCTGCCCAAGAACAAAGTAATGAAAAACTAAGTGTGAATCCAATTACCTATGATAGTCTGGGCAATGGTTATTCTTCATATATTTTTCATTATTTTTATTTTTGTTGTTTTTGTTTTCTATGTAGATTTTAAGCCTCTTTTCAGCAGTTGTAAGTTTAATTAAGGGGATGTTATAATATTATTGTGCCTGATGTTTTCATGACCATACCATCTTCAAATAGAAGATTCTCAAGAATCTCACCATATATATGGAATTCCTCTTCCATTTGAGTTCTTTATAGCACATATTCCTCAACAGCAATGAACACCCTTTGCTGGACACACCTTCATGTTTTACACCTCTTCTCTGAGACTTCCATGGATCGGTCAGCACACTGATTTCAGTGATTCTTTCAATAGTTCTGAATGCAACCCATTCAAATTTTTTCAGCATGGTTCTTTGTCCATTTGTTCCTCTAAGTCATCCACAAAGCATCCATGTAACTTCTTCCTTTACATCTCTTGACATTCTGTGGATAATAATGTCAGACAGGTGCCATTTAGTTATTCCTCCACTGGACCTGGAGTCAAAAAGATATGGGATCTAATATAGCCTCAGACCCTGAGGAACTCACTTAACCACCATTTGCCTCAGTATCCTCAATTTTAAGATGGGGATAGTAATTACAATATCCTTACAGGGCTGTTATGAGAGTCAAATGAGATAATATTTGTTCAATAATCAATCATATATCACAATGCCTGATACCTGATAGGCACTTAATGCACGCTTGGTCTCTTCCCTTCTCTCTCACCCCTTACTTACTATTCAATTATCCCTTCTGTTTTCCAGCTTTACATTTCTCTGAAGTCTTTCACACCCTTTTCATATAATGCTCCATTGATAATGTGCTTAAGCATACCATGACTCCTTGGGGAACATACAAGTTTAATTACATACTTGGAGACTAGGGGTATGCCACATTATGCCTTAATTACAACCATTGAACAAGGTCTTTCCATGGTTATAGAATCTTGTATGATTTTAACATTTTCATGGGAAACTTCTTCTTGGAAGAAAGGTTTTAATTGCATTTTTTCTACTGAACCATTTTTTTCATCTTCAGCATACAATAAATTGTGAGGATTGACCTATTGTTAGGCCCTAGCTGACAGAAGCAACTCAATGTTTGATCACTCATTGGCCTATGTACTGGGAAGTTCCTTTTTACCCAATAACTGATTTAGTCAGCTTCATTTAGGCAAGTAATACAAAGCTCTCCTGATCATAATCAGTTTATCAAACTTCACCTAATCCAGGTACTCAAGGTTAGCAAATTTTCCTAATCATAATTCCCTTAAGAACAATAAAGGGGAACCAATTGACTTAATTTAAGGACCGCATACCACTCACTCCTTGTGAATCTGCCCAGCGATAACAATCACATAAAAGGAGAGAAATGCAGACAAACTGGACTCTACAAGTAGATATGTATCCATGTATTTCATCATCAGCTGCCCTTCCCATTTTCCTAAATGAGTGAAGGCCTGAGAGCTGCATGTTGGCATATCTTTAAATTAATAATAATAATAGATTACATGTATATATACACATATATTTATATGTGTATATATATACATATATCACCAACTATGAGCCAGTATAGTAAGCACTTAACAATTATCATCTCATTTGAATTTCAAACAACCCTAGGAGGTAGATGCTATTATTATGTCCATTTTACAGTTGAGGAAACTGAGGCAAAAAGAGGCTAAGTGACTTGCCTGGGTCCAATAGCTCCTAAGATTCTGAAGAACAATTTGAACTCAGGTCTTCCTGTCTGCAGGCCTAGCGATGTATCAAAGCACCACCTACCTGTCTGTGGGTAAATACCTACCTGAGTTGTGATCCTTTGAGCATTTGTGTTCTTTCTTGGCACCTCACCCACAATCTCTCCACATAAACACATTTGGATTTTGTGTTTTCTGCAACTTACAGCCAATTGTGTGACTGTGAAGATATGATCACTTATAGAAATTCATTCATGACAGCCTGGCTGCTCTTGTATTCTGACCATGGATATCCTCACTCCATGTTTCAATTACTCTGATAATGATTTTATAAACACAAAATGTAAGCATATATATATATATATATATATATATATATATATATATATATATATATATAATGTGTGTATGTGTATGTATACACGTATAAATATATATGTATGTATCAGGAGTTATTGATGTTTTCTTTTTTCTTTTTTTGGTAATGAATTTTCCCTAGTCATTGAGTATTTTCTCTCTTCTAGTACTTCAGAAATTTTTCCCTTGGTGTTTTAGAGGTTACGTCTCATCTCACATGGATTGCTTTATGTGGAGCTGGGATGGTCTTTCTGTTTTTTGCTGGCTATAGTTTTGTTTCTTTAATGGCATTTCTACTAACTCATATGCCACATCAGGGACTAAGTTATTAAGTGTCCAAATGCAATGGGCCCACTGTCACTGATGACGAAAGTAGTTTGGTAGAGAAAACAAAACTGTCCCATTTTTCATCTGTTTGTTACCCTCCACCTAGTCTCATCTGAATATGACCTTGGGCATGTCTGGTTTATTTGAATATTACATAAAGCTTCCTATAGATTTGCCTTTTTCTCTATTGTTTTTTACTGTATTATGGAGAAAAAATATTTTTCTATAATCTTTCTACAGTCTGTTCTGTAAGCTTTTGCAAATGAGTTGATATTCTAAACCAGTGTTGTCCTTGCCTTCCATTTCCTTTTGCTTGGCAAGAGGATAAGGTGTTTACTGGCTGAAGAGGCAGAGAATGATGTGGCTACCCAAAGTGCTTTCTGGGGAGCTCATATTTTTAAAAGACCTTAAAGGACAATGTCAAGAAGGTTAAAACCCAAAATAATTTTAGGTTTAAAAATATGCTCAAGAGAGAAAAAATGCCAACTTCATTAAAATCAGAATAAGGAAGCAAGAGGTTTGCAGCTTAGGGTAGATGTAAACAAAGAAAAAAAGGAAGTATTTGTTTGATACTGTGATAGAATAAGTGTCAGATTTAGAATCAGAAGACCTGGGTTTGACCTCATCTATGTCAATCACTGCTTGTATCCTTTGGGCAAGTTTCTATATTTCTCTATGTAACTCAGTGTCATTATCTGTAAAATTGGATTTGGTTCAAAGATTTGAAGGGCGCATTCCAAATTTATATCTGTATCATAGATCCTCTTTTGTTTTTCCTTTAAAGAATAATCTTCACACTGGAATGGTATAACAAACGCAACTAAGAGAAAATTGACAGCCATGATAAAAAGAGAAAGTAAGTGCTTGGTTATTCTATGTGGCTTTAAATGTATGGATTCACACCAATTATACCTTATGGGAGAGGTGTCAAACATGCAGCAAGAGGGCCAGTATGTCTGGCAATACTTAGATTAAAATATATTTATAAAATATTTATCAAAATAATTAGAAATACAACAGATTATAGATAGTGTTAGTTTTCTAAGATGAAAGGATTGTTATTTATGATTTAGTGGCCCCATTTCCATTTGAGTTGGATACCACTGCTTTAGAGTATTTAAAAAAAACTCGCTGTTGTGATCACTAAACTCCTGTCAGCATCACTTGAGGAATCATGGAGAAAAAGAGGTGTGCCATAAGACTAATAAATAGATAAATGTCCTAATTTCAGAAAGAGGAAGAAGGCATATTTTGAAAACTACTGTAATATATATAGTGTAATGTATTTAATGTTTATCTCTTGGAAAAATTCTAGAATAGATTATTAATTAAATGTAAAAGGGAAGCAATGATTATTAAATATCTACTTAAATTCATGAAACATGTCTTCCTAGTATTATTTCATATACTTTTTGTGGAAAACGTTTCAATAATGTAGATAAGAAGAATGTTTCAGACATGATGCATCTGGATTTCAACAGTGCTTTGAAAAAATCATTTATGATGTGCATAGACATTTCAGTAGATTTCGAAATGGTTGAAAGAGTAAAATCGAAGTGTACTTTGGGACCCCAATGTCTCATCACCCACCATCTCCTTAGCCTAAATCTCCAATGGTTGATAGAGATATTCATGTTTATCCCTTAGAGCTGGATAAATCTAAAAGGGATGTGTGTATGTGTGTGTGTGTGTGTGTGTGTGTGTGTGTGTGTGTCTATATAAGAGTTCTTAGCCCCTTCATAGACATCCTCTAGATGTACTTGGCTTAGTCCTTTTTTTCAGTGCCAATTATACTTTCTCCATTAACATATTTAACATTATAATGTAAAGATCTAAATGCAATGGTTTCACTGTCCTTGATGGTAAAAAGTTTCTTATAGCCTTTGTGGATGGTTTCCATCCTGTCATTTTCTTATTCCCTTTATAATTTTCTTCTTAAATGTCCTTGGTAGGATCACTTATTTGAGTCTAGCCAAGTTTTTTTCTTCTTGTTTTCTCTCTACTACTTCTCACTCTTTTAGAAGGTGAAAGTGTGAGGTTTTATAATGATTTGATATTCTAAACCAGTGTTGTCTTTGGCTGATATTCTCTCTTCTTGGCAAAGAAGCTAAGTATTTGCTGGATGAGGCATTACCTATGTTCTGTCTCCCTGTAATGGCAACTTATTCATATTGGTTGAACTTCTACACAAAACTGTTATAATCAATGTTCATTCATTATTTCATTATAATCAGTGTCCTTTCTTCAATTCATTTCCCATTTTTCAGTGTCAATAACTTGTTTAAATAGGTCAGTTTGGAGCTCTTTAATTGCATGCAATAATTTTTTTTACTGATTTTTATTGATTCTATTGTTTTCCTAATGTTGTTGATCTTTGTTCTAACTATGCAGACAAATAAATTAGGAATGACTCCCATATCAATAACAGGCCTTTTCTATCTGTTAATGTGTAATAAATTTAATTTTTAAAAAGTCAATTGGTGCTATGTCCAATGCTTCTCAACTCTTTTCTGGAAAAAAAATGTTCATAATATATATATGTATGATGCTTCTTTGTTATTCATAAGATCTTTTCATTTCTTAAGCCTGAATCATATTTTAAAATATTTTTGCTGCCATCCTTCCTTAAGGCTACATTGAAGTCACTGAATTGCATAACATATTTTGATTTAATTGAGAGAGTTTTGAGTTCCTCATAGTTTCTGACTCTCCTTTTTGTATATTATTAACGTTGGCCCACAAAATGCATCTACTTTCCTAGTGATCCTTTTGCAAATACTTATCCTAAGAATTGTAATTATAGACCACTAAGTGCCCCATGAAATGTCATTTTTGTTCCGTTTGAACATGATAACAACTTCACTAATTCATTTATGTGCCTCTTAAAAATAAACCTATATACCATCCTTACATTTTAGGTGTAATTTTCTTTCAGTTTATGAGTTCTCTTTAATCAGAACATCAAGTTTGACATAGTTTAATTACTTCAGTAGTACCTACACTCACTGATCACTGGATAAAGATCTTAAATTTAGAGTGCCAACAACCGAGTAAATAGTCTCCAAACTGTTGTCTTAGGATCTACTGCTCAATTTCGTAAACCCTTGCAGAAGTAGAAAGAGACCATCAGGGGCTGAGGATCATTTTGTATTTATTCATCGGTGGCTATCCCACCCCCTCCTCCCACAGAAAAATAGCTTCTCCATACTTATGTAGTATCACTCTTGGAAAATGGAAATAATCTTTTTCGATAATCTACTCAAAGCTGTTATAATGTCTGTCTATCTAGCTAGCTATCTGTAATATTAATTAAGGTGGAACTTTTTTTTTAACTGTTTTCTCTGTTAGCAGGTATTTAATCCAGTACCCTTGATGAGTCTGGCCTTTGTTTCTTTGATTAAATTAGGAGTCTTTGATGACTTCCTTGCCTCAAGGGAAAGCCTGGTTTGCATGGGTTTGAGTCCCAGGTTTGTGACACTTTTAGGTCAGGTGGGTGAGCCACATGTGTGACACCCTTTGATCCTGAACAGTATGTATAAACGCAAGAGGTTGGCATCTTCTCTTGGGGCTCTCAGTCACTGGAAGAGTGGCATGGGACTCTGGGCAGCCATTTTAAGAGCCCCCAGATTGTAAACCCAGATGTTGATGCTTTCCTGGTAACTATGAATTGTATTCAGTCTGTTTATATTGTGTATGTTTGTAATTTGTTTGTATTTACTCTGAAGTTCAGGGTGCTGGCTTTTCCTCCTGAACTAAGTGAATGATATTTGTGTGTTGGATTAAAGTAAGATTGTTAACCCCTTAATGTCACTTTCTTTAGTAAAGCAGATCAAAGAACCTGTGTTGGCAGCTTTCTGTGTGCTGGTTGTTGGTGGGTCTTACACCCCTACAATAGCTGCTACCCAAAATTGTCACTACACTATCTTTCTATTCATCACACATGTATAGGCATATATACACATATACATGCATATTTATTGATTGATCATTGTTTTTATTTTATATGTACATGCATCCATCTATATGTGCGTAAATGCAACAATGATCAATGTATATGAATGCACATGAATATATATGTGCATATGTACAAATATAAGTACACACTATGTATTTATTTTTTAATCCTTTTATATTTCTATATTCATGTATATACATGATATATAATACCTAACTTTTATGTAGCCCTTACTATGTGTCAGACATTGAGATAAATACTTTACAATTATTATCTCACAAAATCCTTACAACAACCTTGGGAGGTAAGTTTTATTATTATCTCCAATTTGCAGATGAGGAAACTGAGGGAAACAGAAGTTGTGACTTGCCCAGGGTCACCCATCTAGTGTGTGAAGCAAGATTTGAATTCAAGTCTTCCAAACTCTAGGCCCAGCCCTCTATCCACTATGCCACCTATCTGCCATTTATCTACACATGCATGTAGATATATATTTTCTGTATATATCTGTCATAAATTCATATATGTATATAAATACTTGTATACGTATTTATGTGTTTATGTATATACATCTACACGTTTGTGTCATATGCAGACATGTATATACAAAATGTATAGATGTACACAAACTTATACTATATGTGTGTATATATGGTAGCTACATGTGCATACACATATACATATATCTCCTTTGAAAACCCAGGATCATCTCCATGCCACAAAGAATAGGACTTTGTGATAGTATTACATCACAATAGTCAATGTAGACTGGAATATAAGGGAATAAATAAACAAAGTCACTGTTGGTTAGATTCTGAATTGGTCTGACCATTCTGGGACACAATTTGCGACTATGAGAGAAAAGTCTCTAAACTGATCCAACACTTTGAAACAGAGATCTCATCACTGGACAGAAGACCCATAAGTGTAGCAATATGCATAGCAGTACTATTCAGGAGAAAACACACTTTAAAAACAAAACTGGAAACAAAGTAGCTACCAATTATTTGGGAGGTTGGGAAAAATTATATTATGTGAATGTCATAGTATATTTTTAAGCCAAAAGCAGTGCTGGATATGAAAAATGCAAAGAAATATGGGGGAGGGGGCTTCAATGTACCAGATAAAGAATTAAGCAGGGGTAGCTAGGTGACACAGTGGATAGAGCACCAACCCTGGAGTCAGGAGGACCTGAGTTTAAATCCAGCCTCAGACCAGACATTTAACACTAGTTGTATCACCCTGGGCAAGTCACTTAATCCCCATTGCCTTGCAAAAAAAAAGAATTAAGTAATTAGTCACGAAAGGAAAAAAAAACACTGTGCCACCTAGCTACCCCTACTTAATTGTTCATCTGCTTCATTATATATACATATAATATATATGTGTATATATATATAAATACATATATATACACACACCCCATATATACCATACATATGGTATGTATATATAGATATATAATGTACCATATATATACTTTTTTTGAATATTGAAAAGAAGCCGAGCTTTGATGTCGAATCTTTCCTATGAACAGATGAAATCCCCCTCCCTTCTTTAGGTAAAGAGGTAGAGTACTAAGGATAAGGGATATTACATGCACTGCCAGAGAAGGTCACTGGTAGTTGGTTTTGCTTATCTATCATTGTTAGAAGGGAGTATTTATACAGAGATGGGGCTGGGGTAAATATAGAAATGTTTATGGCACTAAACAAAATGTAATAATAAAGGATTTTAAATCACAGAAGTCTGGGTTGGTCAGGCTTCATCTTTTCCTCTCTGGCTCAATCCTCCTATGAAGAGTAACTCTGGGGAAATCTCTAAAACAAAGTTTATGCATCATTCGTGTCTAAGGGTCTCCCCAAAAAGTAAATAACAGGGCTTATTTTAGAAAAAATACTGAATATTCAAGGTGGGTATGAGTTTTAGAATATGCTTTTTCTCCTCCACCTTTGAAAATGCTTAAAACACAGAAGGCTCATAAGTACATGTAAACAAATATAGAAACCTAAAAACAATAATCCACCTTACAAATTATATGCTCCTGACAGATAAAAGGAACTTTATGGAAATAGGTCTTTCACTGTTCATCTCAGAACTGCACCATCTGTGCTGTTCCAGGTCTAGGTCCCCTGGCAGCTTGGGCTTTCTTAGTACTCTGAGCTAAAAAGGCCTTGTGGGGATGGTGCTTCCATTCTCAGAAGAGATGTTATGGTATGAATCACTTCCTACTGGGCAACTGGAATTCACCTCAGAAATTCTCACCCTCTTAAACTCACAGAGTTAAAACTGCCATAGGAAATAATGGTTTCTCATGCCTACCGGGTGACTATCTGTGTTCAGAGAAGAAAACAAAAAGTGGAAGACTGCTCCACCTGCATAAGTATTTGTTCTTCAATGACGTATGTTTACAGCCACCATTGCTATTTCAGCAGCAGAAGATGAAAAGAATTCCATTCCCTTCACCATTGCTGCAAAGGACAGAAAGTTGTAAAAGTCCCCAAAGAAAATCAGTGAGTTATTTCTTATAGACAATGCACCAAGGGGGATAACTCCTCCTGATGCTAGAGTTTAATGTAGTCAATCTCAACACAGTGCATGTCCTTCAGCAAGGAATCAGAGTACATTTTCTTGAGAAAAAAAAATTTTAAAGAGAGCATGTGCTCAATTCCATCAGAGAAGCTGATCTAACAGATTAAGAGGCTTCCCTGATCATCACCATTACATAGGAAATTTAAAATTTTACTAAATTCAAGTTATATTTTGTTTCCCCTGATTTACTGGGTTTGTTATAGAAACAAATGAGAATAAATTGACAACATTTGTCCACAGAAAGATGTTCATTTTTTTTACTCATGATTACATGATCAACACCAATTCTATTTTTAAGACAAGTGACTAAGGCAAATCATTGTAGAACATGCTGCTGTCCATGAAAATGTAGCTGGTGCAGAAAGAGGCATGTATTATTGATAAGTTCAAAAAGAACCATAAAATGAGGGAAAATGGTGATAGTTCTCCTGCCAAAGCCAGATGGTTCCCTCCAGTACAAACCTCTAGTCTTTCATTCTTATTTTAAGTGTCCTAAATAATGATGCTTCTACCACTTCTCTGGGGAGACTACAAAACCTAATTGTTATCACTTGCAGGATGTTTTCCTGAATACAATATCCAGTTTAAATGTTCCTTGTCTTAATTTCATCCTATTACTCTTAGTCATATCGCCTGCACTAAAAGCAGAATAATTCCTCTTTTTCCTTGGTGCTATCTTTCCAGTGTCTGTAGATGCTAAGCATGCCCTCCTTAGTCATCCGCTGCGCAGACATTCTTAATTAGCTTCTCTAATCTTGGTTTCAAAGTCAATCCCTTCATTTCCATAAACTCCTTGTTCATCTTTCCAAAACTATTTCCATTGGCACTGTGTAATCCTAAAACTCAATTGCCTCAAAGAGAATGCAATATTTTGTTATTAGTTGTCTAACATTCTTCTGCTCCCTGGAGTGATGTTCCTTTATGTAAGATGGTAAGAATCACGAATCTTTGCAGCCGTTACATCAATGTATTGCCAGGCTAATTCTATAGCCCACCTAGAGTTATTTCTCCAAGTATTCAAATGGGATTGAAAATATTTTCTTCACCAGTTTTTCCCCTTTATTCATTACTAGTTTTTTAATAATATTTTTTCACATGTCATGCAGTTCAATTCTATTTTCCTTATTGTACCAGATACTCTTCATAAAATTAAAAATACTATTTAATTCTCAAGTTAATGTTATTCTTAAAGCTAACTGGCCTATAAATTTGCCATTGATCTGGAGATTAAAATGGATCAGTGGGTGTCCAAATATCATCCTTTCCCCTTCCTAATTTCCCAATTATTGTCAAGGATACCACAAGGATACCAGGCTTGGGTGATTTTCTCTCTCGTATTCTATAATCAATCAGTTGTCAAGTTCTATCATTTCTACCTTGGTCCCTTCTTTCCTCTGACACTACTACCACCTTAGTGTAAGCCCCTATCACCATACACCTGGATTACTGCAATAGCTCACTGTTTGGTCTATCTCAAGTCTTTTCCCAATCTGACCCATCCTCCATTTAGCTGTCAAAGTGACGGTCTTAATGTACAAATCTGACCACATCACCTCCTGCCCCCGGTAAAAGCCAATCTGCCTATTGCCTTCAGAATAAAATATAAAATCTTCTGCTTGACTTTTACAGTCTCTCATTACCTGGTCCTTTATTACCTTTCCAGTCTTCTTAGATCTCTAAGACCTCTATGATGCAGTGGTCATACTGTTCTCCTTGCTATTTCAGACACAAGACACTACATTCCAACTCCGAAATTTGAGGGTTTTCATTAGCTGTCTCTAATTTCTGGAATATTTTCTTTTCTCATCTCTGCCTCCTAACTTCCCTGGCTTCCTTCAAGTCTCCACTACAGTGATAACTTCTGCAAGACTTTCCCAGTCTTTCTTAATCTTACTTAGTACCTTCCTTCTGAGACTATGCCCAATTGATCATTCATATTTCTTGTTTGTACATAGTTATTTGTATGTTGTTACATGCAATAGACTGAGCTTCTTGACAGCAGGAACAATTTTTTGCCTTCCCTTGTAAAACCAGCACCTAGTATAGTTCCTGGCATATAGTAGGTACTTAATAGGTGATAGTTGGCTGATTACCATGATACATTTTCTTTATTTATCTGTGTGTTTCTTAGGATCCTTGTAGCTTTTTACCTTTCCTCCTTACACATCTCATTTACCATTGTCCCTTATAATTTCAGAGTTGGGGGGGGGACTTGCTAATTGAGACTATTCTAATTTTATTTTTAAGCATTTTTGAGGCTCAATACCTTTAAGAGCAACTTGTTATTAATCTTCAAGTAAAGAACTTGAAACAATATCACAAGGAAAAGATACCCAAAAATGTGCAAATATGTAAGAAAGATATTATCATCTGAAATTACCATGTATGTCATTTCATCTCATACTTCTTAAGGAAACCAAGATTATTACCAATTCTATTCTTCCTATTTTATACATGGTAGAAAGGATCAGAGTACTATTTCACAATGATTGGATATTCTACCCCGAGATAGATTTCATTGGACCGCTGCAAAGACTGTAAATGACTGACATATGAAATGTTAAAATTTCATTTTTAAAGTTGTACTGAAATATTCAAAGGCTTTGAAAAGGCTTTGAGGCAGCAGCAAAGTTGGGAACTGTAGCTCCAAGGATTCTATAAAAAATAGACTTTAACATAGTGCACTTGCATGTCTACTAAGAACTAGAAATCACTCTGCATAGTATGTATCATCTGTCCATGCATTTAGCACTTAGCACCTTCATGTGGTATTTGTCTTTTTATGTAAATTTCCTGCCTCCATGATGAAATTGTATACTCCTTGAGAACAAGAAAACAACAGGAAAGACAAAGTAAAAAAAAAGCATTGGATGTTTATACTCTATGGGACTTTGTATTTTAGCCCTTACTTAGCAGGGTATGTTCCATATAGCTGATGCTCAATAAATATTGCTGATGATAGCAATTCAAACAATTTAGGCATCAAACTAAGTATTTTTATTACCCTATATAATTTAGAAATGTGCTGTGTTACTATATGCATTGTAGTCAACTACAAACCTGGATTGTGGGGCAGCTAGGTGGTGCAGTGAGTAGAGCACCAGCCCTGGAGTCAGGAGGCTCTGAGTTCAAATTTGGCCTCAGATACTTCACATATTAGCTGTGTGACCTTGGGCAAGTCACTTAACCCCAATTGCCCTGCCTTCCCCCCTCTAAACAAATACATAAAATCTGTATTATTTTATGGAATTTGCAAGTGTGATTGAGTTAGCTTTGATATTCAGCAACCTCAATTATCTTTCTCTTCTGATTGGAGAGCTAGAGGGCAATCAACTTCTCCCAAAGCCTCCCTTTATAGAAGGCTCAGATTTTCCAGCTAACTTGATTTCCTATCAGCTTCTCTGCTTGGTTTCAATTCCACAACATCATGCCCCAACTCTGGATATCCTATGGCATCCTTCCTCCATTTTCAACTGCCTTTTCTATATTGTCTTCTCAGTATATTGTAAGCTTCTACCGAGGGAAGGGATTTTCTTTCTTTGTCTTATTTGTATCCCCAGTGCTTAGTATACTGCCTGTCACATAGTAGGTACTTTACTGACTAAATGCTATAGATTGATTGCCATTGACTAATCTGTGCCCCTGAGCCTGAGCAGTGCCACAAATCACTTGCTATCTACTGTGTTTGTACTAATTGATAGTCTTAAATGTTATGAATTCAGTGCTAATAATAGCATTTAATCTAGGAATTTCAACTGTATTATAATTAAATGATTCCATTATTTTATAATTAATATCATTCTTAACAGAAACAAACTGACAAGTTTTGAGACATTATGCCCCTGACCTTCATGTCAACCCAATTATCTTTACCATGTATGCTGGCGTTATACTAGTAGTTGGAGGAATAAACTAAGTTCATGATACCCCAGATCCACTGAAACATCAAAGTGTGCACCAGCAAAGTTCATATGATTATATATTTACATTATATATGTATATATGTGTGCGTATGTATATTGTATGTATATATATACACATATATGTGTGTATATTTGTGTGTACACATGTATGTGTGCATACATAAATGTGTATATATGCATGTTTGAGAAAGTTACTGTAAATTCTTGCTACAGACTATGCTTTTGCAGCTATTTAGCTTTAAAATGAAAGTACAAAATAGGATAAAATATTGTACTGGCTCTCATTTCAAAATTTCATTAGCTAAGTCACTTTAAAAAGTTAGGGGAAAAGAGAGCTGAATGGTACTGCTTTATCTAATTAAATTAATTACATTTTATTTAACAAAAAAATCCTAATGTTATGGTTGGCATTTCTGTTCATTCTGTAACCACACAAGGTTGGAATTATCATGAGATATTCATCTCCATGGCCATTCTTAGCAGCAACTTTGAAATAAATGAAATTCGCAAGTACTAAAGAAGAAGGAGCACAGTTTAAATTGTCCTACTTCTAAGCTACTTAATCTCTGTTGAGTTTCTATTTATCCTTTAAAGGACAATACAGTTTCTGCTTCTCCATGAGAGCTTTACCAATCCCCTGATTTCATAGTGACCCATTTCCTGGGACCTCTCATAACATTTTAATTGCATCTCTTCCTATTGAACATGTAATATGTCTTGTAGTAATATGTCTGTAGTCATTCCTGCTTCAATGTTTTTTCTACAAAACTGTAAGCTCTGCAAGGACAGAGACCACATGTTATGCCAACTCTGCATTTCTATAAGTGTTTACCACAGATCTCTATACAATGTGAGCACTTATAAACATTTGTTGAATTTGTCTTAATATTCAATTTTGAAATTTGCTTTTCAAAGGAAAACTGTTGATATGCATTCTGTAGTTCCTTTTGCAAGGGAGAACACAAAACTCATAGGTGGACATAGGTCAAATTTATTCTGAAAGATTGCCTGTCATCTGTTAACACAAAATATTCCGTATAGTTTGTTTAGATGGACCAAGACGTTCAATTGAACTTAATTTCATTTCAAATGTCTGCCCAACTGAAGGAACTATGCTTGTTTTTACCAAGTACTGGGGGCTTTTCTTTCAATTAATGAACATTTAATTCTCAAAAGATCCCTTTCACCTACAAAGCTGATACTAAACAGTTAGTGAGATGATTGATTTTGCATGAAAACATTACTTGAAATATTGATATGTCCTTGTTTCATTTTTCTAGTAAGGCCTAGAAAACAACTAGGGAAAGTATTCTGATAGCACATTTGTTGAGGCATATCTAGCCAAGGATAGCATTCATGAAAGTAAGGCCAACATATAAACCCTCCTCAGGTGCATGGTTAAAAAGGCCTACCTGAGAACCTGACTAGACCACTGTGGTGGGAGGCAGTGCTACAATGTTGTTGGCTGAAGGTTTTGTTGAAAATTTTCTCATAGGAGTGCAATTGGGCCTTTCTCCTTATCAACTGATATTCTGTGAACAGGCACATAACTCTAAAAAAGTGATAAATTCAATATATCTAACAGAAGGGAAAGATATAGCACAAATTATAATTTCAATAGCATGAGCAAGACACATACAATTCTTTTATTATTATTTCTTAAACCCAAATGTGGAGAACATACAATGTCTTATTCTCTTTATTTCCAGACTATCATATTTTGGTTCATGAAGACAAGAAAATTCTATGTAGATAAATATTGTAATTTGGGGTACCATAAAAACACTGTGGTCTGCAGAATAATTGGGAGATGTATCCAGAAAAACTGTTTCTTATATAAAATAGATAGAGTTTGCATTTAATTTAAAGTCAAACATTTAAAAACCCAACATCTCCAAGATGATAACTAATCAACTTTGCATGTTTTAGTCCACATATAGAAAATTTAGAAAATTTTACAGCCTGCAATGGCTATAAAGTAAATTTCCTTTAAGGTGCCATTACTTCACAATTTCTCCAAGGGCATTTAGAGTAGAAAGGTCCAGAAAGCCCTCATTATTTATCTACTTTTATCCTATATGGGGTCCTCAGGCACAGACAGTTTTGCTCAACTATGGAAGCTCTATAATTAATGTTTGAAAGTAGTTGCTGCATGATTGACTATAAGGTTCACACTGTTTTTTTAAAGGCTAGTTGTAGTTGCACAGATGGAAAGGCTACCTTATTTGTAATTCATTTGCATACTCCTCATCTTCTCAACTCTTTTTTTTTGTATATAAGTTCTATACCCCCACCTCTATTATAGCCTTCTCAATAAAATTATCTCTGTAATTATGTACTCGAAAAATACCTTTTTCCCTTCTTTTTCCATCTTCCAGAGTGCCTTCTAAAAGGATCATACGTAGTGGGCATTCAGTAAATACTGTTAACTGACTCATCTCATCTTAGAAAATGAATTCTGGTTACTTTTTATGGTATGATTTTTACAGTGGGTGCCATTAATAAAATAATGGAGGTTGGTTCTGTCTGATTTAGGTGCTCATGAAAGCTCTACTCCTTTGACTCCGAGTTTAAAAGAACAGGAAAGATTAATGCTGGAATAATCAGTTTTACCCATTAGTTTTGGTTTTGTATTATATTCTTATATGACTTTTTTTAACCTTTCACACTCAATGAACCATTCTTTTTAACTAAGATTTTTTTAAGTTCAACAAAAGCAACTGAGAGATATAGACCACTGTATGCTACATTCACATGCAGAGTCTCCAGTCTACATTGAAATAAAGGTGCCTTTTTTGTAGATGTCATTCTTATTATGATTGTGACTAGATGTTTACTTCTCAATAGTAACTTCATTAACATATATGGTTATAAACCACTCCATGAATGTGAATATACTTATTATTAATTCACATGATCACTTCAAGTTGTGTTTCTGCCACCATTTTTAGAAAGGGAAAGGAAAAAAAAGATAAATGTGTAGAAAGGCCTCTCTGTTTCTTTTTCATATGAGGATCATCCAATAGGCCAAATGATGAGCTTAATCTATTGAGATGAAATTTAATTAGGATAAATGTCAAGTATTGTACTTGGTTCAAAAATATGTTTCCACAATAGAAGTTATAAGAGGAATTGAAGTTAATCTGAAAAACCTCTGCAGGTTTTGGTAGACTGTGAATTCAAAAGGTCAACAGTGTGATAGAGCAGCCAAAAAAAATGCTAACACAATTTTAGGCTGTACTAAGGGAGGCATCATGTCTAAGGCTAGGGAGCCAATGGTACCCCTGTATTTTTCTCCCCAGACAAAATATGGAATAGGTTTCTCGGAATGAGGTATAACATTTTAGAAAGGACATTTTTGAGATTAAGAAAATGCAAATCAGAGATGGCAAGCAGAGTGAAAAGGGTTTAAGGTTATTTTCCAATAGGAGAGTCTAAGGAAGTTTACCCTAAAGAAGACAAATATAAGTATAGAAATAATAGCTATCAGCAAGTACTTAGAAAGTCATTATTTGGAAGATAAGTTAGACTTTTCTTATTGGCCCTGCCTGGAAGGAGGTACTATTAAAGAATGGGTAAAAATTTAAGGAGAGCATGCATCAGCTTAATATAAAGAAAATTTTCTTATAAAATAGAGTTATTCCAAAACTGTATATTCTCTCTCAAGAAAGACAAGATTTCCCTTCTCTGAAAACCTTTAATCATAACTTGAATAAACATATGTCAGACATATATGTGGTATATATGAGAGAATACTTGTTCAAGTACAGATTGCACTACCTGTCCTCTGCAGTCTATTTCACCTTGGGACTTTGTGATTGGAATTACAATTATTGGAATTAACAAGGATCAATGTAGTTATACCCTAGTCTCTTTGACAAAGTTGATTTTCTCTTTCTGTTATTATTTTCCCACTTAACTTCATTTATACTATGGTTTTCTCCCCAATTATGCCAGGCCATATCCCTGTTATCAGTGATTATTTTCCCAATCTAATTCATCTTCCTACTCCCCTGCTTATGATCTTCATTCCTTTGTAATGGCTTATCTTTCACTTTTGAGGTAAAAAAAAACAAAGTGGATTTAGCTACTACATGAATAACACTTGTGTAGAACTTGAATGTAATATGCATGTTCCATATTAACATCCAGATCTGATTCAGTAAATATTTCATAAAATTCTATCAAGGGGCAGCTAGGTGGCACAGTGAGTAGAGCACCAGCCCTGGAGTCAGGAGGACCTGAGTTCAAATCGGGCCTCAGACAAATGGCACATTTACTAGCTATGTGATCTTGGGTAAGTTGCTTAACCCCAATTACCTTGCCTTTTCCCCTCAAAAAAAAAAAGAGAATCTTCGGTGGAGCCAAGATGTCAGCTGGAAAGCAGGGACTTGCGTGAGCTCCCCCCAAGTCCCTCCAAAAATCTATAAAAAAATGGCTCTGAACAAATTCTAGAACTGCAGAACTCACAAAATAACAGAGGGAAGCAGGGCTTCAGCCCAGGACATCCTGGATTGTCCCTGGTTAAGGTCTATTGCACACAGAACTGGGAGAGGGATGGATTAGAGACCAGCATAGGCGACAGCAGGACCAACCAGACCAGGAGCCAGGTGGAACAGGCCCTAGTGCCTTAAATCAGTGAGCTGTGGCAGTTACCAGACTTCTCTACCCACAAAAACCAAAGACAACAGAGGAGGTTAGTGGGAGAAATAAAAGCATAAACAGGGGGAATTAGGATGGAGAAAAAGACACAGATAGAAATCATAACCCTGAATGTCCAGGGGATGAACATTCTCACAAAACAGAAGCAGATAGAAGAATGGATTAAAAACCATAATCTTACAATATGCTGTTTACAAGAAACGCATTTGAAACAGGGGGATACACATAGGGTAAAGGTAAAAGGCTGGAGTAAAATATATTTTGCCTCAGCTAAAGTAAAAAAAGCAGGTGTAGCAATCCTAATCTCAGACAAAGCAAAAGTAAAGGTAGATTTAATTAAAAGAGATAAGGAAGGACACTATATCCTGCTAAAAAGCACCATAAACAATGAAGCAATATCATTGCTTACCATATATGCTCCAAGTGGTAAGGCATACAAATTCTTAGAGGAGAGGTTAAGGGAGTTACAGGAAGAAATAGACAGCAAAACTATAATATAGGGAGACTTCAACCTCCCCCTTTCTGAACTTGATAAATCTAACCTCAAAATAAATAAGAAAAAAGTTAAGGAGGTAAACAGAATTTTAGAAAAGGCATATATGATAGACCTCTGGAGAAAACTGAACGGGGATAAAAAGGAATATACTTTCTTCTCAAAAGTACATGGTACATACTCAAAAATTGACCATATACTAGGGCATAAAAACCTCACAATCCAGGGCAGAAAAGCAGAATTAGTCAATGCATCCTTTTCAGATCATGATGCAATAAGAATCATTTTTAATAAAGTACCATGGAAAAATAAGCTAAAAACTAATTGGGAATTAAATAATTTAATTCTAAAGAATGAGTGGGCCAAAGAACAAATTAGAGAAACAATTAATAATTTCATTCAAGAGAATGACAATAATGAAACAACATACCAAAACTTATGGGATGCAGCAAAAGCAGTTCTTAGGGGAGGTTTTATACCCCTAAATGCCTACATGAATAAAATAGGGAAAAAGGAGATCAATGATCTGGGCATACAGCTGAAAAAGCTAGAAAAAGAGCAAATTGAAAACCCTCAATTAAATACCAAATTAGAAATAATGAAAATCAAAGGAGAGATTAATAAAATTGAAACCAAGAAAACTATTGAATTAATAAATAAAACAAAGAGCTGGTTTTATGAAAAAACCAATAAAATTGATAAACCTTTGGCCCATTTGATTAAAAGAAGAAAATAAAATTACCAGTATCAAAAATGAAAAGGGTGAGGTCACCTCTAATGAAGAGGAAATCAAAACAATAATTAGGAATTATTTTGCCCAACTGTATGCCCATAAATTTGACAACCTTAGAGATATGGATGAATATCTACAAAAACATAAACTCCCCAGGCTAACAGAGAAGGAAGTGAAATTTCTTAATAACCCCATATCAGAAAAAGAAATTGAGCATGCCATCAATGAACTCCCTAGGAAAAAATCTCCAGGGCCAGATGGTTTTACATGTAAATTCTATCAAACATTTAAAGCACAACTAATTCCAATACTCTGTCGACTATTTGGGAAAATAGGTGAAGAAGGAGTCCTACCAAATTCTTTTTATGACACAAATATGGTACTAATTCCCAAACCAGGTAGGGTCAAAACAGAGAAAGAAAATTATAGACCAATTTCTCTAATGAATATTGATGCAAAAATTTTAAATAAAATATTAGCAAAAAGATTGCAGCAACTCATCATGAGAATAATACACTATGGCCAGGCAGGATTTATTCCAGGAATGCAAGGCTGGTTCAATATTAGGAAAACTATTAGCATAATTCACCATATCAACAACAAAACTAGCAGAAACCATATGATCATCTCAATAGTCACAGAATAAGCCTTTGACAAAGTACAACATCCATTCCTATTAAAAACACTAGAAAGCATAGGAATAAGGGGAACCTTCCTCAAAATTATAAATAGCTTCTACCTAAAACCATCGACAAGCATTATTTGTAATGGGGATAAACTAGATGCATTCCCAATAAGATCAGGGGTGAAACAAGGATGTCCATTATCACCCCTATTATTCAATTTGGTACTAGAAACATTAGCTGTAGCAATAAGAGAAGAAAAAGAAATTGAAGGAATTAGAATAGGAAAAGAAGAAACTAAATTATCACTTTTTGCAGATGATATGATGATCTATCTAGAGAATCAAGTAAAAAACTACTTGAAATAATAAACAACTTTAGCAAAGTTGCAGGATATAAAATAAACCCACATAAATCCTCAGCATTCCTATACATTACTGACAAAGCCCAACAGCAAGAGATAGAAAGAGAAATTCCATTCAAAGTTACTGAAGGCACTATAAAATATTTGGGAATCTATTTGCCAAGACAAACCCAGGGCCTATATGAACATAACTATGAAACACTTTTCACACGAATAAAATCAGATCTAAATAAATGGAAAAATATAAGTTGCTCATGGTTAGGCCAAGCTACTATAGTAAAAATGACAATTTTACCTAAATTAATCTATCTATTCAGTGCCATACCAATCGAACTACCAAAAAATTATTTTACTGAGCTGGACAAAATAATAACAAAATTCATCTGGAAAAACAAGAGGTCTAGAGTATCTAGGGTATTAATGAAAAGACATGCTAGAGAAGGTGGCTTAGCCACACCGGATATTAAACTGTACTATGCAGCAGCAGTCATCAAAACTGCCTGGTACTGGTTAAGAAACAGGGGTGTGGAACAGTGGAATAGGATAGGTACACAAGTAGGAGAAATCAACAAGTTTAGCAAGCTACTCTTTGATAAACCCAAAGAGGCCAGCTTCTGGGCTAATAATTCACTATTTCACAAAAACTGTTGGGAAAATTGGAAAATGGTAGGGCAAAAACTGGGCATAGACTAATATCTTACACCATATACCAAAATAAAGTCAAAATGGGTTCATGATTTAGGAGTAAAAGCTGATACTATAAGTAATTTGGGAAAGCAAGGAATAGTTTACTTATCAGATTTATGGAAAAGTAAAGAATTCATGACTCAACAAGAGATAGAGAGCATTACAAAATGCAAAATGGATAATTTTAATTATGTCAAATTGAAATGTTTTTGTACAAAAAAAGCCAATGCAACAAGAATTAGGAGGGAAGCAGAAAATTTGGAGAAAATCTTTGCAACTAGTATCTCTGATAAAGGCCTCATTTCTAAAATATACAGGGAACTGAGCCAAATATATAGGAATCCAAGCCATTCCCCAATTGAGAAATGGTCAAAGGATATGAACAGGCAGTTTTCAGAGGAAGAAATTAAAGCTATCTATAGGCATATGAAAAAATGCTCTGGATCACTACTGATTAGAGAAATGCAAATCAAAACAACCCTTAGATACCACATCTCTCCTGTCAGATTGGCTAAAATCACAAAACAGGAAAATGATAAATGCTGGAAAGGATGTGGGGAAATTGGAACATTGTTGCATTGCTGGTGGAGTTGTGAGCTGATCCAGCCATTTTGGAGAGCAGTTTAGAACTGTGCCCAAAGGGCTCTAGATATGTTCATACCCTTTGACCCAGCAATACCACTTCTAGGGTTGTATCCCAAAGAAATCACACAAGCGGGAAAAGGACCCATATGTACAAGGATATTTATAGCAGCTCTTTTTGTGGTAGCCAAGAATTGGAAATCAAAGGGATGCCCAGCAATTGGGGAATGGCTGAACAAGCTGTGGTATATGACGGTGATGGAATACTATTGTGCCATAAGAAATGGGGATGATGCAGACTTCGTAACAACCTGGAAAAACCTACACGACATAATGCTGAGTGAGCGGAGCACAGCCAGGAGAACGTTGTGCACAGCCACAGATATTACTTACATCCCTTCAAACTCATGTTCTCCAAATCATCTGCAGATACCTCTGGGTAGTTATCTCTCAGTCAAAAGAGAGCAAACCCTATGGGCTACTGTGTTCCCTACTGTTAGCTTCTGGAGCTTTTCTCCCAAGGATGGTGTGGGGTTTGGGTGGCTGATCAGGGGAATGTTGGGAATGCCCACCTACTGGTTCTAGAAGCAGGGCACAAGCAAGCTGACCTGATATAATCCCTGGTTGTGACTGCAGGCAAGGAGGAACAAACACACATGGTAATTGAGATCACAGAAGGGTGGAGCCCTGCTTGTTGTGGTCACTTGTAGGAGACATGAGTCTTTTTTTTTTCAGTTTCAGGGCACAGGGGCAATCTGAATCTTGCACCCAACTGAAGGACTGCAGGAAGCAAGAGAATTTGCAAGGCCATTGGTGCTGGTGGCCCTGGTCACAGTTCAGGGGCTAAGAAGAGTACCTGAGGTCATTTATAGACCACGGTATGAAGAAGATGAGCAGTGATCACGCCTGGCCTTGGATTATAGAATATTAGAAGAACCAAGAGATTAAAGGCCACAGATGAAGCTCAGAAACAACAACATGAAAAACCTGAAGCCTGGGATATTATTTCCCCATACCCTAGGAGCAGAGTAAAACCCTAACATAAAGTTTTTTTTTGTTTTTTTTTTGTTTTTTGCTTTTTTTTTGGCAGGGCAATTGGGGTTAAGTGACTTGCCCAAGGTCACACAGCTAGTACATGTGGCAAGTGTCTGAGGCCAGATTTGAACTCAGGTCCTCCTGACTCCAGGGCCGGTGCTCTACTCACTGCGCCACCTAGCTGCCCCTACCCTAACATAAAGTTAACAGGCAAGAAATAGATGGCTAAAAAATGAGTAAAAGCAGAGAAAGAATCTGACCAGAGTACGTTTTTATGGTGATAGAGAATGTCAGGGTTCAAATTCAGAAGAAGACAAAATAGCTTCTTGTTAAACCTCAAAGTAAAATGTAAAATGGTCACAAGCACAAAAAGAGTTCTTGGATGAGCTTCTAAATTACTTTAAAAATCAAATAATAGAGGTCGAGTAAAATTTGGAAAATAAATAAGAGAAATGGAAGAAAAGCAAGAAAACTGTAAAAAGTAATCCAACCAATTGGAAAAGGAGATAAAAAAATTTGACAGAAAAAAAAACTCCTTAAAAATTATAATTGGGCAAAGGGAAACTAATGACTTCACAAGATATCAAGAAATAATGAAATAAACTAAAAGAATGAAAAAATAGAAAAACAACTGAACTGGAAAACAGATTGGGAGGAAATATAAGAATTGCTAAATGACCTGAAAGTTGTGATAAAATAAAAGAATTTAGATACCATACATCATGAAATTATTAAAGAAAATTTCCCTGAAGTTCTAGAAATAGAGGATAAAACAGAAATTGAAAAAAAAATCTACCAATCACCACCTGAAAGAGATACCAAAATGAAAACTCACAGGAACATTATACATAAACTGAAAAGCAATGAGGGAAAGCAGAAAATATTACAAACAAATAGGAAGGAGCCATTTAAATATTGTGAAACTACAGTCAGAATGATAAAAGATTTAGCAGCTTCTACATTAAAAAGACCAAAAAGCATGGAATATAGTATTCCAAAAATTAGAAGGGCTTGATTTGCAACCAAAAATAACCTATCAGCAAAACTGAGTGTAATGTTGCAAAGGAAAAAAGGGAATTGAAAGAACTAAAGGACATTTAAGTAGTCTTGAGGAAAAGACCAGAACTCAACAAAAATTTGACTTACAAGAATCAGGAGAAATGTAAGAAGGTAAACATGAAAGACCAATTATAAGGAATATTATGATGTTAAGATGTTTACTTCTTAAGGGTAAAAATATAACTCAAGAATGTTATCATTACCAGGGTAATTTAAAAAAAAAACATACATAGATAGAAGGCTTGGGGTTGAGCTTATCGTGTTGGAATGATTCCAAAAAATAAAATTTGGTACACAGAAGTAAAAAGAAGCAAATTATATTATATACAAAATAGACATGAATGGAAGAACTGTTACAGTGGAGGGAAGGATAGGATGGTGGGTAGATAGTGCAAGAACCTTATTCTCATCAGAACTGGGTTAAAGAGGGAATAATATATATATATATATATATATATATATATATATATATATATATATATATATATATATTTGGTAGCATTTAGTAGGGTATAAAGCTTCTTAACTAACAAAGAAATAGAAAGACAAAGGGATAGAATAAGGGAAGGACTTTTAAGAGGGTGTACAGATTAAGGAGGCAATGGTCAGAAGTAAATTAGATTTCTGAGGAAAGATAAGAGGGGGAGAGAGACAGAGAGAATGAGGAAAAATAGGTTGGAAGGAAAGACCCATCTAGTAATTGTAGCTTTGAATGTGAATAGGATAAACTCATCCATAAAATGGAAGTGGATAGCAGAATGAATTTTACCAAACGACCCAAAAACATATCTTTTACAAGAAACACATTTCAAGAATGAGTTAAAGAGGGAACCATATACACGTACATATAGTACATATATATGTGTGTGTGTATGTATATGTGTACATGTATACATGGAGAGAGAGAGAGAGAGAGAGAGAGAGAGAGAGAGGGGAATAAAAGTCTTCTAAATTCAGAAAGAAATAAAAGACTAAGGGGATAGGGAGGAGAGGAGGATAAGGGAGGGATTTCAGAGTAAGGAGAGAGGATAAGGGAGTGATCTTTGGTTGGAAGTAAGTTAAGTAATAGGTAGCTGGTAGAAGTAAAGTAGAGGAGTCAGGAGGGATAGTAAATAGGAGATACACACAAACATAAAATAAAGATCAGGAATAGAATTTATTAGGGAAAAAATCAGGGGTAGTAATCATGATCTCAGACAAAGTTAAAGCTAAAATACATTTAATCAAAAGAGAAAAATAGGGAAACTACACTATATGTCACCCATATTAATCAATATTGTTTTAGGTTATTTAAAATAACAAGACAGTATAAGGTTGGAATATTGCTGTGGTATAGGAAACAATGAATTGATAGACTTAGAAAAATATGGAAACACTAGGACATCTGAAGGAAGACATCCACTCTCAGAGAAAAAGAGGACAAACTCATACAGACTTACATAGATGCATATGAATGCAAAAAGAAATTGAACAGACAATAAGTGAGTTTCCTAAGAAAAAAGAATCAGAACTAAATTGATTTACAAGTGAATTCTACCAAATACTTAAATATCAGCTAATTTCAATACTAAATAAATTATTTGAAATAGTAGGCAAAGCAGGAGTCCTACTAAATGCATTTTATGAAATAAATATTGGGTTGATACCTAAACCAGGAAGAATAAAAAGAGAGAAACAAAATTATAGACCAATTTCACCAATGAATATGAATGCAAAAATCCTAAGTGAAATATTAGCTAGGAGGCCACAATAATATATGACAAAGATTACATATTATGACCAAGTGGGATTTATACCAGGAATAGAAGGCTGGTTCAACATAAGGACAACTATTAATACAATTGATTACATCAATTAAAAAAGTAACAAAAACTACATGGTTATATCAAAAGTTACGGAAAAAGCTTTTTGACAAAGTACAACACTCATTCTTGAAAAAAAACACTTGAAAGCATAGGTACAAAAAGATTTTTCCTTAAAATAATAAGAAGTATTTAAAACCGTCAGCAACCATTCTCTATAAGCTAGAAACTTTCTTAATAAAATCAAGAGTGAAACAAGGGTACTCATTATCACCAACATTGTTCAATATTGTACTAGAAATACTAGGAATACCAATAAGAAGAAAGAGACTGAAGGAATCAGAATGAATAATGAGATAATGTGAAAATGAGCAAACTGTAAAAAAAAAATTTGACTATAAAACTTACTTTGGTGACAAAGAAGATCAAAACATGCAACTAGAAGACAACAAAGTCAAAGCCCCTGCACCCAAAGCATCCAAGAAAAATATGAATTGGTCTTAAGGCACAGAAGAGCTCAAAAAGATTTTGAAAATCAAGCATGAGAAGTAGAGGAAAAATTGGGTAGAGAAATGAGAGTGATGCAAGAAAATAATGAAAAACAAGTCAACAGCTACAATGTCAGTGGAATAGAAATATCTTTCCCATCCATGAAGAGGCCTATGTGAGCCCTGAGTCACATAGAATCCATTGGGGGAGGGAAGCTTGCTTAGGGGAGGCTTGCTTGTAGGAAGGCTTTCACAGCTTTTGGTACTAAGCTAACTAGGCACTGAGTCACTGGGGTTGTGATGCCTTCTGGCATTGAGCCTATTAACTGAAAGGGTATATATGTGTATGTATGTATGTATGTATTATGTATGTATTATGTATATTCTGAGTTGGTATTTTGCTTTGGGTGCTGACTTATGAGAAGGACCTTGTGATTCCCTGATAGAGACTCTGAGTAACCATGTATTCAGACCCCTGACTGCTCAGAGGTAAAGGCTCTCTAAATCCAGTGGTGTATGTAAAGTGTATCACAATATTGCTTTTATCAGGCAGTCAGAGCCCTGTCTGTTGCTCTTTATGATAATTTCTCTGCTTGTATTTTCTCTAACATTCAGGGAGCTGACTTTTCCCCTTAGCTGCCAAAGGTAATTAAAGAAGATTGTTGACCAAGAGCTGGTTTTATGAAAAAAAAAAACAATAAAATTGGTAAACCTTTGATCAATACGATTTAAAAAAGAAAGAATAAAATCAAATTACCAATGTAGAGGAAACTAAAACAATAGTTAGGAATTATTTTGCCCAGTGGTATGCCCATAAATTTCACAAGCTTAGAGATATGGTTGAATATCTACAAAAATATAAATTGCCCTGGTTAACAAGAGAGGAAGTAAAGTTCCTAAATAACCCCATCTCAGAAAAAGAAATTGAGCAAGCCATCAACAAACTCCCTAGGAAAAAATCTCCAGGACAAGATGGTTTTACATGTGAATTTTATCAAACATTTAAAGAACAATTAAATCCTTTACTTTATAGACTATTTGGGAAAATAGGTGAAGAAGGAGTCCTACCAAATTCTTTTTATGACACAAATATGGTACTAATTCCCAAACCAGGAAGAATCAAAAGAGAGAAAGAAAATTATAGACCAATTTCCCTAATCAATATTGATGCAAAAATTTTAAATAGTATATTAGTAAAAAGATTGCAGCAATTTCTCATGAGAATAATACCCTATGACCAGGTAGTATTAATTCCAGGAATGCAGGGCTGGTTCCATATTAGGAAAAGTATCAGCATAATTGAACATATCAACAACAAAACTAGGAGAAACCATATGATCATCTCAATAGCTGCAGGAAAAGCCTTTGACAAAATACAACACCCATTCCTATTAAAAACACTAGAAAGCATAGGAATAAATGGAGCCTTCCTTAAAATTATAAATAGCATCCACCTAAAACCATCAACAAGCATTATTTGTAATGGGGATAAGCTAGATGCATTCCCAATAAGATCAAGGTTGAAACTATCACCCCCACTATTCAATTTGGTACTAGAAATGTTAGCTGTAGCAGTAAGAGAAGAAAAGGAAACTGAAGGAATTAGAATAGGCAGAGGAGAAACCAAATTATGACTTTTTGCAGATGATATGTTGATTTACTTACAGAATCCTAGAGAATCAAGTAAAAAACCACTTGAAATAATAAAAAACTTTAGCAAAGTTGCAGGATATAAAATAAACCCATATAAATCCCCAGCATTCCTACATATTATGCACAAAGCCCAACTGCAAGAGATAGAAAGAGAAATTCCATTCAAAGTTACTGTAAACACTATAAAATATTTGGGAGTCTATCTGCCAAGACAAATGCAGGGCCTATATAAACATAATTATGAAACACTTTTCATGTGAATAAAGTCAGATCTAAATAAATGGAAAAATATCAGTTGCCCATGGTTAGGCTGAGCTAATGTAATGAAAATGACAATTTTACCTAAATTAATTTATTTATTCAGTGCCATACCAATTAAACTACCAAAAAATTATTTTACAGAGCTGGATAAAATAATAATAAAATTCATCTGGAAGAACAAGAGGTCTAGAATATCTAGGGAATTAATGAAAAGAAATGCTAGGGAAGGTGACCTAGCCATACCAGATATTAAACTGTACTATAAAGCAGAAATCATCAAAACTACTTGGTATTGGCTGAGAAAGAGTGGTGGATCAGTAGAATAGCATAGGTACACAAGAGGCAGTAGTCAACGACTATGGCAATCTGCTATTTGATAAACCCAAAGAATCCAGCTTCTGGGCTAGGAATTCACGATTTCACAACAACTGCTGGGAAAATTGGAAAATGGTAGGGCAGAAACCGGGCACAGACCAATATCCTACACCATATACCAAAATAAAGTCAAAATGGGTTCATGATTTAGGAATGAAGGCTGAAACTACAAGCAATTTGGGAGAGCAAGGAATAGTTTACCTATCACATTCATGAAAAAGCAAAGAATTCATGACGCAACAAGAGACAGAGAGCATTACAAAATGCAAAATGGATAATTTTGATTATGTTAAATTGAAAAGATTTTGTACAAAAAAAGCCAATGTAACAAAGATTAGGAGGGAAGCAGAAAATTGGGAGAAAATCTTTACAACCAGCATCTCTGATAAAGGCCTCATCTCTAAAATATACAAGGAACTGATCCAAATTTATAGGAATACAAGTCATTCCCCAATTGAGAAATGGTCAAAGGATATGAACAGGAAGTTTTCAGAGGAAGAAATTAAAGATATCTATAGGCATATGAAAAAATGCTCTAAATTACTACTGATTATAGAAATGCAAATCAAAACAACTCTTAGGAATCATGTTGCTCCTGTCAGATTGGCTAAAATTACAAAACAGGAAAATGATAAATTCTGGAAAAATTGGAACATTGTCACATTGCTGGTGGAGTTGTGAACTGATCCAAACATTCTGGAAAGCAATTTGGAACTATGCCCAAAGGGCTATAAAAATGTTCATACCCTTTGCCCCAGCAATACTAATTCTAGGGTTGTATCCCAAAGAGATCACACAATTGGGAAAAGGACCCATGTGTACAAAAATATTTATAGTGTCTCTTTTTGTAGTAGCAAAGAATTGGAAATCAAGGGGATGCCCATCAATTTGGGAATGACTAAACAAGTTGTGGTATATGAAAGTAATGGAATACTATTATGCTATAAGAAATGAGGAAGATATGGACTTCATAATAACCTGGAAAAACGTACATGATATAATGCTGAGTGAATGGAGCAGAACCAGGAGAACATTATACACAACCACAGAGATATGGATTCTGTGATGACTAACCCTGATAGACTTCACTCTTCTCAGCAATACAAGGTTCAAAGACAATTCCATAGGACTCATGATGGAGAGAGCTATCTACCTCCAAAGAAAGAATTATGGAGTCTCAATGCAGATTGAGGCACACTGTAAGCTCTCCATTTTTCCCCCTTGGTTTTTCTTTTTTTTTCCTCTTTAGTTTTTGTTTTTTGTTTTGTTTCTTCTTTCTCATGATTCATTCCATTGGTAATAATTCTTCTTTACAACTTGACTGTTGTGTAAATATGTTCGAGGCAAAGTTGTACATAGAACATGTATTGGATTCCATGCCATCTTGTGGAGGGATTGGGAAGGGGGGAAGAAAATCTGGAACTCAAAATTATGTGGAACTGAGTTTTGTAAGCTAAAAATAAAAAAAAAGATCTTAATTATAAAAAAGATGATTGTTGACCTCTTTAAAGTTGCTTTCCTTTAAATGAAGATATAAGAGCCTGTACTAGCAGGCTATCCTGGGTATGCTAGGGTGCTAGTTGTTATAACAGTTTACTAAAGGAGACCCCCCAAAAGTGCTGAAGAAAATAACACCTTAAACAATAGACTAATCCAAATGGCAAAAGAAGGTCAAAATGAGGAGCCAATGAGGAGAAGAATGCCTTAAAAAGCATAATTGGCCAAATGGAAAAGGAAGTCCAAAAGTTGAAAATAATTCCTTAAAAATTAGAATAGAACAAATGGAAGCTAATAAGTCTATGAGAACTGAAGAAATTATAAAATAGGACCAAAAGAACAAAAAAAAATAGAAGACAATGTGAAATATCTCATTTGAAAAACAACTGACCTGGGAAATAGATCCAAGAGAGAGAATTTAAAACTTATTGGACTACCTGAAAACCATGATCAAAAAAAGAACCTAGATATCATCTTTCAAGAAATTATCAAGGAAAACTGCCCTGATGTTCTAGGAGCAGAACATAAAACAGAAATCGAAAGAATCCAACCTCACCTCCTGAAAGAGATCCCAAAAGAAAAATTCCTGGGAGTATTGTAGCAAAATTCTTGAGTTCCTAGGTCAAGGAGAAAATATTACAAGCAGCCAAAAACAATAAAAGTATTGTGGAAACACAATCAGGATAACACAAAACTTAGCGGCTTCTACATTGAGGGATCAAAGGGCTTGGAATAAGATATTCCAGGGGTCAAAGGAGCTAGGATTAAAACCAAGAATCACCCACCCAGCAAAACTGAACATAATATTAAAGGGAAAAATTGTATATTCCATGTAATAGAGGACTTTAAAGCATTCTTGATGAAAAGATCAGAGCTGAATAGAAAATTTGACTTTCAAATACAAGATTTAAGAGAAGCATGAAATAGTGAACAGGAAAGAGAAATCATAAGGGACTTATTAATGTTGAACTATTTACATTCCTACATGGAAAGATGATATTTGCAACTCATGAGACCTTTCTAAGTATTAGGGTAGTTGGAGGATACACACACACACACTCACACACATATGTATACACATATATATGTGTGTGTATGTATGTGTATGTATGTGTGTATATGTGTATATGTGTGTATATATGTGTATATGTATATATACATATATATGTGTGTGTGTCTGTGTGTGTGTGTGTGTGTCTGTGTGTGTGTATACACAGAGGGCACAGGGTGAGTTGAATATGAAGAGATGATATCTGAAAAGCAAAATTATGGGGTAAGAGAAGAATGTACTGGGACAAAGAGAAAGGGAGAGGTAGAATGGAGTAAATTATCTCACATAAAGGCAAGAAAAAACCTTTACAGTGGAGGGGAAGAGGGGAGGTGAGAAGGAATGAGTGAACCTTACTCCCATCAGATTTGGATTAAGGAGGGAATAACATACACACTCACTTGGGTATGGAAATCTATCTTACCTTACCAGGAAAGTAGGGGAGAAGGGGATGACAAAGGGTGGGGGAGAGAAAAGAGGGCAAATAGGGGGAGGGGTAACCAGAAGCAAACACTTTTGAGCTGGTACAGGGTCAAAGGAGAGAACAGAATAAATGGGGGGCAAGATAGGATAGAGGGAAATACAGTTAGCCATTCACAACGTGACTATTATGGAAGTGTTTTGTATAACTACACATGTATAACCTACATCAAACTTCTTGCCTTCTCAATGAGGTTAGGTGTTGAAGGAGAAAGGGAGAGAATGTGGAACTCTAAGTTCTAAAAACCAATGTTAAAAATTGTTTTTACATGCAACTGGGAAATAAGATATCCAAGCAGTGGGGTATAGAAATTTATCTTGCCCTACAGGAAAAAGAAGGTAAGGGGATAAGAGAAGGGGGGGTGATAGAAGGGAGGGCAGATTGGGGGAAGGGGTAATCAGAATGCACACCATCTTGGTGTGAGCAGAGGGGAGACATGGGGAGAAAATTTCGAACTCAAAATCTCGTGGAAGTGAATGTTGAAAACTAAAAATAAATTAATTTTTAAAAAGAAAAGAAAAAAAGAAATACTACTGTGCTATAGGAAATGATTAGCTTGATGATCTTAGAAAAAATGAAGAGAGAAATGAGTAGAACCAATAGAACACTGTATATAACAGCAATTCTGTTTTAAGAACAACTTTGAGTGAATTATAAATACCCAAATTAACTACAAAGGATATTTATACATAGATAAACATTTATATGTATACACATGCATATGTATATATACACATGTAAAATTATACTAAACATACTTCTATTTATCAGTTCTTTCTCTGGATATAGGTCTCAGAACTGCAGGAGGAGAAGACACAGGCAAGCAGACAGATAGTATTTTTCAGTGAGTGTTTATGGGAAGGCCCCAGAAGAGGAGAAGGTTATGGGATGGTTTGGCTCCCTCCCGTGATATTGTATTTTAAGTTCTTTGCTGTTATAATGAAGTAGACTTACCAGTTTGGGGATATAATTGCTGCTATGTTGAATTGGAGCTATTGCTTTTGGGATTTGATCCTCTGGTATCTGAATAAATGTTTTACTTCTTCTGCTTTCTATATGGAGATTCTCTTATATTCTGTGATAGTATACAGGCATATTTGTGGTCACCATTGATTTTATGACACTTGCCTTACTGATACATTGTATATATGTATGTATGTATGTATGTGTGTGTGTGTGTGTATATATATACATATATTTGTATCTAATGGTAAGCATCTCTAGGGCAGAACTAGGGGAAGGAAGAAAAAAGAAAAAAAAAGAATTTTACATGGTAACTTTGTTTTATAGGAAGTTGAACATAATAGATTTGTAGTTTCATGTTCAATTGTATTTTTAAAAATTATACTATTATGGAAATGTTTATTTTATTCTATAAATTAAAAATGAAATAAAAAGAAAGCAAAAAAGAAAATACTGGAGAATCAGCAAAGATATTGAGACAAGAGATTCAGCAAAGTTGTAGCTTACAAAATAATTTCATAACAATCAGCATAATTTCTTTATAACGAAATCTAAAAGGAAATCATAGAAATGGAAGTCCCAATGAAAAATAATTGCAAAGTACATAAAATATTTGGAAGTCAGTCTACCAAATCACACGCAAAACTTGCATAAATCCAATTATAAAATATTACTTAAGAGGATAAAGAACTGAAGTAGCCAGAGTAATATACTTTGTACGTGGTTTGGCTCTGTCAATAAAACATGAATTATAATACTATCAAAGTTAATTTATAGTTTCAATATTATGTCAATGAAATTATCTAAGGGATTCTTTGTAGAACTTGATAAAGTCATATTAAAATCAATTTGTAGAAGCAAAATATCTAGAATAACAAGGAAAATAAATTAAATTAAATGAAAACTCTAACCCTCGAACTTCATTATAAAGCAGCAGTCATTAGACCATTAGGTACTGTTTAAAAATATAGTAGATCATTTTAACAAACTAGAATAAAGAGAACCTGAGATGACCTCAATTTTGCAGTGTTCAACAAATGTGAAAATATCAATTACTTTAGAAAGATTTCACTATTTGATAGGAATTGGTGAGAAACTTTGAAAGCACTCTGGTAAAAATTAGGCTTAGACCAACACCTTACTCCATATTCCAAAATACATTCAAGCTAGATACATAACTTAATATCAAAATCATATCATAAACAAATCCGAAGAGAACCAAATCATATGCCTTTCACAGGTATATGAAGGAGAATTATTTTTAATCAGAAGATAGAGGCAATAAAAAAGATAAATGAGTTTGATAATATGAAATTGAAAGATTTCTCTGCAAATTAATGTACCTAGTACAATATTGGAAAGAAACAGATCAAATAGGAAAAAAGTATACTTTTGGGTGTAAGGGCTTGGTTATATACATACATATATGTTTGTGAGTGTGTATGTGTATAGATATGGATATGTACATAGGTATATTGCATATACACACGCTTAGGTGTATATGCATGTTACAATATACACAGAAAACATATACATATATTTCTAAAAAACATTCACTAATAGTGTGAAAGAATATAAACTGATCCCAAAAGAATTAGAACTGTAAGCCATCATATTACTAAATCCCCAAAATCATTCCTAATAAGAGAAACACAATTTTTAAAAATATTTTACCTCATATTCAGGAAATCGATGAAGATGAGGAAAAAATGAGAATAAACATTGTTGGCATGAGTTGTGGGATGATAGACACACGGGCATTTCTGGAGGAGCTATAAACTAGTAGAAATATTTTGGAAAACATTTTTGAAATTATATAAATAAAGTGACTAAAATGTGACCCTTTGAAGTTAACATTACATTATTAAGCAAATACCTATCCCAAGAAGGAAGGAATTTAAGACAGGTCAACCTGAAATAAAGAATTCCAAAATAGCAAAACCTACAGTCTTTCAAACAATACTTGGGAATTACAATCCAGGGCCACCAAGCAGCACCACAGTTCAGGAGTGCAGGTGAGGAACAGAAAGGCATAGGATTGCACATATTTCAACTAGGAGGGAGTCTCTTAGGAAGCACAGCCTCAATAAGCTGTTACATAAATTGTTTTGCATAGCATCCAAAAGTATATAGAGAAGGCTGGGGGAGGCTCCAGGATGGTAATCGGGCACCTTTTTTGTACGTCTTTCCCTTTTTTAAATTGGTTTTGAGAGCTCTCTTTTTAAGTGGTTTTGATTTCCCTTAGGCAATTTGAGGACCTGGGATCTGACAAGGTCAGACACTTAGGAAAGAAGGTAGGAAGGAAGGAAGGAAGGAAGGCCGGAGGGAGGGAGGGAGGCAGGGGAGGAGGAATAAAAGAAAAATGGGAAGGAGGGAGGCATGGAGGGAGGAAGAGATGGCGGGAGGGTGGAGATAGAGGAATACACTAATGAAGAATGAGGATGGAGTGAGAAAAACTTACTGGTTTTGAAAGGGTGTATAAGAATATCCAAATATGGAGAGATTTGAATATGCATACATGCAAAAACACTAAATCCAATAAAGAAAATGATGGGTACAGGAAGAAAAACATGTGGTGTCTGGAAAAGGGTAATATCAGGCTGGGAATAGTCACAAACTCAAAATCCACTTCAGAAGAATGAGTCACAAAGAGAATGAGTAATAAAAAGAGAGAAAGGAAGTTTATTTATCAGTGATTAGTGTTTTTACTAGATATAGAGAAGAAAGGTAGAGAATGGTATCAGGCCACTTCTGCTGTAAATTACTACTGTGAGTCACACTCCTTTTCTTTCTCCTTCTTCATTGAAAAGATGGAGTGGCTAAGCAATGAGAGAAAAAAGTATCAGTATATAATTGAAAGAAAAAACACAGTTACTAATAATAATGCTTAACTTGAATGAGATAAAGTCACCTAGAAAATGAAGCTGTGCAGTTGAGTGTATCGAAAGGCTGAATACAAAAGCATGTTCTTTGCAAAAAATAAAATAAAGGATATATATTTACATAGAGTTGAATGAGAAACTATAACAGAATGTATTATTCCTTAAAGAAAATTAATAAAGCAAGGGGTTGATATTGATTATCTTAAAGATGGCAACAGTAAAAATTAGACAGTTAACAAGGATAAACAAGGAAACTACATAAAGTGCTATATTGATCATTCTAACACTTGATATGTATGCATTATAACAGTGAGTAAGTAATTAAAGAAAATATCTTTTGAGGAAAAAAATAAATATTTAGAGGAAAATTTATATCAAAGAAGAGATAAATGATTAGAAGAATCATGACATTTTAATGGATTAGAATGCTATTTCACTCTGATATGACAAATTCACAGAAATTTGTAAGAATTGTATAAACTAATGCAAAGGAAAGCCAGCAGAAAAACTTACACAGCGACCACAATAGTTTAAATGAAAATGGTCTTAAAGGTTTCAAATTTGTAACCAACAAAGTTAACAGCAATGATGTCAAAAAACTGAAAATGAAGCGTGCCCCAAACCACTTGGAAAAGATTTTATGGTATATAGGAAAAGAGTAAGACACACATGGTCAATTCCTGATTCGTAATGTTGGTTTTATGAATAGTTTGTATTTGAAGGTTGACTGATTTAGTATTAAGTGACAGAGATGATAGAAAGGAGAGAGGAATGGAGTGAGGGAGGAAGAAGAAAAAAAAGGAGAAGAAATGTAGCAATGGGAGGAGAGAGTGAGAGAGAGAAGAGAGAGAGATGATAAAACTTAAAAAACAGCAAAGCAAGCAATAATAAGTTTCAAAAGGGGGACTGTAATTATCAAGTTACTATCTGAAAAGAGCATTTTAAAATCTGGAAACATTCAACCATCTTCAAGGTATTATCACATTGTTTTACTTTTACTGTTTCATAATATTTTCCCCCATGAGTGCCTCCTGATCCAAAGCATCTGTGCATGATGCAAAAACAGCAGCTGAGGTTGTGCTCCAAGGAGTGACTCAGAAAAATAGACTTGTTTCAAGAGAGGAACTTTAGGAAGATCTAAGAGTTCAGCTACTTGTTTATAATGGATATGTAGTTTTATCAGAGATGTGCAGGGGCGGGGGGAAGAAAAAACATGTTTAAATGAAGCTTGTAACCAGGAATGAGCATAACTGTTAAATTGAGAATTTCTTGACTATTTCTGGTAAAGGTATCAACATTCTTTCATTTGCCCAAGTTCATAACCTGTTCTTCAACTCTACTCTCACTTTCCCTCAACCCCAATATACTCAATATATTGCTAAAACTTGACATTTCTCCCTCCACATTTTCACTGGTGTAGCTCTCCTTCTTGCTACTAACACGACAGACATTATAGTTCAATACCTCATCATCTTTCACAAAGGCTTCTGTCTAGATTCTCTGCCTCTTAGTTCCTTCCCAATCTATTCTGTCTCCACTACTACCAAAGTGAATTTCCTTAAGAATGTATCTGACCATGTAACTTCCTTGCAAAATCAACTCCATAGGTTCACTATTGCCTCTAGGATGGAATATAAATCCTCTGGTTATCTTTTAAAATCCTCTACAACCTTATACAACCCCTTCCCAGCCTCATAATACATTACCACCAAAACCAACACTAGCACCACTTAACAATCTGTTCTTTCCCTCTAGGATTAGTTTCGATTAACATAGTATGTATCTTTTTGTTTATATACATGGTTGTTTGCATGTTGTCTCCCCCTTTAGAATATGAGTTCCTTAAGGCCTGGAACCCTGTTTTTGCCTTTCTTTTTATTTCAGTCATTATCTTAGCGCCTGCCACCTAACAAATGCTTAATAAATGCTGCTTGACTCATTCTTCAATTCAGCCAAACTGGCTTTCTTTCTTTTCCTTTCTCTCAGTTCTTCACTCCTCTTTCCATTTCCAAGCTTTTCTACTCCCTTTTCCCCATGGCTAGATTGGATTCTCTTTCCACCTCCACCTCACAGAAACCTTCTCCTCCTATATGGCATAGTTCAAGCATCACCCTCTACCAAAAATATTTCCCAACTTCAAACTTCTTAAATTAATTTGAATTTAACTACTTTGTGTATGTGTACATATATATATATATACATATATGTATATATATATTCTGTTTATACTTCTGTATGTTACTCTTGTCTCCCTATTAGAATGTAACCCTCTGACAAGAAGTATACAGAATAGTTTATACAGAAGTATAAACAGAATATATATATATAAACAGAATATATATATGTATATATATATATTCTGTTTATACTTCTGTATGTTACTCTTGTCTCCCTATTAGAATGTAACCCTCTGACAAGAAGAAATCATATCATTTATTTTTATGCCCTCGGAATCCAGCAAAATGCCTGGCCCAAAAAGTAGGTGTTTAGTCGTACTTTTTGGTTGATTGATTTTTAAAATCAGATGTTACAATATAATTGACTGTGTTTAAAGACCTTGCTGATCATTTAAGGACAGCCTGACACTTCTACTGCTGAGCTAAAAGTCTCTATATTTTCCTATCAACTATGAACTTCTGTCTCCTTTATAACTATGTAACTCAGACAAAGCGATAATATGAAAAAGTCCAAAAAAATTTGACTGCACAATAGTAGTCACTGTAAATAGGTAGAGAAAGCTAAGTAGTGAAGTGATTAGCATTGGATGCTGCCTCAATACTTATTAGTTATGGGGCCTTATGTGAGTTACTTAACCTCTGTTTCCTTCAGTTTCCTGCTCTGTAAAATGAAAATAATAATAGCACCTCCCTCACAGGATTATTGTGAGGATAAAATAAGATGGCATTTGTAAAGTGTCTTGCAAACTTATATAAATGTTAGTTATTAGTAATAATATTACATTATTGTTATTATTAATGACATTTCATTTTCCCCACCTGTAACAATTAAATTCTATAGTTTATCCCAGAAGAAAACCTCAGTCTTCTTAATCAATCAAAACTTTTTTTTAAATAACTGTCAGCACTGTGATAATTGGTAAATATGGAAAGATCCCTTCTTAAGTGTTCATCACATTTAAAAAAGTTAATTACAAAATTCATTGTGATGTAAGTTATGTGTTACTGTAACTGGAAGCACCCTAGTACACCCAAGATGGCCTGTGTAATGGTAATCAGGGTGGGACTTTTTTATTGGTTTCTCTTTTGGAATGCTAAGGCAATCAAGTGCTTTAAATGAATCTTGCCTTGGTTTGAACTGGGCAGGTAAAGTGGGACCTTTTGGCTTTAGTTTTGGAGTGTTTCTCAGCACTGAGGTAATCAAGTGCCTTTGATGAGTCTTGCCTTTTTTTCAAACAAGACTCTTTAATGACTTGCTTAAGAAACAAGAAAGCCCCAGTCCCCAGGCCCTGGGGCTTAGTCCCTATTTAGCAAAAGGGTATATATGATCTGAAGTTGGCATTTGTTTTGGGGCTTTCACTCACTGGACGAGTGATGTGATTCGACCAGATGAGACTCTGGGTACTCATCGCAGAACTCCCTGGCTTTGAAAACCCAGATCTTGATGCTTCTCTCTCTAGTAACTGCATGTATTGCTATAGTTAGAAGGTTAGAAGCCTGTCTACTGGTTTGTGTTTATTTGTTCTGTTACTTGAAATTTTTGTTTGTATTTGTTCTGAAGCTCAGGGTGCTGACTTTTTTCCCTGAACTAAATGAATGATATATGTATGTTTAATTAAAGTGAGATTGTGAACCCCTTAATGTTACTTTCCTAAGAAAAGCAGATCAAAGAACCTGTGCTAGCAGCCCTCCTGTGTGCTGGTGCTGTAGGTCTTTCACCTCCACAGCAGCTGCTAGCAACATTGTTGTTACAGCCTGCTGGCACAGGTCCTTTAATCTGTTTTACTAGGAAAGATAGCTTTTTAGGGGTCAATAATCTTCTTTAATTACATTCATTATTTCAGAGGAAAAGTCAGCACACTGAATATCAGAGAAAGAATAAGCAGAGAAAATACAAGAAGAGAAATTAGACCAACATACAGGGTTCTGACTGCCTGAATCAAAGCAATATTGCTTTACACTTTACATATTCCACTGGATCAAGAGATCCTTTACATCTGAGCAGTTGGGAGTCTGAAAGTAAGGCTACTCAGAGTCTTGACCAGGGAATCGAAAAATTCTTCTTATAATCGAACCCCCAAAGCAAAATGCCAACTCACAGTATATGTACACTTCTCAGAGCCAGAAGGCATCACAACCTTCCTGACTCAGTGCCTAATTAGAAATTAGCAAAAGGTGTGACAGCTTTCCTACAAGGAAGCCTCCCCTGAGCAAGCTCCCCTTAATGGGATCCAAGTGAGGCCTATTAATGGGCAGGGAAGATCTTCATATCCCAACATTACAGTTACCTACTTGCAAAACAAACAACAAAAAAGTTCTTTTCCCTGAAGTCTTTTATTTTCCCCCAAAATTTAAAGCAGTATTTCTTTGGTTTCATAAACAATGCTTTATTTAACAAATGTATTAGTAAAATTTATTTAGTAGTATTAGTAGAATTTATTAGTAGAAATCATTTTTAATTACTTTTAAAAGTGCTACAATCCTAAGCTAGACTCCCTAAATAATTGTACACATTGGTTTTTTAGACCAGCATTCTTCCTCACAGAATTTTTGTAAGGATCAAATGAGATAGTTTATGTAAAGTGCATTGCAAACCTTTGCAAACTTACATAAATTTGGTTGTTATTATCATTATTGTTGTTGCTATTCTTGTCATTATTATTATTAATGATATTTCATTTCCCCCACCTGGCGCAATTTGACTTCGTAGTGTATACCAAAAGGAAGGCTTTACCTGTTAGTTCTAATCAAAGATTTCAACCAAAGAAGAAGAAATGTATCAGAGGCAGAGAAGGATGAGAAGGAATGTCAGTGAGCAAGAGGGAGAGAGAGAGACAGAGAGAGATAGAGACAGAGACAGAGAGAAATAGAGCATTTATCAAGTATTTATCATGTGCCAGTACTGTCCTAGCATTGTAAGTCCTAGCAATGTAAATGCCAGCAAGTCATATAATTCCTGGGCTCAAGGAGTCAACAGTCTAACTAGAAAGTGTTCTGTGGGAGTTCAAATTGTCAGGACACACTTAAGCCTGGAGTACTTAGAAGCAAAAGTTCATTAACTCAAAATTGAGTGGGTGGAATGTATGTGGCCTCCCTGTGTCCAACTCAGTCCATTGGACAAGCCTGGAAATGGCAGTTCAGATGCATAGTAAGATGGGTATTCTCTGATCAGAAGCCAGAATTAGCTGTCTGGACAGACTTTATGGGTTAGTGAGGGGGGTGGGATTGGTCCATACCAACTTGGAACATCCATCAAGGGAAGACTGTCCTGAGATCATGAATGTAGAATTTTAACTGAGCCACAGCAAACCAACCAAATGGGGAAGTTATGGCATACTTTGTACTGTTTTGTCTTGGGAAAATATTCATTGCATTACAAACAAGGGAGGAAAGTGCCAGGGTCAGCCCCAACCCATAGCTACTGAGGATGACCACACACGAGGCAGGCTAGAATGAAGATGGCTGGGATATAAGGTGGAGGCCTGGATCTGGGCAAGATTAGGTAAAAGCTAGCCTGTCTGAGTGCAGGAAGGATCCAGGAACAGATAATAGCTTATTCTTACGTGGATCTTAAAGCCTGCAAAACACGTCAATTATATTATCTCATGATCCCCAAAACAACCTTATAAAGTGTTATTCATATATTCCAGGGGAAAAAATGAGGGAAACAAAATTTGAGTTAAGTGCTCAGGTTCTTGTAATGTGTGTGTGTGTGAGTGTGTGTATGTGTGTGTGTGTGTGCATGAGTACACACATATGTGTGTGTGTGTATATGTGTATATATGTGTACATGTAACTGAAAAGTATTTATAGTTCATATATTTAAAGTAAATTTCTGATTTATATTCCAAGTACTACTTGACTTTGTCTTTCTCTTATAGGCAGTAAGACTAATAGAATCATTGACTTCAAATTAGAAAAGATGCCAAATTTCCTTTCCCAACTCTAATCAATTCATAAATCATACATACACAACAGCCCCAAAATGAGGTCATTAAGCCTCTGCTGGAAAACTGGACGACTTCCAATGAAAGAGAACCTACTGTTGCCTAAGGCAACCCATTCCACTTTTGGACAACTCAAATTTTTAGAATTTTTTCCCATTTACAGTGAGCTGAAATATGTTTCTCTGGTCCACATTCTGCTCTCTGGGGCAAAGTAGGATAAGTTCAATTATCCATTCCAAATGCAACAATATTTGAGGATGGTTATCATGTCCTCTCTAAGCCTATTTTTCTCCAGAATAAGTAGAATCTGGGTAATGTGTTGAGTGATAAAAAGAAGCTGGCTTAATATTAAAAGTCCATTGCAAATAATGAAGTATGCATTATTTTTATACTTGTATAATGAAGAGAATTGAGGCACTACACTTAGAGACAGCAATAAATGCTATTCATTAAACTGTTTTTGTGAAGTCTTTAAACAATCTTGAAATGTATTTTGAATTTATAGATCATATTCCTTTTGAAAAATGCAAAAAACTAAAGCACTTAATGATATCAGTGAAAAAGTACTAAGAGGTCTTAGCCTCAGCAGGGATTTAAATTAAACCATATACAGAAAGGATCACAACAAGCAGTCATCCATCCTCTGCGTGATTACCTCAGGGAAAGGAACCCACAAACTCTCAAAGCAGCCCTTCCACTTTTTTAAAGCTCTTATTTAAAAAAAAAATATTTGTTTGCAATGGTGTTGGTAGTATTTTTTTCACCTGATATTAAACTTAAATTTTCCTCTGCAGCCCTCACCCAGTGTTTCTGGTTGTGTCCTCTGAAGCCAAACATAATAAATTCCCCCGAGTCTAAACATCCGCAGTTCCTTCAACTAATCATATGACATGGATCCATGATCCTTCACCATCCCAGTCGCCCTCCTTTGGACACTTTAACTTATTGATATCCTTCCAAACAAAGACTCCCAAAATTAAGTGCAGGACCCTGAGTAATGTCACTTAACATCTTTGTGCCTCTGGAATCTAAGTACACATACACAGACCTGCATGGGCAAAGGGAGTTTCCTCACTGCAATTTGAAATGTTCACTTTTAGGACATTTATTGACCTACCTACAATCATAGTGGGGCAGCTAAGTATTACAGTAGATAGAGGTTGGGTATTAAGTCGGGAAGACCTGAGTTCAATCCAGCCATAGACACTTATTAGCTGTGTGACCATGGGCAACTAATTTAACCCTGTTGGTCTCAGTTTCCTCACCTGTAAAATGAGATGGAAAAGAAAATGACAAACCACTCCAGTATCTTTGCCAAGGAAACTCCAAATGAGTTCACATAGAGTTGGACCCAACTGAAATGACCAAACAAAACAATCATTTATCAACCTTCTCACAAAATATATATTATGCTGCTATCCACCAGTGCATAAAAACGTGCTGGTAACCTATAATTCAAGATAAACATGAAGAGAATTCTATACTAGATCATATAATAATAAAACCAAGTACTAAATCTCAAATGCAGGCATCTAGGTGATACAATGAATAGACTGCTAGACATGGAGTCAGAAAAACCTAACTTCAAATCTCTCCTCAGAAACTTACTAGCTGTTTGACCTTGGACAAGTCATTTAACCACTCTAAGGCTTAGTTTCCTTAGCTATAAAATGAAGAAAATTATGTCATCTACCTCATAAGATTGTTATAATTATGCCAACCATGAAGCACTACATAAATAGTAGCTATTTCCATTTCTATTACAAGTTTCTAACTTCCTTGGTACTGACACAACCTCAACTTAACAAGACATTACTTAAGAATATATTGGATGCTACATGAAAATTATTGTAGCTAAAGAATTCATCACGCAAACTATAGTATGGGGGGGTAGCAAAGCCAAGATGCAGAGTAAAGGCAGAGACTTGCCTGATCTCTCCCAAATTCCCCCTCCAAAGAACTTCAAAACAATTCCTCAAAATTAATTCTGGAGTGGCATAACCAACAAAATGATGGGGCAAAACATATTTTCAGCCCAGGACAACTTAGAAGGCTAGCAAGAAAGGAGTGTCTCACTGGGAGGAAAGTGGAGCGCAGTCCAGTGGAGGCCATGACAAGTCATATCAGTAATAGGCCTTGGGGATGATGGAATCAGCAGCTACAGCAGGTAAGGATTGCAGACAACTGGTCAGAAGTAAATTACAAGGGACCCTCTGCGGGCATTTGGTTCAAGATTGTTTCATTGCTCATATGTGATTCTAAATCACAGTCCCAGGATAAGGAGGAGTGCCAGCAGGAGCAGGACACTGGTCAAAGTTCCAGGGCAGAGAAGAGTACTTGTAGTCCTAGTCACAGATCAGAGCACAGAGCAGGAGATGCTTAGAATTGGCCAAATGGAAAACAATGTGCAAAAGCTCTCAGAAGAAAATAATTCCTTTAAACTAGAATTGGTCAAGTGACAGGTAATGACTCCATGAGATATCAAGAAACAATAAAAATGAAAACAAAAGAATGAAAAAATAAAAGATGTGAAATATCTTACTGGGAAAACAACTAAACCAGAGGAGAGATAATTTAAGGATAATTGGACTACTTGAAAACCATAATCAAAAAAAACCAAGCCTAGACATCATATCTCAATAAATTATCAAGGAAAACTTCCCTATATCCTAGAACCAAAGGGTAAAGTAGAAATTGAAAGAATCCACTGATAACCTCCTAAGAGAAATCCCAAAGAGAAAACGCCCAGGAATATTATAGTCAAATTCCACAGCTTACAGGTCAAAGAGAAAAAATTGCAATCATTCAAAAACAATTCAAATATCATGGAATCACTATCAGGATTACACTGGATATAGCAGCTCCTCCATTAAAGGACTGGAGACTTAGAATGTAACATTCACAGAGGCAAAAGAAGTGGGGTGACAACAAAGAATCATATACCCAGAAAAACTTGTATAGTCGACAATGCTGATTACAGCTACTGTGGGGGTGTAAGGCCAATAACACCAGCACACAGGAGGGCTGCTAGCACAGGTTCTTTGATCCACTTTTCTAAGGAAAGCAACTTTAAAGGGTTTACAATCTTACTTTAATTAAACATACATATATCATTCACTGAGTTCAGGGGGGAAAATCAGCACCCTGAGTTTCAGAGCAAAAAGAAACAAAATTACAAACAGAAAAAATAACACAAATCAACAGAAAGGCTTCTAATTGTCTGACTATAGCAATACATATGGCTACCAGAGAGAAAAGCACCAACATCTGGGTTTTGAAAGCTGGGGGCTCCTTAAGGGCTACCCAGAGTCTCATGTGGTCAAATCACATGAACACTCTTCTAATGAGTAAGCCCCAAAGCAAAACGCTAACCTCAGAATGCACATATTGTTTCCCATCAAGGACTCTTGATTCAATCAAAGACTACTGATTCAAACAAAGACAAGATTCAATCAAAGGCACCTGATTGCCTTAGTGCTGAGAAGCACTCCAAAAGAAAAAACAGCAAAAAGCCCCACTTTGCTTGCCATTACATCCTTTGTGGGGGAAAGGACATTCACTGAAATAGAGAATCTTTCTACCATTCCTGGTAAAAACACCAGAGCTGAACAGAAAATATGATTCAATAGAAGCATAAAACAGTAAACAGGAGAGAGAAATCATAAGGGATTCAGTAAAGTTAAAATGCTTACATTCCTACCTGGACAGATGATACTTGTAACTCCTAAGAAATTTATCATTATTAGGGCAGTTAGAAGGAGAATGCATAGACAGAAGGCATGGGTGTTAGTTGACCATGACATCCAAAAATTAAAATTAAGGAGTAAGAAAGTGGGAGGTATTAGGAGAAGAGGGAAGGGAGAGGTAGAATGGGATGAATTATCTCACATAAAATAGGTGTAAAAGAGCTTTTAGAGAAGATTTGGGTGATGGGCAACACTTGAATCTTACTCTCATCTGAATTGGCTGAAAAAGGGAATAACATGAAGACTCACGTATAGAAATCAATTTTTCCCTACAGGAAAGTAGGAGGGGAGGGGGATGAGAGAAGGGAAGCCTGATAGAAAAGAAAGCATATGTGTTGGTAAGCAAAATGGGCTCTTAGCACTTAGTTGGCTTTTGTTTCCTTTGAGTAATTCAGTGTATTTCATTGAGCCTTACTAGGTGCTAAGCCCCAGGCCCAAACCTCTATAAGGTGTAAAACCTATGTGGGTGTGGATTGGTAACTAAGGTGGGGCCCAAGGTGGGGCTAACTCAGGGGGAGGGCCTAGTTTACATATGAGTTTGAGTGATAGGTTTGGAACATCAGAGGCTCTTAGACCACGTGGGTTTAAGTTGCCTCTTTGTAACAATTCTAGGTCACGTGAGTGAGTCGCATGTGTGACTCACCCCTGACCCTGAAAAAGATATAAAACCAGAGGTTGGCTTTCTCTTCTTTGGAGCTCTTACCCACAGCCATGGTGGCGGCATGACTCTGGGCCAGCCCTCGTTATGAGCTCCCGGGCTGAACCTAGATGTTGGTAACTATGAATCTGTATTTGGTCTGTCCGTTGATATTTGTAATTTGTTTGTAATTTGCTCTGAAGTTCAGTGTGCTAGTCTTTTCCCCTGAACTAAGTGAATGAATGATATTTGTGTGCTGAATTAAAGTAAGCTTGTCAACCCCTTAACATAGCTTTCCTTAGTTAAGCAAATCAAAAGAACCTGTGCTTTTGCAGCGTGCTGGTAGCATGCTTGTTGTTGGGCTTCTGTTGGTCTTTTACTCCCACAACAGCTGCTAGTCAGATTTTTGAAACAGCATAATGGTGGGACAGGGTGAAAGGTGAGACAGAAAGAGAGGGAGAGAGAGAAAAAAGAGATAGAGACAGAGACAGAGACACAGAGAGATGAATAAACAATGGGAAATAGGATAGAGAGAAATACACAGTAATCATAACTGTGATTGTGAATGGGATGAACTAACCCAAAAATCAGAAATGGATAGCAGAGTGGGTTAGAAAACAGAATCCTACAATATGTTATTTTCAAGAGAAATACTACTACCATAGAACCACATGCAAAGTAAAGCAGAATACATTATGTTTTAGCTGGCTCAAAAAAAAAAAACAGGGTAGCAATCATGATTTCATACAAAGCAAAAGAGAAAAATAGATCTAATTATAAGTTATAAGCAGGGAAATGACATTTTGCTAAAATATACCATATACAATGAAGCAATATCAATAATAAACATATACGCACCAAATGGAATAGCATCCAAATTTTTAAAGGAAAAGTTAAATGAATCACAGGAGGAAATAGAAAGTAAAAACATACTACTGAGAGATCTCAACTTTCCATTCCAAGAACTAGATAAATTTAACCAAAAACTGAACAAGAAAGAAGTTAAATACATGAATAGAATTTTAAACACGTTGGGTATGATAGATCTTAGAAGAAAATTGAATCAGAATATATATAATGGATGATTTCAATTCAATTCAATTCAATTAAAAGGTGTTGGCACGAACAAAACCAATGAAGCAAGATTAGAAGAAAAGGAGAAAACACGAGAGAAAATTTTGTAGCAAGTTTCTCGATAAAGGCCTTGCTTCTCAAATATACAGAAAATGGAATCAAATTTACAAGAATACCAGTCATTCCCTAATTGATAAATTGTCAAATGATATGAATAAGCAGTTTTTAAAAGAACAAAGCAAAGTTAAAGATATTCTAAATTACTATTGACTAAAGAAATGCAAATTAAAACAATTCTGAGGTACCATCTTATACCTATCACACTGGCTGATATGATAGAAAAGGGAAATGACAAATGTTAGAAGGGTTGTGGGAAAATTGGAACATTAATGCACACTTGGTAGACTTGTGAACTCATCCAACCATTCTGAAAAGAAAGTTGAAATTATGCCCAAAGGGCTATAAAAATGTGCTTGCCCTTTTACCCAATAATACCACCACTAGGTCTGTATTCCAAAGAGATCAAAGGAAAAGGAAAAGGACTCATATGTACAAACAGATTTATAGCAGCTCTTTTTGTGGTGGCAAAGAATTAGGAATTGAGGAGATCAATTAGGGAATGACTGAAGAAGTTGAGATTTATGATTATCAAGGAATACTATTATACTGTAAGAAGAGATAAGCATGACAGTTTCTGAAAAAAACTGGTAAGACTTTTATGAACTGATACAAAGGGAAGCGAGAAGAACCATGAGAATATTATACATGGTAATTATGATCAACTGAGAAGGACTTATCTATTCTTGTGAATACATTATTCCATGATGATCCCAAAATACAGATGATGAAAAATGCTATCCACCTGCAGAAAGAGAACTGATGAACTCTGAGTTCATATTTAAGTATATTTTGTTTTATTTTATTTTTCTTGTTTTTTTCCTTTCTAATATGGTTAATATGAAAATATTTTGTATGACTTCACATAATGGGTGTCATATTGCCTGCCTTCTCAATGGGTAAGGGGAGGGACTAGAGTAGGAGAAAATGTGGAACTGATTTTTAATGAATTTGCAAAAAGGAGTTCATCATAGTGAGGTCAACACTGTGATGATCCTTTCTTAACTTAGTTAGACTTGTTCTCTAAAAATACATAATCATCCCTTCCATTACTGGGCCCTTGTCATAGTCATTCGCCTTCTGGTAGAACCTTCCAGAGCATGTGGTTCTATGGTATAATCTTCGAACACCATGCCATGACAAGGCATAATAGTGAGCTTTTGTTTCACATAGAATATGAAGTAGCATCATATATTGTTTTCTAATTGTTTATATATCTCCAAGTCTCCTTGACTCAAATTGAATCCTTGAGGTCAGTCACCACACTCGTCAATATTCCTCCTATTGCAAGAAATATACCAGATAAGCAGAGATAACAACTCATCTTTTAGTGAAATTCTGAATATATCTCTGAAGCATTATTTTTATTGTTGCTGTTGTTGTTGGAATACCTTTCATGCCCTTTATCTCGCTCATTATCTCTCTGGTTGGAATTCAACATATTATTTCCATCTTAGAAAAACTAGCCATAAAGGGGTTAAGTAATTACTATTAGAGATGGAGACTAGAATAGATTTTGAATCCTATTATCTCATTACTGTGTCTTGTATCTCATTGTAAATCTTTATGATTGATTGTTCATCATTTTAAACCCACTGCTACTGAAGATTTGATTGAAATATTCTTTGGGGAAAAAAACTTCTTTTGAATAGCAGCAAAGAGTCTTTCAATACCCTCAAATAGAATCTATTCTGTACAAATCATTTATATACAGTCAAATATGGACTGTCCTTGCTAGAAAGTTGGGTTAATACAAGATAAAGCATAATCTTTCATTAATGTATTTTTTTGGCTTTCATATGAGTTTAAGAACAGTTTCAATGGGTTTGCCTTTCTAAATACCATTTTACTTAAACTAATATTCAGTGAATAGAGTTAAAGCTTGGCATAGGAAGGAAGGAAACATGCATTTATTAAATGTCTATTATGTTCTAGATAATGTTCACACCAACTCTAAGAGATAGATTCTATTATTATCTCCATTTTACAGATGAAGAAACAGAATGTGACTTTAAATGACTTGCCATGGTCACATAGCAACTAACTGAAGCCACATTTCAACAAAGGTTTTCCTGATTCTAAGCCCAGAACTCCATCCACTGTGCCACCTAGCATCCTCAAAGCTCATTTAAGAGATATAATTTCAGACTCAGGAAGACCTAGATTCAAGTACAGCTTCTGAAATATGCTAGATGTTTGTCCCTAGGCAAGTCATTTAATCTCTCAGTACCCAGGGCATGTAATATCAATTGAGTAGGGACTTTCTTACTGTTTTAAAATGATTAAGAGTCGTTGAATCTTACTATGTGCTAAGCCCCAGGCCCAAACCCCAATTAGGTGCTAAACCTATGTGGGTGTGAATTGGTAACCAAGGTGGGGCCCCAGGTGGGGCTAACTACGGAGGGCCTGGTTTGCACATGAGTTTGAGTGACATGTTTGGGACATCAGAGGCTTTTAGACCATGTGGGTTTAAGTTGCCTCTTTGTGACGATTATAGGTCACATGGGTGAGTCACGTGGGTGACCCTGAAAAAGATATAAAACTAGGGGTTGGCTTTCTATTTTTAGGAGCTCTTACCCACAGCCATGGTGGTGCTCGTGACTCTGGCCCAGCCCTTGTTATGAGCTCCCAGGCTGAACTTAGATGTGGGCAACTATGAATTGTATTTGGTCTGTCTGTCAATGTTTGTAATTTGTATTTTGCTTTTAAGTTCAGGGTGCTGGCTTTTTCCCCTGAACTAAGTGAATGGTATTTGTATGCTGAATTAAAGCAAGCTTGTCAACCCCTTAAGATTGCTTTCCTTAGTAAAGCAGATCAAAAGAATCTGGGCTTTGGCAGCATTCTTGTTGTTGGGCTTGTGTTGGTCTTTCACTCCCACAACAGCTGCTAGTCGTATTGTTGAAATAGGGCAATACTCTAAAACTTTAGGTTGTCGATAGTTGCAGATCTGCCTTTGCTGAAGAAGTCTTCACTGATTATTTCCTACACTGATGAAATCACGGTTCAGCTCCCAAGGTTAAATTTAATTTACAAAACATCAAATGACAGCAGGTAAGAGAGTTGGGAGATGTTGGTTCATGGAAAAATAAGCTTGCTTTCAAAATGTTACCACAATTTTGCAGTATTGCATAAATTTTCAGATTCAGTGGAGGTGTTAGTTAGTTTTGTTCAACTGCTTTCCCCCCTTTTTTTCAATTTTTCCCACAAGGGATGACTCCCCAAATGGAGGAAGAGGGGCATTATATTTGGAAATAAAGGGTTTTTTAAAGTTATCAATAAAAATAAGTTTTTAAAGAAAACAAAAGTTACCCCAAAGTACTGAATAATTATTCAGTAGTTAATTAAAATTTTGTTACATTTCAGACACATTTTTATCTATTTTATAATATTTATACATCTTATTTTATAAACTTCTGTGTCTAGAAAAATGCAGGTGTTTCTATTACATTGAAATAGAAGATATTTGTTGTTAGATAGCTGGCACGTATTGATACAAATATATTTGCCTGCTCATCTTTACTAAAATTCTCTGAACTTTATTCTATCACTCAAATCAATCTGGAAAGGAAAATGTTACCTGTATAATGGATGTATCACAAAAGTCTGCTCTGTGTGAACAGAATGTTTTAGAGAACTACATTCAGTAGATCTACCTACCTTCCAAATCACTTCTGTCATAGGCATGTAATAATTTATTATGTTTCTCTAATACTTTAAGATTTTCAAAGCATTTTACATAGGTTTTTCATGACAGTAGTGCTGGGAGAGAGATAAGACAGGTGTTATAATTTCCAATTTACAGAGAAGGAAAGTAAAGGTCAGAGAAATTAAGTGACTTTTTCATGTTTACACAATCAGTAAGAATCAGAAGAGGGATTTGAAGACAAGCACTCTAACTTCAAGGTCTATAAGCTTTCCATTACTCCCTTGTCCCTCATGGTAGATTCCACATTGACTTCACTATAAAGTCAATTCTGGTAGAAATTATCCTGAAAGAGATACCTTGATTGCCACAGGAAACAATGTAAAACATCCCTCCTACAAAGCAGGGACAAATTGGTTGCTACAGGTATTTATTGGACAAGAAATTTTTGAAATTTTGCCCACCCTGTATATATAACAAAATGTGTTTGTCTAACATCTAAGTTAAAGTGCTATAAGATTATTTTTAAGGGATCTTGAATTCTTCTATTTAAATTTTATTTTATGTTATCAGTTAATAATTAAAATCTATTTTTCTCTCTCTCCCCCTCCCAAATGAAAAATAGAGGAAAACAAAAAAAATTGTAACACATGTGCCTAGTCAAGTAAAACAAATTCTTATATTGCCTATGTTTGAAAAATATATGTTTATATATATGCAGATTACTGCATTCTGATTCCATCACATCTATGTTAGGAGGGGTATAGAATATTTCATCATGAGTACTTTGTAATCAATTTTGGCCAGTTCATTGGTCACAGTTCTTAAGTAAGTTTTCTTTCTAGGGTTTTTCTTCATTATATAAATTTATGTTTTGCTTCTGCTCTGTCACTCTGCATCAGTTCATACAGGTCTTCCCAGGTTTTTCCAAAACTCTCCCATTGATCATTTCTTTATGGAATAATAATATTGCATTAGATTCATACATACACCATATTTTGCTTAGACATTCCCTAATTGAGGAATACTCCCCTTTGGTTTTCAGTACTTTTACTCTTTCAAAAGCTACTATAGGGGGCGGAGCCAAGATGGCAGCAGGAAAGCAGGGACTAGCAGGAGCTCCCCACCGAGTCCCTCCAAAAACCTATAAAAAATGGCTCTGAACCAATTCTAGAACTGCAGAACCTGCAAAACAGCAGAGGGAAGCAGGGCTCCAGCCCAGGACAGCCTGGATGGTCTCTGGGTGAGGTCTATCCCGCAGGGAGCTGGGAGCTGGGAACAGAGCAGAGCAAAGCAGAGCCCAGCATGAGCGGCATGGACCAACCAGACCAGGAGCCAGGTGGAGTGTGCCCTAGCGCCCTGAATCAGAGAGCTGCGGCAGTTACCAGATTTCTCAACCCACAAACACCAAAGACAGTGGAGAAGGTTAGTGGGAAAAGTGGCAGGAGTGGAAGGAGTTTGCGGTTGAGCCACTGCCCCGGGGCAGCAAAGGTGGGGCAGCTACAGAAGTTCAGCTGCAGTTGTTTCCGGTCCCAGGCACACCTGGTGGGAGGAATTAAGTGGTGGATCAGAGCAGGAGTGAAGAGCCTGCTGAAGATCTAAGCCCAGTCCGGGTTGGGGGTTCTTGGGGAAGGAGAAGTGCTGGTGTGGCAGAGCTGGTGCATCCCCCCAGGCGAGGAACATAGTTCTCTAAACTCTACAAGCAGTCATACCCCACTGAAAAAATCAAGGGTCAAGTTAGTTGGCCAGGAATATGGCCAGGCAGCAAAAATGCACCCAGATTCAGTCTCAGACTTTGGATTCTTTCTTTGCTAACAAAGAAGACCAAAATATACAGACAGAAGAAGTTAACAAAGTCAAAGAGCCTACAACAAAAGCCTCTAAGAAATACATGAACTGGTCCCAGGCCATGGAAGAGCTCAAAAAGGATTTGGAAAAGCAAGATAGAGAAGTAGAGGAAAAATTGGGAAGAGAAATGAGAAGGATGCAAGGAAACCATGAAAAATAAGTCAATGACTTGCTAAAGGAGACCCAAAAAAATACTGAAAAATATACTGAAGAAAACAATACCTTAAAAAACTAGATTAACTCAAATGGCAAAAGAGCTCCAAAAAGCCAATGAGGAGAAGAATGCCTTGAGAGGCAGAATTAGCCAAATGGAAAAGGAGGTCCAAAAGACCACTGAAGAAAATACTACTTTAAAAATTAGATTGGAGCAAGTGGAAGCTAGTGACTTTATAAGAAATCAAGATATTATAAAACAGAACCAAAGGAATGAAAAAATGGAAGACAATGTGAAATATCTCATTGGAAAAACCACTGACCTGGAAAATACATCCAGGAGAGATAATTTAAAAATTATTGGACTACCTGAAAACCATGATCAAAAAAAAGCCTAGATATCATCTTTCAAGAAATTATCAAGGAGAACTGCCCTGATATTGTAGACCTACAGGGAAAAATAGAAATTGAAAGAATCCATCGATCCCCTCCTCAAATAGATCCCAAAAAGAAATCTCCTAGGAATATTGTTGCCAAATTCCAGAGCTCCCAGATCAAGGAGAAAATACTGCAAGCAGCCAGAAAGAAACAATTTGAGTATTGTGGAAACACAATCAGAATAACCAAAGATCTGGCAGCTTCTACATTAAGAGATCGAAGGGCTTGGAATACAATATTCCGGAGGTCAATGGAGCTAGGATTAAAACCAAGAATCACCTACCCAGCAAAACTGAGTATCATGCTCCAAGGCAAAATATGGATTTTCAATAAAATAGAGAACTTTCAAGCTTTCTCAGTGAAAAGACCAGAGCTGAATAGAAAATTTGACTTTCAGACACAAGAATCAAGAGAAGAATGAAAAGGTAATCAAGAAAAAGAACAAGAAAAAGAAATTGCAAGGGACTTACTAAAGTTGAACTGTTTTGTTTACATTCCTACATGGAAAGATGATGTGTATGATTTATGAGACCTCAGTATTAGGGTAGCTGAAGGGAATATGCATGTGTATATATACATACATATATATATATATATATGTTTATTTTTTATATATATATGTTTATTATATATATATATAAGTGAATGTGTATGTATGTATATGTGTATGTGGAGAGAGAGAGAGAGAGAGAGAGAGAGAGAGAGAGAGAGAGAGGGCACAGGGTGAGTTGAAGATGAAGGGAAGGTATCTAAAAGAAATAGAATCAAATTAAGGGATGAGAGAGGAATATATTGAGAGAGGGAGATAGGGAGAGATAGAATGGGGTGGATTATCGCACATAAAGGTGGCAAGAGGAAGCAGTTTTGTGGGAGGAGGGGAGAGGGCAGGTGAGGAGGGAATGAGTGAATCTTGCTCTCATCAAATTTGGCCTGAGAAGGGAATACCATACATACTCAATTGGGTATCTTACCCCACAGGAAAGAAGGAGGAAGAAGATAAAAAGGGGGGGATGATAGAGGGGAGGGCAGATGGGGGTGGAGATAATCAAAAACAAACACTTTCAAAAGGGACAGGGTCAAGGGAGAAAATTCAATAAAGGGGGATGGGTTGGGAAGGAGCAAAATATAGTTAGTCTTTCACAACATGAGTATTATGGAAGGGTTATACCTAATGATACACATGTGGCCTATGTTGAATTGCTTGACTTCCTAGGGAGAGAGGGAGGGAAGGGAAGAGGGGAGAGAATTTGGAACTCAAAGTTTTAAAAAACAGATGTTCAAAAACAAAAAAAAATTTTTTGCATGCAACTAGAAAATAAGATACACAGGCAATGGGGCGTAGAAATTTATCTTGCCCTACAAGAAAGGAAGGGAAAAGGGAATGAGAGGGAAGTGGGATGACAGAAGGGAGGGCTGACTGGGGAACAGGGCAACCAGAATATACACCATCTTGGAGTGGGGGGGAGGGTAGAAATGGGGAGAAAATTTGTAATTCAAACTCTTGTGAAAATCAATGCTGAAAACTAAATATATTAAATAAATTAAATAAAAAAAGAAACAAATGAAATCGACTGGAGACTAAATAACAATCATGAAAGAATGGGATAATCATAGAACAAATTATAGAAGCAATAGGTAATTTCATTAATGATAATGACAATAGAAAGACAACATATCAAAATTTATGGAATGCTGAGAAAAGAATCCTTAGGGAGAAATGTAATTTTTAAACATGTTCATCAAGAAAACAAGGGGGAAAAGAGATTAAAAATAGCAACAAAAATTTTAAAAGACTGAAAAACCAAAAAGTTCAAAATTAATTTAATAGCAAAATAGTGAATTTAGAAATTATAAAAGAGGTTAACAAAAATGAAAACAAACAACTCCCACTAGATTAATAATTAAACTAGAAAATTTTAAAGCATTAAGATTTTTAAAATATTTTTTAAAAGCCAAATTATCAGTATCAAAAATAAAAAGGGGAAACAGACAATAAATAATGAAAAAATATGAGAAATTATTGAAAATTAATTTGCCTAATTATATGCCATCAAAATTAATATAAATAAAATGCATGGATATTTACAAATGTGTGGATCTGTGTGTGTGTCTGTGTCTGTGTTTGTGTCTGTGTGTTTGTTACCTGCCTGGGTGGCTAGGTGATATAGTAGATAGATTACCAGGTGTGGAGTCAAGAGTCATGAGTTCAAATCTGATCTCAGATATTATTAGCTGTATGATCCTGGGCAAGCCACTTAACCCCATCTGCCTCATTTCCTCAACTATAAAATGAGTAGGAGAAGGAAATAGCAAACCACTCCATTATCTTTGCCAAAAAAAACCCTAAATGAGGTCACAAAGAGTCAAACATGACTAAAATGACTAAATACCAACAAAAAAACTACCTACATTAACAGAATAAGAAAATGAGGATTCAAAGAAGGCAATCTCAGCAAAAGAAATTAAAGACACCATAAATGAACTTCCAAACTGGGAAAAACATAACTTCAAAGGACCTACAAGTAAATTCTAGCAACCACTCAAAGAACAATTAATTCTAATATTATTTAAGCTATATTTAAAAATAAGAATAGAGGAGTGGAGCCAAGATGTTGGAGTAAGGCAGAAATATGCATAAACTCTCCCAATTTCATCTTTAAGCAGCTATAAACATGAATTCTGGTGTACCAGAAAAAGACAAAAGGAGAGAGTGAAGAAATTTTCCAGACCAAGACAATTTAGAAGGTTGGCATGAAAGCTCTGCCTCACTCAGGTAAAAGGGGAACATAGCGCAGTGCAGGCAGAATCCAGGCAAGTCAACAGCAAGCTATGCCCCACCAAGCCAGCAGAAAGATCCTTAGCCCCAGCGCAGGTTAGTGGCCCCACTGCAGCAGGCCAGCAGCAATGCATTGCATGGGACTTCCCAACCCAATCCATGCCAGATCAGGCCCTGCACCAACCAGCTCAAGAAATTTGGACAGTGCCCCCTCCAACCCAGGAGTAGAGCCCAACTTTAATTTAAAAATTAGAAATCAAAAAATAGGCTTGAAAATGAGAAAAATAAACAAACAAACAAAAAAGAACCTGACCATAGAAAGTTACTATATAATAACAGGGAAGATCAAATCACAAACTCAGAAGAGAACAACAATGACAAAACAGCTGGATGTGAAGACTCAAATAAGAACGCAAAGTGGTCTCAAGCCCAAAATGAACTCCTAGAAAAGTTCAAAAATGATTTTAAAAATCAAACAAGAGAGGGCTAAGAAAAATTAGAGAAAGTGTGATGCAAGACAATCATGAAAAAGGTAATAGCTTGGTAAAGGAGGCACAAAAAATGAAAAATTGTATAAAATCTCATTGAAGAAAAAACATCTCCTTAAAAAATACAATTAGCCAAATGGAAAAAGAGGTACAAAAGTCACTAAATGAAATGATTCCCACAAAATGCTTGGAGGGGGCGGAGCCAAAATGGTGGAGTAAAGGCAGCAACTTGCTTGAGCTTTCCCCCAAACCACTCAAAATACCTGTAAAAAGGGACTCTAAATAAATTCTAGAGCAGCAAAACCCAAAGATGAGAGACTTAAACAAATTTCCAGACCAAGACAACCCAGAAGGTCAAAGGGAAAGGTCTATTGCACCAGGCTGCGAGAAGAGAGCAGTCCAGCGTGGGCAACACCAGCATACACCAGGCCCCCAGAAAACCTGGAGCAAGGCTTAGGGGACTGAATCATTGGCAACTGTGACAGTTTCCAGACTTCTCAACCAACAAATGCAAAGACAACTTAAAAGGTTAGTAGGAAAGGTCTTAGAAATTAGAATGGAGTAAATAAAATCTAATGACTTTATGAGAAATCAAGAAATTATAAAATAGAACCAAAAGAACCAAAAAAAGGCAATGTGAAATATCTCATTGGAAAAACCACTGACCGAGAAAATAGTTCCAGGAGAGATAACTTTAAAAGTATTCGACTACCTGGAAGCCATGATCAGAAAAGAGTCCTAAACATCATCTTTCTAGCAATTATCAAGGAAAACAGCCCTGATATTCTAGAACCAGAGGATAAAATAAAAATTGAAAGAATCCACCCATCACCTCATGAAAGAAATCCCAAAAGGAAGACTCCTAGGAATATTTTAGCCAAATTCCAGAGTTCCCAGGTCAAAGAGAAAATATTGCAAGCAACCAGAAAGAAACAATTCAAGTATTGTGGAAACACATTCGGGATAACACAAGATTTAGCAGCTTCTACCTAAGGGATCAAAGAGCTTGGAATATGATATTCCAGAGGTCAAAGGAGCTAGGATTAAAACCAAGAATCACCTACCCAGCAAAAATGGGCGTAATTCTTCAGGGGGGAAAAGCAATATTCAATGAAATAGAGCACCTCCAAATATTCTTGATGAAAAGATCAGAGCCAAATAGAAAATTTGACTTTCAAATACAAGAATCAAGAGAAGCATGAAAGGTAAACAAGAAAGAGAAATCATAAGGGACTTATTAAAGTTAAGCTGTTTACCTTCCTGCATGGAAAGATGATATTTGTAACTCATGAGACCTTTCTCAGTATTAGGGTAGTTGGAGGGAAAATAGATAGATAGATAGATAGATAGATAGATAGATAGATAGATAGATAGATATAGAAAAGATATATCTTATATACATCTATATATAATATATAAATATAGCTGTATAAAGATACATTCTCTCTATATAAATATATACATACACACACATATAGACAGTGGGCACAGGGTGAGTTGAATATGAAGAGATAATATCTAAAAAAATAAAATTAAGGTGTGAGAGGAATCTACTAGGAGGAGAAAGGGAGAAGTAAAATATAGTAAATTATCTCACATAAAAGAGGCAAGAAAGAGCTTTTACAATGGAGGGGAAGGTGGGAGTTAAGAGGGAATGAGTGAATCTCACTCTCATCAGATTTGGCTTAAGAAGAAAATAACATACACAGTCAATTCCGTATGGAAATCTATCTTACCCTACAAGAAAGTAAGTGGGGAGGGGATAAGAGAGGGGGAATGATAGAAGGGATGGCATATTGGAGGAGAGGGTAATCAGAAGCAAACACTTCTGAGGAGGGGCAGTTCAAAGGAAAGAAAAGAATAAATGGAGGGCATAGCAGGATGGAGCAAAATATAGTTGTTCTTTCATAACATTACTGTTATGAAAGTGTTTTGCATGACTACACATGTATAACCTATAGAAAATTGCTTGCCTTCTCAATGAAGGTGAGTTTTGGAGGGAGGAAGGGAGAGAATGTGGAACTTAAAGTTTTAAAAAATGAAAGTTAAAAATTGTTTTTACATGCAATTGGGAAATAAGATATACAGGCAATGTTGTAGAGAAATCTATCTTGCCCTACAGGAAAATAGAAGGGAAGGGGATAAGAGAAGGGAGGGGTGGTGATAGAAGGGAGGGCAGATTGGGGGAAGGGGTAATCAGAATGCACACCATCTTGGAGTGGGGAGAGAGGAGAGATGGGGAGAAAATTTGGAACTCAAAATCTTGTGGAATTAAATGTTGAAAACTAAAAATTAATTAATAAAAAGGGAAAAAAAGAAGAAATAAATAAATTAAATGATTCCTTAAAAATTAGAATTGGGCAAGCAAAAGCTAAGAACTCTATGAGACATCAAGAAACAGCAAAATAAAATGTAAAAAAATAAAAGGAGCAGAGAATGTGAAATAATTCATAAGAAAAACAACTGACCTGCAAAAATATTCAAAGAGAAATAATTTAAGAATTATTGGACTACCTGAAAACCATGATCAAAAAAAAGAGCCTAGACATCACATTTCAAGAAATTATTAAGGAAAACTTTCCTGATATCCTAGAACCAAATGGTAAAGCAGAAATTGAAAGAATCCATTGATAACCTCCTAAGAGAAATCCTAAAAGGAAAACTCCAAAAAATATAGTCAAATTCCACAGCTCACAGGTAAAAACAAATTGCACGCATCCAAAAACAATTAAAATATTATGGCACTGCTATCAGGATTACATAGGATATGGCAGCTTCTACATTAAAAGACTGGAAGACTTAGAATGCAATGTTCATGGAGGCAAAGGAGCTATGATTACAACTAACCCAGGAAAACTGATATAATCCTTTGTGGGGGAAAGGACATTCAATGAAATAGAGAACTTTCTACCATTCCTGATGAAAAGACCAGATTTGAACAGTAAATGTGATTTTCAAAAATAAGACTCAATAGAAGCACATAAAGGTAAACAAGAAAGAGAAAAGATAAAGGATTCAATAAGGTTAAACTATTTCCACCTTCACACGTGAAGTGGATACTTGTGACTTCTAAGACCTTTATCACTATTACGGTAGTTAAAAGGAACACACATAGAAGGCACACATATAACAGGTCTTTCATGTGATGACCTCTAAAATAACAAAATGAAGGGGAGAAAAAGAGGGTTGCACTTGGAAAAGGAGGAAGAGAGAGCTAGAATGGGATAGATTATATGAAATGAAGAGGCACAAAAGACCTATTACAATGCAAGGAAAGAAGGGCATAGCTTGAACCTTATTCTCATTCGAATTGACTCAAAGAGGGAATGACATACACATTCATTTGGGTATAGAAATCTATTTTACCATACAAGGAAGTAGGAGGGAAGGGTATAAGAGAATGAGGAGGGGGCATGATGGAAGGAGGGAAGAAGATGGGAGGCCATGCCAGAAGCAAATCACTGGTAAGGAGGTACAAGGTGAAAAGAGAGAGAAATAGAGAGACGCAGAGACAGATACAGAGAAAAATAAAAAGGGGAAAGTAGGATGGAGAAAAATACACAGTAATCATCACTGTGAATGTGAATGGGATGAATTCACCCATAAAATGGAAGCAGAGATTAAAATGGATTTTAAAAAAGGATCCTATAACATTCTTTTTTTATATATAAGAAACATATTTGAAGCAAAGAAACACACTCAAGATAAATGTAAGAGGCTGGAGCAGTAACTATTACGCTTCAACTGAAGTTAAAAAAGGCAGGGTTATGAATCATAATCTCAGGAAAAGCAAAAGCAAAAGTGGATCTAACTGAAAGAGATAATGAAGGAGACTATATCTTGCTTAAAGGTACCATAGACAATAAAGTAATATCAATACTAAACATATATGGATCAAATGACCGAACATACAAATCTTTAAATAAAAAGTTAAATAAGTTACAGGGGGAAATTGATAATAAAAATATATAAATGGGAAACTTCAAATTTCCCATTTCAAAACTAAATAAATCCAACAAAAATGAGAAATAAGAAGGTGAATAGAATTTTAGATAATTTAGATATCATAGATCTATGGAGAAAGTTGAATGGGAATAGAAAGAAAAACACATTTTTCCCATTGGTACATGGGACCTGCACAAAAACTGACCATGTATTAAAGCATAAAATCCTCACAATCAAATGCAGAAATATTAAATGCATCCTTTTCAGATCATAATACAATTAAAAAATACATTCAATAAAGGACCATGGAAAGATAGATTAAAAATTAATTAGAAACTAAATAATCTAATCCAAAAGAATGAGTGGGCCAAAGAACAAATAATAGAAACAATAAATTATTTAAGATTATGATAATAATGACACAACATGCCAAAATTTATGGGATGCAGAAAAACAGTACTTAGAAGGAAGTTTATATCTCTAAACACTTATATCAACAAAATACGGTGCTGGCACTTAAACCAAGAAGAGAAAATCAGAGAAAGAAAATTATAAACCAATTTCCCTAATGAATATTGATGCAAAATTTTAAATAAAATACTAACAAAAAGATTATAGCAATATATATATATATATATATATATATATCATAAGAACCATTCAATTTGACAAGGTGGAATTCATACAAGGAATGTAGGGCTTGTTCAGTATTAGGAAGGTACCAGCATAATTGACCATACAAATAACAAAACCAACAGAAATTATATGATTATCTCAATAGTGACAGAAGAAAATCTTTTGACAAAATGTAATATCTATTCCCATTAAAACATGAGCCTAGAAATAAATAATGCTTTCCTTAAAATGATAAATAGTATTTATCAAAAATCATCAGCAAGAGTTAATTATAAAAAGGATAAGCTAGAAGCCTTCCCAATAAGATCAGGGGTGAAACAAGGATGCCCATTATCACAACTATTATTCAATATTTTACTAAAACTGCTAGCTATAGCAATATGATAAGTAAAAAAAAATGAAGTACACACTTAATTGGGCATGGAAATCTATCTTACTCCACAGGAAAGTAAGGGGGGAGGCAATAAGAGAAGGCAGCTATGATAGAAGGGAGGGCAAATGGGAGGAGGGGGTAATCAGAAGCAAATACTTTTGAAGAGGAACAGGGTCAAAGGAAAGAATAGAATAAATGGAGAGGGGGTAGGATAGGACAGAGGGAAATATAGTTAGCCTTTCACAACATGACTGTTATGGAAATATTTTGCATGACTACACATGTATAACCTATATTGAATTGCTTGCCTTCTCAGTGAGGGTGGGTGGGGAAGTTAGGAAGGGAGAGAATGTGGAACTCAAAGTTTTGAAAAATGAATGTTAAAAATTGTTTTTACATGCAAAGGAAAATAAAACATACAGGGAATGGTGTATAGAAATCTATCTTGCCCTACAGGAAAAAGAAGGGAAGGGGATAAGAGAAGGTGGGGGGTGTGATAAAAGGGATGGCAGATTAGGAGAGGGGGGTAATCAGAATGCATACCATCTTAGGGTGGGGGAGGGGAGAGAAGAGGAGACAATTTGGAACTCAAAATCTTGTAGAAGTGAATATTGAAAATTAAAAATTAATTAATTAAAAATAAAGGAATTAAAATAGGTAATGAAGAAACTAAACTATCACTTTTCACATATGATATGTTGGTATACTTAGAGAATCTTAAAGAATCAACTAAAAAAGTACATGAAATAATTAAGAACTTTAGGAAAGTTGTATGATATAAAATAAATCCCTACAAGTCATCAGAATTATTAAATATTACCAACAAAGTCCAGCAGCAAGAGGTGGAAAGAGAAATTCCATTTAAAATAACTCTAGCCAATAGAAAATATTTTATCTGTCAAAACAAACCCAGGAACTATATGAACACAATCAAAAAATACTTTTCACTAAAATAAAGTTAGATCCAAACAATTGGAAAATATCAATTGCTTATGTGCACACTAAGTAAATATAACAGAAATGACAATTCTATCTTACTTATTCAGTGTCACAAATTATTTTATAGAGCTAGAAAAAATAATAAAATTAATCTGGAAGGACAAAAGGTCAAGAATATCAAGGGAAGTAATGAAAAGAAATGTGAAGACACCAGACCTCAAATTATATGATAAACTGGTAATCATCAGGTCACTCAGGAATGACTAAGAAATAAAATGGTGCATGAGTGCAATGGATTAGGTCCACAATGCACAGTAGTAAATGACCGTATGAATCTACTGTTTGATAATCCAAAAGATTCCCGCTTTTAGGATAAGAACTCACTATTTGAAAAAAAAAATTGCTGAAAAAACTGGAAAATAGTTTGTCATAAATTAGGTATAAACTAAAATCTTACACCATATACCAAAAAAGGCCAAAATGAGCACATGATTTAGACCTAAAAGGGGACAAATTAGGAGAGCAATGAGTAGTTTAGCTGTCAGATCTATGCAGAAAGAAAGAATTTATTACCAAATGTGGTGTTAATGTGATTAAAAATCTTCACCACCCATTTAATAGGACTCAGGTGGAGCTAGTTTAGGAAAACTCGATTAGGGGAGGCTTGTTTGTAGGAAGGTCCATGCCCTTTTGGTAACTAGGTTTTAAGCCCCAGGTCCATACCCTTTAGGTAAGTAAGCACTAAGCCCCAGGCCCACAACCTTTTGCTGATTAGGTGTGAAGCCCTTGGGTCCTAAGAAGGGTGTGTATATCTTGAATGTAGCCAGTAAGCTCAGAGACAGAGAGCTGGAAGAGAGGGAGAGACAGAGAGAGAGAACTGCAAGGGGTCTCAGAACTGCAAGCTCTCAGAACTGTGAGAGGAGAGGACACAGGCAAGGAGACAGTTAGGATTCCTGAGTGTTTATGGGAAGGCCTAAGCAGAGGAAAAGGTGACAGGATGGCTTGGCTCTTTGCTGTGATATTGTGTTTTAATTTCCTTGCTGTTATATTGAAGTGGATTTGCTGGTTTGGGGATATAATTGTAGTTGTGTCGAATTGGAATTATTGGGTTTGGGATTTGATCTTTTGGTGTCTGAATAAATGTTTTACTTCTTCTACCTTCTACATAGAGAGTCTCATTTCAGCTTCTCTGGTGTTGGGAAAGAAGTAAGAGCCTCTTGTGGGCACTGGGTTTGAGGGGATTAAGGGGAAACTGAGTTGGCGATTGTGTGTCCTGGCCTCTTTCTGCTTCTAGGAATTAAGTTGTATTGGCTCAAAGTTAAGCCCTATAGAAGTATGAGGCATGTCCCATTCTGCCCCTGTAGCCTACCACCTTTCCTAGCAAATGGAAGCAGTTGTATTTCTTCATCAATGCTCTGAGACCCGCACTGATCCGAATTCTGCTCTCTTTTATCATCTTTGCTTAGATGATTGTGGTTGTCATGTCCTCTATTGTTCCAGTTCTTCTTATTTCACTCTGCATCAGTTCATCTAGGTCTTCTTGGATTTTTAAGAATTCCTTCTATTCCAAATATCATAGATCTACGTCTGGAAGAGAGTTTAGAGATCATCTCATTCCAGCCCCCCTCATTTTTTTTCAATTGAAGAAACAGGCCCAGAGAAAGTTCTGTGACTCCTCAGAGGTGTCACAAAGTGGAAGCCTCATTGGTGGGATTCAGATGCAGGTCCCATGATTTCAAATCCAGCTCTGTCACATAGTAGGTACTTAGTAAATGTCACTTGATTTATTTAAATCTTTGACTTTTTGGGGGTATTTGCCCAGTAGTACGATCCCTGAGTCCAAGTATGTGAATAACATACTGGCCTCATTCCATGATTCCAAAGAGATTCCTCCTGGATTGTCATAGAGCTCCATGCACCCACCAGTATTGGATTAGAGTGTGCCTGTTTCTCATAGCCGCACCAGCAATGGCTACATCTATCTTCAATCATCTTCATGGTTATTAGTAATTGGGCACTTTTTATTCATATGATATTGATAACTACTATTTGTTCTTTGAAAATGTTTCATATACTTTGAACATTTTTGTACTGAGAAGAAGTTCATGCTACCACAGCACTGTGTCAATTCCCTATAGATTTTGAAGTTCAGACTTTTATTAGGGCTGCTTAGCTTAAAGTGGGTCAGAACTGTGGGAAGAGAAGATGCAGGCAAGCAGACAGTTAGGATTCATGAGTGAGTGTTTCCAGAGGGGAAGGTCACAGGATGGCTTAGTTCCTTGCTGTGATATTGCCTTTTAATTTCCTTGCTGTTACATTGAAATGGACTTACTGAATTTGGGATACAATTGTTGCTTTATCGAATTGGAATTATTGGTTTGGGGATTTGATCCTTTGGTGTCCGAATAAATAGTTTACTTCTTCTACCTTCTACGATACCGAGCTATACAGGCATATTCATGGTCACCATCGATATCATGAATCTTGCCTTACTGATACACCAAACAAGAGATAAAGAGCAATATGCAAAATGTGGAATGGATCATATTAATGACATAAAATGAAAAAGGAGTGTACGTATTAATAGCAAAATTGTTCAGTGGTCAATTGTAAATAAATTAGCTCTTCTCAGCAATACAATGATTCAAAACAATTGCAAAGGACTCATGATGAAAAATGATATCCACCTCCAGAGAAAGAACTGGTGGAGTCTAAATGTAGATTGAAGCATACTTTTTTTTATTTTACTTTTTTGTGTTTTGTCTTGTCTGTGTTTTCTTTCGCAACACAGATAATATGGAAATATGTTTTGCATGATTGCACATGTATAACCTATATCAAATTGTTTACCATCTCAGGGAGGGGACATTTGGGGGAGGGAGGGAGAAAATTTGGAACTCACAATTTAAAAAATGAATGTTAAAAATTATTTTTACATGCAATTGAAAAAAATTATTACAAAAAAATAAGAAAAAAGAGTCCTAACAAATATTTACTTTGACACAAATATATCCTTGTTACTTAAACCACAGACAGTTGAAACAGAGGGAAAAATATTGACCAATGCCCCTAGTGAAAATTGACACAAAATTTTTAAATAAAATATTAAATAACATAAAATTTTAAATAAAATAAAATATTACTAACAGCATATCACAAAGATTAAACATTGTGACCAAGTAGAGTTTGTATTAGGAATACAGAGTTTGTTCAATATTAGGAATACTATCCCATGTTGATAACAAAAACAAAAAAAGCACATGATTATATGTATAAATGCAAAAAAAAAACCCTTTTGACAAAATGGAACAAGATAGATCTGTAGGATCTATTCCTACAAAAAATAGAAAACTGAGGAATAGATGGGCACTTATTTAATGTAATATTATCTAAAAACAAGAGTCAACATTACATATAATGGGGACAGACTAAAAGACTTTGTAATAAGATTTGGAATAAAGAAAGGATGTGCATTATCACTATCACTATTTGATTTATTGCTAGAAGTGACAGCTACAAGAATAAAACAAGAAAATAAATTGAGATAACAAGCATAGAAAGATAAAACAAATTGGATTTTTTTGTAGATGATAAGTTAGAGAACCCTAGAAAGTCATCTAAAAATCAATAGAAATTTTTTTGCTGTTGTTGATGTTGAGTTTTCAGTTGTGCCTGACTCTTTTATGACCTCATTTGGGGTTTTCTTCCCAAAAATACTTGGTTTGGTTGGCCATTTCCTTTGCTAGCTCATTTTAAGATGAGAAAACTGAGGCAAACAGGGTTAAGAAACCCTTGCCCAGGGTTAAGTTCACATAGCTAGTAAATGTCTAAGCCCAGTTTTGAGGTCTCCAAGGCCAGTGTTCTATCCACTGTACCACCTAGCTGCCCATATATAAATCATTAATCACTAGGAAAATTGCTTCATGTAAAATAAACTCACATAAACATTTTTGTATATTGCCAAGAAAACCCAGAATGAAGAGACAGAGAAATTGCATTCTAATAACTACAGTATTAGTATGCAGTATATACTAAAATATCTGGGAATATACCTGCCAAGACACAATAGAAACTGCATGAATGAAACTATGAAAACACTCTTTCTACATAAAGATGGACCTAAATGTGAATTGCTTATTTGTAGGCTGAGCCAATAAAATAAAAACACTTAAAATAATTTATTTACTTAGTATCATTTTTAACTGCTGAACAATTATTATTTGGTAAAGTTAGAAAAGACAACAACAAAATTCATTGGAGGAATAGTTAAGAATCTCAAAGGGAGATAATTCAAAAAAGTAGGAAGAAAAGGAGCCTGATTACCATATTTCAAAATATGCTACAAAGCAATGATCATTAAAATAATTTGGTATTTGTTAAGTATCAATGGAACAAATAAGATATAAAATGTAAGAAGCAAGAAAGCATGGTTGCCTAGTGTTTGATTAGCCCCAAGCCCCAAGCCACTGTTGTAAGGTCTGACTCTCTCACAAAAACTGGAAAGCAGTCTGGCAGACAATACGTATAGGCCAAAATCTTACACCACATATAAAGATAACCTCCAAGTGGGCAAATAACTTGGGCATAAATGGTGACATCATAAACAAATCAGAGGAGAAGGAAGAAGTTATCTTTCATATCTATAAAGGAAGAGCTAATGACCAAATTATGTAACATAGATCATCATGGAAGATAAAATGGATGACTTTGATTATCTAAAATTTAAAAAGTTATTTTTATAAACTTTCTCTACATCATATAGATGCCCATGTGCATATGCATATGCAAAATATACAAATGTATGTATATACACATACATATGGATATATATTTTATATAAACACATATTTATGTATATATTCATTTGCATATGTGGATATCATATCCAATTTCCATATCCATATGTATATGTGTTTTAATATATATGTCTGTATATATCTTTGTTGAATCCATTAGAACATCGGAGTTCATTAGAAAAATTATTTCATTTATTATATTGGTATCTTCAGACTAGCATTTATATCACTAGAAGGTAAATCATATTTTAGGGTTATTTAGTCTCCCTATGGCAGATCTAATGCATGATCATCCAACCTTGGCTTAAAGACCTCTAGTATAAATTAACTTACCATAACCCAAAACAACCCATTTCACTTTTGGATAATTGTTGGCAAATATTCTCATAAATTAATCCTCAATATGACTTTTGCATCATCTACCAATTTCTCTTGGTTCTTTCCTTTGGTGGCCAACAGAACAAGTTTAATAATACTTCCATATGATAACCTTTCTAGTACTCGAAGAAAGCTGTTGTGCCCTCAGCTAAATCTTATCTTTTCCAGGCTAAATGTCCTGATTTCCTTAGCTGATATGATAAAACAATTGGTTTCATAGTGTATTGGGCATTTAAGTTGTCCACCCTCACTGGCATGTCTCATATTTCTTATCTGGGTATATGAACATATACTCTCCAAGTTGGAGCTCCTACTAGCTAGTGTGATTTCCAGAAAAAGCTCACCACCACATTAAACTCAAATTATCTCATGGTTATAAGGATAACCTTCTTGAGAGGGAAAAATTCCCCCTATTCACCACTCTAGCCTTAGAGTTCCCACCAATGTATTTCTATTTAGGCAATGAACCACTCACACTAATGCCACTTTTCAATCTAAAATATAATCATTTACCTAAAAATAAAAATTAATATCACAAGTTTTAATATATTAAAGAAAATATATCAACAATCACAAATCATCCACAAATGCTGGATTTATAAACCCTCTTCTGTTAATACACATAGTGTATATGGGAGAGAATGGATTTACACTTACAGAAATCTTACAAGGAAAAACATGAGAGAAGAAAATCCAAATGTTCACTAAGTATAAAAGCAAATGTCCTCTTTCTGTCCTCTCTTCCTCCTCATATTCTGATTTTTTCTACGTTCAGATAAATTATAATTGTCTCATAATCATTTCAATTCCTATATTCATATTTTTCCAGTTATTAACCTAAAAATTCTCCCAATCACTAAGGCCCACTATTGTGTTCTCTATTTGCTCTAGTCTTTACTTGCTTGTCACCTTCAAAACTCAGAAACAACTATCTCCTACTCTCAATCAGAGAGAAGTTTCAGTCCTTAGATCTCTAAGTAGAGTTTAACTTGGCTATAAGCCTTAAATGCTCACTGCACAAGCATTAAGTTATAACTTAATAATTTTCTAAATAATATATAAAATTTGAATAACCAGGGGACATAATTGAGTATAGTAATAAGTTTCAAAATCAAATTATTGCTCAGAATTTTACACAGAGCTACTCTTTTATGATAATTTATAGCAATGTGTCAGCATGTCATAGTAGATAGAGAGCTAGCCTCAGAAATGGTAAGTACTGACCCTGACACATACTGTCTGCATTTACCTTGGCACGTTGTTTGATGTCTCAATGATCTTGGCAATTTGTTAAGATTTGCTGAAAAGTTGTTAATATCCATTGGTAGAGAATTTTTTTATTATTCAGGAATGTCCTATACAAGGAAATCACCAGTCCAGTCTCTATTTCATCTACAGAAGGTTACTTATGGAAGCTAGATAGAGCAGGGAAACTCCTGTAATAGGAGTTAGGAAGATTTGAGTTAAAATTCTAGGACTTTTAGAAGGGCATATAGATTAAGAGTACAAGGGTGAAGTGAATAGATGAGATAATAATAGATAAGGGAGGGACTTTGAGAGAGTTGGACAAAATAAGGAATAAGAGGTTAAGGGGAGGAGATAAGGTAATAGGGACAGAGCAAAAAGAGGGTCTGAGACAGAAAAGTAAAAATAACTGGACAGAGACCAATATCTTATACCATTTACCAAAATAAGTTCAAAATGGAAATATGACATAGATATAAAGAGGGATTTTATGGGAAAATTAGAACATGGAACATATTACTTATCAGATATATGGATAGGCAAATAATTTATGGAATAAACAAGAGATAGAACAAAGTTAGGTGTAAAATGGATAATTTTGATAACATTAAATTTTTAAAAATTTGTGGAATATGATTTTCCATAAGGCAAAGGAGCTTGGACTACAACCAAGGATCAACTACCCAGCAAAACTGAGCATAATCTTTCAGGCAAGGAGATGGATATTCAATGAAATAAAGGACTTTGAGACATTCCTGATGAAAAGACCAGAACTCAATGGAAAATTTGATCTTCAAATACAAGACACAAGAGAAGCATAAAAAGGTAAACAGGGGGGAAAAAGAAAAAAAAACTTGTTAAGCAATAAGTACAAATTGTTTACTTCCCTATGTAGGAGGATATTGTTAATCTTGAGAATCATATATTTATTATGACATTTAAAAGGGATATACATTGATAGAGGGTGTGGGTATAAATTAACTGATGTGATGATTAAAAAAACTAATTAAAGGGTGCAAAGGGATTGTAATGGGAGAAGAGTATAGGAGGAGGCAGGAAAGGATAAATTATATCACAAGAAGAGGAACAAAAACATATTATAGTAGAGGGAAAGAAGGAAGGGAGAAGAGCAGTGTTCGACCTTTACTCTCATTGGATTTGGTTCAAGGAGGGAATAACATAGTTAAGTACAGAAATCTAACTTGTCCTACAGTCAGTAGGAAGGGAAAGAAAAGGGGGGGTGGTTAGAAGGGAGGGAAGAAGTGGTAAGGGAAAAGGGAAAAAAAAGGGAGGGGGGCTGATAGAAGGGAGAAATGATTGAGGGAGACAGTGGTCAAAAGCAAAACTCTTTAGAGGAGTGGAAGGGAAGAGGGAGAAATAAAAGCATAAATGGGGGGGAGGAGAATAGGATGGAGAGAAAGACACAGACAGTACTGTGAATGTGAATGGGATGACCTCTCCCATAAAACGAAGAAGTATAGCAGAATGGATTAAAAACCATAATTCTACAATATGTTGCTTACAAGAAACACATTTGAAACAGGGGGATACACACAGGGTAAAGGTTAAAAGGCTGGAGTAGAATATATTATGCTTCAGCTGAAGTAAAAAAAAAAAAAAAACAAGGATAGCAATCCTAATCTCAGACAAAATAAAAGCAAAAATAGATCTAACTAAAAGAGATAAGGAAGGAAACTATATCCTGCTAAAAGACACCATAGACAATAAAATAATATTATTACTAAACATATATGCACCAAGTGGTATAGCATCCAAATTCTAAGAGGAGAAGTTAATGGAGTTACAGGAAGACATAGACAGCAAAACTATACTAGTGAGGGACCTCAACCTCTGAACTCTGATAAATCCAAACTTGATTTAACATCAAAATTAACAAGAAAGAAGTTAAGGAGGTAAACAGAATTTAGAAAAGATAGATATGGTAGACCTCTGAAGAAAACTGAATGGAGTTAGAAAGGAAGATACCTTTTTATCAGTGCTACATGGCACAGATATAAAAATTGACCATGTACTAGGGCATAAAAATCTTACAATACAATACAGAAAGGCAGAAATATTAAATATATCCTTTTCAGATCATGATGCAATAAAAATTATTTGTAATAAAGGACCATGGAAAGATAGACTAAAAATCAATTGGAAACTAAATAATCTAATCTTAAAGAATGAGTGGGTCAAACAACAAGTCATAGAAACAATCAATAGCTTTATTCAAGAGAATGACAATAATGAGACAACATACCAAAACTTATGGGATTCAATGAAAGCAGTACTTAGGAGAAGTCTTATGTCTCTGAATGCTTACATGAATAAAACAGAGAAAGAAGAGATCAATGAATTGGACATGCAACTGAGAAAGTTAGAAAAAGAAGAAATTGAAAATCCCCAATTCAGTACAAAATTAGAAATACTGAAAACCAAAGGAGAAATTAATAAAATTGAAATTAAGAAAATTATTGAACTAATAAACAAAACAGAGCTAGTTTTATGAAAATACCAATAAAATTGATGAATCTTTGGTGAATTTATTTAAAAAAAGAAAGAAGAAAACCAAATTACCAGTATCAAAAATTAGGAAATTAAAACAATAATTAAGAATTACTTTGCCCGATTGTATGCCCATAAATTTGACAATGATGATTTACAAAAATATGAATTTCCAAGATTAACAGAAGAGGAAGTAAAATACTTAAATAACTCCATTTCAGAAAAAGAAACTGAACAAGACATCAATGAACTCCCTAGGAAAAAACCTCCAGGGCCAGATAGATTTACAAGTGAATTCTATCAAACATTTAAAGAACAATTAATTACAATACCATATAGAGTACTTGGGAAAATGTCAAAGAAGGGGTCCTACCAAATTTTTTTATGATATAAATATGGTACTAATACCTAAACTTGGAAGAGCAAAAATAAAGAAAATTATAGACCAATTTCCTTAATGAATGTAGATGAAAAAATTTTAAATAAAATATTAGCAAAAAGGATTGCAGCGGCTTATCACAAGAATAATACACTTTGATCAGGTAGAATTCATACCAGGAATGCAGGACTGGTTCAATATTAGGAAAACTACCAGCATAATTGATCATATCAACAACAAAGCTAATAGAAACCATATGATTATCGTAAAAGCTTGTGATAAAATACAACACCCATTCCTGTTTAAAAAAATACTAGAAAACAAAGGAATAAACAGAATCTTCCTAAAAATAATAAGTAGCATCTTCCTAAAACCATCAGCAAACATTCTATGTAACAGGGATAATCTAGATGCATTCCCAATAAGACCAGGGATGAAAAAAGGATGTCTATTATTACCACTGCTATTCAATATGTTACCTAGAAATATTAGCTTTAGCAATAAGGGAAGAAAAAGAAATTGAAGGAATTAGAATGGGCAAAGAAGAAACTAAGTTATCACTCTTTGCAGATGATATGATGATATACTTAGAGAATCAAGTAAAAAACTACTTTAAGTAATAAATAACTTTAGCAAAGTTGCAGGATATAAAATAAACCTACATAAATCATCTGCCTTTCTATATATTACTAACAAAGCCCAACAGCAAGAGATAGAGAAATTCCATTTAAAGTTACAATAGACATTATAAAATATTTGGGAGTCTACTTGCCAAAACAAACCCAGGAACTACATGAACACAATTACAAAACACTTTTCACACAAATAAAATTTCAGATCTAAGTAACTGGAAAAACATCAGTTGCTCATGGATAGGCTGAGTTAATATAATAAAAATAACAATTCTACCTAAATTAATTTACTTATTTAGTGCCATACCGATTAAACTACCAAAAACTTTTTTATAGATCTAGAAAAAATAATATCAAAATTCATCTGTGATAAAAATAGGTCTAGAATATCAAGGGAATTAATGAAAATAAATGCTAGGGAAGGTGACTTAGCAATAACAGGTTTTAAATTGTATTGTAAAGCAGCAATCATCAAAACCACTTGGTACTGGCTAAGAAATAGAGGGATAGATCAGTGGAATAAGTCAGATACACAAGACAGAGAGTCAATGATTATAGCAATCTATTGTTTGATAAACCAAAAGACTCCAGCCTCTTGAATAAAAACTCACTGCTTAACAAAAACTTTTGGGGAAATTGGAAAATAGTATGGAAGAAACTGGGCATAGACCAATGTCTGACACCATATACCAGAATAAAGTCCAAATGGATACATAATCTAGGTATAAAGACTGATGCTATAAACAAATTAGGGGAGCAAGGATTAGTTTCTCTGTGAGACTTATGGAGAATAGAGGAATTTATGATGAAACAAGAGGTAGAGAATATTATGAACTGCAAAATAGATAATTTTGATTACATTAAATTGAAAAGTTTTTGCACAAACAAAGCCAATGTAACCAAGAGTAGGAGGGAAGGAGAAAACTAGGAAAGAATTTTTACAGCTAGTGTCTCTGACAAAGGCCTCATTTCTAAAATATATAGAGAACTGAGTCAAATTTACAAGAATACAAATCATTCCTCAATTGATAAATGGTCAAGGGATATGAACAGGCAGTTTTCAGAGGAAGAAATTAAAGCTGTCTATAGTCATATGAAAAAATGCTCTAAATAACTGTTGATTGCAGAGATGCAAATCAAAACAACTCTGAGTTACCACATCACACCTATCAGATTGGCTAACATGACAAAACAAGAAAATGATAAATTTTGGAGAAGATTTGGGAAAGTTGGAACACCAAGTCCTTGTTGATGGAGCTGTGAGCTGATCCAACCATTGTGGAGAACAATTTGGAACTATGATCAAAGGGCTATAAAAATGTGCATACTCTTTGACCCAGCAATACCACTTCTAAGGCAGTATCCCAAAGAGATCATAAAAAATGGGAAAAAGACCCACATCTACAAAAATATTGATAGCAGCTCTTTTTGTGGTATCCAAGAACTGGAAATCTAGGGGATGCCCATCAATTGGGGAATGGCTGAACAAGTTGTGGTATACGAATGTAATGAAATACTATTGTGCTATAAGAAATTATAAATAGGCTGACTTCAGAAAAAAACAAAAAGACTTATACAAACTAACGCCAAGTGAAGTGAGCAGAACCAGGAGAACATTATACACAGTAATAACCACAGTGTGCGAGGACTGATTTTGATAGACTTAGCCCTTCTCAGCAATGCAAGGTCCTAAAATATTTCCAAAGGACTCATGATAGAAAATGCCATCTACATCCAGAGAAAGAACTACAGACTCGGAATGCAGAGTGAAGTAGACTATTTTCTCTTTTGTTTTGTTTTGTTACTCATGGTTTCTCTCATTCGTTATAATTCTTCTATCTAACATAATTAATGTAAAAATGTATTTAATAGGAATGTATGTGTTGAGCCCATATCAGATTGCAGGCTGTCTTGGGGAGGGAGGGGGGAGGAAAGGGAAGGAAGTTTAAAACTTATGGAAGTGAATGTTGAAAACTGAAAACAAATAAATTAATAAATTGGGGGCAATTTTTTAAATTATACAAATAAAACAAATGCAGCCAATTAAAGGAAAGCAAAACAATTGGGGAGGGAAATGTTATAGACAATTTATCAGATAAAGGTGTCATATGTAAACTATATAAAGAACTTTGTCAGATCTATAAGAATTATAATCTCATAGCACTAAACATGAAATTAAGACTCTGTTGGCTATTATAACTCACCAACACTGGTCACTTAGACTGAATATATTGTGTCAAAGGTGTTGTGCAAATATGTACAACTCTCATTTTTCTAAATTTTTTTGTTCATTAGACTTCCTTCATAATTGTATATATTCTCTTTGTTTTTCAATTTATAACAGTTATAATGATGTGCAAAATATCTCTCTTCAGTTTGTATATATATATATATATGTATATATATAAAGTTTTTCACATTATTATATTACCAAGATGTTTTACCATTGCCATGTATTTTTGCTGTTTTTCTTTACCTAGGACTTCTTTTTGTTGACAATTTTTTTAATTATCACATTCTCTTAAGGAAGGTCAGAATCATTTAGCAAAGTGCTATTTGGGATGCTTGAATACTGTACAATATAAAAAAAATTACCAAACACACAAGGAATATGACTTTGTAAATAAAATGTCCTTACCTTTTTTTCTCTCTTACGCTGGTGTTTTTCTTTTAATAATAAAAACTAGGAGTTAGTTTTTGAAAAGTGTTGCACATATATTATCTCATTTGGTCTTTACAACAGGTTTTCAAGTAGTTGCAATAAATATTCTCATTTTACAGCTAAGGAAACTGAGGCTAAAAAAAGTTAAGTGACTTTCCTAGAGTCACAGTTAACAAGGAATGCCTGAGGCAGGATTTGATCTCATCTCTTCTTGAATCAAAATCCAGCTTTCTTATCCATTATACCAACTAGCTGCTTCTGCAAATGTCTGTTTTAAAGATCTATATATCTGGAGTTATTTACAGATAGTATGTTAATTAAAAGATGAGGCTCTTAGGAGGATTACCTTTTTGCTAAGCAGGTTCTAGTCTCCTATTGTCAATAAACTCCACTGGCTTCCAATTACCTCAAGATCAAATATAAAATCTTCTGTTTGACTTATAAAGCCCTTTATAATCTGGGCCCTTCCTAACTTTTTAGTCTTCTTATACATTACTTTCCTCCAGGCACAATGCAACCCAAAGACAAGAGACTCCTTGTGTCCCAGAAGACATAATGTCTAGCTCCAAGAGTCTCCACTGGTTTTCTCACATGGCTGAAATGCTCTCCAACCTCATCTCCACTTCCTAGCTTCCTGGTTTCCCTAAAGTCTTAGCTGAAGTGTCACCTCTGCAAGAAGCTTTTTCCAGTCTTCCCTAAACTTAGTGACAACTCTCTGAGACTACCTACTCCCTCCCCCATTTATATTGTTTATATCTTATTTGTACATAATTGTTTTGCATATTGTCACTTTCATTATATTACGAGCTTCTTAAAAGCAGGGGCTGCTTGTTTTATATTTTTCTTTGTAACTCAGCACTTAGCATGGTGTCTGGCACATAGTAAGCCCTAAATAAATGTTTTTTGACTGACTGACTAATTGAGAAAAGATCCACTTAAGAACTGAAGAAATATAAGCAGATACTCATTCTATAAGATTCCTTTTTTCTCTGCAATTTTAAATATAATAAAATATGTTTTATACATTTAGGATCAGTTGACCTCATTGTATTAGAAAGTAGTCATAAGCCATGAACTCCCTTATCTACCTTCTTCATCCCTCAAAATCTCTCTACATCTTAACCAAACAACTTGCTTTCAACACATGACTAGACCACCTCCTTTTCCAATAACACGACTCCTGAATCATCCCTTTTATATAACTCATAGCATGTGCATTGTCATTGGTAATATATGGAAGTATATTAGCATCTTTCATATGTCTTTTTTGTTTGGTTTTGTTGGAGGGGGAAGGCATAGCAATTGCGGTTAAGTGACTTGCCCGAGGTCACACAGCTAGTGAGTGTGTCAAGTGCCTGAGGCCAGATTTGAACTCAGGTCCTTCTGACTCCAGGGCCAGTGCTCTACTCACTTCATGTGTCTTTTTAATGCTTTGGGGGGCATCTACAATTTTGATTCTTTGGAGATACTAAATTACATGAGGAGAAGGAGGAGGAAGAGAAGGAGAACAACAACAATAAGAAAAGAACAAGCATTTAAATGGCACTCTAAGGTTTGCCAAACACTTGATGTGTTACACTTAGCTGCCTTATACAGGATGTCCACTGAGAAGTTCAAATAAAAAGAGAATCTCTATAGACAGTAGGTCCTGCAAATAGTCCAAGTCATGGATGATCACTTGTGTTATGTCACACCTTAGAATACAATGGACCCTTCTAAAATAGATCCACAAACAGTAGAAAAATGAGACCTAATAATTTACATTAAAAAAATGAAAATGAAACATGTGATCCACACTATAATACATAGTTTGGATGGGCAACCCATTTAGCTTTAATATCAATATACATATCTTAAGCAGATAGTGCAGAGAGATAACATGCTACACCCAAAACTGAACAAGAGAAAGAAGATGGACTAGATTACATTTGGGAAATTTTGCAGCATTTTTGGTTCTTCAGAAGCCTTCCCCAGAGGGAAAAACAGGCTAAATTTCCCCTTTAAGCCCCAGTACAGAAATCCTAATAAAATTGGTTCTTATATAACATTTGAAAGTTTTTAGAGTTCTGTACATTCATTATCTCATTTCACCTCCAAATCAATCTTTGAGACTTGAAGCAACCTCTATAGGTATCATATTGCCATTTTAGAAACAATAAAACTGAGGCTGTATAATTTTTATTATTTTAAGTGAAAAATGTTTATTCCTTTGACATGCTCATATAAACATGTTCATATAAAAGTCTTAGGACAGAATAGTAAACTTTGATCATTCACTTTTGAATTGCACATTTTGAAGGAAATTTAATAACAAATGATATGATGCAGTTCATGGCTTTTAAGATTAGAATGAAAGCAAAAGGAAATCCTTGATCATTTAGTATGACCAAGAGTCTCAAACTACCCACTTCATCTTCAAGGATGCCTCTAGGTTTGTTCCTTAGGGAACCATCAAGATAGAGAAGTACAACTGAGGACTGGATTATTCTGCTACCCTGGATGAATAGGCCTGATGTTTTAACATGGTTATGGCTAGCTTTATACAGCAGGGCAGGCGTGTCCTCTGCTCTCACAATGCCACTGTCTTGAACATAAAATGGTATGCCACCAAGATGAAACTTGTTCTCTACAGCAGTCATTAATGTTCTGAGTATACAGAGTATAAAGATCATGTATTTACCTTGTCCCATGGGAGAGAAGTGCTGACCTCTTATATCTGAATTCTGAAATGCCTAGAAAGTTGAATAGTGTCTTCTAGCTGGATCCTTGCCTCCTGAAGTTTCAATATTACAGTTTTACTGTGATCTCTACTTCTTCTTCAGGCTCCTGCCACCCTGGACATTTCTTAAACTAGTAGTTAATGCTAAACAACAGACTTGGCATTATCATACCAAATTTTATATAATTCCTTCTATCTATTGGTACCTGACTTACTCATTTTGTCATGGTTAAGTAATCACATCTGTCAAGGAGTGTACTGTTGGGAGCGGGAGGAAGGGGAACAATAGGAGGAGAATTCTATCATTATTTCAAAGGCAAAAAACATGGGAAAGGTCTGGGACACACCAATAATTCCTTCAAAGGGGATATTCTTTAATGAAGAGACATTCCAGTTTACAAATCTGAGGCAGGCATTGAGTTCAACATGTTGTGTTGGTTTTTCATTGAGATCAATCAGAAAATGCTTTCTCAGATTAAGTAAGATTGGAATCAATTTATTGCAATGTTCATAGCTAAATCAAAATAGCAAAGAGTTACAGACATTGATGTCATACTCCTTCCAAGGGGAATAACTCTTCATATCATTTTTTCTAGTTTGAGAGTCCAGGTTTTCACTGCTTGAAAATCTGGAGAGATATGGCGCACTCCTGTAGCTCCCAACATTGTCACCATTGTGCTTGTATTTGGGGTGGGGCTGTATGCCCTAATGCTTTTTCTTTGGCCACAGGATGAAGAAGGCATTCAGAATAGATCCTTTTTGGGTACACCATAGTTTAGAAGCATAGATTGCCTCTCCATTAATGCCCAGCCACCTTGCCACAAAAAGAATAATCATCTCATCTTTTTGAGTGGCCCAATGTTGAAGGTAGCTGACTACAAAGTACACTGTCTCAACTAGTTCCAAAATGATTTCTAAATCAGTAATGACATCAGTAGTATCCATATCTCACTAATACCCTTTATCAAAAGTAGTACAAATCTCCCACTTGTGTGTTGGCATGGTCCCTGTCTTGTACTTATAGGCAGGTAGATGGTCCTGTGGATAGAATGCTGTTGCTGGACTCAAGTAGATCAGAGTTAAATCTGGCCTCAGACACTTACTAGCTGTGTGATCTTGGGCAAGTCAATTAACTATCTGTCTCAGTTTCATCGGCTGTAAAGTGAATATAACAATAGCATCTACCTTACAGGACTGCTGGGAGGATAAAATGAGATATTTGTGAAATGCTTTGAAAACTTTAAAGTGCTATATTAATATTTATTATTACTATACTTGTCTTCACAATTAAAGTAGACCCATGGATGTAGGAGCAGTTTTTACTCCAACAATCATTGACCACAGCATTATCCTTAATAGGGCTGTCATCGTCCAGCCATGTGGGAAACTTGGGGATATTCCATTAAGTGGCTGGAACTTCCCAATCCCCATTAGAGTAAATTATGTCAGGCTTGTACTTGTTCACAAATCATGAAGCTCTAGCGTGAAATTGGCACTAATAAAATAAAATTTGTGAAGCTGTTTTTATGGAGCAGATGAAACCACTTTAAGATCAAGTGGTACAATCCATAGTATATCTGCTTCTTTTGGAGGAACACTCCCAAATCACCAATCAAATTCCAGTGGGTCCCTATATCTTGAAAATTCCAGTTGCAAAAAAAATAGGTTTTGACTCTTTTGTATAACCCTTATGATGCTTAGTGGTCATGACCACATGCCTAGTGATAGACACTCAGAGGAGTTCTACTCAGTGCTTTGGTTGGAAGGAGTTGGTCTTGGCTCAAAGTCAGTACTGGAAGTGTCCACAGGTAGAACTCCCACATGAAGGCTTTGCACTTGGGCTCATAGAGCTCACGCTCCTATTTCTACCAAAATTATTCAGTGTTCCAGATAGGAATAGAGAACTTGCTTCCGGGCATGAATACACACAAAATGGCCTCCTACAATCAGGTGGACAGAAGCCTCACATCCAGACTGCATCAATACACCTGAAACTCCTCATATTTCCCCTAAAACCTAACTATCTTTCCAGATTCTATATCTAAATCTGTAGTATCTCTGTATGTGTATATGCATGTCTGTCTATGTCCATGTGGGTGTATACATGATTGATTGTTTTCCTTTGTTATCAAAGAGGGCCAAAATGATATCCTGCTGTTGGAGTCAAGGTACAGTGTGTCTGACTGTGGCTGATTAGACCAATGTGAGTTCAGAAGGCTCTAGCACAAGTTGGGCACAAATATTCTGTATGAACATTTGGAGTGGAAATGTCTCTAAATTTGCACATCTCATGTTTCTTTGAGCTATTGCTTCACTCATAGGACACAGCATCTTCTTTGATGTGGGTACACCATGATAGCCAGTCTTTTGCCAGTCATGCAATTGATTACAAAGTTCTCCAGAGAGATCTTGAGAGTGTCCTTGTATCGCTTCTTCTGACCACCATATCAGCGCCTGCCTTGTGTGAGTTCTCCATAAAATAGTCTTTTAGGTAAACACACATACATATATACATACACATATATACACATGCACAATGTGTATTTGTGTGTGTATATATATATATAATGTACACATATATGTGTATATCAAGCTCAAAATCTTCAAATCATCTTTAAAACATTCCTCTCCTTGACCATTCTCATGCAATTAGTTGTCAAACAAATCTCTTTGATTTTACCTTCACAATGAGACAAATCAAGAAAACAGTAATATTTACCTGGCGTAAGCAGCCCAAAATAGAGTCTGAGTTAGCTTTTTAAGACAAATTCATTTGGAAAAGTGGTGATCCAAGTCCTCCCCAGGACTGAAAAGACAGAGATTCTAGGATACTGAAAGTCTGCTTCTTGAAAGATACACATGCCCTAGTGACAGGAGAGATGGAAGCCCCAGGAAGAATTCATCTGAGCTATATTTACCATAGAACAAGAACACAAATTTAGCAATTTCTTATTTTACCTAATAGTTTTTGCTAATAGATGCTAATTTTAGAGCCCCCAGGTCTTCCCTTTGCTCTTTTTTGCTTCCTTTTGAGTGTTGTCTCCCTTCCTTAGATTGTAAGCTCCTTGAAGTCAGGGTCTGTCTTTTTTGTGCTCTTAGTACAGTGCCTGACACATAGGTACTTAATAAATGTTTATTCAATTGGATTAGATTGGATTTCAACTTTGTTGGATTTGAGTTCTCTTTAAATTTCGATGCCATGGTTCAAAGCCCTAATTGTCCTACCCTATGCATGCTTTCCATGATATTCCTCAGATTCATTCCATCCTCTTCAATCATATTGTCCCCACTCAGATGGGGGACAGACCTTATTCCCTTTGATACAGACTATTATAATAGCATCCTCATGTCCCTGCCTCCAGGCTCTTTCATGTAGAAACTATCCAGCACACATAGTTACCATAATGACATTGCTAATATCCAGGTATGAAGATTAACACAGCTCTCCTTTAAAATGAACAAACCAAACTTCAGTGGATTTATAACGCATACAAAATAAAAAACAAATTTCTAAGGTTGGTATTTAAGTTCTCAGTACAAAGTCCCAATTTGGCTCCTAATTTTCCAGCCTTATTTCATACTATTTCATTCCTTGAACTCCATATTCCAGATCAATTGAATTACTATCTGTTATCTGATCTCAGCCTTCCATCTCCTGTATATGGAGACACAAAAGTCTTCCTGCCTCAAATTCACTCCTTCCATATCTCCTCCTGTTAAAGGCCATCTCTTTCTTCAAGCTCCAAATTAGGAGGAAACTCATACATGAACATTTTCTTTTTTAAATGTATTTCCACTTAATAGTATTTTACTTTTTCCAGTTACATGTAAAGATAGTTTTCAACATTCACTTTTATAAGATTTTGAGTTCCAAATTTTTTTCTCCCTCCTCTCCTCCTTCCCTAAGATAGCAATAAATTTGATATAGGCTATGCATGTATCATCATATAAGCTATGGAGATGTACAATCATGTACATATTAAACATATTTCCACATTAGTCATGTTCCAAAAGAAGAATTAGAACAAAAGGAGAAAACCATGAGAAAGGAAAAAAAAGAGAGAAAATACTGGGCTTCAATCTTCATTTAGATTCCATAGTTCTCTCTCTGTGTATCGTTAGCATTTTCTATCATGAGTCTTTTGCAGTTGTCTTAGAGCATTGTGTTGCTGAGAAGAGCCAAGTCTATCTTAGTTAATCATCACACAATGTTGCTGTTGTGGTATACAATGTTGTCCTGGTTCTGCTCACTTCACTCAGCATCAGCTCACGTAAGTCTTTCCAGCTTGTCATTTCTTGCAGCACAATAGTATTCCATTACATTCAAATGCCACCACTTGTTAAGCCATTCCCCGACTGATGGGCATCCACTCAATTTAAAATTCTTTGCCACCGCAAAAAGGATTTCTATAAACATTTTTACACATGTGGGTCATTTTCCCATTTTAATGATTTCTTCAGAATACAGACCTAGTAGTAGTATTGCTGGATTAAAGGGTATACAGAGTTTTATAGCCCATTAGACATGCTTCCAAATTGCTTTACAAAATGGTTGGATAAGTTGCCAACTCCACCAACAATGCATTAGTGTTCCAACTTTCCCACATCTTGTCCAACATTTATCATTTTCCTGTTTTGTCATATTAGCCAATCTGATAGGCATTATGTGGTAGCTCAGAGTTGCTTTAATTTGTGTCCCTCTAATTAATAGTGATTTAGAGCATTTTTATATGACCATAGATAGCTTTAATTTCTTCCTCTGAAAACTGCCTGTTCATATTCTTTGACCATTTATCACTTAGGGAATAACTTGTGTACTTATAAGTCTGATTGAGTTCTCTATATATTTTAGAAATAAGGTCCTTCTCAGAGACACTGGCTGTAAAAATTGCTTCCAGCTTTCTGATTTCCTTCTAATTGGTTGCATTGGCTTTGTTTGTGGAAAAAAATTAATTTAATGTAATCAAAATTATCCATTTTGCATTTCATAATCTTCTCTATCTCTTGTTTGGTGATAAATTCTTCCCTTCTCCAAAGATCTGACAGTTAAACTATTCCTTGCTCTCGTAATTTGCTTATGGTATCTTTAAGTCTAATTCATGTACCCATTTTGACCTTATCTTGATATATGGTGTAAGACAGATGCAAAAACGTGGTGTAAGATGCATGCCAGAAGTTTTTGTCAAATAGTAAGTTCTAATCCCAGAAGCTATATTCCTTGGGTTTATCAAACAGTAGATTACTATAGTTATTGACTGCTGTGTCTTGTGTACCAAACCTTTTCCACTGATCCACCACTCCATTAGCCAGTACCAAATAGTTTTGATGATTGCTGCTTTATAATACAGTTTTAGATCTTGTATGGCTAGGCCATCTTCCCTTGTATTTCTTTTCATTAATTCCCTTCATATTCTTCACCTTTTGTTCTTCCAGATGAATTTTATTATTTTTTTCTAGCTCTATAAAATAATTTTTGGTAGTTTGATTGGTATGGCACTGAATAAGTAAATTAATTTAGCCAGAATTGACATTTTTATTATATTAGCTCAGCCTACCTATGAGCAACTGTTATTTTCCAATTATTTAAATCTGACTTTATTTGTATGAAAAGTGTTTTGTAATTATATTCAAATAGTTATGAACATTTTCTTATCCTTCTCCCAGCACACACACACCCAGAGACACATAAACACACATATACACACAAAACCCGACCCATAGTAAATATTTAACAGATGCTGATTGACTGACAGTTGAAAGTTACCTCTTCCTTCTTAAACTTTCATATGATACTTTGTGCCTCTTCATTGCTCTTACTACTTTCCACCTTGTATCACATTTATTTGTGCACATGTCATAGTGTAGCTGTCTTCCAACTAACAAATTGTGAGCTCTTTTAGGGCATGGACTAGGATCTTTTTTTAATTTTTGCATCCTGAGTGCATAGCCTGTTGCATGTTGCAGATGTCTAACAGGTAGGAGACTGTTGAATGGATTTACTAAATTCACACAATTCATAAATGATTCATGCACAGGTCTTTTACTTTAGCAGCACTTCTTCCATCCTACATTAGCAAATGCTTGTTGCTTGCAAAGTGGCAAAAAAATGGCATAAATTGTTTTGCTCCATATCATAGTAATATAGGTACAAAGAGAAGGGACTACAGAGGCTACCTTTTCCATCCTCTTCATTTATACATAGGGAAACTAAGGGAGGTGGTAAATAAATTGTCTAAGGTCACATCCATAATGTGAAAATCAGGGGTTCTGAGGCAGGCAAAATGGATAGACTTAACTAGACTGATCCTTAGATCAGTAAATTAATTTAACTAGTGTCATTTTTATTATAATTAGCTCAGCCTACTTATGAGCAACTGACATTTTACAATTATTTAAATCTGACTTTATTCATGTGAAAAGTGTTTTGTAATTATATTCAAATAGTTATGAACATTTTCTTATCCTTCTCCCAGCACACACACACACACACACACACAGACACATAAACCAACCTCAGAAACTTACTTAGTTACGTTACCCTGGGCATGTCACTTAAGACTATCTGCCTTTGTTTCTTCATTTGTAATTCTGAGAGAATAATTACACCTATGTCCAAATGTTACTGAAGAAGAACATGAGACAATATTTGTAAAGTACTCTGCAAACCACAAAATGTATGCAAATTCTAGCTATTGGCTATTGGGAATTGAGACTGTTAATGGGGGCACACACCTGTAAGCCTTACTACCTGGGGAGGATGAGGATGGTGAATGAATCTCTTTAGCACAGTTCAGAGCTGCAGTTAGGCTAAAGGCAGCCATGTGTCTTCGATAAGGATAGCAGCAATGTAGTGAGCACCTTGGATCTGGTTGCTTTGGAAGGGGCAAATGTGACCAATTAAGAAATGAAATATATCAAAGCTTCTACATTGATCAGCAATGAGATAGGACCCTTGAGTGACCACTGCATTTTCAAACTTTAAAAAAATGTCAGGAATTGAACCCAGTTCCTCTGACTGCACAGACATTTGTCTTTTAATTATACTTGCATTGCCTCCTCACACTTCTCTGGGACTCAATAATTGCTGTATATGAATGAGAAAAATGTGATTTTATTCATGTTTGCAGTCTAAGAAATTACAAAATGGTTTGGACCACATCAAAAGATATTTTAAGCTAGGCTCCAAGCAACAGTGATTTAAAGGTCAGGAAAATACAAAAATAGAATAAGAATGTGAAATGGATTTTGTATAGTGTCATGTGGACTTACTATTCTAAATGAGGTTGGTGACATTCCTTTCTATCTGAAGTGTTAGGGACAAATCATTACAACTTTAATTTTGGTTGGGGGGAGGTTTGGGGACCTATCTATAATTTGTGGAATAATGGAATAAGTGCAATATCTCCCAGTGGGTGTGATTTTTATGTATGCCACATTTTAGTACCTAATTAAAATGAATAATTGGTAGATGTGATTCAAAGAGAAACAAAAGCAATCCCTCCTCAAAGGATGTGTGTGTGTGTGTGTATGTGTGTGTTTTAAAGACATATGGAGCAAACCAAATGGGGAATTGTTTGAATATTTTACTAAACAATAAAGACCCTCTGAAAGTTTCCTCCACTAATGTCATGTTCCAATTGTTCACTCTCGTGTGGGATGACCCTTAGGTTTTCTCAGAAACTACATATTGGAAAGACTTTGAGCACAGAATTGACTATAGATGCTACAGCTGTTGCTCAAAAAGGTCAACCTAATCAGAAGACTAAACACCAGAACATGAATCCACCAATTCATGATATCTCCTCCTCTCCCACTACAACTTGTGAAGACCTACAAAGACATGAATGAATTTTAATTCATAATATTAGTGGAAATCCCCACACCAATATCTTAGTAAACTGTTTGAAGCACCAAAGAACTTAATATTTTCAAACAAAACTCACACATGTGTGAGCAGTGTGTGGATCCTTCATTCTGACAACCCACAGCACACAGAACTTTGAATTTATTGAAATAGTAGGGAACAAATTTTTCTCATACTTCAAATACTCAGACTTAAGGGATTTCTAGGATAGATTTCTTTTCTAGAAACATAACATTGCAATCAGCTTTATTTTATTTTTTAGCATTGGGCACAATGTTATATCCACTAAAAGTCAGTTTCCTAAGCCAATTTTTTTGTGTAGATATGATTCCAAGTTCACGAAAGCTATGCCTATGAAGTACATGTTTTGACAGGTCCTGTTGAGGTGGAAGAGTTGGGCCTAGGCATTAACTATATGTTTGTCAGCTAAGGATCAGTCTAGTTAAGTTATATATGAGACACATAACAAAGGTTGGCCAAGGGGATGGTGAATTTTTTCAACCACAGTAAGCCTGTAAGAATATCTAATGAGTTACAGAATGGTTGTGATAAACATGCATGGAGCAATAGCCACATCAAAATTATAGATCCTTGAAGCATTGACATAAGTGGAGTTATTAAGGTAATTAGGATAATGCATTTTCTGAGAGTTAGATTCATAGTGTCTCCAAAGATATTAAAAATTTTTACTGTTCAGGAAAAAAGGTAGATATACTACTGGTGGATAATTGGGTTTGGGCAGTTGGTTCATAATGTGACATAGCTTGCTAGATATTACAGCACCAGGCAAAAAGCTAGTAGTATTCTAATTCCCAGTTTTCAACAGGTGTTTTTAACCCAAGTTTACAAGGACAAGAAAGAATATTTTGAGTTTCTATGGGTACACAAATAATTTTATATTTAAAATGGGCAATAAAATTCATAGGATAATAGATTGAGAGTTAGAAGGAAATCTAGCCCAACCCCCTAATTATACACATAAGGAAACAGTCTCAGAGAAGTAAAGTGACTTGATCCTGATTACATATATAGTTAAGTGGCAAAGCTGGGATTTACATCAAAGTCCCTTAACCCTATGTATAGCACTGTGGCTTCTATTTGCCTACATTAGTTCATTTTTAAATGAATTTTTAAAATATTTTTCTATTCCTTATATTAAAATACTATTCCATATATTGTTCCTTTTGCTCTCTGCCCCTGACCCAGGGAGCCATCTCATATCGTACAGTGTTTTGTGGAGAGGAAAGAAAAAGTTAATATTACATTTTGATTGATACATTGAAAAAAGTTTAAAAATATGTGCAATGTGTAACATCTGTGGATTTCCCACCTCCACAAGGGGTAGGTTGAGAGTGTCTTCTTTTATTTCCTCATTTGAGTCCTTTTTTTAAGAATTGCAATAGTTTTTCAGTAACGTCCAACTCTTCGTGACCCCCTTTGGGGTTGTCTTGGCAAGGATACTGAAGTGGTTGGCATTATTTCCTTTGATATTCTTGACTTTGTCTTTCCAAAAGAATTTTATTTTTTTCTAATTCAGTAAAATAATTTTTACAGCATAATTTCTTATAGCAATAATATATAATTTCTTACATCAAAGTAATATACCATTGCATTCATGAGCCACAGTTTGTTTAGTCATTCCCCAGCTGATGGTCATCTACTTTGTTTTCAATTCTTAGCACAAAAAGTACCACAATAAATACTTTGGATGAATGGTTTCCTGGGGATATAAACTTAGCAATGGAGTCTCTGGTTCAAAATGTATAGATATTTTAGTCCTCTTATTTGCGTAATTCCAAGTTGCTTTCCAAAATGATTGTACTATTTCATGGCTTCACCAACAATGTATTAGCATGCCTATATTGCCGCAAACCTTTCAACATTGACTGTTGTAATTTTTGCAAATTTGCAATGTGTGAGGTGAAACCTCAGGATTTGGGGGTTTTTTTACTTGCATTTCTATTATTATTAGTGGTTTGGAGCACTTTTTCCTTGATTAAGTACTTTCGAGAACCATTTATTCATATCCTTTCACTATTTATCTATTGGGGAATATTTACTAGTCACATGTTTATTAATTTTTAAGTATCTTGGATACCAAACCTTGATCACAGTAATTTGCTACAAAGATTTTTTTCCACTATTCAACCACTTCCCTTCTTATCCTTCTTATCCTAGATGCATTAATGTTGTTTGTACAAATATTCCAGTTTTAAGTTCCCTCTTCTATTGTAGACACAGTATTATGTTCCTCCAGTTACTTTGCTTTAATCTGTTTATAAGGTGGTCCTCTTCACACTGGTTCTTTCCTTCACCCCCCAATTCATTCTTCTCAATTGATATCCCCTTTCCCTCTCTTCCCATTCAGCTAGTCTTGTTCCCTAGTTTAAAATTTGCATTTTATGCCCCTTTACAAAAAGGATTTCTCTCACTGTCTTCATTTGTCTTCTCTTTCTGTTTACTTAAGACCTTCATTCTCTGATTCATGACCCCTTTAATTATCTGGTCTCTCTTTTTTCTCTGAATTCTTCATGCAATCAAAGCTATCAGGGTATTTGCTCTAGGCTCTCCCATCTCAACGCTTTCTGCCATTGCCTTGTAGAGCTTGCCCCAGGATTTTCTTTTCCATTGTGCCTCACTTCTAGGACATTGATAATGATTGTACCTGTCCAAGAGGAAATGCTAGGGCCCTTCCCCTACCACACCCTGATTATATATCCAAGCACCGATCGATACCGTCTCTTGTTGACCTTTTTAAATCATTTACCTAGAAATCTCCCTAAGTCCTTGCTGTCCCACTCCTCCGGATGCCAATTGACACTACAGGTTCCAATTCTCCCTCCCTCCCAGGACAAGTAGACATTTCAATCACCAAATTTCCCAGGCTTCATCCAGTGTAGTAAGGTCTTTATGTCCCTTCACCAACCATCTCTCTTCACCCGTAGGAGCATTCATCAGCAGAACCCCTTTCTCACCTCCAAAGTAACGCCTTCTTCCTCTCCTCCTCTTGTCAATCTTTCTGCCTTCCTCCTTACCCATTTTGCTGAAGGTTCTTCTCTTTCTGAGACTACAGAATTCACCTCATTACTAGCTCTTAATCTGACCCTGGCACATCATTCACTGCTTTGTATCTCCTTTCTTTTTTCCTCGTCCTTTATGTAATCTTGCTTGTAGTAATGTAGTCCCACAAAAAGAAGCATTCACCTACAGGTAAGGTGTTGCCAGGTTCTGTCCATAATGTCCGCTGTCTGCCTTTCCACTGTTACCTCAGATTTCTGCCTTCACCTCTATCTTCTTGTATACATTTTAAAAGAAGTCTCTTACTAGTGCCTCTGTTATTCCTTTTGCTCTTACTGTCCTTGCCTGCTGAATATATTCATTCCTCCTGAATTTCTGTTATTTTGGGGTGTTCAAGAGGCAAACAATCTCTTCAGTTCTGGTTTTCTTTCTAAAAATGTTTCAAATACTTCTTTATTATTGAATGTTCATCTTTTATCTTGTATGGTTGGCTCAGATTTGCAGCATAGATCACTCTGAATTGCATCCTGAGCTCCTTTGCTCTCAGGAATACATTTTCCCATTCCCTCCTCCTTGTTCCAATGGATGTGGAATAGTCTTCTTTATGTGAATGTCCTTTCCTTTGTATTTGAAGTTCTTTCTCCTAATGACTTGAAGAACTTGTTGCTTCTAATCGCACTGTTGAATTTACTCACAATGTGTCTTGGAATTTGTAGTCTTGTGTGCGCACATATGTGTGTGTGTGTGTGTGTGTGTGTGTGTGTGTGTGTGTGTGTGTGTTTGTAGGTGATCTGGAAATACTTTCAATTGGAATCTTATTTTCTATGTTTAGAAGTTCTGAGAAATTCTTTTTTTTTAATTTCTTTCATTGTGGTGTTAAGGTTTTTTGTCCCATTAGTGCATATGTATGTGTGGACTCACACAGAAAGAGACACTCCCACTCAATGTGAGAAAAAAAAATGTGTATCTTAGACAACCGTTGCTACTAGCCCAGTGTCCCAAGTGAAATATCTCTCTTCCCCCAAAGCTGCCACTTGTTGCTTCCCCTGCTGAGCTCCTTCTGCCATCTGCTGGTTGTTTGCTGAATGCAATTGTCATGTAACTTCACAATTCAGTAAGTCAAGTCAGCAAACATTTATAACATTCTGACTTTGTGCCAGGCACTGGGCTAAGAACTGGGGATACAAACACATGCAAAAAGAAAGACAATCTCTGCCTTCAAGGAACTTACATTTTATTAAGGGAAGACATAAAGGAGAGATAAAAAGTGGGTGACGTGAGAAGGAAGTTACCCATTAAGTCTACAGCGTCATATGCAGAGCCAGAAGAGGAAAGAATGATGACTGGCCTGGGCCCTTCCTCAAAATGGAGGGGGCAGGAGGAGCTCAGTAACAGGAGAAGGGGATTGGCATGAAAGAGGCATGTTCCAGGGAAAGAAGACCCCAGAATCTGTGGGGAATTCTAGGGTGAAAAGGTAGCTGAAACATAGCTGTGAAGAATAGAGATTCAGCAGTGAGAGCTTGTTTGAGATATTCATTAGACTCAGTGCTATTTCAGCGTTTTTGTGAGTTAGACAGTCATAACCAGCCAGCAGGGGGGGAAATTGCATTTGTTTCTCATAGGGCAACTCTCTCAGGTCAGATAAATATTGGATGAGGGTCAGTAGATTCCTTTCAGCTTTCATGATTCCCTTAGAAGATATGAAATTACCCTATAGATTAACTCAGTAAGATAGAAAAGAGGTGGAATAATGCTGCCAACTTTTATGTTCATCCTGGTAACTACATCAGAATTGTTCCTCTTTCTGTATAGAGGATGAGCTGAATTGAATTGGGCTTAGAAGTTCCAAAGTCTGAGTGGTAAACAAAACTGGACCAAATGTTTTCATCATAAAGTTGCTCTGAATGTCCTCATGTTCATTCCTATAAGGCAGGGTCAGGCACAGAGACTTAGTTGAAGAAAAAGAGACAAAAGCCTTGATTTCAATCAATTCACTCATGCTCTGGAAAAGAGATGAATTAATACTAAGAGTTGGCATTTATATAGTGTTTTAATGTTTACAAAACACTTTACAAACATTACTCCACTTGAGCCTCACAACATCCCTGTGAGGGAATTCATTTGGTCAGTCAGTAGTGCCTTTTACGTGCCAGGCACTGTGCTAAGCACTGGAGGTACGAAGAAAGGCAAATCCTATGCTCTTAAGGAACTCACATTCTAATGGGGGAGACAACATGCAAATAATTATGTATAAAGAAGCTATATACAAATGTGAAATAATCAATAGAGAGAAGGGACTAGAATTACAAGAGATTGGGAAAGGCTTCCTGTAGAAGGTAGTATATTAGCTTGAACTTGAAGGAAGTGCTAGAGGTGTTATACTTTGCATTTTGCTAGAACGTGTAGAAGGTGGGATTGCCTTCATAATTTTGTTTTTCCTAGGCCATCTAATAAATCATGAACCATTACACTATCAACATAAGGGAAGGGAAGGAGCTATCCCTCTTTCCTAGCTAAAAAACAGTGGCAAAAGTGGCAGTAGAAACTGCCTCTTCTTTGCAGAAGCATTAGCACTCTCATTTACAAGTTAGAGGCATGTTTTCCTTTAAGGATAACTTAATGAAAAGGGAATTATTGTAGCAATGGTCATATATAGTGTGTAATTTAATATTTTGTGAAATAAATTAGAAAATTTCTGCATTCAGGCTACATTTCAAAATTTTAATAATATTCTTTTAATCTAATGAATCTATGCCAAGTAAAAGGAGCCGGGTGCTCCAGTATTAATGATTAAGGTGGGAAAAATCTCCAGAGACTTTATATGACTGATAGAGAATATTAATCAGAGGAAAGAGGTTTATAAAGAAATAGCCTTTAAACCCTAGCATATTTAACTTTCCAACACCTTGTCACTGTCCCTGGTACTTAGAAACACAGATCACATCAAGCAAAAGCATCCTCTCTCCAGGTTTGTTGCTGTGTATCATCCAGTTTCTGGGAAATCTAATTTGCTCTTCAGAGCAGACAAACTAGTCTTATTTAGAAATTAGTCTCATTGAGCAGGTACACCCTCATGCCCACAAGCAACCAAAAAACAAATCTTAAGCTGATTGTGCTTCAGGAATATGGGAAGAAGGGGATTACAAAATGTATCTGCAAGATATTTTAACAAAGAAATCTGGAGCCACTACCTTTTTCTTTCTAACCATACCCTTCTCCTTTTACTCTCTTCCACATATTTTATAGAGATGAAACATTTTTCAATCTTCCTCACAGAAAAGTGCAAAGCTATTGACTTTAGATTCTTTCCTTTCATTTTTTTCCCTCGCTGATCAGAAATATGTGAGAGCAAAGGGGAGCAGATGGAACTTGTCCCAAAGGAAGGGCAAAAATATATACAGTTTCAGTCTGTCATATTAATTTTGAAGTTGCTTGGTCCTTTAGTTGGGAGCGATCATTGTTACTGCCCTATGGTTATGCCATTGTTTATTGTTTTGTTTTTTTCATTACTGAAAGCCACAAAGATTCTACCATATGCTCTTTTTTCCCTAGAAGGTTGGTAGGGAATGTTTTCAAAGAGGAATATTAAGTATAGAGAAGGGGACCAGGAAATAGAGATAGTGTCACCAGGATTATATTTTCCAAATGATTTTTGGATTGCTATTTTCTCCTCTGTAATTGCAGTCCTTTTTCCAAGTCAGAAAGTGTTTATTCCAAGAAAACATTATTTTAAACAAAAGTTCTGTAGTGAGCTTCTAGGGGGAATCAGACTAATACTCTTCTGACTCCAGGGATTAATACTACCTAGTAGTGCACAACATAGGTAGATCCGCGGTTTAAGAATTATTGTCATGTTAGACTTGAAATTTAACCCTCCAAAAATGGCATTTTAGATGGCCAACATTTAAGTGGTCCAATCATTAAAATTTTTTACCTTCAATACAAATGGAAAATTATTGAGCACAAAAAAGGCAATAGAAACTGTTGCTGAAGAAAGTAGACACAATAGTTGCATGGACATTCTAGGGGGAAAAAATAGAACCAGGAGTCATGAAGTCTATGTTCAAGTTCTTACTGTGTTCATCAAGGCAGGTCATTTTTTTTTATCTCTGTACCTCAGTTTTCCTCCCTTGTAAAATGAGAATATTAATATATTACTTATTTCATGACATGGTGGTGAAAGAAGTGTTTCATATACCATAAAACGCTATAGAAAGATGGATGAATATTGTTATTCCAGAATAGACCATTCCTAGTGCAGATTAAAAGTTAAGGTAGAAGATGAGGAAGTCAAATATGTCATGAGATCCCTTCAAAAGCTGAGATTATGTGAAGAAAGGGTGAATGGATTGGAGACCATGCCATATGACAATTGGTTGAAGGATCTAGGATGTTTTTAGCCTTAGAAAAGAGAAGACATGAGGAAGACACTATGATCATCCTTTAAGATTTAAGAAATATTACATGGATGAGGGGACAAACTTGTTTCTGGAAAGCAGGATGAGGAACAATGGGTAGAAAGTACAAAGAGGCAGATTTTGCTTTGACATAAGAAAAAAGGGAAAAACTTCTGAATCATTAGAGCTATTCAAAATTGTAATAAATTGTTTTAGGAGGTAATAAGTTCCCCTCCAGCTAAGTATTAGATCCAGAATTTATTCTTTAAGACCTCTTTCCTTACCAAGCCCACAGAATTCTAGAATTATAGAGAAATGGTAAGTTTTTAAAGAGAGTACTGCTTACAATAAACAAAAACTGCTAACATCTTAATCGTAATTTTGCATCTTAATATAGGATTATATTCACTGTAGGTACATCCTTCTTCTTGAGATAAGGAAATTTGTTCCTCCTCTGACAATGCTAAAATGTCACTCCATCATCAAACCCAACTGCCTTGTTTCTACTTGGTTTACCTTCATTATGTAGTACTTACCATGCATTAGTTTGGCCCCTGCTTTTGTCACTGGGTAGAAATTAGTTTCATCCAGTTGCTCTACTTCCTCTGGTTTCTAAACCTGCTTTATTGCTTGTCAGTAGCTATAATTCTTCATTATCAGGTTTTTCCTCCTCATTTTTTCTAGTACATCCCCAGTTCCCAGGGAATCAGTCATAAATCCCTAAAATGTGGCCACACATTCCCTACCAAGCAAGGTTTATGCAGGAACTGAAGAACAGTTCTCACTGTCTCCAAGTGAACCATCAGACTGTGTCTTCAACCTGATTCACATCTCTTGCAGGCCTCATATACCCCTATAAATGTAAGCCCTTATCCACTGTAACATGAAGCTCATCCAATGAAGGCTAGATGATCATTTATCAGAATACTTAGCCTTGGCCTGTAAGGTGCCTTTTAACTCTGACATTCTATAATTATTTAGAGCAAAGAATAGGTAGCAATAAGAAACAGCTGAAGAGGGTACAAGCAGGGCTGAGGGATGATGTTATCCAGAGTACTTAAATTAAAGAACAAAGATGGCCCTGAGCGAGGAGAGAAGACACAACAACAAGAGGGATATAACAATCTAATTTATTTAGCAAGGACAAATGGTGTGATACACTTCCATATTCTTTGAGGACATTACCATATACCACCATAATGCAATTATTAATGATCATAATGATGGTCCTACGGGATCAAAGGAAGTTTAAATTACATTCAATACATTCAATTTACTAAGACAAAGTGTGCAATACATTTTTAAAAGATTTATTTCCCAAAAAGGAAAATAAATAATAATATATTTACTTAATAATGAATAAATAAGTCATCTTTTAAAAGACCTACAATTATCTGGAAGGATGGAAACAACATCATAGTAGAGTAGAAAGAGCACTGAATTTGAAATCAGAAGATCTAGGTTCAATCTCAACTCTGCCATTCATACCTACATGAGCTTGGACAAATTACTTAACCCTCCTAGGCTCAATTTTCCTCAATTATAAAATGAGAGGTTAGACTAAATTACCTCCAAAGTATATTCAAGTGCTAAAACATTGTGTTCTATAAATGTTATCCTCAAAAATAAAAACGAACAAACCATTCAATATTCATACATGTTAATATTCTAGGCTCCCTGCCTTATTCCTTCTCCCATTTTCTTTCTCTATCAGCCATGCTTATTTAATACTCACTTGAAACATAAAGCTAGTATCTAGACCCAAGGCCTAATCCTGGCCTTAGATAAAAGGGATATAGTGTCCTATGGCAGTATTCACCAAACCAACATGGACTTTGTCTTGCTGCTAGTGACAGTTTATAATACCAGAAATTTGTCCATTTTAATCAATATTTTTGAAGTACTTTATAGTTTTTAAAATGTTGTATACATGTTATCTCACTTGGGCCTTATAACAACTCTGTGAGGTAGGTAGTAATAGTGTAGCATCTAGAAGCCCCCTCACCAAACAACCTTTAGATAGTTCCCTTGGCTTCTAAATATTTTGTTGGTCAAACTCCTCTCCAAAATTTAGCTTATGAGCCTCCACTGTCACTAGAAGACACATTTAACTCAAGGCAAAGATATTTAATGAAATAGCATAGTAAAACAATAATAGAATATTCCACTCATAAAATCGTACCTGAGTCTCAGTGGAAGGAACGAACATGCATAATGATGAACACAGGACATATACACATGGTGAACATGTGGTTAGGACACTCACTTGAAGAGGAGATGCAATCATCTTTTGATGGAGAGCTGATGATATGAAGAAATCCAAGAACCATAGTGGGGAAGGTGGAAAATATTTGGATGAAGTTCAAAGGAGTAAAAAAAAAAATGTGATTTTGTCATTAGCAGATACCACAGATCACCTAGGATAGAAAGTAGAAGTAGATTAGTTTAAAGAATGGGTCACAAGCCAGGTGTGTGATAGAGTAGTAATAGGGAATTTAAATTTTCCATATATCTGCTGAAGCTTTCTACCTAAAACAGAGTCAATAACTTCTCCACTTGCTTCATAAGGTAGAGTGAACAGGAAAGGGGAATTCTCTTCTGGATTTGTTTCTCACTCCTATTTTATTTTTTGTTTATTTTGGGGGAAAGTGGAGAAATCTGGAGAATACAATGATACAATAATATTGCAAAACTGGTTGGAAGGACGGAAAAAGGAGTTCTCAATGGCCCAAAGTCATCATGTCATGGAGTTTCCAGTGGATTACCCCAAGGATCTGTGATTGGCCTTGTGCCATTTAGCATTTATCAATGGCTTGATATAAATGCTATTGTTATCAAGCTTTCAAAGAACACAAAGCCATGAGGGATAGCTGACACACTGGAGAATAGAACTAGAAATCCAATAAGATCTTGAGAGGCTTGAATATTAGTCTGAATCTAGTATGATTAAATTCATGAGTGATAAGTGTAAAATTTTATACTGAAATACAAAATTTTAGTTTCAAGTACAAGAGTAAAAGGTAAAGGAGGTATTAATAGTCTGAAGAAGATCTCAGGGTTTCAGTGAACTGCTAGTTTAATAAGAGTCATTATTGTGCTATGGAAGCCAAAAAGAAAAAAAAAGAAAAAGAAAAAATGTGGTCCTGGGCTTCATTAAAAGAGAAACAGCTTCCAGGATTAAGAGTTGATAATCTTAGTATACTCTACAATTGCCCCTTATCAGATCTCCGCTTCAATAATGTATTCCAATCTGGGTGCAACATTTTAAAGACATTTGTCTCCTAGCTGCAATCCAGATCCCCTCTACTATGCCCCAGTTCTTCATCCTAAGACATGCACTAGAGGTAATCTCTGCCCCTACAATTTCTCCTGATTTAGTCAGCTTCCTTCTGATGGTAGTCAGCCAATCTGTTGAGCATTTACTATGTGAAAAACACTGTGCTAAATCCTAGAAATAAAGATGGAAGCAGAAAGAGACAATCCCTGCCCTCAAGAAATTTACATTTGAATGAGAGAAGTGACACACAATAGGGGCTAAAAATGGAGGAAGGGAGCCAGAGGAAGAGAATGTATTCGTTACCAGGGCATGGTTGAGAAAGCCCTGGAGCAGGACAGCCTGGAGAAGGATAAAGACCTATTTTGTCTGGGCCTCTTCTTTCACCTGGAGGGTTGGAGAGGAACTAATCAGTCAGAAAGCCCTACTTTTCTTAATTCAGGGTATCCAGATTGCACTCCAAACGTATCTGTCCATGTGCTCAATCTAATCTGGAAGACAATATACAAAAGAAAGCTGGAGAGCAGTTAGTGGTGTGAAGGAAGTATTCTGTGGAGTTTAGACCAAGCAGAGCTGCAGATGAAAAGTGGAAAGTTAGCTGTAAAGTCTAGCTTCTATCCACCCCTTTATCATAGAGGGATGTTGATTACAGAAGGAAAGTTTTGCAGAAAATTTAATGCTGCACACTCCAGTCCTCCAATCAGAGGGGAGAGGAGGCTGAGAGAGTTGGGAAGGTCTCCAAAGCTGAGTTAAGAACATGATGATAAGATTTCAGGGGTTCAGCTTATTCTGATTAGGGTATCATGTTCTATGAAGTTCAAACCAAGCATAGCAATACAGAAAGTGGAGAGTGGAGCTGCTTAACACTTTTTCCTTCATCCACAGGAGGGTAGTAAGCCTATCCACTGTAGAGAACCACCTCTTTCACAACTAGTTTTTTCAATCAAATGGCCATGAACCGCTTTCCCTTAGCCAAACTGCACCTGAAGGTTTCTCTCTGTTTTTTCATTACCAGTGAAGCCTTCATTTCTATTCTCATCCAACTTTCAGTCAGAAATTCATTTAGTTCTTATCATAGCCATGTGTTCAGAGTCTACTTCCACAAATAGAAAAAGAGTTGAATGAAATCTAGTTGCAGAAATAGATTCAACTTTCCCTTAACATGCTCCTCTATTCAATGCCTGGATTGCTCTCCCTTCTCACGTCTACTTCCTGGCTTCTTTTAAAACTCAGCTCAAACCCCACCTTCTTCAAGAGACCTTCCCTGTCTAGCTAATACCTTCTATATGAGATTACTTCCCACTTGCATTGCACATATCTTATATACAACCATACCTCATAAATATTGCAGGTTTGATTCCAGACCACTGCAATGAAGTGAATATCACAATAAAGGGAGTCACATATTCTTTTTGTTTCCTAATGCATATAAAAGTTATGTTTACACTCTACTGTAGTCCAGTAAGTGTACAATAGCATTATGTCTAGAAAGTGTGCATATCTTAATAAAAAAAACTTTATTACTAAAAATAATTCTAACCATCATCTGAGCCTTCAGTAAGTCATAATCTTTTTGTTGATGGGGGAGTCTTGCCTTGATGTTGATGGATGCTGACTGATCAGGGTGACAGTTGCTGAAGGCTGGGGTGACTGTGGTAATTTCTTAAAATAAGACAACAATCAAGTCTGTCAACTCTTCCTTTCACTTGAACATTTTGAGGCTATTGTAGGGTTACTAACTGGCCTAATTTTCAGTATGTTTATTTCTTAGGTAATAAGGATGCCTGAGGAGAGGGAAAGAGACAAGGAATGACCAATAGAGCAGTCAGAAGCAGTTAGAACATACATACAACATTTATTGAATAAACTCATCATCTTTTATGGGCTGGCTGAGTGGCATTCCAAAACAATTACAATAGTAACATCAAAGATTACTGATCACAGATCACCTAAATGGATATAATAATAATTATATAAAATATTGTTAGAATTACCAACATCCTGTTGGAAAAATGGTGCTGACAGACTTGCTGGATACAGGTCTACAGACCTTCAATTCGGAAAAAAATAAAAGCAGTATCTGCAAAGCACAATAAAGTGAAGTACAATAAAATGAGCTATGTCTCTATACATGGATATTTGCTTGTTGTCTCCCCAACTGAAATTTGAAGCCCTTTTCTTTGTAATTCTAGCACTTAGAACAGTGTCTGGCATATAATAAGTATACAATGCATGTTTACAGAATATGAAAATCATAGGGGCTGTGTTGATTGTAGTAAAACCTTTTTCCTACTTCCCTTGAAAATAAGCAGAACCACTCTTCTCTTCCCCCTTTCCCAATCTTGACTCAAGGCATCCAGATTACACCCCAAATATCCCTACCCACACTCCCTTACCACATTCCTTCCTGGCTGGATGCATAATACTACCATCCCTGGGGAAGGGAAACTGGACTCTATACACAAGACCAACTCATAGAACTACTCCATATTTCCCAATCGTGGTGGACCAGGGTTCTCCAGACCATTCAACCTCGGGGTCAAATGACTCATGGCACTCTAAGGACTTCTGAGTCTTGCCATATGTTTTTTCCATGGCCCTCTTATGAGCTTATGACATTTCCATCTACTCTGAATAAAAACCTACCTATGCCTATTGTCTCCTCAGCTTCTTAAGAAAAGAATTTTTTTTTTCTATTGCTATCCCCCATAGTTAGTGGTGGTTGGCACATAGTACACAAGTGCTCGATATATCTTTTGTTCTTTTTTTTCTTTTCTTCCTTCTTTTCTTCCTCCTTCCTTTCTTACTATCTCTCCCTTGTCTCTCTCTATACATAAGATTATCACCATTGAACATGTAAGGGAACTAGGGTGTAGAAAGATAAAGGGATTTGTTCAGTGTTGTAGAGCAAATCAGTAGAGAAGCCAGAGCTTGAATGGAAGTTGGCCTCCATACCTAGTACTACACATGATATTGTAGAAATAGCACTTGATTCAGAATCAGAAGATCTGAATTTGAATTTCTTTTCTACTAATTACTATGCTTATGACCTTAGGTGAGTTATTTCACTTCTTTGTATTTATTTTCTCAAAAATTAGGGATTCATTTTGATCAATGCTAAGGTCCTTTCTAGTTCTAAAACCCATTACCTACATACGTACCAGTAAGACCTCATCTCACCGTTTCTTAGTGTTCAGGTTTTGGATCCTTGCATCCTTACCCATTAGACAAGTCTTGGAAATTTAGAGCCATAGGGGTAACGGAAAGAAGGGGGAACATTAGGGGAAAAAATGGTCTCCAATGAGAGATCTGGTGAGAAAGATAAAATTGGAATTAGTGGAATCTAACCAAAAGTTTACAAATGACCACAATTGGGAAGTTAGTGCAATAGATATGGGATAGGCATAAGAGCAACAGCTGTTGCAGATGTCTTTAAGCAGAGCGTTAACTTCTCTCAACTTTTCAGGCAAATGGTATGTAGATTTTATAAGTAGAAATCTCTTAGACCTCTGTGGATGTGTTAGACTAGCCCTTAAATTGGTATTGTAGAGCTAAAGCATTTTAGAAAAAGGAGAAGCAGAAGAACCAGTTAAGACCTTTTTCTGACAGAGCTATTCAACTCAGAGAAATTTTGTCATCCAAGTGGCTTTCCTTGTGTGTCTGTATTTGTGATTCCCTATTTAGGTTTCATCCCCAGGGGAGGGAATTTGCATTTGGCCATACCCTAAACCTCTAAAATCTTAAGCATAGAATGCTACAAATGACTAAGCAGAGATGACAATGCTATATTACAGATTGGGGGCATTTACACTCTTGACAACACCTTCTTAGCCTTTCTCTATTTTCTTGGACATGTTTATGTGATAAGTTGTGGGATTAGAATGCCAAGTTCCATAAGTGATATTAGATGTGGAAGAGGGAGCTTGCAGCAGTATTGGAACAAAACATGAAATATTCAAGGGTAAAACTATCAGCTAACTCTCCACTCTCAATCTGCAACTATTCTTGGTTTGTACTCTATGGAACATGATGTTCCTGCATCCCCCTGATGCACCTGACTCCTGCGTCCTGACTTTCTTTTGTGTGTTGCCTTTCCCCATTAGATTGCAAGCTCCTTGAAGATGGAAACTGAAGGATATCTTAACTGATCCTGGAGGCAATAAAAAGTCATTGGAGTAGATTGTAGGATGATAGGTAGCAAGTAACAGGAATGAATGAATAAAGTAGGAATTTTTAGAGGATGAGAGAGATAGGCATGTTTTTAGACAATATAATATCAGAAGACAGGAAGAAATTAAAAATTAGTTAAAGAGTGAGGATGATAAAGTGGCAATCTACTGGAGAAAGGGGGATGAAATGGGTTTACCTGCCCATGTAGAGAAGTTTGCTTTGGTCAGGAGAAGAGCTGTCTCTTCTTCTGAGACAGGAGTGAAGAAGAAGAAAGTTGCACAAAGCATTTGAATGATATGAGATGAGATGAGAAGAAGAGGGGAAAAGAGAGTTATCAGTAAATGGCCTTAAATTTTTCAGTGAAATATTAGGCAAGGTTCTTAGCTGAGTGTGTTATGAAGGGGGAGTAATGGGAGGTTTGAGGAAGGGTAAAAAGGTTTAGAAAAGCTTCTGTGGTGAATCAATAATGGAGGTAATAAAGGTTTGCCTTGATACAGTGAGAACCCAGCTAAGATTATATAGGAAATTTGTAGTGGATCTAGTCATCATGGTTTCATGATTTTCTTCAGCTTTGTTCAAGAACATGGGTAGTAGCAAAGCAGTAATTTAAGTCTGTCTTCCCAGGACAAGATTTTCGATAGGATAAATGGGGCAAGAGACTTGAGAAAAAAGGACAGCATAGAGTTGAACTGGTTCCACAGAGTCAAGATGAGAAAGAAGGGAGAGGATAGGGAGTGCAAAGTGCAAAAGTTGACTTGGGAAAGAACTTGGAGTGAAAGGATTGGTGGTCATGGTAAGGATGATGAATGGAGTTTGGAGGTCACAAGGCAGAGGGAAAGTTGGAATACCAACAGATTATAATCAGATAAAGAGATTTCAGAGTTTATAATCATGGAAGTAGTTCAATTGTGGGTCATGGAAAAATCACTGATATAACCTTCTTTGGGTGTAGCTGAAGTGGGACAGAGGAATAGATTATGATAAATGAGTAAATGGGAAGTTAGTGTGTTTGAGAGAGTATCATCAATTTGTATGTTGAAATCTCCTAGTATAAGAGCAGGAGGTGAAGAGGAAAGATTATGAACTAATTGAGGAGCGGAAATGAGTAACCTAGAGGTCAGCAGACAAAAGCCAGCTATATCTTGATTTGGGTGATAATAGATAGAATGAACTTCAAAAAAAAGAGAAGTTAGTGGGTATTGGGGGTAAAGGGAAAGCAATGGGGTACAAAGAGTATTACACCTTGACAGGTAAAATGGAGGAAAGAATGAAAATGCAACCAATCTTGGAAATTGTGGCAAGAAATCTGTGTCATCAGGAAGGATCCAGGACTCAGTGAGTGTAAGAAGATGGAGAAAGATCAAGAAAGTAAGATTTAAGAAGAAAGCAAGTTTATTACCTAAGGAGCAGGCATTCCTGAGAGAATAGTGGAAAGCATGGGCAGTTTAGATTGGATTAGTAGGGTAGGATGGAGGAGGTTAGGAATAAGGGAATTGTCAATGGGAGAATGAAATTTGAATAATGGCAGCTGGGAATTCAGCATCTTCATAACAAGGAGAGAATGACTGGGTGGGAGCATGTTAATTACTGAAGAACTAATTCAGATAAATTATCACTGTGGATGTTCAGCCTAGGGGATGAAGTTGTTCCAGAATGACAGACAGCAATGTGTGTCTGGAAAGAGGGTGTGAAGTGGGTAAGGAGGAGAATGCCTTGTTGGTAGCAAATAAACTGCTCTGAAGTTTAGGTGGCAGTGCCTGGGACATGATGGAATAGCTGCTCAGAGGGGCCAAGAAGCCTTCTTGGGAGAGGATTGGCAATGTGACTGCTCAGGACTGTAAGTGGCCAAAAAATGTACCTGAAACATGATGGAATGTTTACTCCGGAAAGCCATTTTAATTAACATTATTTTGTACACTGAAGTTTAGCCCACTAAGTACCTTATTGACTATTGCTGGGGGAAATAAAAAGACAAAGAGATCACTGGCCTTTAACGGATATGATAGAAAAAACCTGGACTCGTGGTGTCTTAAAAAAAGTGCTTTTAACTGGCTGAGTACGGCTGAGAAAGAGTCAACGTTTCCTTGAAATTTTCCATATTCCATAGCTTGAATCTTTGGGTCCCTGGCTAAGGCACAAACCTCACAAGGATAAATATACTGGCAGTTGCCATATTGTGTTACTGGCCACCAAAAGCCTTGAAATTCAAAATATAGTTTTTTGTGCAGGCATGTAGGGTCCAATGCAAGGTCGTCATGAAAAAGTTAGAGTGTACCTGCCCATCCAGGCTCACCAGGAAGAGCAAAGAGGTGGGAGTAGTATTGTGAGAATCATGATGCTAACTTACACTCAGGTATAATTCTAGTTAGGAGGGAAGCTATTTAGGTGTGTTACACCTGCTGCTAAAGGATACTATCTAACAGGCCTGTTCAAAGTTAAGTAGTTTTTTTTTAATTTTTTAAATATTTTTTTTTATTTTTAGTTTACCACACACGATTTTACATAATTTTGAGTGCCAGATTTTCTCCCCTCCCTCCCCACTTCCTCCCCAAGATGGCATGGAATGTCATAAAACTACCATGTATAACTTTGCATTCCACAACTTGACTAGTGTATAAAGTTAAGTAGTTTTAAAGTTTAGGTTATTTGGAAAAGTCTGTCAGAGTGGCTCAACCACCAGATGACCAAATTCTGGTTTGCATAACAACATATTTACAGACTAGACCTGACCCATAGTAAGCACTATATAAATGTTAGTTATTATTATTAATATAACTAATATTTGTATTATTATATGTACTCACCTTTGTGTATTTCACCTTCCATCTAAACTGGCCTACCAGTTCTTTGTAAGTGACATTCCATTTCCCATTTCTGTGTCTTTGCTGGAGCAATAACCCGTTGTTATATAGAATGTTCTTCCTCCTCACCTCTACCTAGTAGAATTTACTGCTTGCTCCAAAACACGGCTTAGCTGTCATATCCTATATAAGATCTTTCCTGATCCCTCAGGTATAAATTTTCTATTTACCATTTTCTTTTTAATTATTTATGTATAAGTTGTTTCCCCCAGTAGGATGCAAGCTCTTTGAGAATGTGAATGTTTTATTTTTGTCTCATATTCCAAGCATCTAGCACAGTTCTTGGAATATTGTAGGCACTTAAGAAATGTTTGTTAAATTTATTTGATTTGGATCAGAACAAGTCTAGTTCCTCTTCCATATGTGATTGTAATTCCAAAACTTGAAGATGACCATCATCTGAGTCTTCTCTCATCCAGGCCTAAGATCTCCAGTTCCTTCTACAGAAGTTGTTGAACTCAAGGCTTTCCATCACCTTTGCTGTCCTTCTCTTGTAACACTCCAGCTTCCTAGGATAATGAGATCATAAAATTCAAGCTAGCAGGATTTTAGAGGCCATCAACCATCCTCTTCATATCACAGATAAAAATACTGAGGCTCAGAGAATTTAAGGGGTCAGAAAAGGTCACACAGCAAGTAAGTTCACATGGTACCTAAATGGTGGTTTTCCTGGTTTCCACTCTAGTGCCCTATCCATCACACCATCCCCAGAGCCTTTTCTTTCCTATTTCTGATTATTTTCTTTTCTCTAAATTCATTTCTCCTCTCCAAGGTATATCCTTTATTTGCCTGTCCTTAAGTGATATCATCTCACAAGAGATATTATCAACTCTGAAGGTGATGAATTGCTGTATTACTTTTCAAAAAGCTGTTTCAGCAAGCTGTCGGGTATAACATTTCTTCAAAAGCACTAAGGTCATGATTAGCCTTGTCACAGGCATAACAGGGAGTCTTTCTTTGCGGGAGTTGTCAGGTCTGGTCCTAGGATGCTGTTTCGTAATTAATTCAAGACAAACATGGTGTTGCTTTGAAGCACATTTTAAACGAGACTACTGAAGAGTCTTTTGAGATGCATTAGTAGCAACTGCAGGTGGAAAAAAAAAGCATGCAGATGTGTACTGGATATTTCCTCACCACATTTGTGTCAGCAGTATTTATTGAGTTTTCTCAACACAGAGCACTCAGATCAATGCTGCAGGGGGTTAAAAAGAAATACAATAAAAATCTCTTTTTTATTATTCAGATTGACTTGTGGAGAAAGTCTGAGATGGAAAAGCCAAAACTACAAAATGTCTAAGAAGGGTTTATTAAGCTATAAACTCTCAGAAGGAAAGGAAGATTATTCGTCTTTTTAGCCCTCACAATACCTAGCATAATGACTAATACAAAGTATTCTCACAATAAATATTTGTTGAATAAATTAATGACATGGAGCATTATTCATTTCAAATATATACATTATCTAGAATTAGGTTTGTTTTTTAACTAATGATAAAAGGAGCTCATTGTGTAGTGGCACAGAATCACATCCCACTCTACCAGTAGAAAATGGTATAGTGGAAATGAAGGCAAAGAGCTTTGGGTTCAAATCCCAGTTCTGCTGTTTACAATAGTCAGTGACTTTGGACAAGTCAGTTAAACTCTCTGGCCCTAAATTTCCCATCTGTGAAAGGAAGGGGTTTGTCTATAACATGCATTCTTAAAATTTTTGGTGTCACACAGACCCCTTTGGCATTCTGGTGAAACCCGTGCACGCCTTCTCAGAATAATGTTTTTAAATGCACAAAATAAAAGACAAAAGATTACAAATTATGTTGAAATTCAGTTATAAAGATATTATTTTTTAAAGTTCTGTCTAGCCCCTACATAGACTCTAAGATTATTTCAAGCCAGTGATTCTCATACATTTTTGTTTAATACACAATATCCTTTGAAATGAGGAATTGAGACAAATAGAACATTTCAGCTGGTAATACTATAAGAGTGTGCAGAGACTTTCAAATGCAGTTTCCTTTCAATATGAGCCACTACACCCGCATATATATAATAGATAAGTTTAATTTTTTTTGAATATTAAAGGCAGGATGGCACATTGTATAGAGAACTAACTTTGGAACTAGAAAGACCTGGGTTCAAGCCACACCTCTGACATGTAACGGCCGTATTTCCTTGGGCAAGTTAGTCTCTCAGAGCTCTAAGAAATTCTCTAAGATTACATATAAGTTGTAAAAAAAAGTGCCAACCAGCATTAGCAGCAGATGTTTTCTTGTAGTTCAGTAATGAAATTACAGTTGCAGTTTCTTTCCATATATCTAATATTACATATGTTGGGCAAATAAAAGTTCTATTAAACAAAATTATTTATACATTTTCTTTAATCTGAAAGAGCATAACATCCAAAATTCCCTTCACTTACTCAGATCACAACCTTTCTACTACTTAGTAGATTTTTAAAGTTTGTGAGGCTAGAAAAGTTGATCATCCATAAGGCTTGTCTGCTGATAATTTCTTATATTCTTGGACAATATCATAGGTCCAGTCACTAGTTCACACTTGATGCCTTTCCAGATTGGTCTACTAGATTTTCTGCTTCACTATCCAAGCCCTGGAGAATCCAGGGTATCCCACAAGATATGATGATCCATTAGAGCAGGACTTTAGTTGAAAGGATGATTTTAGTATTATTAATTTTTAACTATCCCTTTCTTCACAGAAATAATAAAGGTAAACTTCAATTAAATTTTTACCTATATCTTCATAAGTATTCCAAATCAGTGAATAAAAGATGTTATAATATCTACATGACAAGGTAAATCCCATTGGACCTTGTTTTTTGGCCCTGGTCCTTTACCAATGGACATGTTCATTAGAATCATTCCTGTTATATTAAAAATAAATAAATCCTTTGCTTTCTTTACTTACAGGTTGTTGGGGTAGTTGGGATAAGAACCTTCTTAAATGTAGATAATAGAACCTAGTAATCAATTTTTAAAGAAACTACTAAATGCCTCCGTCTGAGAACTGTACTGTCTTATTTGAATATACTTTTGAAATTTAAGCCCAGAAAGAAAATAGGTCTGGTTCCTTGAAGAAAATTAGAAGCAGGCTTAAAAAGAGTTGGGAGACTCCTAGAGTGGCTAATGGATTATTTTAAGTAGTTGATGCAAAGAAGTCTTTTACACCAAAGTAGGCTTCAAAGGGTAGGAGAAACAGGTCAGGAAAAAAAAGAAAAAATTTTCTCTGAACTAGGGAAAAAATAATCTCATGGGAAAGGTAGTGAATATATAGCCACGATTTCCCTTCATTTTTCCCCCTTCTTGTTTCTGATAGAATTTGAGAGACTAGGTAATAAATGAAAGCTACCTGTCTGAACAATACTCAGTCTTCCTGACTGATTGTCTATATCATGACCCCCAAGCTGTGGGTGTTTCCCTGAGGTTCTATCCTTCTACTTTACACTCTCCTGGTTACTTTATCAGCTACCCTGGTTTTAACGATCATCTCTATGCAGATAACTCACAGATCTATACATCTAACCAATTTCACCTTTCAAATTGGATGACCCAGAGATATCTTAAATTCACCATGTCTAAAACAGAGCTAATTATTCCCACCTACAACACTCATTCCTCTGATACCTAGAGAAAGGATCTAATGGTGAAATTCCTTATTTAGGGAAGTACTGGGAGATCAGAAAGTACAATAAGAAATGATGAGAGACATGGTTTCAGAAAAACCTGGGAAAACTTAAATGAACTGATACAAAGTGAAGTGAGCAGGACTAGGAGAACATTGTACTCAGTAACAGCAATTTTGTAATGATTATCAGCTATGAAAGACTTAACTACTCTAATCACTACAATGATCCAAGAAAATTCCAAAGGATTCACATTGAAAAATGCTATCCACTTCCAGAAAGAATACTGATGAATTGAATACAGATTGGGAACTCAAAATTTTTTAAAATGGGTGTTAAAATATATAAATAATAAATTTTGATAGAATTTATAAAGCACTTTATATGCAATTATCTCATTATATATTCTCCACAACCCTGGGATGTATTTTCTATTATTATTCAGATATTACCAATGAGAAAAGTGAGAAAGAGAAAGATGAAATGGATTGCCCAAAGTAGATGACACACATCTAGAAGGCTTCTGACACAGAGTTCTTCTTCAAGTCTTCTTGACTCAAAATCCAGCACTCTATCTTATGGTAGATTATAGGATATCCATTTTTCTTTGCAGGTAGAGGCCATTTCCTCTCATTCCAGGTACATAGGGAAGCCAAGTCACATTTTCCCACAGTGGGGAAAGGAAAGAGGGAATAGAGATTCTTGGAATGAGGATACTGATACTACAATCAGGAAAGTAAGGCATGAAAGTAGGGCATCAGCTTATAACAATGACTGTGATAGTGGTGCTAGCAAGAGGGAGTGCCAAAAAAAAGTTGAGAGTTCTTAACAAAGCAATGAAGCTCTGAGAGTATGATATTCTTGAGTGGGTTTTCTCTTTATCTATCAATATTTCCTTTTATCACAGAGGAACCTCTGGAAATCTTATATTCTAGGATGTATTGCAAGCTGAGATTAGGTATAGAAAAAAACCTAAGAGTTATATGATGTTGACTTCATATTCCAATAATAGAAACAACCATTTCCCTAATACCACCTCCTAAACATATCCCTACTCTATTAGATGCATCTATGCCTGAATTCATTAGGCCCTGGAAGACTGTTGAGCCTTTGCTATCTCATTTTATAGTTTACAAAGGGTTTGCATATACCATGGCTGAATAATGCATCGATCTGCAGTCAACTAGGTGATCAGGCAATGAACTGGTCCAAACTTATCTAGGCTCAGCTTTGGATTTCAGCCAAACAATCTGTAGATAACCCTGAATCTTCCATTCACTCAGGCTTGTAAGAGCTGATGTTCTGACAGAACCCAAGGTCACTTCCACACCATGTTGAAGCATTAGAATAGGATTCTAGTGGTGGCCTTAGTAGGCATTCAATTTTTTTTTTAAATTGAATTGTGTTAAATTGACTCAATTACAGGGAATTCATACTTTGACAACTTTGTTTTTAGTATTTGAAGTAAAAAAAAACAGAGGAATGCTTCCTTGGGCATTTATTGTTAGCTCTCCTTACTTCAAACCATCATATTTCCCACACCAATAATTGTGAACCTTTTTCATTCTGCTTAAGCCCTCTCCTCCATTCTTGTCCTTAAACCACCCACTCGGCAGATTATCTTAGCTCTTATTAAAAAGATATTAAAAGATATTGAGGGAAATTTCAAGTAGATTTTCCAAGGTCTGTGTCCCAGACATTATTCTAGTCAACATTTTATTGCTGTTTAGATAAAGGAAGAGATGGCCTTCCTGGATGAGGAAAGATTTAGGGAGTACATGTTCATTGTCTTTTTAAGTGCAAATGACTAGTAGAAGGGAAATTACATTTATTTTTGTTTTGGCTTTGATGACAGAGCTCATGCCAATGAATGAATATTACTGGCAGTCATAATTTGGCTCATTTTAAGGAAACAAAAATCTTAACTAGCACATCATAATTAGCACATGGATTCCTTTGCAGGGTAGCAAGAACCCAATCACTGGAAATCATTCAACAAAGCATGGATAACCTCTTGCTGGGTATACTGTAAAGGAGATTTATGATTTGGAAGGGAGCTTAACAACTGTAATTCTACAAGTCTAATGAACTAATTACTGGCTTTAGATTATTTAAAATGGTTCTCTGAATTTTGGGCCAGGCACCTTCAGTCCCTCTCTTCATCCCAATCTTTAAACCTATCTTATAAAAGGAAGTTTTCCTCACATCGTGCATAATTGGCAAACTATTGTTATGGGTTGCTAGAATAATTGGAGTTAACAGAACTATGTGAAATTGATATTAGAAGATGAGTTCTAACAATCATAATCACTTTTTAAAAACATATAAAGAGTATATCTTACTACACATAGACATATGAGGACTAGAAACTAGAAACTTGTATTTTTATGGTGTTATCTACAGAAAGGATGTAATGGTGCAGGTCTTTACTTAGAGAAATGTTGGGAGATCAGAAGGAACTAGCATATTATAATCATTTATCGAAAAATTATGTGAGGTTAAAATAGCCACACTAACTGCAAGAAAAATAACAATCTACAAAATTTGGGGTAGGATGATGACAAAAAGAAAATTCTTCATCTTGGGTACAGAGTATATACACCTTTAACAAATATGAATACAATTTTTTTGAAATTATAATGATTTTAAACTTTTTGTAAACTAAAAGTCTTTTAGTGAGGATCTAATTGTACCAAATATAATTCATATTAATCTAATATTTTAGAACTTATATCAGTATTTCCTCATAACAATCCTAGGAGGAAGAGAGTATATGCATTACTGTCTCTGTTGACCACATGAAGAAACTGAGGTTTAGAAAAGTGAAATGATATAACTAGTTAGTGTTTGGGGGACAGGATTTCAATTCAGGTCTCCTGACCTCCAAGACAAGTACTCTTTTAAGTATTCTACGACTCAAATTTCCTAATGCCATACTTCTATGAATTATTTATGATACATTAATAATTCACTCTGAAAAAAATTCAAAAAAGGATCAAAAGTTTTAGAATGTCCCTCTTCTCGTATTTTATTATTCTAGCAATTACAATTATTATTCTAGCAATTACACCCTTAGGACTCTTATCCATTGAGTACTTTTATCCTTAAGATACAAATACTCCCGTGCTCCCACGAAATTTGTTTTCACAAAATGTACATGTATCATTGGTTAAAATTCTTTCCTGGAGGTGGCTGGACATGCTCAAAATTGCTTTACCTTTGAGAGCAGGTATGTTATTTTCTGCAAGAAGATGAATGACTATGGTACGCTCTGGTTATTAATGTGAAGGTTATTATGCTCTTCGACAAAACTGCATTTAATAGCATTTTCATTATATTCAAATCATTTCCAGAGTTACACATTTAAAAAGTAAATGAAGTGTAGTCCTGTTGAGAATTACTCCTCTGTGTATTCAGGCAAAGCAAGAATAGTATATTACTCTTAATAGGCAATTCCAAATACACATATTTGAGCTATTTTTGAATGTAAAGATAAATGATCTGCTTTCTAAAAGCCTTTTACAGTGAAACAAAAAAAGGTTTAGATATAGAGTCAGAGTGAATTACAACAATTAGTGATGGGAAAAAAAAGGTAACATACCATTTGGTCTCTTCATCCATCTTTGCCTCTGCCAGCGAAGATCTGGGCTCCATGGAGCAACTCCTACTGTTTGTGTATTCTCTTTCCAGTCTTGATTCTGGTATATTGAAATTTGATTTGTGTTTCCTATTTTCCCCTAGTATAATGTTCTATAACATAATAGTCCTTCTCAATGCCCAAAAAATCTTCCAAATGATTTTTTGAACCATAATTTTTTTCTAATTACTCAGATCCATTCCTTGAGGGCATTGCATATACCTTTTAGAAAACTATGCTCTAGTTTGGTGATAATAACCGCCTAAGGAAGGATAATAATGATAATAACAACTAATATTTATACAGTACTTTCTATGTGCCAGGCCCTGTGCTAAATGCTTTACAATTATTATCTCATGTGAGCCTCTATTATCCTCATTTTCCATCTGAGGAGACTCAGGCAGACAGAGACTAACTGATTTGCCCAGGGTCACCCAGCTAGTAAATATCTGAGGGTGGATTTGAACTCAAGTTTTCCTGGCTCCAGGTCCATTGCTCTAACACTGCACCACCTAGCTGACCTTATACCAGACACAGGAAGAGTGTTGATTGCATTGTTTGAATACCTGTCTAAAATAAGCTGTTTAACATTTGACTGGTAGGGCATGATGACAAGCTGGAAAACAGCCTGAGTTGGAAATTTAGAGGTTTTTAAATAAAGTTTTATTAGTAAGATGATATTGAAATCAATAAAGCAACTAAACTTGATGGAAATGATTCATATTGAAATTATTTAATTGAAATGGATGCATTATCATAACACTTTCAGTTCCTCTCTTAGTTTTCACAATTCAAGTGCAAGACTGGTTGAAAGAAGCTCCTAAATGGATCACATTTCTAAGTGCTTGCAATTTTCAAAGCTTTTGCTTCCCTTTAGCCACAATTTTTTAATTTGGTTAAGGAAATATTAAAATATTTGGTATATCATTACACTATATAATGTTATCTAGTTTTTTCTATATTATTGTTTTTATTTTCTAGTAAGAAATTTAACATAAAATTTCCCTTTTAGTAGTTTATTGGGGGAGTTATGTCACATTGAATGAAAAAACGGCTTTGATCCAGAAGGAAATTAAATCACTATCCCCACCCCCCCAAAAAAAACTATTTATTTTTGAAACTCACACATTCACCAATTGTTGTTTTATGAAATAAACAAACAAGAAGACATCTGGAGGCTAAATATTCTCTGTGTTTACTCGTGGTGGATCTTCCTTGTCTCATGTAAATCCCAGAGATGCATTCAGGCAAACAGTCTGTTGTGTTAGATAATGAAAAGTCAGTTTCATGTGATTCATATATACTACACAGAAGACTCCAAGGTTGTGAAATCCAACATTGTCACTACTCCATCAATGTGAGAATGGTGCAAACTTTGTGGCAATCTTGCTTGCCCATGTCAAAAACAAAACAAATAAAAAAACAATCAGGGAATGCTATTTTTGTGCACTGAGTCCAGAGCAGTGTTACAAGAGTTAGTTAAGATACTCTTACCCAAGTTCCAAAGATATTCCATTACAGAGATACAGAACAATAACTAAGGTATGGGAAATTGTAGGTAGATGGGAAATGTTCAAGCCAATTTTATCTCTTCAGGGAGATCGACAGGGATGGAGCCCTATGATGAGCCCAGTGACAGTAGCTTATAGTGGGAATGGAGTCTAATATAGGGCATGGAGTGGAACTATGCTGGGTGGAAGCAGAGCCAGTAACAGGATGGTGAGGGTGACAGTGTCAGAAGGATTTGGCCAGAGGGAGAGAAGCTTGTTTGCCTCCTGTGACTCTTGAGGTAAAGCTTTGAGGCAAGCAGCAGTTTAACTGAAAGGCAGAGAGTGTTTGGTCGACAAGCTGACCCCATTTCCCAATGAACCTGTCTCGTCAGTGGTCACTCCCAAAGATTATCTTGTATCATGTCTAGCAGCTTGGGGTGAAGGGGCAGTCTGAAGGCCAGCATTGAGCTGGGAAGGGTTCTCCCTCTCCAACTCATGATCATGGGGTTTGGGGAAGAAGGAAGAGGGATATAATTGGTGAGGGAGGGAAATAATGTATCCATCCCTGCTGGAGGGCTTGGCTTCTTGGGGACACAGTTGTGTCCCCACCACAAGGATCTTGTCTTTTCCTTGAAGTCTTACTCATTCTGCATGTAAAACTTTCCTGAGCCTGGGATCCCAGAGATTTGGAAGAGAAGCCAGGTTGAAATTTTGGAGGACCTCCTCAAGACAGTGTGGGAGAATCATTTTGGGAACTCAAAGCCCCTACAGAGATTGGGACATCGTACAGAGGAGAAAGTATTTTCTAGGACCTAAGAGGTCTCTACTGTTATTGTTGTCTTTTTTGGAGGAAAGATGGACAGGACACTTCTGGAAGAGCAAGGCAGAGATAAAGTGAGCCTTTGAGTTTCTTCTAGAGGTCCATGTCTATACGGAAATGTTTCTGCCTCCTCTACACCAAGGGCTTTACTAAATTTCAAAGCTTTGCCCCTTTAAGTCGTTTAAACATTCAACATTAATGGAACAGAGGTGCTGGATTAAGTCTAGGAGCCTGAGTGCTCCTGAAAGAACTAAAGGGTCTTTTGCTGAGCTAGTTGTCCTGAATATAAGACTACAGACCTTTTACTGCTTTACCCTAATGAAAGAGCAAATTTCAACAACCTGGCTAAAATAATAGAATTATTAACAATAATAATGAGGATGAGGATGATGAAGATTAACAGCTAAACTTTATAGCACTTTAAGATTTGCAAAGTATTTTACATATATTGAAAGAGAGTTAAGTTGGAAGGTAAAAGAATTAGTTTCTAATCCCTGCTCTGACAGTAGCTCTAGCCCTCTTCATCTTCTGTAAAATAAGGGGGTTGGAAAAGGTAGTCTCTAAGGCCCTTTCTAGGGGCAGCTAGATAGCAAAGTAGACAGAATAAAGGGCCTACAGTCAGGAAGATCCAACTTTCTGAGTTCAAATTCAGTCTCAGACACTTATTAGCTATGTGACCCTGGACAAGTAACTTAACCCTGCTTGCCTCAGTTTCTTCATTTGTAAAAATGAGCTTGAGAAGGAAATGAAAAACCACTCCAGTATCTTTGCCAAGAAAACCCCAAATGGGATCAGGAAGAGTTGGACGTGACAGAAAACCAACAATAACAAAATGAGGACAATAATAGCACCTACCCCTCATAGTTACTGTCAGGACCGAATGAGATAATATTTGAGAAGCATTTGGCACAGTGCCTGGCATACAGTCATAAGTATTATAATAATAATACTTTCCTTCCTTCTCTCCTTCCTCCCCTTCATTCCTCTTTTCCTTCTTTCATCATTTCTTTCTTCCTTTCCTTCCTTCCTCCCTTCCTTCCTTTTATTCTCCCTAAGAGACAAAAATAATTGTGCAGGGATATTGCACTAGATGCCTTATTTTGGATTATTTATTTGGAGAAGCAATCAATAAGGAGTTATTAAGCACCTAGTATTTTTCAATCATTGCCTTGGGTCCTAAGGTTGCAAAGATACAAATGAAATAGTCCCTGCCCTCAAAAAGCTTATATTCTATTAGGGTAGACAATGAGTACACCCATAGATTCTTTCCAAATAAGTATCTATAAAACATGTACAAGTAAATACACAGTAATTATGGGAGAGGAGAACAAAAAAGGGGGAGTTAATTAGGAAAAGTTGTCCCTTTGGCTTTAAATGCCAAATAGAAAAATTTATATCTGATCTGCAGAGGTCAATGAGCCACAGTCCTCATAGGTAAACAGTCCTGGGAAGCAGTAATGGCCAGAAGCCACAGTGCTATTTTCAGAGTCCAAGGACACACCAAAGAGAGGGAGGCATTCTTTCCCTTAGGTTTCTGAAAACATCAGCCACTGATAGGGCAGGCCAGGTGGTTCTCATTGACAGATATTATGCCCCTGTAGACCCGCTCACCACTTTGAGCACCCTTACACTCTGGCATCAGCCAACCCAAAAGCATCTTCATGCTTTGTACAGAGCTGGCTGTCTTTTTATCGGCTTCTTTCATTTAGACAAAAGCCACTTTCACTAAAAGTCACAGCAGCCAGAAATGTTTTGTTGGGAGGTCAATACTCACTAAAGAAAGCAGAGCAAATTGGCATTTTTATATGCTTTCTCATTTTGAGACACAAATTAACAAATGATAATGAACTTTATGTGCTATTTTATCTCATTTTTCTGATATGAAATAAATAAGAGATTATAAAAGAAAAAAGTAGATGTTACATATTTCTATAAGAATGCTCTAGTGTTTTCTTTTTTAAAAAATTCCCTGCTTCTGGCATCAGCTAGATACACCAGTATGGATTTCAAGACCTAAAAGAAATTAGATTGGACCTAAAAGAAGTGAGACTGTAGGTCAGAAAGAAACTTAATAAAAATTGAAAATATGACCCACAACACTGTTCTTTAGACCAGTGATGCCCTCTACCACCAACTGTTTATAGTTATGAAACTGGCAAGCCTACTGAAAGTATTTTTACAGCCTGAGTCTATCTAAAAAGCTGCTCTGGGTGATTACATTTAAAGAGAGAGAGGAGGAAAAAATCCTTTCAACATTGATTCAGTAACTTAATTGAGTCTACATCTACACAGTGACATATTTGGGGAAGAAATAACCTTAACAGAAAAAAAAAACAAGATGTACTTGGAAGAATATTTCATTAAAAATTTTATTTTGAATAAATATTTTCTGCTGTATTGAAAGATGATTTCTAGCCCAAATGTTTGTTTTCTATCATGCAGACAGCTAAAGCATAATGATTGTGAATAATTTATTGGGATGTTTCTCTTTATAAAAATAATTTTAAGGTTTTCATTTAATATGTTAATGAGCCTTGAATTCCTGTGATGTATTTTTCTAATGCATATGTTTATATTTCAAATATATAAATGTTTCAGTCAATAGTTGCCATCTAATCATACTAATGATATTTCTGTTCAATTCAATAAGTATTCATTAAGTGCTGACTGGACAAGGACCTCAGTTAGGGACTGTGGATAAAAAAAAATTTAAAAAAATAATCCTTGCCCTTTTGTAGCTTACACCCTACCGGAGGTGGAGTAAAGGAAGAAATGACTGTAAACACATAAATAAAAAGAAAGTACTATGAGGTGGGAACAACCCTGGGGACCAGGATAGGTTACTTATAGTAGTTGCCCCCTTTGCTGAGCCTTGAAGAATGCTCAGAATTCTAAGAGGAAGACATGAAGATAGAGTGAAATCAAGGCATGAAACAAAGCCTATGCAAAGACAAGAAAAAGAATGTCTAGTTCAGGGAACAGCAAATAAGACAGTTTGCCTGGAACAAAGACAGTATAAAAGGGAATAATGTGAAATGAATCTGGAAGGTTAGACTAGAGCCAGACTAGGAAGGCTTTCAACATTAGGCTGTGGAGTTTTCATTTAAGGAACCACTGCATAGTCTTCCATCAGGGAGGGACAAAGTCAGGTCTCTGCTTTAGAAATGTTAATCTGGCAGCTATGAGGAAGGCTGGTTGGAAAGGAAAGTGACTAGAAGCAAAGGGAACAATTAGGTTATTCCTATAGCCCACTGAGAAGTGATGAGGACTTGAATGATTTCTCCAACTTTTCCTTGGAATCAGGAAAAGTTATTTTTTAAGCCATCTTTTATATGATTGTAATTTATGTTCATAACATTTACTTGTCTCTTTTCCTTACAATTTATCTTTCTTTTGATGCATTTTATTTAAACATTATCAGTTTTCACTGCTTTTGACTATTATTACCTTTTCCTTGACAGGCTCTGATTAGCATATGAATTAACTAGGCAAATTTGGAGTTACTGCACATCTCATGATGGCATAGGAGTTGGCAAAGGCTAGCAGATTCTACCAAGCTGGCAAAGTTTAGTGCATGGTCTTATTAATGGCCATGTCTGCTATTCGAGACCTTGTTTGACTAAATGCAGTAAGGCTTATCACCAGAAGGTTGGTTACCAGGGGATAAATTCATGAGTCACAGTGACTTATGATGATGCAATGGAGAAAGATGGATTCATCTCTGGCTTTTCTGTACATCAAGAATCTTATGGTGATAGCAATAGATATAGCTTTGAATGTTAGGGCTTTATTAACTATTAATTATTTGAATCATTTCTCAGTGTGGCAGTACTAAAACTTTGGTGCTTATTTGGAAATTTCATAAAAGGATGTCTAAAATTTTCAAATAAAGCAACCAAAAAGACTGAAAAAATCTACCATCCAGCCTTGCTAAATATGAACATACTTCTAAGCCTAGATAATAAGGCTGTGATGAGATATTCATGATATGCTGTATTGCAGGGTCTGGTTAATTTTGTAAATGTTACTTTGTAGCATGAAATTCCTTTTTAAATAAGTTGGGAATAGAGATAAAAAGCAACACCCTTAATTTTAGCTAAATCATGAGTTTTGTCAAATCTTACCTTTTTCCTTAATGGTTTTTGGATTGCATTTGATTTAACCTGAAAAATCTTGAGAGGGTTAGGGTCTTGCCCAGGCTTACATGGCTTGTGAATGTTGGGATGCAGGTAAAAATTGTATATACACCTGGTGGGGATTCCAGAAGTGCTGCAGTAGATGCAAAAGCCTATACCAGGTTGTGTCCTGTCCCCCATAAGCCATAAGCAGACAAGGTGGTACTTCAAAGCATTAACCTTTAAAGGAATGTGGTTTAAAATTTGACCCACCAGGTGGAAACTTACTGCATCCACTGGTCCTGAAGTAGTTTCTTCAAGGTGTGACACGTTCAAAAGATTCTCTCTACATCTAACCTCATGGAGGCTGGCATTATGCCTCCCTACCCTGCCCACCCCAGCTTCTGCTGAGGGTGAAGCCACTTTAGGACCTTGCCAGCCAGGTTCTGAATTTATTCTAGGAAATGGAAAATAAAATATTTTCTGAAATATTAAAATATGAGATCCATGGGTCTAGCCCCCATCAAACTCCCGGGGAATTTCCATCTCTCTGTCAACCTGTTAGCACATTGATAAAACTAAGACAAACAGCATTTAGGTGGCCACTCTACTTGTTTAACATAATGAACATGCAAGGAAAAAGCCTCTGAGAATCTACATGAATGACCCACTGGACCATATCCCTACAGTGATCTCTCTGGGTTGAAACTCCATCTTAGACACTGGCTATAGATCTCTCAGAACCTTGCTTTCTTCATTTGTGAAATGAAGGAGTTGCACTTGATGCTCAATCTTACAAATTTCCTACTGTGTCTGTGATTCATGGAGAGGGAATAAAAGAATCAGAGCTGGTTTAAAGGACCCATCTTTGGAACCTGGACTTAAAAAGTGAAAACAGAGGAAAAAAAGTTAGAGCGAAGTAAGACTGGAGGGTCCTTCTCACCAGTAATTAAAATTTTTGTAAACTGCTCTGGATCTTCTTTGTTTCTTAACTCTGACTCTCAGGTTAATATCCCCCTCTCTAGCAGATAAGAATACAGATCCCAATAGCCACTTGGTGAGTAGAAATCTTAGCCCAGCTACTCTAGCATTCTATGACCTTCAATCCAAATATTTCCAGGAAATCTTTCTTGGGCTTTAGTCAAAGCCATCCTTGCCAGTCAATCCTAATTCCCAAGGTCAGTTTATGCCACCCACCCAGCAGTTGCCTGCTCTGGCATCACCCCAGAACAGACTGCTTAATTCTTTTACAGATTTTATAGCTTATTTTTTTTCCAGTACCACAAGGAACATATATTCTCTGGACAGTACTTTCTCTGCAAACCAGACCAGACCCATTTCAAACTGTATACTATAGTGGCCCCAGTAAAGAAACATGCCTATCCCATACATGGTAAAGAAGAATGAAAATCTTAGGGAAAACAGAAGAATGGTGACAAAATCTAATCCAATATACCTGTGTCTCTCTTCATCACTGCTCTATCTTTTTGCACAGTTTCACTGTAGTGAGAGGTCAGAGTTGAAAATAGAGAAGTCCTGAGTGTCTGATAAAAAAAAATACAAATGTACACATACACACAGACATGCACATGCATATATACATACACATCTTGGTACTTCAAATTAATCCCTCTAACAGGCCTTTGCTAAGTTCTACTTTAGTACACATGTCAAACGTGTAACAAATGTCTCTAGAGTTGATTAATTCATTAGCAAACTACTTTTCAAATAATGTGGCAACATATTTATTGGAAAAGGAATAAAAGAATGATAGAATGGATATAGTGAGCAAAAATAATGTGCATGCATTTTTAAAGCATCCAGATTCTCCTACTTACCCAAAGATGTAAAGCATTGTAAGCAGATAATCAATACTGAATGTCACATCTAGGTTGGCTCAGTGCTTCTGGTGTCCAAATTGCTCCAAAAAACAAATTTATCACTTTTTGAAGGTACTGCAATCCTGAAGACACCAAGGTTTTAGAATAACTAATTCACTGTGCTGTGTGACACACACCCCTTGCTGCATCCCCTCAATGCCTTAACTAAGTTAATTCATTTATAAAGGCGCCTCCCACTTCCTAGGACTGATTTCCTCCCTGGGTGTAAGGGGAGGGCCTGACCCAGTCCTGTTAGTTTAGGTTTGGTACTGGAATGATATGAGATCTGTAGTTATTCAACAGTTAATCAAAGGAGGTTTTTAGCCAAAGCATGGAAAGGATATTCAACCATGATATTGTAACATGGAGCTTTAGTAGATGAGGCCCCCTGGATTTGGTCAGCAGGACAGGATATGGTGATGACTTTCTTGGCCTTTTGAAGGTTAGGTTCCATGTGAGTGGGCTTTTTTATGTCCTTAGATGACTAGGAAGCTATATCAATATGGCTAGAAGTCACCAGGAATCAGGAAGGAAAAAGAAATACAGTTTGAGCCTTAGTGCCCTGGACGAATGCCCTGGGACAGTTTTGTTGCTTGGGAGGTAGGGAGGGGAACGGAACAAAACCAAACCAAACAAAACCACTAACCTATTCTGGGAGATAAGGTGGGAGTAGTAAGGGAAACTTGGAAGACAATGGTCCTATCACACTGGGTATGAGCCTTGTAAGATTTCATTTACATCCTTTTTTATTGTAACAGCCATCTAGTTTTAATAACTACAAGAAAGTGGGAAATGGGGGTCAGCTTTTTTGTGGTAATTCAGCTAATGTTAAAAGCTATGTCTTTAGCACTACTGAATTGTTTCAGCATTTCTTGCTGTACCCTCTGGGGTTGAATCAAATATGGAAGCCAATTTAAATTCAGTGTGAGTCAATGGGAAGGTCCCATGGAAAATCTTTATCTTGGTATAATGAAAAGAAGACAATTTGCTCACAAGTAAAAAAAATGTATATTTGAAATTCATTTTAATTGGCAGTCATTTGAGTGCAAAAAATGGGGAAATTATATCTTACATTTACATAGAACTTTACTTCAATCTTTAAAAAAATCCATGCTATATACAAGATATCTTCCTAGGTACTTGTGATACAAAGATGAGAAATAAAAAAAGTTCTCACTTTAACAGAACTGAAAATTTAGTGGATATGTGCTTTAGAAAACATAGGTTGCCCCCATTTGATCTATAAGATACCTATTTGAGATTCAATTCAATAAGCTTTTATTGAATTAAGAGAGGTAAAGCAAATATCATCCTTTACATATAAAACAGCAACCATCCCTTCTGAAGACTGTGCCTGGGACTGGACTTCCTCTGGGACCAAATGAGCTATTCCTGGAGCTAGGGTCCTACATGGCACATTTGCCCTGACCTTTTCCAATGGGTCTTTTCATAAAATATATGTGGAACCACAGACTTCTGGTTGGTCTCCATGCACTTTTTCCCTCTGCTCTCAAAATCAGGGAGTGGGAAGCAGGAAACTGCACAAAAGCCTTCTTAATGGACTTTTAAGAAAGAGGCAACTTCTGCTCTCATTGTCCTATTACTCTCTTCTGAAGTTGTGGCTGAGAACTGAAGTGTTTTCCCTTGGACTTCTGGGGTGTTTTGTCTTCCCCTCTCCCCAGTAAGATTTGGTAGCCACCCTTACTTTGTCGCAAGAGCATGTGCTTATCTAGAGAAACTTGATTGTGTCTATTAAAGGCCTAATAGTCTCTTTTATTTTGTGTTTCTTTCCGTGAATACAAGTTACTTGGTGATCCTGAGAGATGGATTTTATGAGTCTGGTGGCTAGCTAGGGAGTTGAGTAGTTCCTGAGTTTCTCAGTCAATTTTGGCTGCCCTTCCATGGGGAAGATGCTCCTTATATCTACTATAATGCTTCTCAGAGAAAAAGATAACTGCTTACCTAAGGATGAGCCCAAGTTATGTCCTGGCATACTTGAAAGATGGAGCTTGAGTGAGTTGTTTGGAAAGTGCAGAACTGAAACGAAGTTGAAATATCTGTTCAACAGTCTCACAAATACATTTTAAAGTTTCTATTAATTAACAGTAACAAGAAAACGTATGAGTTATGGGCTACTCTTTCATGATTTTAGTCTCTTGCATTTCAAGAATTTCCTTTTTAATGGAGGAAATAAATAGCTATCCTTTACCTGCCTACTTTTACATTAAGTAACTTTCTAGAAGGGACTCTGTTAATTCATTTTGGGGTAATTGTACAAATGAGCCAAATATAACCTTTATTTAAGAGATTTAAACAGTGTTTTGCAAATGAGTTTATAATCTTGTTAGCTAACATATTTAGTTATAACTAATGGCTAAAATTTTCTCAAACTTCAAACATATCCACGGATGAAGTAAATATGTCAAGTAAATGATATGTTTGAACAGCCTCTTTGTGGCTCTAGGCATTCAAAGGTTAAGCCAATACTGAGTAAAGATGTCTGGTAGGTCCTACTAAACTAAAATACATACCTACAGATGTTCTCTGTGTCTAGTATAGTGCACCAGCACAACCAATTTCAGGTCAGTTTATTCCCCAAAAGCTTGTCATCTATTGGTAAGGGAATAATTGTTAAATTTTATTAATTATTTGGTCAGGGCTACTCAGAAGGACTTGTTCCTAAGTCATAAAGGAATTGTAGTCTTCATTGGTGAAGACAGTATTTTGTAACCACTGTCACATACATTTCTTCTTTTTGTTGAGGAATGGGGGAGAAAATCATTCCAGGGAGGGAGCAAGAGTCCATGAAGGTGAAATTCAGAATCTGGTCAACAGTGCCAGAAGGGTTGAGGCAAATATGTATTCTTGTATTTCCATGCTCCCATTCTCCATATCAAATGAAATAATATTTATAAAATATTTACCACGGTGCCTGAAATATAGTAAGCACTTAGAAAATACTCATTCCCTTCCCTCCCTCTCTGAAAGGAGACTCCATCTCCCATCCTGGGACCCTGGGCTTCTATTTGGTGTGCATTCATAATATCCAGTATTGATTCAGACCCACGACGTTGCACTCAGACCATCTTCTTGCTATACTGAAGCAAGTATACCTACCTTTACTCCCAGTGCTTTCCACTCTACCTCTAAGAACAATGATCAAATCAACATTACCATTATTATCAAGACATAGCAATCAATTGTCCTATGACCCCAATCTCGATTCTAACCAAAGCATGCCACTCTGAATATTGTTCTGCTCTATTAAAATATAAACTCTTTGAAGGCAGGGACTTTCTCAGTTTTGAATATGTATTACCAGATTTTAGCACAGTGCCTGGAACATTATAGGTAATTAATAAATGCGTACTCTTTCACTCAATCATTCATATGAATATACAGACAGACCAACGAGTGTGTTGGCAATCAAAATGGGCTCTTAGCACTCAGTTCAACCAAGTGCCCTTGAAGACTTTGGCCTTTGTTTCCTTGATTAGATGGGGAGTCCTTGGTGACCTCCTTGCCTCAGGTGAGGGTCTAGTTTACATGAGTTTGAGTGACATGTTTGGGACATGAGAGGCTTTTTTAGACGACATGGGTTTAAGTTGCCTCTTTGTGATGATTTCAGGTCACGTGGGTGAGTCGCATGTGTGACTCACCCTTGACCCTGAAAAAGATATAAAACCAGAGGTTGGCTTTCTGTTTTTTGGAGCTCTTACCCACAGCCATGGTGGCACGTGTGACTCTGGGCCAGCCCTTGTTATGAGCTCCCAGGTTGAACCAGATGTCGGTAACTATGAATTGTATTTGGTCTGTTTGTCAATGTTTGTAATTTGTATTTGTTCCTAAGTTCAGGGTGCTGGCTTTTTCCCCTGAACTAAGTGAATGGTATTTGTATGCTGAATTAAAGTAAACTTGTCAACCCCTTAACGTTGCTTTCCTTAGTAAAGCAGATCAAAAGAACCTATGCTGGCAGCATTCTTGTTGTTGGGCTTGTGTTGGTCTTTCATCCCCCACAACAGCTGCCAGCCGGATTGTTGAAACAACAACTCAATTTGTATGTGTATCAGTAAGGCAAGATTCATGACCTTGAAGATGAATATGAACATGCCTGTATAGTTCAGAATCACAAAGTATAAGAGTTTCTCTGGGTAGAAGGCAGGAGAAGTATAACATTTATTTTGATACCAGAAGATCAAATCCCAGAACCAATAACTCTTTCATTCAATACTTTTGAATTTGATATAGCAGTAATTATATTCCAAAACCAGTAAATCCACCTCAATGTAACAACAAGGAGATTATAATACCATATTACAGCAAGGAACCAAACCAAGTAATTATGTAACTTTCCCCCCTGCTGGGACCTCCCCGTAAACACTCAGAATCCCAACTGTCTGCTTGCCTGTGTTCTCTCCCTCCACAGTTCTCTGGTCTCCACAGCACCCTGGTTTCCACTCTCCTCTCCAGACTTGCTCTGAAGCTCTGTTGTGTCAGAGTTCTTACTTCTCCTCCTTGGGCTTAATTCTGAATTCTTAATGGCTACCTTCTGGGTACATACACTCTTCTTAGGGCCAGAGGGCCTAATGCCCAATCAGGGAAAGGGTGTAAACCTGGAGCTTAGTATTTAGTAAGTAAAGAGTGTGGGCCTGCTTCTAATCAAGCCTCCCTTAGCCCCACCTGAGGTCTAATGAATGGGTGGGAAAGATCTTTAATCACTGATTGACATCACAGAATGAAAAGGTAAAGATTATCTGTTAGACATACTAGTGACTGAATGAAGCAGTCAGCAAAATAGGGAGTAGACTAAGGCAAGTGACAACCACAAAACATGCAAATAATAAACACTTAACTGTTTTAGAAAAGATTTAAACTATGTTACAGTCAAAAGTAATAGATAAATATCTAGAAAGACACATAGATACATTGATAAACATATAAAATAGGAGATAAATATAGATGTTATTGTTCTTTGTCCATTTTTGAAGAGGACAAATGACATCACAGGTGATGTCTTGACTTGCATGTGAATTGGATTGAAGTGGGGCAGAGTTGCCTCACTCTTTCTTCTAGGGTCATCAAGTCTAGTGACAAGACAAAAGTAAGGACAACTGGCAATGGCCCAGGATATAGTGGATGACCTTGGCATTTTAGATGTCAAAACATCACTTAAATTTCTAAATATTTTTAAAATATTATTTAATACATTATTCTGAGGAGTCTATAGGCTTTACCAGATTTCAAAATAGGTCCATTCCACAAAAAAAGATCAAGAACCATGGCTTTAGGGGAATGAGGAACCTAAGATTGTTGGGAGGAGAGGGGAGTGGGAGGGAAGAGATCTGGCTTAAAGCTCTGCTGATTTTATCTGAGGGAAGCAAGGTACCCTGCCCTACTGCCTGTTTCTGCTTTACTCTTGATTTAACCCTAGATCTGCTTTTCTCTCTGGGTGTGACTTATTGTTTTGGTCTTGGACCTTGATTTCACCGTATCATCTTTCAAGGCGTTTGTCTACTCGAATTATGTCACAGGTTGATAAAATCTTTATCTCTGCTCTGTGTTGGGGTGTTCAAGGAGGACTAGCACTCTGATTTGAGGGTATGCTGAGCCCTTTTAAAGCTGTTCATTCGCTTGTTGTATCTACCTGGCACTCAACTCTCACCTGTGGTTCCAAGAAATTGTGGCATGTTAAATGTCAAAGTGGTCTATAGGATACTTATGGCCCCTTCAAGCTCTAATGGACTCTCTGAATCTTATTATTTTAACCTTTTATGAAAAATAATTGTGTCATATTCATATTTACTTCAATGTATCAGTAATATCAATAATATGGCACACCTTCCATCTGTGTGTATCACAACTTATCCATGACTTTCCACTCTGTGTGATTCTCATACATATTTTCCTCTAAATTGTCCATAAAGTTTCTTCTCTATGTCATTTTAATCATTTATGAATATCCATGCAATCCTCATGCTGTCTGTGTGCTGTTTCTCACTCTCTCTAAATAACCATCCCACTTCTAGCCAACCTTCAAAGATGTTGGATAACAGGTAAAATTAGCCTGGATAATCATACCAATAAATTTTATATACACAGGAGTTTGAGTGATTAAATCAAAGAAATCTTAACTAAAGCTACTAATTAAAATTATAACTAAGATTCTAAAACTGTACTTACTAAGGAATGTATTTGATTATTTGATGCACTGAACACCAGCTCAATATAAAAATGTACATGATTGGGAAGTAATTACTATTAGGTGATTATTGACATAGTAATTTGACCGGCATGGAATTGTTGAAATCATCATTCTTTCTGCTAACTACAGAAACACTTAATCCAGGAGATGGCAGTTTCAGACCTTCTTGGGTTATGTATGCATGAGGAAAGGCATCTTAAGAAGCTGACCAGGAAAATCTAACAATATGGGGATTTGTGAGAAAGATCGGCAAAATTCAGTAGAAAGGGCACAGAGAAAACACATAAAAGGAAATGAAGCGGCATATTCCCAAATGTCTGTTGCTTCTGTTGCAAAATGTTGATACAGAGGATTAAGGTCCCGGTAGAAAGATAAAGTTGAAAAGTTACAATTTATTTTCATTTTGAATTGTCCAATATCCATTTAAAAATCTATTTCTTGTTTAAAATGCAACATTTTACAATCTTTCTTTCCAAAATTAGATACAGAAGCTTTTGTTTTCTCACATAGTATTTTATTTCCAGTATCCTTAGACCTTCCTTGAAAGGAAAGTCTTCCTTGAATGCCTCCTTGTAATATGGAAGCGATCCTGAGTTCTTGAGAGCTATGCCAGCAGAGTCCATGCTTTACCACTAAGTGCAGGCACCTCTGAGGACCAGCTTAGATGTGTGGAGAGGTGGATCACCCAAGTGACTACAAGGGGATGCATTTCTCAGCCTCAGTAACTCTTGAAGACTGTCTGAAAAGGCACAGAGGATTTGTGATTTTCATCAAGCCAGGAAATATCCACACCAAAAAATCATGAATCTTTCTGGCCAATCACAATGTAACAGAGATGCTTCATCTTATCCTTAATCAATGAATTCTCAGTTCTCTAAGGTGAGAATTATTGTTTGTTCATATCCTGCTGGTAATATAATGATTTTTTCATTGTCTAATGACTTTAATATAAATTTAAAGTAAAAGTACATTTACATTTCTCTAATATTCTCTTTACATGTTAGAATTAGTATGAATTGTTTCATTAAGATTAAATAACAATCTTCATCAGAGAAATCATTCAAACTCTTGTCAGAGATCAAAACGTTCAATTTGAGGTGTTCTAATTACTTTTGCAATGGAAGCGTTTGAGATTCTATCCATTCCATACTCTGTGACTCATTTATGCTTTATGACCATTGGCAATAGGTCTACAGAACCTGTTACCTTCTATCATGGACACAAGCCAAGAATTTCAGAAGTCAGGTCCTGATATGAAAGACTTTTCTGTTGTTCCAGTCATGGTTTCAGTTTTCACATCAATTCATGTGGAGAAATTTGTTACTAGTGAGTCATCTCTTGATTCAAGGCTAATGTACAAAGAATGTTTGGGAGAGCATTTAAAATAAGAATTCATGCATTTAAAAGCATATTTCCAGTCCATGTCTCAGAGAATGGGCACTTTAGATAAATAAAATTCTTAAGGAATCATTTTTAAATGCTATCATATCCCACTCTCAAGTGACTCAAATACCCATATTATACATAAAAGAATTAATCTTAACTACCTAGAGTTCTTTTGGATAAAACATTTCTACATTAACCCTGAGGCAATTTATTTGACTTATGCAACCCACAAATATATTAAAGTGAAACTTTGTTTTGTTCAGTTGTTCATTCATGTCTGATTCTTCATTATTCCATGGACCATAGCACACCAGACCCTTCTATCCTCTGCTGTCTCCCAAAGTTCATGGTTATGTTCAGTGTTTCAATAACACAATCTATCCATCTCATACTCCACTATCCCCTTCTCCTTTTGCCTTTAATCCTTCCCAACACAGGGGGCTTTTCCAACGAATTCTATCTTCTCATTATGTGGCCAAAGTATTTAAGGTTCAGCTTTAGCATTTTACCTTCCAGTGAATAGCCTGAACTAATTTCTTTAAATATTGACTGATTTGATCTCTTTGCTGTTCACGGGATTCTCAAAAGTCTTCTCCACCACCATAACTCAAAAACACAATTTTGTAGTGCTCAGCTTTTCTGGTAGTCCAACTCTACTAGCCATACATTGCTACTGGAAAAACCAAAACTTTATTTTTTGCAGACCTTTGTTGGCAAGGCACTATCTCTGCTTTTTAATATGCTGTCCAGATTTGCCATACCTTTCCTTCCAATGAGCAAGCATCTTTTAAGTGCATGGCTACAATCACCATCTGTAGTGATCTTTGAACCCAAGAAAATAAAATCTGACACTGCTTCCACTTCTTCTCCCTCTATTTGCTAGGAAGCAATGGGACCAGTTGCCAAAATCTTAGTTTTTTTTGATGTTAAGGTTTAAGCCAACTTTTACACTCTCCTCTTTTACCCTGATCAAGGGGTTTCTTAATTCTTCACATTCTGACATCAGAGTGGTATCATCTGCATAGCTGAGATTGTTGATATTTCTCTCTGCACCCAGTTTTTGATTCATCCAGCCTGGCATTTTATGTGATATGATCTGCATATAAGTTAAATAAATAACGCGACAGAATGCAGCCTTGCTGTGCTCCTTTTCCAATCTTAAACCAATCATTTTGTCCATGTTTTGTTGTAAATGTTGCTTCTTGACCTACATACAGTTTCCTCAGGAGAAAAGTAAGATGACCTAGTACTCCCATCTTTTGAGGACTTGCCATATTTTGTTGTGATCTATATAGTTAAAGCCTTTAGTTTACTCCATGAAGCAGAAGTAGATATTTTAGTGGAATTCTTTTGTTTTCGTTATAATCCAGAGAATGTTGGCAATTTGGTCACTAGTTCCTCTGCCTCTTTGAAAACCAGCCTGCTCTTCTAGCAATTCTCAGTTAACTTATTGCTGAAGCCTAGCTTTCAAAATCTTAAGTGTAACTTGAAGATATGTGAAATGAGTGCAATTGTTCAATAATTTGAACATTCCTTGTCATTGCCATTCTTTAGGATTGGGACATAAACTTATCTTTTCCAATCCAGTGGCCACTGTTGAGTTTTCCAAATTTACTGGCATATTGAGTGCCACACTTTAACAGCATCATCTTTTAGGATTTTAAATAACTCAGCTAGAATTCCATGACTTCCACCAGCTTTATTGTTAGAAATGCTTCCTAACACCCACTTGACTTTATTCTCTGGGATGTCTGGCTCTAGATCAGTAACCATAACATTGTAGTTATCAGTAATACTGAGATTCATTTAATGTTTTTCTTTTAAATAGTATTTTTCCAAATACATACAAAGATATTTTTAACATTCTTTTTTAATAAAAATTCTGATTTCTAAATTTTCTCTCTCCTCTCCTCTCTCCTTTAGATGGTAAACAATTGGAAATAGATTATATGTGTGCAATCATGTAAAACGCGGTTATATATTGCATGTTGTGAAAAAAGAAGTAAAAGAAAAAAATGAAAAAATAAAGAAAGTGAAAAATAGTATACATTGATCTGAATTCAGACCTTATCAGTTCTTTCTCTGGATGTGGATAGCATTTTCCATCATGAGTCTTCTGTAATTGTCTTAGATCACTTAGATAATTGCTGAGAAGAGTTAAGTCTATCATAGCTGATTATTGCACAATGTTGCTGTTACTATGTATAAGGTTCTCCTGGTTCTGCCTACCTCACTCACCACCCATTCATATAAGTCTTTTCAGGTTTTTTTCTGAAAGCCATTTGCTTGTCATTTCTTACAGCACAATAGTATTACATTATATTCATATACCACAACTTCTTCAGCCATTCCCCAATTAATGGGCAGCCCTTCAGTTTAGAATTCTTTGCCACCACAAAAAGAGCTGCTATAAATATTTTTGTATATGTATGTCCATTTCCTTTTTTTATAATCTCTTTTGGGATATAGACCTAGTAGTGGTATTGCCGGATCAAAGGGTATTCACAATTTGATTGCCCTTTGGGCATAATTCCAAATTGCTCTTCAGAGTGGTTGGATCAGTTCAGAACTCCACCAACAGTGCATCCTTTCCAATATAAGACCTTTCTTATAGTTATTTTGTGTTGTCTTACCATGTCTTCATAATCGCTTCTGCTTCTGTTATGCCCATTTTTGTTTTTTATAATGCCTGTTTTTTTTTCATGAAACATTTCCTTGATGTCTCTAATTTTCTTGAAGGGATCTCTTTTCTTTCCCATGCTATTGTTTTCTTCTATTTCTTTGCATTGCCATTTGAGAAAACTTTTTTATCTCTCTTTACTGTTCTCTGGAATTCTACATTCAGCTAGTTTTATCTGTTCCTTTCTCCTCTAACTTTCACTTTTCTTCTTTACTCAACCATTTGTAAAGCCTCATCAGACAGTGATTTTCCCTTTTTGTTCTTTTTCTTTGGTATGTTTTTTGGTTGCTACCTCTTGCACAATGTTGAGAGCTTCTGTCCATAGCCCTTCAGGTACTCTGTTTACCAGATCAAATCCCTTAAACCTTTTCTTCATTTCCACTTCACATTCATAAGATATGCTATTTAGGTTATACCTATACAATCTGATGGGTTTCCCTGCTTTCTCAAATTTAAGTCTGAATTTTGCAACAAGAAGCTCATACTCTGGGCCACAGTCAGCTCCAGATCTTGTTTTAACTGACTTTACAGAGTTTCTCCACCTTTGACTGCAAAGTACATAATCAATCTGATTTCTGTATTGACCATCTAGTGAGCACCACATGTAGACTCACCTTTTAGGTGAAACTTTACATAAAGGAAAAATGTATCGCCATAGTTACCCATATATTCCTTCCCCTCCTTTCCAAGAAAGTCACCCCATATGACAAATAGTATTTTTAAAAGAAGGAAGAAAAGTTATCTTAATTGATTTATACCTTGAAAAAGTCTAAAAAATTGTGCAGTGTTTTACATCTGTGGGACTACCACCTCCACAAAGGGGTAAGTTGGAATTTCTTCTCTTATCTCTTCATTTGAGACCAACTTAATCTATAAAATTTTGTAACAAATTTGATGTAAATGTGCGTGTACATTTGAACAACATAGTTCTGTCCATTTACATTGATGTACTTATCTTGTATAGTGTTCTCTTGATTCTGCTCACTTCACTCTGCATCAGTTTATATAGATATTTCCATGCTTCTATGTATTCATCACACATCATTTCTTACGGCACAATAATATTATATTATATTCATGTACAACAATTTGTTTAGTCCTTCTCCAATTGATGGACATCTACTCTGTTTTCAATTCTTAGCAAAAAACATGCTTTTATAAATATTTTTACTTCCTTGGGATATAAACTCAGTACTGGAGTCTCTGGTTCAAAGGATATGGACATTTTAGTCACTTTAGTTGCATGATTCTAAATTGTTTTCCAAAATAGTTGTACCATTTCACAGCTTTACCACAATGTGTTGGGATGTCTATGTTTCCATGATCCTTCCAACATTGACTGTTGCCATATTTCTTGTCAATTTTCCTTTTTGCCAATTTGCAAGGTGTGAGGTAAAACCTGAGTTGTTTTAATTCTCATTTCTCTTATTATTAGTGATTTGAAGCATTTTTAATGTGGTTGTGAATACTTAACAATTCTTTTGAGAACTGTTTGTTCATAGTTCATATCTTTGACTATCTATTGGGGAATGATTATTAGTCATGTATATGTGTATATATATACATGTATATATATGTGTGTGTGTGTTTGTGTGTGCATATGTACACATATGTATGTGTGTATACATGATACCAGACCTTTATCAAAGAAACTAAATGCAAAGATTTTTTCCCCCATTCACCTTCCCTTCTTATCCCAGATGCATTAATGTTGTCTGCACAGAAGCCTTCCAGTTTCAAGTAATCTACTTTGACTTGTATAATTGCCTCAATCTCATGTTTGCTGAAGAGTATATCTCTTACCCATAGCTATGAGAGGTGCGTGGGCTGTTTTTCTTTGTTTTTTAATAGTATGGTCTTTTATATTAAGGTTACCATTCAAACAGAAATTTCTGCTCCAAGGACTGTGACCTTTGACTAGTCCTAGTCCTTCCCCTGAGATAATCCTCCCTCAAAATATATGCAGTCTGCTTTTTTAAATTCTTTTCATTTTCTTTACTACAGGTTAAGAAAATCTTGTGGTACAAATTACAGAAAAACTTGACAAACAGAGGTACAGTTTCATGGTACCTAATTTAATATGTCTAATATTTTCTAGTGAATCTTACTTGTAGTCATTCCTAGTTCCTCTTTGAAGTTCACCTTTACTTTCACTACTTTACTAAGGCTATTCTTAGGACCTTCCTGTCTAAGTCCCAGGTCTACTGCTCAGTATGAATTAGCCTTTTAAATGCCACTCAAAACCTAATTTATCAGGTTCTCTGGATTAAACCCATATTTTCCCCATGAACTAGCTATTCTCTTTTGTAGGAACAATCACAAGGCAACTTCCAGAACTCCCCCCTTTTCTAAAAGTTCTTCTTCCCCTCTTTCCTCTTCTTTTCTGAAACTACTATACTTACTTTTTTTCCAAGCCTCTGAATTTCTTCATTACTTTTACCTTCAATATTTCTATCCAGCTTTCTATTGTCTGTTCGAAGTCTCCATACTACTGTGCCAGGCAATCTCTTCTATCTATAAAATTAGATCTAATATTAGTATATATAAGATGAAAGTGTTTTTAAGTCCATTGTTATTGATAACTTTTTATATTGTCTTGATATAATAATAATAGTTATCGTTTATAATATCTACTATGTGCCAAATACTATGCTATGCACTTTACAAATATTATCTAATTTGATTCTCACAACAACCCTGGGGAATAGGTGCTATTATTATCCCCATTTTACAGATGAATAAACTGAGGCAAACAGAAGTTAGGTAAATTGGCCAGGGTCATACAGCTAGTATCCGAGGCCAGAGTTGAAGTCAAGTCTTCTCAACTTCAGGCCCAGCATGCTATTCACTGTACCACCTAACTGTCTATTAATTTTCCCCTTATATCTATGGCACTCTTTTATCCCAGAGAGTTATCCCTCACCACCAAAATAAATAAATAAATGTCAGATAAAAAGAGAAAAACTATTCATCAAAACCTATTGTCACATAGAAAAACAATCTGAGGTGCTATACAGTGTTTCACACCTTTCTGCAAAGGAAGGGAAGGAGTATCTTATTTTTTTAGGTCAAAGTTGTTTTTTATAACTCTACAACAGTTTTATATATATATATATATATAGGGAGGCTTTATTTTTCTCAACATCCTAACAATGGAATCCCTAGGTCAGATAGATAGATAGATAGAAAGATAGATAGATAGATATGTATGTATGTATGTGTATGTGTATATGTATGCATGTATGTATATGCATATGTGTGTATACGTATGTGTATATACATATACCTATATACATATATAAGTATATGTATATACACACACAAAGTGTATGTATATATGTGCATATATATACACACACATTTTCAACATTTTATTTGCATAATTTTTAATGGCTTTCCAAAATTGTATGCCAATTCACAGTGCTACTAATTATGTATTAATTTACTTGTCTTCCCATAACCTCTGCAACATTGACTATTCTCATCTTTTGTCATTTTTGTCACTCTTGCCGGATGAGAATGTTATTTCAATACATAATCCATATTAGAAAGTAAAATATGTCACTGAAATAAAAGTAAATTTTAAAATCTCTGTTTCAAAATAAAAAATGGATAGATAATCAATATTTAGTCTTCTTACTCAACTATAATTTTAAGTTACCAAAGTAGTCTAAAAGAAGATTTACAAAACGAGCAAAAAGCACACGTTATTAAAATACTGCAATTATTATCTGCTGATTTAATTCAAATTATCATCTTAAACTATTTCTAAATATCCCAGGCCTTTTAGATCAAGTGCTGAAAGGGAAGGAGAGGAAATCTAAAAAAGTAGTCTTAATTTGAAATGTTGAAAAAACTGACAGTGGCCTGGAGTGGCATTGGTATTGGCAAAGGCCACCTAGCCTGAGCACTATATTCTGGCATGATCTGTTGTTGCTGTTGTTCTATTAGTATTGTTTTTGTTGTTATCCTTATTATTCATTGTTTCTACTAATTATATCATGGGCATGTAGCATTATGCACTATAGCATAACAGCTGCATGAGCTCAGAAAAATTTCAGTACATAGTATAAATGCAAACAGACATACATTAGAAAGATTAAATGAGTATCCCTTTAAGGTTTTTCATTAAAATGATTTTTCCTGGGACATGCTTAAAAACCAGTTCCTAACTCATTTACCATGATCAGGTATTTTAAAAAGCACTAAGAGTAAAGGACAAATAAAGTGTATTTTCTCTTCTAACTAAATATTGTTAGCTCAACTTGAGTGTTGCTTGGGTTGCGACTATGCATTACAGAATACAGATCTAATTGCTTTAGTGTTTAAGCCCTCCAAGCAGTGCAGATGTTATGCAAATGGTTTAGTGCTCATTTTCAGAAAGTAAACAATTGTGGTAAATTTTGCAAGGTTTTTTTTTTTTTGCATTAGCATTAAACTTTCTAAAAATTATTTACTTGCTGCAATGTTAGTGCTCAAACAAACTGAAATTTCCAAAAAAAAAAAAAAAGCTATTCTGCTAGGCAAGGTCTCTGATGTTCGGGTACAGTGAATCTAATAAAAATATTAATAACTAGCATTTATAAAGTATATGCTAAACACTATGCTAAGTGCTTTACAAACATTGTCACATTTGATCATGTAAAACCATACCCCATCCCTGAACTCACCAGTGCTAAACAATATAATTAGCATTAAGTTGGCTCCACAAATCTGTGAAATATTATCACTTTACATGAAATATTAATTGATAAGATGCATATACACCTAAACAGTAAGTAGGCTTATTTAGTTAAAATTTTTATTATTTCAGTTGAGAGCCATTTAAAATATAGTATTGTTTATGCTCATTTTAGTCAGTGACATCGCTCTTTTGCTGTGCCTGCTTCACTTTGGTGACAATGACAGAAAAATCATTTTAAAAATACTATTATGGATTAGACAGAAAAAAAGGTTCTTATTCCTCACATTTTGACAATTTCATAAATGTGATCAAGTGTAGATACTAGACTCAAAAACCACCAAGCAGCAATAAGTCCATGCAGATTACCCCTCTAAATAAATCTTAATGGTTTATATAGCAATTTGACTATGTAAGTGTATCGCCAACCAGGAATTCAACCATAAAGACTTACAATGTCAAATCATCCAAATCATTCAACAAATCTTCCAATGTGTTTCAGATTCTTATCAGTGCCCTTACTAGAAACTAAGCATGTTAACAATTGAAACTGAACAATTCTATCAGAATGCCTGCAAGACTGAAAAGTAAATGTATCACCTAGTAACATTGGTGATAATTGAATGATAGTCAAGGAAATATGGGCTCAAATGCTTATGGAAAGGTAGCTAAAACAATATAGGAAGGCTACTAAGAAAACTAAGCATTTATTGATATCACAAATTTTCTGTGTAATTCAGGAAGATTACCTTTTTCTCTTTGTGCTGGTCTTTAAGCAACACTCCAATAAAATATCAGTCACAAATCACACAAATTGGCTTCTTGGTAGAGCTTTTGTTTACCAGACAAGACACAGAACAAAATGGTCTTTCTCCTCCACACGTAAACTTGTTTAAGGGGAGATTGAACCTATTACATAGAAATGAATACTTGTATGTTTCAGAGATGATAAAGGGCATATGCTATTAATTTTAAGCGGGATTAACACTTTTCCTCCATCACAGTCACAACAAAGGGTGGGGGGAATAAAACAAGTACCCTGATGAACAGTAAAGATAATAAATAGTTGTTGCTCACTCTTTTCAATAATATTCAACTAATGAGTTATCCTTATTTTCTTTCAGAAAATAACCCATACTCTTACATGTCTGATGTTTAATCATTGTAGAGTTCTCATTTTTTATCCTTCAAATAATTTCACTTGAAAGTTTGCATGTCCAAATAAATCTTAACAATGGCTCTGAAGTAACAGTAACTTCCTTTTACACCTCTGCTCTTTTGTTTGTATACTAGAACACAGGAAATCACTGGCTAACATCCTTATTTTTAGTGCAAGAACTAAATCAGAATTGATTTTCCAAACTACCAAATAGTACCACTTCGCATGGTTACTCTTATAGGGACTAAATGATGTGAATAATTGTGTAGTAATAAAAATAAACAATAAAACAAACCATATCTTATGTGAAAAATGCTTAAACATTTATTTATTCAACACACCAATATTTCAGTGTAGGTGTTTCCACTTTAATTAGACATCTTGTTCACAGCCACCTAGAAAGGCCTTGTATTTGTTTTTAGAACTAATGACCTAAAGCTGGCTATTGCCAGAGCCACTCAAGTATTTAAGTCCTAACCCTCTGATCAGTAAAAGGATAAGGTTATACATGTAAAAATAACTGTTTGCTCTCTTGGGTTTATTTGAATCCACAAAGATAGTCAACTTTAGACAAAAATTGTAGCATAGTGGGGTGTTTGGATGCAGAACAGTCAGTGAAGAAAATATTTAAATACATGTGATGCTATCACTTCCTTTTGGATTAAATTTATTTTTAGAGGCAACCTTTTCTCACACTCTTCTACTCCCTCCCAACAACCTGTTCAGTGATTTCATTTGGACTGAGTTATTTGAGAACTGTCTAGGGAGTTGTGACTTATTCAACTAGATTGGGTTACAATAAAATAATCTCTATGACCAAAAAACACTCAGAATTTCTTTTTTGTGGGGTAGGGGATAGAGAGATGAGTTCAAGCCATAATGGTACATACAGAAAACAAAAGGGAAGAAATTATCATTGTTATCCTCACTCAAGGAATTAATCTGGCTTGAAGTATCTACTGCATGATGCAAACATATAACAAATTCACCATTATGTATGTTTATTAGGGTTGATGATACACTAAAAATGCAATCAATGCAATATATGCAATCAAATTTGACTATTCAATACAGCAAGTTCTCTATTATTTGAACTCACAGTTATTTGAAGTTATAATTATGTAAAATATGATCATTGCTTCCAGCCCAATGGAAATGAGCAGTGCAAATTCAAATAATTCAACCACTTCATGAGATTCATTATTTACACAAACTGGAACCCAGCTATAATAGAAAAATCAAGCCATCAAAGAATCAACTACTAATCTTATTCCTAATGTCCCAGTAAGTATGTTTCATAACAATGCTCATGTCAAGGTTCCCTCTCTGCCCAGTCAGAGGCACTACGTTTCTCTAAGGTGGCAAGGTGGTAAGGTGACATACTAGCAAGTCTCCATCAGCACTACATGGGAGGCTAAAATTCCCAAATGCAAGAGTCTGTTCTAGACATTCAAAAGAAAGCTGGGAAAGTCTTCACAGGCTACTCTCTGACAGGTTTCAGACCTGGGGACTCTGATAGGTTTGATGGTTTTGGTAAAGGTGTTTACAAATTAGAGTTAAGTTCTGATTGGTGATCAAGATTATCTAAAGTTATGATGAAAGGAAACTGTTGATTAAAGCTACGTAATTAGCAAGTATTTATTATTTATTTGCCACATTTGGGGATACATATGCCATTAGCAGTTATTTATCAGATTGGGGGACACATACACACACCTAATTGCCAAACTATATGACCCAAGGGTTTATCTTATTACTGGAAAACAGCTTATGTAACAACAGCTTAGCCACAAAATTGAGACTTGAAACAACATGGAGTTGGTCACCCTAAGTAAACATATTTAGTTAACATATCCCCACTGCAAGGGGTATAAGGTACCTTGAGCTACTAAACAAAACTTGTCAACATCTAAGAATGTTTTAAGTGATGAGTCAACTTCCATTACATTTCAATTGAAGTGTATGTGACAAAGAAAAAAGCACCACAAAAACAGCTATTCAGTGTGGGGTTTTCTTTATTCACTATAAAGTAACTCTCATCTCCAGTTCTCACGAAATAATTAAAAGTAATCACCAATGCAAGGATTAGTCATTAGTCAATAACAGAAGAAGGACTAGCACCTCTGATGTGAGGATTTGCTAAGCCCTTTTCAGGGCTGCTCATCCACCTACCACTCAACTCTTATCTATGGTTCCAAGAAGCTATTGTATACGCAGCACCCATACTCCAATAAAACTGTCTTGGCAGACATGTTAAATCAAGTTGAGGGCAACTGACAGGTCTGAAACTCACCAGAGAGTAAAGGGACTGTCTGTCCCAAGCATGTGAAGACTTCTCTGACTGAATGGATGGATGAGAACAATTTTTCCAATGGCCATGAAGGTAGCTGAAGCAGTTGCTTGTGGAGTGCTTGGTCAGATATCAAAGATACCAAGGTCATCCACTGCATCCTAGGCCATCACTGGTCATCTTGCCTTTTGTCTTGCCACTGGATATCAACGACTCTGGAAGAGAGAGTGAGGCTTATGAACTATGCCTCACTTAAATCCAATTCACATGCAAGGCAAGATTATCACTCTGTGATGTAACTGATCCTCTTTGTAAACAAAGGACCAACATTTCTTCTTAATGCATTTGGAAAAGGAGCATGGGGTAGCAGTTCTAATCAAAGTAGGTATCCTTCCAAATTAAGAGAATTTGCTGGTTCTGAATTCTTTCCCCTCAAAATATTGTGTAGCTTCTTGGTATCATGGGAATGTTTTCTCTTATCTTATAGGACTTCCAGAACCTGCTGCAGCACAGCTCCTCTCAGGTTGTGATTATAGTCCTGTAGAAGACAAGATAATACAGGAAGGAAACAGCAAACCTTCCCAGCACAGTTGGATTAGGCTGTTCACTACCACAACTGACTATTCTCTGAAAAACATCAATTTACATGAGCAAAATTATAACACTGGCCATTCCAACAAGATGCTATATTTTTCTTACATGTTTGTAAACAGTGAACATTTCATTACCTTTTTCGTCTAATTACTGGCCCCATAGCGCACCACTTCTTTAACTTAAGAAATGGCTTAATCAGGGCGGTTAGGTGGCACAGTGAGTAGAGCACCTGCCTTGGAGTTAGAAGGACCTGAGTTCAAATCCGGCCTCTGACACTTGATACAATTACTAGTTGTGTGACCTTAGCAAGTCACTTAACCCCAATTGCCCTGCCTTCCCCATGCCAAAAAAAAAAAGAAAGAAATGGCTTAATCAGTGACTTGTCAACCGAAGACATCAGAGTAGCAATTCTCTTTGTAGAGAGAAAGAGTAAAAAAAAAAATAGAAACACTCTCAACCCAAATAAATATATTCCAATTCCTTTTAAGTATATAAATATATAATGCATCTTTTAATCCCTTCATAATCATGGAATCATATTCATAATATTTTGCATTTTGTGTTCATTTGAATATTATATAATTAGACTAATAACCTAAAAGAGAGAGCAAAAAGCAAAATAAGAAGTGAAACAGATACCTTTTTTGAAACACAAAGCAAGTGGAAGCAGAAAGTAAATACCTAGAGACAAATAAAACATTTTGTTTAACCATTGAATACTTTTTGTGAAATTTTTATTTTAATATGTATAAATATAAGAGCAAATAGAGATTAACTAATAAATAACGATTTTGAGGTGGAAAGAGGAAGCATCCTAGAAGCTTAGAGTTGGAATGGACTTTAGATGCCATATAACAATTTTATAGGTTAGTTAGTACAGTGGTGTCAAACTCTATTTGCTAGAATGTATTCTTCTAAGGGAATGAGAAGGATTGATATGCCATCTAGTCTAATCCCTTCATGTTTCTGAAGAGAAAATTGAGCCTCTGAGATGTTAAATGACTTGTCAAGGTATCAAAGGTTATCGAATTCTCAGGATAAGCATGAAGGAAATTAATACTAATGAGATAATGTGTACTTACACAAAAAAAGATAGATTTTGAGTTTGAAGTAATTTTACAAGATAATAAATTTAGAACTAGAATGAACATTAGAGATTATTTGGTCATCCCCCCCATTTTACAGATGAAGAAACTGACACCCAGAAAGCTCACATAAATAGTAAGAGACAGAGGTTAGGATATGAACTATTCGTAATCTTCTGACTAGAAATCTAGCACTCTTTATACCTGGAAAAAGCTTTACATCAAAAATCAATTTAGTGATCTCCTTTAATTCAGACAATATGGGTCTGCAGAGAATCACTTTTGCACAACTTTCTTGAGGCATGAGTACAAAAAATTTGTTTTACAATGTACAGTAATTCTAAATATTCAGATTTATTTGCTTATTCTTTGATATATAGTTTGATTAATATTGGAATACTTTATTCACACATGTTTACTTACTCCTGACTAGAGTTGTGTGTCCTGCAGCAACATCATCCCTAGAGACTGTCACTCAGTAAATTTTGCATTTGGTTCTACTTAATAATTGCACAGGCTTTTCCTTCTCTTTTTAATCTCTTTTTTGATGAAATAAAATTATTTGCTTCTAGACATTCTTTACTTTCTGGCTAATCATTGTGCAAAATAGCACAACCAAGCAACTGGTGATGCAACAAAATGATTTTGTTATATATAGGTCTGGAAATTTTGTCTTTACAGGTGTGGAAAGTAAGACAGTTATAATATGGATAATGTGTGGGGAAAACCTGCTGATTAAGGAAAGTTGTTAATCTTTGTTCTTGATTACCCAATTGTCTACATCAGATAATTATTTAAGTTACTATGCTATTATCATCTTGACATATCCCTGATAAAAAAAATATTCACTAGTTCCCCATGGTCAAGTCAATAAAGTCCAAACACCTCTGCCTGGTCATTCAAGGTTCTCCACAATCTGATGCTCCTACACATACCTGCTCATTCAGCCTTGCCTCTATGTCCATCTGTATTCTCTCTACTGCCTAAAGTAGGAATATTTAACCTTTCTGCTTTTTCACCTTTGTTTATACCATTCCCTCCAAAGGGAATAGAATTATTCCCCTGTTCTCCAGCTCCAATTATTATTGCATTCTTATCTGTTATTAAGGGTCCGCCTTCAAATCCATTGTCTCCACATACCTTTCCATAATGACTTAGCTATCATCTCTCTCCTCTTTAGAATTTTGTACCTCTCCCATGGCACATTTATATTCTAGCTTGTATTAAAGGTAAATTTTTAATAGGTCTCATGCCTCTTATATGGCAAAAAAAGAAGGTGGACAGAGAAAATTGTAAGCTCATTTTCTCACAGAACTTTAAGCAGTTCTTTGCACATTTTTGCTGAGGTTCAGTCATTTCTGACTTTTTGTGATCCCATGAACCATAACACATCAGGCCCTTCTGTCCTCCACTATCTCCTGAAAGCTATCCAAGCTCATATTCATTGCTTCTATGACTCTATTTCATCCTCTGACTTAACCTTCTCCTTTTCTTTCAATCTTTCACAGCATCAGAGTCTTTTCCAATGAGTCCTGTCTTCTTATTTAGTTAGGGTCAATGAATATTTTTGACTTAATATATTTATTAATTAATTTTCAAATCTCTTTTTATGTACACACAGCTTAAAGCTGTATTATATAGGTACCTAGTGGCAGGAGGTATGAAGGATTATTCTTTAATCCACAGCCTCAAGGAACAAAGCAAAATTTCCTAGTGTGTGCAAGTATGGGAATGAGAGGTGGCAAGTGGAGAGAAGGGGAAGAAGTTGCTCTTCTATATTTAGTAGTACCACTGCCAGAAAAATTGGCTTGAATAATAAGAATCTGAGGTATTTTCTGAAGCATTTTTGTTATATCTTCTATTGTCATCCCATAATTTCCCTTCCCAATGTCCTTCCTTATCCAATTCCGCATACTTGGAAGTTTTGTCTCAAATCACTTTATCTTTGACTGATAGAATCCTACCCATCTCAAAACCTTGAGCAAATATCTCTTCCTTTAAGAAAGCTTTATTCACGTCAATAACATATTCTTTAATTTTAGGAAGTGAAACTGTCTAATACCTCCTGTCTGTGTGGGAGAATAAAATGGTACATTTTAGCTGCTAAGAATAAATAATCAATTTGCCACAGCCACAAAGAAATTTTCTGACAAAACTAATGCAAATGCCAATGACCAATCTGAATTTTACATGCCAGAATAAGTGAAATAGTTTGCATTAATATCAGCCCATTGTGTTCTGTTATATGTTAAATGGCTTCTCAAATCACAGGACCAGATTTTAAGCAGGAGAGACCTGAGAACTCATCTAGTCCAACCACTTCATTTTACACACGAGGCAACTGAGAACCAAAGAGATTAAGTGACTTGTTCAAATGGCAAAAACAAGATTCAAACCCAGGGTCCCTGACTACAAATCTGAGGCTCATTATGCTGTGTTTGACTCTGCCTCAAATATGCTTAATGCTTATACATTGTCAGCAAATTCCTTCATCTGTTTAGATTGAAAAATAAATTTAACAATAAACTGTTAGACTTGGAATCTTAGACATCATCTAGCCCAACCTCATCTTTTGACAAATGAGGACCATGAAACCCTACAGAAGTGAAATGATTCACACAACAGAGGCCACTGTATGGAAGGGACTGGCCTAAGTACTATGTAGAATGAAGTACAAATAGATCATGTAAATTTTCTACCACAGTGAGCTATTGGTAAAATTAGAATTATGCCCAGGTGACCTGATTTACATTTTGGTGTGTTTTATTAAATCATATTGCTGAAATGTGCATGAATAAGAAATAATTTTTTGAAGTGTGACTATTTTTGAAATTTTTTTAAAAAGATGATTATTACAGTCAGTCCATCTCCTCAAAGTAAAAATATCTCCTGTTATTTTGCCAGAGTATTTGCCAGTTATACCCCAAATACCTAGATATAGCTCTTTAAGATTTGCAAAACACTTTTAAAAATATCATCTCATTTTATCCACAAAACAAGTGTTAAAGGCTGCAGAGAGATCAAGAAAGATGAAGATCAAGAAAAAAATCCATTTGATTTGGCAATTAAGAGATTATTGGTAAGAGAATTTTCAGTCGAATGGCAAGGTCAGAAGCCAGATTGTAGGAAATTAAGAGAGTAATAGGAAAGGAGGTGTAGTATTGTTGATAGGCTTTTCAAGGAGTTTAGCCACAAAACGGTCATAAAACGTAGGACTACAGCTAATAGGAATGGATGGATGAAGCGAAGAGTTTTTGAGGACGGGATAGATATAAATATTTTTATAGGTAGTACTGAAACAGGCAGTAGATAGGGAGAGTTTGAAGATAAGTGAGAGAGTAGAGAGGACAAAGGAGGCATTTTTTTAATGACAGGATGCAATGAGATCATTTGGGCTTGTAGAGAGTTTGCCTTGGCAAGAAGAAGGTGTATCTCTTCTCATGAGAAAGGGAGAAGGAGGAGAGAGTGGCAAAAGACATTTGAATGATATAAGGTACAAAGGAACAGAAAAGAAGAAACTCTCAGTGATCGATCTCTTTTTTTTTTCACTAAAACATGAGGTAAAGTTGTTGAGCGGATAGAGACAAGTGGGAACTTTGGGAGGTTTGAGGAATGGTGAAATATTTGGAAGTCATTGTGATGAGTGAGATAGTGAGTAATTTAGGGAGGTAAAAAAGCATTAAAGGATGTCCTGCCACAAAGGGAGCCCAACTGTGATTTTGTAGCAAATTTGTAGCAGATCTAGGCAGCATAATTTAACAATTTTCTCCATCTTCTTTCCACAGCTTTTGAGTCTTTCTGCTAAGGTTGTTTTTAAAAAAATTCTGTTATACCAAAAGAAATCTAGGTGAGCCTGTAAGATATCAGCTAATCAACCCCCAAAATATGTCTCTACTGAATAAATAATGAATTCTGGAAAAAATAGTATTGATATATAAAGGAGCAGAATTATTCCAGAATTATAGAAATTCTAAAATAGAAATGGAATGCTATAATATAAATTTGTGAGTAAATTTGTACAATGTCACATGTCACAAAAGGTTAAGAAATTTACCTAAGAGAGACAAACATGCTAAAATGGTCTGATAATTCACCTGATTTAAACCTCTTTGAAAATAAATAGGCTGTAATCTAGGCTGGACATAAAAAAATTGATTCTGTATAAAAGGTACACTTAATAGCTAATGTGATTTGTGATAATATGATAAGAATTCAACAATATATATCGATGTTTTGTGAACTCAAACATATAAAACAAGTTATTTCCACAAAAGTAGGAGAAATTACATATCAAAATTTTTTTAAGTTGTAAAAAGTTGTTAACATTTGTCATATAATATATCAAATCATTTTTGTCCCCATTAACTTACATAATACTCTAGAATGATTATGATACTGACAAAGATACAAAAAAGTTTTTTTTTAACTAGGTAACTAAAACCTAAGAGAGATGAAAGGATAGTAGACACTTTTGATGAGTTCAAGGGCCTTAGTCTAGGTCAGGACTTCTTAAATTTTGTCCACTAGCAAGCCCTTCAGCACTTCTTAAACTGTGTGTCAGAACCCACAATTTAAGAAATGAACTATATCCCAGAATACTGAAGGGACTTATGAATGTGATTGAAGAACTGCTGTTGTGATTTTTGAGGAACTGTGGTAAACAGGAGATAAGAAAATGTCTCAATTTTTAAAAATAGGGAAGTAAGAACATACTTACAATTACAGGCCAATGAGTTTGATTTAAAAGAAGAGGAGATCAGAACTAAAAATTATGGGTTTATTAAGAACATGTCATACCAGAGTAACAATTTCCTCTTTTGGCAGGACTAGTAGACCAGACTAGGAGATCAGAGGAATGTTGTGGTATCAGATAACTATTTTAGTAAGGCATTGTGTGAAATTTTTCATGATGTCCTTATGGGTGAGATGAAGAAATGTAAACCAAGTGATGATTAGATTTGGAAGTGTCTGCCTGACTTGGTGAGGGAAGTGGGAGGGGAATTATTGCAGTTGATCCTTATCGCTGGCAGTCTTCCAACAGAACATAGAGGAATATTATAGAGGGAGTCTATAATTAGATTTAGAGTTGTATTGATGAACTTTTATGTCCCTTTTAATTATGAATGATCTATTTTTATAACTTTATGAACATTATGACACTATTAGTTCCTTACTTAGATAAATTCAAAAACCAGAAATCATTAAGGCTCAATTCTATTTCTTATCTGATCTCTCTAAATCTTAGTAAACAATATAGGAACCTATTCTGGTCACTATCTCTTAGATGAAACTAAGTTAATAAGTTAATACAAATGTATGAATGGACAAATTACACATATATGTATATGTCTTTATGTCTCTCCAAGGCCTGGAGATAGGGACTGGAGCTATGATTTTATTGGTATAGGGAATTCCCAGGTGAGAAAATTCCTTACACACACACACACACACACACACACACACACACACACACACACTACATATACACATACCTACATATATACATATAGAAATAGCCATATCTATATATAGTTATGTGTGTGTGCACGCACGCACATAAACTCTAAGATGCATGTTAAACTATGATCTATGATCTATATTACCTCCTCTTTTAATTAAAAGTTGGTTAGGAAAAATTAATTTCACAGAGACATTTTCAAAGTTAGCAAGGATGAACAAATCTCCTTGAATATCTAAGGGGTAAAAAGAAGCAGTGTTGTGGAAGTGTAAGAGGTGATCAAGATTAGTATTATTAAGCTACTATCACACGCTGACACAGCTTTCATTTCTATGCAGAGCAAATAAATACATCTCTTCTTGCAACTGAGATTCAGCTGGGCTTTTATTTGATCACCCTATTGCCTATAATAAACTGTGGCTCATTCAAACAGATAGAGCTAGTTCCTCTCTGTTTTTAAAGCTGAATTAGGCAACATTTTAAAATTGAGTGAAATCAGTGAGATTGCATCTAGGATGTCCTGCCTACAATGGCCCATAAAACTGGTGCCAGTTGAGGACTAGGACGAACATGTGCTAGATGATTTTCATAAAAGAGGACTCCCTTGCCCCACATACCGCCTCTCCTCCCTTCACTTTTCATTAAAGCATGCTTCTCTTGCAGTTTTTTTTTTCAGGAAATTCATTGCTAGGATTATATCAGGTTCACATAAAAGTTTATTTTACACATGTTTTATGATCATGTTGGGAAGAAATAATGAGATGGGAATGTATCACTTTAATGCAAGAGAGATGAGGAAAATCATAGCTTTAGGGCCCGGGACTGATAGATGGTGGATAGTTTGAATTTCACATCCCCCAGACTCCCTACCACAGTGGGATTACATTTCTTTTTGGTGGGAGGGAGTACTGATACTTCAACTGTGAGTAGGTTAATTTTATCAGGATGTAATGCTTTTCCAGGATTACCAAAGTACTATTTTCTCACCAATTAGTCTCAATGATTAGGCATCTCATCCCTCCTGCTTAATTTTGTTATGCAATTAATTCATCATATGGTAAAATAACAAAGCCTTTTATTTTTCAGTGTTAGCTCTTTTCCACCAAACTGATAGATATGTTTGGAAGTACAAATAATTCAAATAGAAATCATTGACAAATTATATGTTTGTGTATATTTATGGGGAAAAGTCGACTTGGTTGGACAAACTATAAAAGAATAGAACCACAGAACTGAAGGATAGCAAGGAAGGTCAAAGAGTTACCAGACTGAGTTCTTTGAGGATAAGCAGAAATCTAATCTTTCTTTCGTGACAACCTTCAAATATTTGAAGACTACAATCATGCCTCCCACCAATTCCTTTAACCTCACAGGTTTTGAATCCCCACACTATCCTGCTCCCTCCCACCTGTTCTAACCACTCTCCTGCATATCTCCTTCTCCATGACACACTCCAATGTACTGATTTCCCAGAAAAGGACAGAGAACCAAGGCATGGTCTGACCAGAGATAATTATCTTCCTTCTTCTAGACACTTCTTTCTGTAACCTAGGATTGTATTAGTTTCTGAACTGCCACTTAAAACTGCTAATTTATACTGAGCCCTCAGATTACAAAAACCAACACTTCTTTTCTATATGAATTGCTATCTAACAATATCCTCTTCCCATCCTCAACTTATATTGCTGATTTTTTTTAATTTGAATATATGACTTTGCTTTACATTCATCCCTATTAATCCAGCTACCTTTTGAGATTCAGGTCATCATTTGAACCTGTTAATGTAATAAAAATAATAACATTAGTATACTGCTTTTTAAGTTTTTCACATACAATCTCATTTTATAATCACAAAAGGGACTCAGTCCAGGCATCCCTATTTTAAACAGGACAGTATAGAAATTATGATAGATTGATAATGGTTTCTTTTACACTAGCAGTTCAGGTAAGAACATTTCATGAAATAATAGAATCATAGAATTTCAGGACTGCAAATGGTGTCAGAGGTAATTTAATCTAGCTTTTATTTGAATCATGAATCTTCTGCTCATCCAGAGCTTGATGGGGAATTCGATGCCATAGATGTAGCTCACTCAATTTTCAAAGAGCTTTAATTGCAAGGGAGTTCTATCTTTCTTTGGGGCAAAAATCTGAATACCAGGAATTTCTATCTATTTAGGTTTATCTCCCTGGGGTCAGGCAGGAAGGAAGCCAGATAGGTCCCTACTAAGTCTTCTCTTAGGTAAATGTCCAAAGATATTCAACTGATCTCCATGTGGCACCATTTTTATTTCTTTTAATAGCTCTTATTTACCATAACTTTAAGACAGGACTTTTTGAGGGGAAGGGGATCAAGGAGTTTCTTGGATCACTTTTTAGTCTAGTGAAGCCTGTGGACCTTTTCTTAGAATAGTGGTTTGTTTGCTTTTATTCACAAGTGAAGGAAATTCCAAGTTTCACTTAGAAATTAGTGAAAAATAAAGATGCATTTTCCCCACATATCCAAGTTCATAGATTTCAGGACTCCAGGTTAAGAAGATTTATTTTTGCAAGGTCAGCCTATTAACTTAATATGTTTTCTTCTAGGCAATATGTCTAAAATTCATATATCTTTGGACAAAGTGAATGTAGTGCTTTGAGAATAGTTAGGTATGTTCTTTCTGAATGTAACAATTAAGAAAGCTCAAGAAAAATATATGTTGCCTGGATTGGTGGTGCACACCTGTAATCCCTACATTCTGGGAAGGTTGAGGTTGGTGAATTGCTAAAGTCTGAGAGTTTCGAGTTGCAACAGGGCTAAGTGCAAACAATGTCTGACCCTCATCTTTAATTTTTGTCTACTGGCTGCTTCTGTACTGCCTATGAGTATGATCGTGTCTTCCCCATTCTCAACAGATCCTCACTTGAGCCATCCATCCCTGCTAACTAGATTCCCATTTCTCACATTTCTCTTGTGACTAAATTCCTTGAGAAAGCCATTTATAATATGTGCCTTCACTTCTCCTTTGGCTTTCCTTTCAACTTTCTGTCGTCTGGCTTCTGTTCTCATCATGCAACCAAAACTGTTTTCTCTAATGTTATATAAATGGTCTCTCAATGGCCAAATCTAATGACTTTTTCTCAATCTTCATCCTTCTAGACCTCTCTGAAGTCTGATACTATCAATCCCTCTCTTCTCCTTGATATTCTCTTCTTTTTAGGTTTTTGAGACCTCTCTTGGTTTTCTTCCTATGTATCTGATGTTGTAACAATCTTGCTAGCAGCTGCTGTGGGGGTGTAAGATCTACCAACCACTAGCACCCAGAAAGCTGCCAACACAGGTTCTTTGATCTGCTTTACTAAGGAAAGTAACTTTAAGGGGTTAACAATCTCAGTTTAATCAAACATACAAATATCATTCACAGTTCAGGGGGAAAAGATCAGCCGCCTGAACTTCAAGGCAAATACAAACAGAAATTACAAACATCCACAGACAGACCTTGTCTGATTCAAATCACAATACATAGTTACCAGTGCCGACTTCTAGGTTGCAATACTGCAGGGCAGTTTGCAGCTTGCCCAGAGTCTCAACACTTCTTCCATGAGTGTGCCCCAAAATTCAAACACCAAGCTGTCCTCAATTACATCCTGTTCAGAGCCCCGAGGGCTCTGACCTCACCCAGGCTGGGTGTGGGATAGTTCCCCATCCCCAGTATCACATAATATACAAATGACTTCCAATTGTCTCTGTGCTGGGAAATAACCAAGACAAAAAGATTCCACTTTATCTGCCCCATTCAAACAAAGGCCAGACTCATTATAGGCACTTAAGAGAAGAAAAGCAAAAAGTCCCACCTTAATTACTATTACACCTGACCACTTCTTCTCAGGCCTTTGCTGGATCTTTATCCAGGACAGGTCTGCTTACCACGGGTGTCCCACAAGACTCTGTCTTGGACCATTTTCTCTTCTCATGCTCTTCTACTTCACTTAGTTATCTCATCAACTTCCGTAGATGAAATTATCATTCCTATTCTAATGAAGCTCTCTGATGACATCCAGTCTCACATTTCTAATTGCTTTTTAGAAATCTTGAACTGGAAGTCCTGCAGACATCTTAAATTCAATATGTTCAAAACTGAGCTTATTATTATTCACTCTCAAAACCTACTCCTTTCCAAACTTCCCTATTACTAATAGAAAGTACCATCATCCTCCCAGTCTTCCAGGATTGCAAAATAGGTGTCATCCTGGAAGTGTTTTGCTCTCCTTTGAATTTTGGTTGCATTAGTTTTGTTTGTACAAAATTTTTTTTTAAATTTTTTTTAAATTTCATGTAATTAAAATTGTCTGTTTAACTTCATATGATCCTCTCTATCTCATCTGGTCATAAATTTTTCCCCTATCCATAGATCTGATGGATAAAATTTTCCAAATTCCCTTAATTTGTTTATATCAACATTTATATTTAAATGAGGTACTCATTTGACCTTATCTTGGCATACAGTGTAAGATGTTAATTTCTGCCTAGTTTCTGCCAGACTATTTTCCAGTTTTCCCAATACTTTCTTGTAAAATAGTGAGTACTAGGTCACGTGGGTGGGTCGCATGTGTGACTCACCCTGGAAGCTGAAAAAGATATAAAACCAGGGGTTGGCTTTCTCTTCTTTGGAGCTCTTACCCACAACAGTGGTGGTGCAAGTGACTCTGGGCCAGCCCACGATATGACCTCCTGGGCTGAACTTAGATGTTGGTAACTATGAATCTGTGTTTGGCCTGTCTGTCAATGTTTGTAATTTGTTTAGGGCTCTCACTCGTGCTGGTGTGCTGATGCAGAGACTTTGGGCAGCTGTAGCTAAGGGCCCTCTAGCTTGTAACCTGGATGCTGAGACTTTGTTAAACTCTGGTAACTATGTATTGGGATTTGAATCAGACAGATCTATCTGTCGATGTTTGTACTTTGATTGTATTTTGCTCTGAAGTTCAGGGTGCTGATCTTTTCCCCTGAACTAAGTGAATGATATTTGTATGCTGAATTAAAGTAAGCTTGTCAATCCCTTAACATTGCTTTCCTTACTAAAGCAGATCAAAAGAACCTGTGCTTTTGCAGTGTGTTGGCAGCTTTCTGGGTGCTGGTTGTTGGTGGATCTTACACCACCACAGAAGCTGCTAGCCGGATTGTTGAAACAAACCTCATATGAAAAAACAACAACACTGAAGTATAGAGTCAACAAAGATGTCTCTCCTCATCCAATTAGTATCATAGAGTAAAAAAGAGTTGGGAAAAATTTCCAAAAGAAAAAGATAATACTGCAATAACAAAAACTAGATACCACAAAATGATAACAGAATGACTGAAATAGTTCTGCAGAGTATTAGAGTTTGATTTAAAAAAAAACAACTAAATAAATAAATAGGAGAAAAATAATGCAGGAAATTTAAACCCTTAAAGAAGTATTTGGGAAGACAAACACAAGAAACTTAATAAAATAGAAGATCCTCGACAAAAGAGAATGGAATGAAAAGAACACAAAAATATTGTATAAATATGGAATTACTACTCTGCAAAGCAAAATTCATAAGAGATCCTAGAAGTCTCTGAAAAGAAAAGCCATGGGTCTTGGAGACAGAAGATAGGAAGAGACTCTGAGAATTACTTATCCCCTAGGGAAAAAAAAAACAAGGAAACAAAGAATCTTAATATCCCATTTTAAGAAATTCTATAGTAAAATTGTCAGAAAAGATTAGAAGAAAAAAAGTGCAGTTCAAGAAAATCCGCAGGATGTACTAAAGAAAAATTATATATGTTACCCAGAAACATAGCTGTCAAATTTTAGAGTTTCAATTTTTAAAAATGAATTTGCAATCAGCCAATAAGGAGCAATTTACATATTTAGGAATAGCATTTCTAGTTGTGCAGCACCACTTATCCACATTGAGAAATGAAAGAAAGTGCTGGAATATGACACAGTGAAAAGCAAAAGAAATCAATTTATACCCTATGATGAAAAAGTTGGCTCGAGATTTTCAATTATTCCCTCATTGAAAACCAAAAAAGAGCTTGGTGTTCGAAATGTCAATTCAGCACACAAACAGAAATACCAACAATGTATGTCTTTTGATTAAGATAAAAACATCAAATTTTAAGCTAGAAGAGACCTTAGAAGTAATCTAGTTCAATCTCATTTGCTTTAGCAAGAAGCAAATTGAAACTCAGAGATCTGCCCAAGGTCATACAAATAGTAAGTAATAGTGCCAGCAATGAAACCCAGGGTCCCTTAATTCCAAATCTACTGTTTTCATATACCCTGATGAACAATTTTTTCAGATGTAGATTGACTTGTGCAAATTGTATTTATTCAAGTTACTTTTAAAGTATTTCCTGTTCATATTTTTGGACTATATAGGTATTACAGTATGGATCTTGAATCAGGAATTTATACCAATTCTTTATAGATTTTTGGTATCAAATTTTATCAGAAATCTTTATGACAAAGACTCTGTCCCACCCTGATTCTATACATTTTTGTATAAATTTTTATTGTCACATATCTATTTTTTTAAAAATTCCATGTATTTTGACATCTTTAATTTCTTGTGGTTGTTAAATAGCTTTCTAAAACTGAGATAATAATGTCATTTTTTCCTTAATTTTATGATGAATGTTTTCAATAGTTAGCTCATTGAAATAATAAGATTTTAATGTATTATACAACGTAAGATATGGATCTAATCTCCTCTGTTACCATATTGTCATCAATTTTTCCTAATAAATTTGTTGAATGTTTCCTTTTCTTTGTGATCTTGAATTTGTCAAATACTATCCTATTGCATTATTTTTGTTCCTAACTGTATTCCTATTCTGTTCCATCAATCTGTTTCTCTATTTTAAAAATAATCCAGTGTCATATAGTTTTAAATTATTACTTCTTTGCAGCACAAATTGTGAGAAGGCAAAACAACTCTTTGCTCACTATGTGGATATCATTGGAGATATTAAGATAACAATAGAAGACATTCTCTGTCTTCATTTAGCTCCCCTTATTTCTATTTAACTTCCATTCATTGTCTTCATCTAAAAAATGGACTAGATCAAGGGTTCTTAGTTTTTTCTTGTGTCATGGATCCTTTTGGAAAGTCTGGGGAAGGCTATGGACCCATTTGAAAAGTAATAGTTTAATTCCATAAAAGAAAATAAATTTTCCTATTACCTATTTTATTCAAATATGTTGTATATGTGTGTAGCTTGAAATCACTGACCCCAGTTTAAGACCCCCTGATGATCTAAAAATCTTTTCCAATGAAATGTTCCTTTTAAAATTTATTGCTCTGCCATTAGGGGCATTGACGTATAGTATTAATATTCCCTTATTAATGATGGTGCTTTTAGTCATTACATAATTCCCTGATATAGCTCTTAGTCATTTCAGCTTTGTCAGCTGAGTGGTAGTTTTATTTTGGTGGAAGGAGCACTAGACTTGGAAATAGAAACTCTGTATTTGAAGGCCACTAGCATTCAAAGGCAAATATACATATAGCTACTAACTATTTAACACTGAATAAGTAATTTGAATTTTCATTGGTCAAATGGGGATTTTAAAGTGTATACTACCTACATTCCATATTCTACTGGGTGCACTATCTATAGGATTGCTGTGACTAATGTACTTTGGAAACCTTAAAGTCCTATATAAAGGAGAATTGTTATCACTTAGATCTTTTTTTAATTAGCTGACCTAAACAAATTTTAATCTAGCCTGAAGTTTATTTATACTATACTAAATTCACTTTGTACAAGATTTATTTGTACTATACTAAATCTTGAACCTTCCCTCCAATTTCTTTAAAATATTTTAATACATCTGATTCCTTCCCTCCCCACTTTTCTTCCCTATTCCTTTTTTTCTTTCCCCCTTTCATTTGTAGTGTTAATAAACAACTCATTCTTATCTAAAGTTTCCTGACTCATTAAATATTTAACTAAAACAATACCACTCTTACTTTTAATTTCCCTACAGTAACTGCATTGACTTGGGGATAGTTAATCACAATTGCAAATTTACTATTGATTAAATCATTTAACTTGATGACTATAGTTGGTTTTGGAATCTCTATGAAGGTTAATTTTGCCCTTCAAAAACATTGGGGAATGGTTGAACAAGTTGTGGTATATGATTATGATGGAATACTATAGTGCTATAGGAAATGAACTCCTTGATTTTAGAAAAACATGGATAGACTTGCCAAAATATGAAAAGCAAAGTTAGCAGAACCATGAAAATGTTGTATTCAGTAACAACAATATTGTTTTAAGAACAATTTTGAGCAATGTAATAATTTTGAGTACTATAAATGGCCAAATTAACTACAAAGAACCTATGAAGGTAGAAACTATTTGTATCCAGAAAAAGAACTGATGAATAGAAGTATATATAAAATAATTGTACATATATGTATGTGTATGTATACACACATATGTACATATTTGTGCCTAATGATAGTCATAGGAGGGAGAAAAATGGGGGAAAAGTTACATGATAACTTCATTATATATTTAAAAGGAATAGCAAGTTGTACATAATGGATTTGTAGATGCAATCATCTTTTTTATTCTACTATGTTATGGAAATGCTTATTTCATAAATTAAAAATAAATAAAAAAATTTTAAATTGCTCTAAGATTGGTCCTTCATTCCATGAATCGACTCAGTTATTTTTAGTTCTAAGTGTTCATTTTGTGTCTTTTTTAAAAAGTGTATTTTTGTCAAAAGTTGATTTGGAGATAAACGCCTATATTTCTTACCTTTGGGTATATCACCTTCCAGCTGCATCTGTTACCACTCATTTTTGTGAAAAAAAATCTCATAAAATTATTATTTGTTGAAATGTGACCTTCTTAGCTTTCCTTAATGTATTCTTTCTATTGTAGTCTTAGTGCTTGACAGTACACATTTGATATGTTTATAATTGTCAATTCATCCCTGTTAGGGGCCTGTAAATTTTTTCAGCTTGCATTCAGACCCTCATTTTCACCATGTAAACAAAATGTTTTATAGCTTACACAAATTTAGTAATCAGATTTTTTTCTACGGTATTTAGGAAATCTAATAGTTCTGAAATTTACTTTTATTATTCTGACCCTTGATTTGAATTCTTTTGTCCAGCTTAGTTAAGTTCTGGATACATTTGTCTCCTTCCACTGCTTCTTCTATCATTCAGAGGTATGAAGGTATAGTTAATAGAATATGAGCCTTAGAGTCAGAAAAGCCTAGGTTCAACCCCTGCATCTAACATATGATGGCTTCGTAGTTGAGCTAGTAACTTAATCTCTAATGGTGTCAAAGGGGCTATTAATCCTTATGTAAGGATCTCTGATGGCCTTATTTTTATTTAATTATAAGATGTAATATTATTTATGTTTTATTGTATTTTCATTTTTTTAAAATATTTCTCAATGACATTTTAATCTGGTTTGGACCCACCTGAGAGTGTTATGGACTTCATGCCTGTAGGTCCTCTGTTTGACATCTCTGCCCTAAGAAACTCTATAAGACTATACTTTTCTAAAGATAGTGATCAGTATATATAGAAATGGTTTTTTTATTCAGAGTTTCTTCTACCAATTAAATTATAGCACAGGACAAAAAAAAGTTAATCTCTTGAAAAATAATTATATTTTTCACATTGTTCGGCTTTTCAAAGGTGTATCTAAATTGCTGTTTGGTCACAATTTTGTTCTGAGATTCCTTAGTCATATTAGATTCTTTCATTTTTTTTCATATCATATCTTCTTGAATTTCATTTTTATCTTTTAATCATTTCTAATTGTCTATTAACTTTTTTCATATCTTCAGGAAATTCTAGCTTTATTTTTAGACTGTTGGATCTCTTAATTTCCTCTTTTAATTGATCATCATCATTACTATTATTCTGTTTCTTTTACTCATTTTTTATATTCAATTATAATATTTATTTTTTTAACTTCTGGGAGTTTTGATTCTTTGAGGCATGTCTATTGCTGATTTTATTGGGAATTTTATAGGAGGAACCCCCACCCTTGTGATTGGTCTTTACTTGATCATCTTCCTTAAACCAATATCTCATCTTCCCAGAACTTTGTGGCAAAAGCAAGTCTGCCTTTTTATTTACAAAGTCACATTTTGTTACAAATGAAAGCATTAAATGTCACATAAAGAGTTGAAATCAAGATAAAAAGTGGAGTAATATTTAAAGTAATACCTGCATGCAATAGTGTCATAAGCACAAGTCATATTTCCCTGGCTCTCAATATCCTTACTTGTAAAATAGAGGCCTGGACAAGAAGATCTCCAAAGTCTCTTATAGATTTATGAGCCAACATGCTATGAATAAGGTTGAAACATAGAATTTAGATTTGTAACAAGTACAATACTCACTAAATTTCAATTGTTATCAGTCACTGTTTAACTTAACTATGATTTTTCATACTAAGAATAAGTACAAAATATCTCTGAATACTGTCTTAGAATCTGAAGCTTTCTAGGGCTTAGTTCTAGCATGCTTTAAAATTCAGTTTCTGGGATGGAGTCTTGAGAATAACAGGTTTACAGAACTTTCTCACACTATTTACCATTAATTACTGTATAGAGGGAATTTTAACTTTGCTGATATTCTTCTAATTGCAGTGAACTCAATGCCCTGCATTTTCTTTGATGAGAGACTACTTTCTTTCAAGGTGACTTTTCTCTGCTCTAATCCTCAACATACTGTCTCCCTCCTGATTTCACTATTACTGGAAGGGCTGGGGAGAAACAAATAAACAGAGTTTCACTGTGACTCACTGACCCTGCTTCAAACTGTTAGATTCCCCCTCAAATAAGAAAACTGTTTCCTAGGTAAAACACATTCATATATAGTGTTTTAAATGTTATTTAGTGTTTTCCTCACTACAACCTCATAAAGGAGAGAAAATATAATTATGCTTTTACAGATGAGGAAACTGAGGCTCATAAGTAACTTGATCATGGTCAGATAACTAGTAAGTATTGCTGCCAGGGTTCATAGCTATCCTGATTCTGCATCAAACATTTCCAACTGGATCTCAAACTTTGAATGAAATACCAAACAATACTATTTTTCAATTTGCTTAGAAAATAAAATTTGCTTTCTTTGATGTTGGTTTCCTCGAGCTCTCACAATGGGATCATTTTTTCCTCAAAAAATGTTTTTGTTCAAACTGAATTGAACCAAGTAAAACACTTTTTAGATAAAGATAAAAGTGGTTTGTTAGAAAATATTTTTGACTAAATTTTAGTTAGTAAAGTGTGTTGAAGACAATGCCTTGTGTGGATTGGTGGGGAGGAATCCTATATTTTCTGGAATGACAGTTACATGTCTTTATAAGATTCATGAATACTTTGAAACTCAATGAATTTCATTAACATGAATACTCCTTCACTAGTATAGATCACAGCTCCTTTATATATTCTTCAACAAGATTCTTGCCCATTTCTATATGTAAATCACCCATGAAAGAGCTACCCAACCCACTGCAGGCCTTTCTCTGACTCTTAATATTTGATGGTTTCCAGCGTAGCACTTACATTGTTTTTCTATTATCCCTTGAACTTGTTACATGAGAAACTTACACCTTCAGATGGATACGTGGCCTCAAAGATATGTCTCATGTCACTTTCCATACACAAGCCATCATGTATAATGTGGAAGAAGCCTACTCCATATATTTGAGCTGCCTTTTGAATCATCTGGACTTTCTATTCTTTTAAGAATGTGGAATTGCATAGTTTACAGTGTCATCAATATAGCTGAAAAGACTGACTTTGGAAGCAATCTGTAGCTGTGAGCCATTGAAGGTGCCAAGTAACTTCCTGAAACCAATCCAGCACAATTCCTTCTTAGTATCTGAATCAAAATCCAACTTTCTGTTAATCTATAGTACCTACTGTTTCAACAATCTGGCTAGCAGCTTTTGTGGGGATGAAAGACCAACACAAGCCCAACAACAATCATGCTGCCAAAGCCCAGATTCTTTTGATCTGCTTTACTAAGGAAAGCAACATTAAGGGGTTTACAAATTTACTTTAATTCAACATACAAATACCACTCACTTAGTTCAGGGGAAAAAGCCAGCACCCTGAACTTCAGAGCAAATTACAAACAAATTACAAAAATCAACAGACAGACCGAATACAATTCATAGTTAACCAACATCTGAGTTCAGCCCGGGAGCTGGGCTGGTCCAGAGTCATGCACACCACCACTGCTGTGGGTAAGAGCTCCAAAACAGAGAAAGCCAACCCCTGGTTTTACATCTTTTTAAGGGTCAAGGGTGAGTCACACATGCAACTCACCCACATGACCTAGAATCGTCACAAAGAGGCTACTTAAACCCACGTGGTCTAAAAGCCTCTGATGTCTCAAACATGTCACTCAAACTCATGTGTAAACTAGGCCCTCCCCTGAGACAAGGAGGTCACCAAGGACTGCCAAATCTAGTCAAAGGAAACAAAGGCCAAACTCTTCAAGGGCACTTGGTTGAACTGAGTGTTAAGAGCCCATTTTGTTTACCAACACACCTACCAAGATATAAATGTATGGATGTATACATATGTGTATGCATAAATGCTATTGAGTGTATCATATGTAAGCTAGTAAAGTTTAAAACTGAACTAAAACTTTTGGGACATCTGGTATATGAATTTTTAATTTACAGATAGGTGACACAGTGGTTTGAGTGTTGGCCTTAAAGGAAGGAAGACTTGAGTTCAAATACTGCCTCACATACTTACTAGCTATGTAGTCCTGGTGTTATGTTTGAAAATTAAACTGAGAGACAATGGTCTGAGCATGACCAATTTATTAGTTAGGCTAGCAGTAACTAATAAATCAGATCATTGGCCTCTCTCAATAACCAAAAGACCATGAGATAGGGCTCAACAGCCTTAATACAGTTTTGGGGAGTACAGTTGGGTTGCTGAGGAAGCCAATGCCATTGGTTACAGGGTAGATAGAATTATGGGGGTAGGGACAAAATAATTAGTTACATCAACAAATGACTGTTACCACCCATGTGGGGGTAGTAACCACCCCTCTCTGTCATTAAGGAATGCCTAATTGATTTATGGAACCCATTCGCCTCCTGAGTACATTGTCAATGGACCAGGGATAGCAGACTCTCTGGCTTCTAGGAGGTTTTATTAGGGGGATAAGACCCTCTTTAACTGTACAAGGACAGGCAAGGATAGACAATATATCTTGTGGAAATATAGCAGATGAGCTGGTAGGCATTTGAAGATAAGACATGGAAAATAACAGTTTTTCTTTTAATTATACCTTTAAATTAACTCAGAGGGAAAGCTAAACTCCTGAGCTCAATTCCTAAGCTATAGCAAGGTAGCTTTAGGAAAATTTAATTATAAAATTAATACAGTATAAAATCAATTACATTGTAGAATCAAAATGGTAGAAATCCACATAGTAGAAACTAGAGGTAATGCTAATTTTGATATTTTTACTGGGAAAGTCACATAACCTTTTTCAAGTATACTTTTCTCATCAATAAAATTGGAATTTGTTGTGAAGATCAATTAGACAATATATTTAAAACACTTTGCAAATTTTGTATAGCATTAATGTTGTTCAGTCATTTAGTTGCGTCCACCTCTTTGTGACTGTGAACTGTAACATGCCAATACTGTCCAAGGGCTTTCCTGGCAAAGATATTGGAGTGGTTTGTTATTCCCTTTTCCAGTAGTTTAAGGCAAAGAAAAGACAGAATCACACAGTTCGGGTCTGAGTTTGGATTTGGATTCAGGTCTTCCTGACTCTAGACTCAGTGCTCTATCCATTGAACCAACTAGCTGCCTCCAAGGTAAACAGAGGTTAAGTTACTTGTCCAAGGACGACACAGCTAAGTGCCTAAGTTTACATTTGAACTCAGGTCTTCTTGACTCCAGGCCCAGTGCTCTATCCACTGAGCCACATAGCTGCCTGTATAGCTATTAACAGCTAGCTAGCTATTATTATAACCCATTTCTTTTCAGTGTGAATTATTGTCAATTTCTTTTGAATTCATGACTATATATTTCATTGAAAATCAAAGAAACAAACAATTTCTGGGAGACTTGGTTCAGTAAAACAAATTATTTTTAATGCTGGTGAAGAATTCATTGGAAAGGAGTGAAAGAGGAAGAAGACGAAGAGGAAAAAAAATAATGTATCAGTCCTGTAACAATGTCTTGATTAAAAAGTAATTCTGTATCAATTCCATGATCCATGGTGTAGAAAGAAACAAAAGGCCAATTCCTTTGGGAAGTATTGAAGAGAGAGACAGAGACAAGACACACACACACACACACACACACACACACACACACACACACAAAGAGAGACAAAGAGAGAGAAAGAGAGAAATCAAAGAGCATTAGAAATCTCCTAATTTTTTTAAGGGTATAAGCAGTAAGCAGCAGCTTTTAAGACTGTGCAAGCTAAGATGACTGAAAGGATTTAAAGAACAAACTTGAAACAAAACAAATGCCAACAAAATTATAAGGAAAGCAGGAAACTGGGTGGGGAGAAGAGAGGAATTTCAATCAAGTTTCAATCAAGGTCTCATTTCTAAAATATATAGGAAACTGAGCTAAATTTATGAAAATAAGAGCCATTTCTCATTTGACAAATGATCAAAGAGATGAACAGGCAGTTTTCCGAGGAAGAAATTAATGTTATTAATAGTCATATAAAAATTCTCTAACTCACTAATAATTAGAGAAAATGCAAATTAAGATAATTCTGAGGTACCACCTCACACTTATCAGATTGATTCACATGACAGAAAAGAAAAATAACAAATGCTAGAAGGAATGTGGAAAAATAGGGACACCAATGCACTCTTGATAGAGTTGTGAACTAGTCCAACCATTCTGAAGAACTATTTGGAACTACATCCAAAGGTCTATAAAACCGTGCATACCCTTTGACCCAGCAATACCATTACTAGGTCTGCATCCTGAAGAGATCAAAGAAAAGGGAAAGGAACATATATGTACAAAAAATATTTATAGCAGCTCTTTTTGGGGGGCAAAGAATTGGAAATTGAGGGGATACCCCATCAACTGGGGAATGGATGAACAAGTTGTGATATGTTATTGTCATGGAATACCATTGATGAGGGGCAAAATAAAAGAAATGGTGAGAGGCCAAAAAAAAGAAAGAAATGATGAGGGGCACGGTTTTAGAAAAACCTGGAAGACTTATATGAACTAATACAAAGTGAAATGAGTAGAAGCAGGAGACCATTGTACACAGTAACAATAATGCAACGATAATCAATTGTAAAAGATGTAGCTGCTCTGATCAATACAATGATCCACCACAATTCCAAAGGTTTCACGATGAAAAGTGCTATCCACCTCCAGAGAGAGAACTAAAGAACTCTCAATACAGATAAAAACATATTTTTCACTTTATTTTTCTCACTTTTTTGGCAACATGTCTAATATAGAAATATGTTTTGGGTAACTTCACATGTATGATGTGCATCATATTGTTTGCCTTCTCAATGGGTCAAAGGGGGAATAGAAGAAGGGAGAGAATTTAAACCTCAATATTTTAAAAATAAATGTTAAAAATAAATAAACTTTCAAAAAAAACTAGAAAAAAATCCCAAAGGGAACAAACTTCAAGCGAGAGCACTTCAAGATCAGTACCCACTGCCAGTAATTCACTGATAATTATTATTCATTATCCTTTTGTTTTCTTTTACATTTAAGCATGATTTTGTTCGGGTATTTTCTCCACAATGACCAATTGTGTGAATGGATATTAAGGTGAAGCCTGATCAGCAAATGATGTGTAACAATGGAAAGAAGTGGAGTTTCTGGGAGTTAGAAGATCTGGGTTCAAATCCCACCTTTGATGTTTGAAATCTGTGTCACCTTGGATAAATCATTAAATTTCATGGGTTTTCAGTTTCCTCATCAAAAAAAAATTAGGGAGTTGGACTAGATAGACTTTGTAGCTCCTTCCAGGTATGGATATAACCTGTGCCAACCCAACCGAACAGGACAGAAGAGTAGTAGAACATGGTGTTATAACTTGTTGGGTCACCCAGAGGCTGTGAATCTCATAAAGTTATACTGTAGCTTAGTCTTTCCAATCAGATGTTCTGTGAGTCTGACTTGGCTGACAGTTCTTCATAAAGTCAGGTCAATGAGCTTTGCCAGAACACCACCAAATGGGGGAATTCTTGAGTCTCTGGGTGTAATCATCATCCAAATTGTTTCCCAGGGTTGGGAGGACTGAAATAGGGTGCTTATTCGAAAGCTGCCAGTGCCTTTCAGATTTGACTATGATTCTCCTAGTCCCTCGGCTGCTTTCATTTCCTGGGAACTCTGTAAATGGAATAAAGCAAAAGTTATCTTGAGAATAGAATGTGAAATCAGAGTTGAATTATGTTACAATTGATAACAATGGAAGGAGTACAAGGTGGTACTTATTTCACAGCTAAACATCATATGTGGCTCCAAAGTAAATTTTCTTATTTTAATTTGCAATACAAAGTTAATTAGTACTTTAGATATACATACTGTTAATTTAATAAAATTTTTAATAGAAATAGCCAATACAGATTGGATCATGTATATGGTTATATATCTTAGGTAACCATTCCTAGGAAAAGTTTTTAGTCATAGTTCCACACTGCCTTAACTGCCACTACAATTTATCTGGAATTAATTACCCAAATTTTGGACATAATTCTTATAAGGAACTAACCACTCACAAAGGAGCTTTTCTCAAAATTCATCCCTATTCCAGTAAAAGCCAACATGACAGGCCACATGATTTATAACTTTACCTACACATATGCTTCATACAGATTATTTAATGAATGTTTATGTTGAAAATTCCTAAGAAACATTATTCACTTATTCAGGGTGGGGCTTCAAGGATATTGGAATTCAATATCAAGGCTACTTTTCATTCCGTCACTGGATCCTCTAGAGTCTAAAGCTATTACAACCAAGTTACAGTCAGTGGCTAATACATTGGCCATGTTTCTGTATTTTATATGCAGACAAAATTTCTAAATATCTCAAAACTGATAAATATTTAACAAGCAATTAACTGGTGTGAGTGAAAGTTGTTTTTACACTATATTCCTACCCTTAAACATGCCAAATAATTATGCCAGATGTCCATTATATTTAACTGATACATGCTATGGATTGGCACCTGCCAGGTCACTTTCTCTAGTCTTGCCACCTAAAGAAAAACTGCAGGCAATGTTATCAGAATTTCAAATTTCAGAAATGGCTTTATATACCTATCATTTTTAAACTTTGGTTTCTAAAAGCATGATTGCTTTTGTACCTATGGGGAATGCAATGGCCTTTTCTGTAACTTCATAGAAATTTATTCATCTAAACATAGCTACTGAAAACTCCTTAATAGTAAGTCCTTTGATGGAGCAGACTCTCTTTAGTCTCAAAAGAGACCAATACATTACCATGAGCATGTGTAAATTGTCTTTCTTTTTCTCTTTATTTTTGGCCTTTAATATTTCAAGGCCTGAATTAACATCTTTACATCTGCTTAAAGATTGGCTTGGGCAGGGGTGGAAGAGAAAACTGCACTCAGTGAAGTAGCTGTAGTTCTTTCCCTTAAGAACTTTTCAATATGTAGCAGGCATCATTAACATGGACAGACATAGAAAAGTATAGCCACAAAACTGCAAACACCAAATGGAAAGATAAAGGGGTACTTTGCATTAGTACATGTGTGTGATAGTAATAAGATGTTTAAAATGAGTAAGTGGGAGGGGAAGAATAAAATCATTACTTCCAAATAGCCCAGGAAGATTTTCTGCTTCTCTTACTCCTATGTTAATCCAGTGTTCTAAGATTTTGAAGACCTATTAGTTTTTTTCATCCATATCTTATGAATGCTTATTTTGTATTGTATTTATTAGCATTCACTGACAATTGTTATTCATTACTTTTTTGTTCAGGTATTCTTTCCATAAGTTGTTTGCTTCTAGGTACAAGGACCACACTGCCTTGTAACTGGCATATTCTTCCAAAGTGACTATTACTATCCTTATGAGTTTTAACCAACTGTCAATTGCCTAACAATCAAGATCAAAATTCAGTGGGTGGAAGAAAATTATCTTGCTATTTTAACATGGCAGAATAGGAAGAAAGGAAGAAAGGAAGGAAGGAAGGAAGGAAGGAAGGAAGGAAGGAAGGAAGGAAGGAAGGAAGGAAGGAAGGAAGGAAGGTAGGAGGGAAAGAAGGAAGGAAGGAAGGAAAAGAACAAAGGAAGAAAGGAAAGAAGAAAGAACTCCAACTTGTTGTTGTTGTTGTCGATCCTTCATTTTCAAAGAGGACCAAAGACATCATGGGGGATGTCTTGACTCAGGTGAATTGGATTTAAGTGAAGCAGAGCTGCTCAAAGTTGTCAGCCTTACTCTTTCTTCCTTAGCCATCAAAGTCCAGTGGTAGGACAAAAGTTAAGATGACTGGTGATGGCCCAGGACATCTATGTGTAAGGCAGAGGCCATCACATCCCCTGTGGCATATGGTACCATAGACTCCAAATTGGCATTTTCTCTGGACATAAGCTATGTTCCTAAGAAGAACAATCTTTGGAAATGGGTTGGATGAGCTATAGTGCACTGGGGGCACTAGAAGGCCCTTGAACTGGAAAAACTGATGAGACTGACAGCCTAAGAGTTATAGCTATAAGGTCAGTGGATACTTCATAGAGATGTTACCTGGCATGAATGTATACAAACCTTAGCTGAGATGTTTGAGAGGGACAGATCAGAAGACCCCTAACCTAACTTTGTCCTCAGTACTGTGCAACACAAAGGAGAAAAGCCTATTGAGTTCCTCCTCATGGTGCAGCAATGTATCAGAGACTGATATACAGACAGGCACTGTGGATTTTGAGAATTTAGGGAAAATTATACTGCACAGACTGTTCCAAGGCTTGGCATACGACCCTAGTGCATCTAATCTCATCAGGTCTGTGCAGATCCAGAAATCACTGCCAAAAAATGTTCAAGTTGAGACAGGTACTCCTGAACTTCAAAAATCAATATTCTTGGGCTCAGCCTCAGCAGACTCCAGGTCTTCTTGAGGAGGAACCACAGGAGCAAAAAAGAATAATAGCACCACCAGTGCTGAAGTGCAGTCATAGAACTGAGACAATCAGTTGAGAGATACAGAAGTGTACAATCCTGTTTTCCATGGAAAATTACAGGACCAGTGGAATGAAAGGTATGAAGACCTGACATAAGAATACCTCTACCGGGTAATGATCAGAGTAACAGAAACACTTTTGTTGTAATTGTGGATTAGATGGCCATACTTATGTTGGCTGTATTAGCTTCTAGGTACAAGGACCACACTGCCTTGTAACTGGCATATTCTTCCAAAGTGACTGTTACTATCCCTATCAGTTTTGTTTTGTTTTTTTGAGGGGGGAAAGAAAGGAAATTAGAGTGAAGTGACTTGCCCAAGGTCACCCAGCTAGTATGTGTCAAGTATCTGAAGCTGGATTTGAACTCTGATCCTCCTAACTCCAGGGCCAGTGCTCTATTCACTATGCCACCTAGCTGCCCCGTTTTTATTTATTTATTTACTTTTTCTTATGACTTACCATTTCCTTTATTTGTACAAAATAGTAAATAATCATACCCTGGCTGGGACAAAATGGTGGTTTAGGTTTTAAACAAATCCTTCTATCCTGAAGCATCTATTCTGAAGGCTTGGGACTAGCCTTACTCATGAGGAAGTTAAAATCTTCTGATTCAGTTTCAGGAAATTGGGGCAGAGTCAGGGAAGCGAGAGGCCCCAACGACAGTCACACTGACCTCATCAATTCCTTATGGTCTATTCTACTTGGACTAATAGGACCTCATACAGAGGTGATGATAAAAATTGAGAATGTGGACTGTAATGGTGACTTGGAAAGTAGATCTTAAATTACCATCATTTTCCAATCTTTTATGACAAATATCTGGGTAAAATAACTTTAAAGCTTATGACAGGGCTTGGACTTTGTGATTTGAGTGATAAACACTATCCATAGCTAGGATATATCTAGGTATGGAAGGAAGGAAGCTTGAAGTTTCCCAAGTTGGTCTGAGTCAATAGAAAAGTGGACACTTTGGCTCTGGTAGGGACAAACCCTCCAACACTCACTGGAGTATCAGCACTGATTGGAACTAATTCTAGAATTTTCAAAATTCCAGCAGGTTACTGCAAGGGACAAGTTAGAACCAATACCTGCACACTTGACCATATATGCAGACTGTGCAGAGGCTTATAAGAAGATAAAGTAAAGAGGTTTCCTTTCGTGCGTAAGTCTCTTTTAACTCTCAAATTGTGATATTACTATCACTATTATTGTTATTAGCCTTATTATCTAAGTATCGGCGAAAAGAAGTTATAGTTCTAACCTAACCTGAGTGTTTATAGTAACACAATGCTGTTTTTGTTAGCCAGTCACATGACTCCTTTTTGTAATATTACAACAGTCTTCTTTGTAAAAAAACAAGTAAATAGTAATTCATATCCTTGAGAAGTTCAGCATATTTGAAGTTTGAAAAACATCAGCATTATATAACAAACCTCTCACATCTGTACAAATCAAACTGCGGTGGACATTGTTCTTTAAGATGGAATGCTGTGAGGAGAAAGAATAAAATAGATCTCACAGCAAAGCCTTGGGAATGAAGTTAAAGAGTAGGAGCATGATCTGCTTGGGGGTGGATGACTTTTTACCCATTAGTTAAATGTTTGCAGGCACTGAAAAATTTCTCAAAGAATGCCTGTGTTCCTTACTGTAGGTTCCATTCATGAAATAAAATGTAAATATTCATAGATGGCATTTATGGTTGTGGAATAATGACTTCTTTTCTCCTAAGCAAAGCATCAGCAAAAATGAATTATTGTCAGTGCAGCTTAGTTAAATGTGGGGGGAGAAATGGTACATTGTGCATTATATAAGCACACTAAAAGGAAGGTTATCCTAATTTGAAGCAAATCTTCCTTGTGTCATGACTTCAAAATTCTTTCAGTCAATAATATAATAAACAAGCTCCTCTTTGTCTTAATGGAGATTCAAGAAAACATTCTGCACAGCCTTCCCACTAACCTTCACCAAAAAAGAGCTATTTTTTTTCACTAAAGAGAGTAGAAAAGTGGTTCTATTTGTGATTGATCTGTGCCACACATTTTCTCTATCAATAAAATGTATAATTTAGAAATAAAGTTCACATCCTTTCAGAAAAAAAAGAGTTACTCAGAGAGGCTCCCCCAGATTCAGGCTATCTATATAATAACAAACAGCCAGATCAGAAGTGGTTGGTTCATTCATTCAAATATCCAGCTGTTTGCCATCATGTAGAACAAGGATAAGTATGATGAAGCAGATTTTTCACTTTTGATCAAGATCATAGGACTGTAGGTTAGAACTGAAAAAGACCTTAGAAGCCATCTAGTTCAATCTCCTCTTTTGAACAACCAATTAAGAACCAAGGTCCGTGGAGTCATTACTTACCCAAAGTCATATAAGGAAACCAAGATCCATGGAACAATGTCTAGCTAAAGGCTAGCATAATTTGGTAGATGATTTAGTGGCATTCAACACACCCTTTCTGAGTAAGAAGCATGGACTACATTTAGTTCTGCACAATTTATTCTAAGGAAAATTGTTTTAGAGTCTCAGAGTCACAGAATCTCTGAGTTGCAGGGTGGTTTCTTCAGTGACCATCTATTATTTTTTGAGAAATTTCTTTTCCAATATATTTATTGGTCAACTTCAAATATTACAACATAACATAATTGTACCATTTAATATAAATCTGTACTTCCCTTCAGGCATTTTTTTTCTTCCAGAGTATGCTGTTCTGAAGAAATCTCATTATAAACTGATGTTTATAAAAGCAGATGTGTTCCATGTGTTAATGCTTTCTCATCAACACTTCAGTAGCTTTTTTTTAAACTGTGGTTGAAACTTGTTATACAAGTCATTACTCCATCTCTACAGTAAACTTTCTGAATAACAATTGACACCAACCCTAAAGTCATTTGATCACAAAAAGTCAAATGGTTCCTAAATTTTAAAAAAAAAGTATGGGGAATGGGGTGGAAAGTGGGCTAGTGGAGAGCAGTAGGAATTCTACTTTGGAAGTATTGACCACCATTTGGGGTATATTTAGTCAACATATCATTAATGAGGGAAATGAAACTATGCCTAAATTCTTGAAGTTATCCACTTTTGTCAGAAATTAAGGCTAAGAAATCAGTTAAATGAAAACTGACCTGATTAACTTTATATCTGCCTAATAGCTTAATCAAGTTGAATGACCATTTCAGTCATGGTGTCCAAACTTGTTCATTTCTGTTCACACAGGCTGGCACTTTAACATGTGAATATCCCACTTGTGAGTCTGGGTATTGAAAGCTTTAACTTTGACAGATAAAACCTGTACCATTTATACTTCCAGTTACATGCTCAGTATATGGAAAGTGGTTTTTGAGAAATGATAATTGTGGCCATCCGCGTGTGTGTGTGCGTGTGCCTGTGTGTGTGTGTGTGTGTGTGTGTGTGTGTGTTATGTGGAGGAATGTGGAGCCTATAAACCTGGGTTTCATTGGTGTGGAGAACTCCCAATGAAGAAATTGCCACTACCAATTCAAGTTGGCACCTGCTCAGCAACTTCCAGTCTAAGAGCTGACTGAGGCATGGAGAAGTTAACTAACTTGCGCAGGGTCAAAGATAGTATGTGCCCTGGAACCAAGGTCTTCCTGACTCAGAAGCTTCATGATTCTGAACTTACTGAGCAAGCCTGTCTTGCTAAATCAGAAAAAAAGTTTGCACCGAAATGGCTAAACACAGAAATTCCAGGGCCCCTGATTCTTAAGGGCATGGAATTTCCAAAAATATGTGGACATACTGTGGACACATTTTCTTGAAATCTGTGAAGCCTTATGTGTATAGGGAAAGTAGGGGATGAATTTTACTTTAAGATGATTTAAGAATTTTTGGATTAGGCTTGTAGGATGGGATGAAATTTAATGTAGAATGAATGTATAAGAGGAGATAAATATTTTTCATAGGACTTTCTTTTAATTCTTATGACCAGGATTAGAGTAGCATCCCTTATTTGTTATACAAGCAATGTGTTTTGTTCTTCGGTTTCAAATATCAGACCTCAGGATTCATGAAATGTAATCTGCTAAATTTAGGTAAAAACTGAAGCAGCAGTAGTACTAAGAAGGGTAGACATGAATAGAACGTAAAAGAAATCAACTTCAAAAATAGATAAAGTAGCATAGAAAAGGTGGTGACATTTCATTCAGATAGGCTGTTATAAAGTAAAATTTAAATCTCAGAAATTAACTAAAGATTTAGAGGCATGGTAGAATTCTCCTAGAAACACTCAATCCACTAAAGGAGGAGAGAAAAAGGCAATTATTTTTATGAAGAGATACCATCCAATTTGCTAATTTGGACACTAACATCATTCTGAAGCTTAGCCAGCCTTCCATAATTTAGCAAGTTGCTTTGATAATTTGTCACATTGTACACAGTCAGTGTGCCATTTCTAATTTAAATTGACAGAGACCCTTAAATTGGCCCTGGACAAATGTGGTAATTTTAGAATGACTTAGACGAGCTTAACTATGTGGAAAGAGTATTTTTGGACACCTGTCGCTTATTTTTCAAAGTGAAAAGCTGTGTCAAATTGCTGATAATCAATCAAAAATGGAGGAAAACCTAATGTATCTATTAAGTAATAAATTCTTAATTAAAAGTATTTTATGCTTAGCAACATTTTGGCACTGATGCCAATATTAAGGATTTATTTAGTAATTAAGAACTAAACAGCACAAACAGGACTCGAGTGGTAAAGAGACCAAACCAGGGTGATAAGGGCCTGGAGACAAAACAGACCTACAAGAATGAAGCAAGTGATGAGTGAAGATTTAAGCAGCAAAGAACAGAAGGTTGAAAAAATCAGATAGGAGGGTACTTGGTTTCAGAGAGGCTTGGTTGTAAGCATCTGGTAGCAGCTATCCTTGTAGTTATTTGAGCACTGTTTTAGGAAACTCTTGCTCAGATAAGCACTCAACTCCAGTCAGGTAAGCTGTTAGTATTAAGAAGTTCCAGCAGAAGGTACAATGATGAATGTCCAGGAACTCAATAGAGTCGCAACAGACATTCTTAATGGTTTTTTTGCGTGTCAAACTCCTTCTTGGCAGGCTGGTAAAGCCATGGATGCCTCAGAATGGTTTTAAATACATAAAAATATATAGGACTAAAAAGGAAACCAATTATTTTGAAATAAAGATGTAGTCTACTTTCCAACTCAAGTTCATGGACCTGAAATCCATCAACAATTCCACAGGGAATCCATGGATCCCAGGCTAAAAACCTCTGTCTTGGAGGAACTAAGAAGAAAAATCTGGCCGTTACTTAGAGGAAATCCAGAGCTCTGGGGAGGGAAAAACCACAGGACCCAGGCCTGGGAATAAAAAAAAATAGAGATAGTTTTTGAAATGGAAGTTAAGAGAAAAATCTGGGGAGTGATCTTCTAATTGTTAAACAGGACTTCAGTAATGTCAACATGTTTATGCTGCCCAAGATGACTGGGAGAGTGACAGCACATGAAAATCTTTCATAAAAGAAGTGTAATTAGTAGGTCTTAGTAAATGTTTTATTAAGAAGCCCAATGCTTAAGTAGACCTATAAAAGGATTGTCTTCCTGAAATTAATGATAGACGTTATTTGCATGGGCCTATTCTGGTGTGATATTTATCTACTCAGGATCTGACCAGCAGTATCTTGTTAACTAAAGCTACATGGGCAAAGTGCCAGGACCAATGAATTATCAGGTGAGATACCTTCCCAATTGACTGAGTGTTGTAAATATACCAATAGACTCACCAATTATAAAGTGGTGGAAACAAGTTCCATTTGAAGCACCACAGTGAGAAAAAAGAATGGCCAGTAGAAATGCCATGGGGGAGGGGCATATATTAAATAAGCGCTGGAAAATTAGCCCAAGACAAAATGATCTACGGACTTAATGAAGACCAATATGATATTTAACATATTATTTTAAATACAACTGCAATTATTTGACTTGTATTGCATGTTCACCATTATGGATATTACAGCTATATTCCTTATAGAACAGAGGCAATACAGTTTGGTCTTAGGAGAGTAAATTTTCAATATGACTTTGAAACCTTCTCTAAGTATTATTTTTCTGAGACTTTGGGATCTGATTAATTGCCGGACTTCAAGAACTGACTGCAATAGGTTAAAAGGTGGTGGCTTGTCAGTGGGAAAGAAAGCAAGAGATCAATTATAGGACCCAGAATTCAAGGTCAGAAGTGGACCAGGAGCAAGGCTGGTTTTATGCTGATCTAGGTAACTTACGGGCTTCTTATATTTCTCTTGCCTAAGGACAAGAATGATCCCAAATTTGGAATTGGGACTTAATTTACATAGGTGAAGGGTAAGTGGCTTCAATTGCAAAGGTAAGAAGGATTACTAGGCTAGAAGAGAGTATTACATTAAATTTTGCTTTGTTTAATTTAACATGTTCCAGATAAAACTGGAAACTGAATGAGATGCCAGTGTGATAAGCTAATGTCGACCAAGAATAAAGAATATGAAAACTATGTGATACCAGAGTATGCTATTATCATTGTCTGAATACCTATTGGTGGATTATATTTTCTTTGGATTATCCTGGAATTTATTACTATAATTATTTTCAATATTAATAACAAACACTACATTGAGTCAATAATTTCCCCTGGAAACTTCATGGTTGTAATTCCCATATCTTTGGACATAAACATAGACATAGCACCAACAACTGTGGTTAGTCATAATTTATTGCTTAGAATGAAAATAAATTTAAAGATATATGTGAAAACATTCAGCATTTCCTAAATAGTTAAGTCATGCCGTGCACCATGTGCCACATCAAGGATCAAGCAAGCTGCTTTCTCAGAGGAATGGGCTGGGATAATGCCAACTAAATGCATGCAGAGCTTAGCTACTTCTGCCAAGGTCACAGATACAGGCATATTCGCTGCAAGTTTGCCTGCTAACTCAGCAATGTCCCATTAACGATTTGTATAATCCTTGTTAAGTTTATTATCAGTTCTTTACATTCTCTCTTTTAGGACAGATTTAGGGTGGTTTGTGATACTTGCCAAAGTGTTATTGTTGTTGTTAAGGATATCCCCATTCTTATCACATTACAAAATATAACATTGCTGAGAATTATGAACTATCAGGCAAGACAACGAGGACCTCAAGGGCACAGGTGATGTGTGTGTGTGTTTGTGTGCTTTAATCATCATTACAATTAAAGACAAAGACTTCCAAAAAAGAAAAGAAGATAAAAGAAGTTTCATTAATCAGCCAATCTCCAAGTAGTCATTAAGCTCCTACTATATGACACCATGCTACATATTGAATACAATGTAAGAAACAATCCCTGCTTACAAGGAGCTGACATTCTAATTGAGACAAGCAAACATAAAACACATATATAGCATAAATTTAAAATTAATAAATACAAATATATGCAAAGTAATTAAATACAAAGTAAGTTGTGAGAGAGGACCTTATCATATGAAGGAATCTAGAAAGATTTCAAGTAGAAAATAGTGTTTCATTCTAATAAATTATTACTACTATTTATATTTATTCTTTTACTCTAAAGATAATTTGCTGTCTTAGATACTCTATTAACAGGAAGGAAATAGTTATTAAGCACCTAGGCCAGGCACTATGTTTTTATGAATGTTATCTCATAAAATCCTTACAGTAACCCTGAGAAGGTAAGGGATATCATTATTTCCATTTTATAGTTGAAGAAATTAAGTAAAAGAGAAGTTAAGTGACTTGCACAAGGTCACACAGCTAGTAAGTATCTGAGGCAGGATTTGAACTAAGAGCTTCCTGACTCCAGGACCAGAGTTCTATCTATTGTGCCACCTAGCTGAAAGATTTTGTTCCATCAAGAGGAGAAAGATGTGCCAATGCAGACACAATCTACCTATGACAGGAGTCTCTGATTCTCTGATGTCTGATTTCCTTTCCAGCTATGTTCTTGATTGGTTAATCTCTCTTTAAGCACAACTGTAACCTACACACATATATCCAGTTAATGTTCATTAGTGACTAACATATCAGTAAAAACACAGTATCACACAGTCTCAGAACTGGAAATGACTTGATTTAGCAGGGGTTCACATGGTCAAATTAATGTTTTAGCAAAATTACTTTGGCAGCAGTGTGGAGGATGTACTGGAGTTTGGAGAGACGTAAGGTAGAGAGATCAATTATGAGGCTGGCTAAGCAAATGTAGTCTGAGAAATGGATTTCTGGACCACGGCATAAAATATAAGGATGATGGGCACCTGGCCAGGGATGGAATACACCTATCATGGAGTGACAAAATACGATTGCTTAAAATCTTGCAAATATAAACCAACAGACTTTAAATTTAAAAGGAAAGGGAGAGGGAGAAAATGTCCTGTGCATTTTCTAATCTAGATACCACTGAAAGTAGCTACAAAGCAACAGAGATACCTAAAAATTCACTGGAGGAAAAAAATTAAAGATAAAATAAGAAAGAATCTTTCCTGAATGATTTGGGGGAAAGCCTCAGAAAATTTAGATAACCTTGCCCAATTGAAAACAGAGGGAAAAGTGAGACCTAAAGAATAATTAGCCTGGTGAGAGTTTTGTTGAGACATTTGACTTGTGAGAGTTGCTGATGTAAGTGGTCTGGTCTAAAGAAGAGAGGATGTAGAATTGTGAAGGCTCCAAGTATAAAGTAACTACAATACGATTTTCACAGGATTGACTTTTAGAATCAAAGACTCAGAGCTGAAATGGACCTCAGACATTAGTCCATCTCTTACCATATTGAACACAGATCTCTTCTACAACAAGCTCAACAAATGGTCATTCCTTCAAAGACCTATAGTGGTCTTCCTCAACTCATTGTGTGAAGGATGCAGAACACAAAAAGGAGGAACCCACTGCCTCCCAAGATGGTCCATTCCATTTCAGAACATCTCTTTTATTTTAGATCAAATTAATGTTGTTAAGAATAATTCTACCTTGGGGCGGAGCCAAGATGGCAGCTGGAAAGCAGGGACTTGCCTAAAGCTCTCCCCCAGGACCCTCCAAACACCTATAAACATGGCTCTTAACAAATTCTAGAACTGCAGAACCCACGAAATAGAAGAGGGAAGCAGGGCTCCAGCCCAGGACAGGCTGGATGGTCACTGGGTAAGATCTATCGCACCATGCTGGGAGCTGAGCAGAGCAAAACCCAGGGTGGGCTGTGCCTGGACCATCCAGACCTGGAGCCGGGTGGAACAGGCCGTAGCGCCCTGAATCTGTAAGCTGTGGCAGTTACCAGACTTCTCAACCCACAAACACCAAAAACAACAGAGAAGGTTAGTGGGAAAAACCGCAGGGATGTAGCGAAAGGAGTTCCTGGTTGGCCACCACCCGGGGGGGGGTGGTGGAGATGGTGCAGCTCTGAGGCTGCTTACAGAGCTACAGCTGCAGTTGCTTCCAGCCCCAGGGCCACCTGGTGGGAGGAATTAAGTGGTAGATCAGAGCAAGAGTGCAGAGCCCGCTTAGATCTGAGTTGTGGTCCAGGTTGGAGGTTCTTCGGGGAGGAGGAGCGCTGGTGTGGCAGGGCTTGCTGTGTAGAAATAGCTCTGAAACAACAGGGCAGCCCCTCAAGGTTGGAACAAAGTACTCTCTACCCTACAAACAGTCATACCCCGACCAAAAACTCAAGGGTCAAGTAAGTTGGCTGGGAACATGTCCAGGCAGTGAAAACAGACTCAGATTCAGACTCAGACTTTGGAATCTTTCTTTGGTGACAAAGAAGACCAAAATATACAGCCAGAAGATGTCAACAAAGTCAAAGAGCCTACATCAAAAGCCTCCAAGAAAAACATGCACTGGTCTCAGGCCATGGAAGAGCTCAAAAAGGATTTGGAAAACCAAGTTAGAGAAGTAGAGGAAAAATTGGGAAGAGAAATGAGAGTGATGTGAGAAAGCCATGAAAAACAAGTCAAGGACTGGCTAAAGGAGACCCCCCCAAAATACTGAAGAAAATAACCCTCTAAAAAATTAACTCAAATGGCAAAAGAGCTCCAAAAAGCCAATGAAGAGAAGAATGCCTTGAAAGGCAGAATTAGCCAAATGGAAAAGGAGGTTCAAAAGACCACTGAAGAAAATACTACCTTAAAAATTACATTGGAGCAAGTGGAAGCTAGTGACTTTATGAGAAATCAAGATATTATAAAACAGAAACAAAGGAATGAAAAAATGGAAGACAATGTGAACTATCTCACTGGAAAAACCAGTGACCTGGAAAATAGATCCAGGAGAGATCATTTAGAAATGATTGGACTACCTGAAAGCCATGATCAAAAAAAGGGCGTAGATATCATCTTTCAAGAAATTATCAAGGAGAACTGCCTTGATATTCTAGAGCCAGAGGGTAAAATAGAAATTGAAAGAATCCACCGATCACCTCTTGGAAAAGATCCCAAAAAGAAAACTCCTAGGAATAGTGTCACCAAATTCCAGAACTCCCAGATCAAGGAGAAAATACTGCAAACAGCCAGAAAGAAACAATTTGAATATTGTGGAAACACAATCAGGATAACTCAAGATCTTGCAGATTCTACATTAAGGGATCAAAGGGCTTGGAATATGATATTCTGGAGGTCAATGGAGCTAGGATTAAAACCAAGAATCACCTACCCAGCAAAACTGAGTATAATGCTCTAAGCAAAATATGGATTTTCAATAAAATAGAGGACTTTCAAGCTTTCTCAATGAAAAGACCAGAGCTGAATAGACAATTTGATTTTCAAACACAAGATTCAAGAGAATCATGAAATGGTAAACAAGAAATAGAAATCATAAGGGACTTACTAAAGTTGAACTGTTTTGTTTACATTCCTACATAGAAAGATGATGTGTGTAATTCATGAGACCTCAGTATTAGGGTATCTAAAGGGACAGAGGGCACAGGGTGAGTTGAATATAAAATTAAAGGATGAGAGAGGAATATATTGAGAAAGGGAGAGATAGAATGGGGTAAATTATCTCACATAAAGGTGGCAAGAAAAATCAGTTCTGTTGGAAGGGAAGAGGGGGCAGGTGAGGAGGAACGAGTAAATCTTGCTCTCATCGGATTTGGCCTGAGGAGGGAATAACATACACACTCAGTTGGGTATCTTACCCCACAGGAAAGGAGGAAGGAGATAAAAAAGGGGGGACGATAGAAGGGAGGGCAGATAGGGGGAGGAGGTAATCAAAAGCAAGCACTTTCAAAAAGGAACAGGGTCAAAGGAGAAAATTGAAAAAAGGGGGTAGGATAGGAAGGAGCAAAATATAGTTACTTTCACAACATGAGTATTGTGGAAGGGTTTAGCAAAATGATACACATATGGCCTATGTTGAACTGCTTGCCTTCTTAGGGAGAGTGGGTGGGGAGGGAAGAGGGGAGAGAATTTGGAACTCAAAGTTTTAAAAGCAGACATTCAAAAAAAATGTTTTTGCATGCAACTAGGAAATAAGGTATACAGGCAATGGGGCATAGAAATCTATCTTGCCCTACAAGAAAGCAAGGGAAAGGGATGGGGGGAATGGGGTGACAGAAGGTAGGGCTGACTGGGGAATGGGGCAATCAGAATATATGCCATCTTGGAGTTGGGGGGAGGGTAAAATGGGGAGAAAATTTGTAATTCAAACTCTTGTGGAAATCAATGCTGAAAACTAAAAATATTAAATAAATAAAAAAGAACATTATTAAAAAAATAATTCTACCTCTATGTAGTTTCCTACTTCTGCCCTTCATATCCAGCAAAACATTCTTAATTCCTCTTCCACATGACAGTTTTTCAAATAGACTCATACACAAGCATATCATTTGTCTGTTACTAAGGGAATATGAAGTTTGAATGGAAAGAACCAAAAAATCATTTTGGCATAAGGGTCATGAAGAGGTCTTTTTATTAGGGCACTAATCCTCCTGAAGGAAAAGGAATGCCAGAGGATAGAATGTAGTAAGAAAAACAGCACCAAAAATATCCCAAACTTCCATTGCTTACTTCCATACTCTCAGAGGTCAAGCTGGTTATCATTTGCCCACCAAAATCTTTCACTCTTTCCTTTATTTAAGTGTCTAATATTCTTGACCAATTAGAAATTCATTCATTTCATGAGCCAACACTTTTGGAAATTTTTTTACATTTTTGCTAAGTGAAAAAAAAATACATCTAATGCTAAATTAAAGGAGGTTTTGATTAAGACACGGGGGAAAGAGGAAAGGAGATTTCCTAGCTTCTAGCTCCCAGAACAACTGGTGTGCATCCTGCCAAAGAAACAGGTCTCCCTGGATTACAAATCCTGAGTCTTAAGAGGGATATTAGAAAAGCTTCCTACTCTACCTCTTCTTTCCATTTCCCTCTTCACCCTCTATGACCCTGAAAACGCATGGTTTGGCTTTCTAAAATAGTAATTGCAGCAATTTGCTCAAACTGTTTATCATTTATGTCTAATTATCATGCGACACAATAATGATTATGTATATAAAGGAATGTGTCAAATTAACTTAGTTGTTTTATTTGATTACAACATGAAAACTCTCCATACATTCAACCTGCATAGTTTGTTGCTCATGTAAAACAGTCAGGTCATCTACTCACAATTACTGAAAAAAAAAAAAAGAGGAATAGAGAAGAAATTGTGTTTGGAAGAAAGGCTGCAAACCTCTGTTTGATTTTTTGCATGTGAAAATATAAACTTCCATGATGAACAAATGAGGGTACACCCTAGCACTGGTAACTGATATTAGCTGCCTCTAACTTTGAGATTTTACCTGGCAGGGTATGCAAAGCAGTTCTATTTTTAGGGAAGTGAGGTTAAACTTGCTACATTTAACAAATATTTGTTGTTAAATTGAATGCTTGAATGGTTTAATGGACAGAATGATAGACTTAGAATAAGGAGATCTGGATTTTAACCCCACTTCAGATGCTCACGTGTGAACTTGGACAAATAATTTAACCTCTCAGAGCCTCAATTTCCTTACCTGTAAATATACTACTCAGTAAAAAGGGGATAACAACACTAATGCCATATTCACATAGTTATCAGAAGTAAATCACTTTATAAATGTTTTTATTCAAAATATTCCTCTAATTCAGTATGTATTCTCATTTCTAAGTAATTTTAACTAAGACTTTGTGCAACTCTGTCTCACTTAAGTCCAATTCATGCATGAGTCAAGATATCACCCTGTGATGTCATTAGTCCTTCTCTAAAATGGACAAACAACAACAATTCTCATTTTTATAACTCTCTAAGGCAAAACGCTTCTTTCCTCTGAGCAGTCAAGATAAGGTTGAAGCATTTAAAAAAGGGCTATATTAGGGAACTGAAGGAAAAAATAAAACAAAAAACCGAAAAACATGGAAATTGTAGAGGCTGCAGAGCACCAAAAAACCCCCAAAACCCATATCCCAAGCATTTTATAGGCTTTGCCATTAATTGGTTTCAGTAGAAGCACCATAACCTATTTCTATTCCTGATCTTTGGCCCTGCCAGAGAACCCCAAATTCCCTTTTTTTCCCAGTACTTGTGTTTCCCCCTAATTTCCCTCTCTGGGCTCAGAACAAAGTGGTGTAGATAAAGATAAGGTCAGACCTGGCTTGATAAGGTGTTGCTATACATATGCATTGGAAAAGTGAGACTATAAAGACAGTGGTAAAACAGTACAGTCATATATGCTGGAGGCACCTCTTCTTCCTTCTTAGTAACACACACATTCACACAGACATATGCCACATCCAAAGATGCTTATATGATGTTGGACAAGAGCACACTTATGATCCCTGGGTCTCAGCTGGATGATAATGAAAAATAAAGGGCTTCTTACATTAAACAGTGTGTGTATACATACATACATACATGTGTCATATCATATATGCATATGACTCTAGACACCTAACTGTATTATACATACATGCTAGTATCATAATACACTAGCGTATTATGTGTATGTGTAATTATGATACATAAGCATCATATGTGCATACATATACATGTGTGTCTATATATATATGTTGATAAACATACAAAATATTTGAGTAGCATTTATATGTTTTAATAAGTATTAAGATGCTGTAATGGCAAGCAAAGAGGGACTTTTTGCTGTTTTTTCCTTTGGAATGCTTCTCAGCACTAAGGCAATCAAGTGCCTTTGATTCAGTCTTTGATTGAATCAAGTCTTTGATGACCTGCTTAAGTCACAAGAAAGCCTGAGTCACATGACCTCTGACCCTGAAGAATTGGATATATACTCTGAGGTTAGCATTTTGCTTTGGGGGCACACTCATTGAAAAAGCATCCTGTGATTTCACCAGATGAGACTCTGGGTAGCCATTAAGGGGCACCCCCTCCACCCCCAGCTTTGAAAACCCAGATGTTGGTGCTTTTCTCTCTCTCTCTCTGGTAACTATGTATGTATTGCTATGGACAGATAGAAGCCCTGTCTGCTGCTTTGTGATATTTGCTCTGTTTATATAATTTCTGCTTGTAATTTCTGTTTGTGTTTTCTCTGAAGCCCAGGTTGCTGACTTTTCCCCATGAACTAAGTGAATGATATATGTATGTTTGATTAAAGTGAGATTGTAAATCCCTTAAAGTTGCTTTCCTTAGAAATTTAGTCTAGAAAACTTGGACTCATTTTTGTTCTTTCTTCATCTAAATTTATCTATCATCTTATGACCAAGGACCTATTTCCCCCATATGAATAACAGAAATATTCCATGTGCTTAGACGCATGACTCTTTGTTTTGTATTGCATAGGTGAATATAGTAATCATTTACAATCTATGGTACAATCTTCCTATTTTTGCAAGTTTTGAAGTTATATCAGTAGCCCAAGACTTTATAAAAAAATTAAAATTAAGCAAATGAATTCTAGAGATAGATTGTAAAATGTCTCTCTGAATATCAGCCTCCTGTGAAAATCTGAAAATGGGAAATTTACTGTTTTGAGGCATTCTGTTCCATTTTTAGAAGGTCCCAGTGAAGCAGTAGGCTCTTATCCCCAAATGTAGTGAACAAACTTACCATGATTGTTATATAGTATGGATAGAAGGGCTAGATGGCCTCTGAGGTCCCTTCCATCTACCTGAATTCTATTATTCCATAATTCTATGACATGCTAAATATGTTTTTTAATCCATTGCTAGACACAACAGATTTCTCTCTGTTTTTAGGCTTCATAGTTCTTATTTGGAATTTACTTATTGGAAACAGGACAGAAAAGGTGTTTCAAATAATTGTGATTTTAATTAGAAAACTGTTGCTTACTAGTCAGTTTTAAAATTTGTTCTTTCTTTACCTGAGATAAAGAAATATATTATTTGGAATACCTAAGGCTCTCCAGTTTAGCATTTTGAGGAAACTAGCCAGGAAAATAGTTTGACAGTTGGGGCTTGCCCAGAGAAGGCACATGGGGTAACTGAGGGTTCAGAGCAGAACAGACCTAGATCAGAGCCTATGGGAGACCTGGAGTTTAGGCTATAAGTAGGACATCATTAAAGGAGGGGACCACTACCTGTGGTAGTCAAAATAAGAGGAAAAAGTGGTTGAAAATAGACAAAGGAAATAAATAAGGCAGAGATGATAAAGTCAATCACCTTTCCCCTTTTTTCTAGGGCAGAAGTAGGTTCAATCCAACTCAAGTCAATTTAACAAACTTTTATTGAGTTAGTAATTTAACTAGTATTTATTAAAAGTCTGTTCTGCTCTAGGCAGAGTGTTAAGTGCTGAGGATTCAAAGAAAGGCAAAAGACAGCCCCTGTTCTCAAGGAGCCCACTGTCTAATGGGAAGGAGAATACAGGAATAAATGTACAAGCAAGATAAATAAAGGATAAACTGGGGATAGTCTCAGAGGAAAGGCTATTAAGGAGGACCAGGCTATTAAGGAGGAAAGGCTTCTTATAAGAAGGTGAGATTTTAGCTGACATGTTAAAGAGGCTAATGAAGTTAGGAGGTTGGAGGAGAGCAATCAGCCCACCTGCCACTACTTCCAGTAAAATGTTGAGAGTTCAGGAGATGGCATGACTTCCATGAGGAATATTAAGGAGACCAGTGTCACTAGATTGTTCATTATGTGGTGGAGAGTAAGGCAGATGAATTCTGGAAATGTAGGAAGTGGCCAGGTTCTGAAAGGTTTCAAAGCAGAACAGAGGATTTTATATTTGATGCTAGAATTAATAGGGAAACACTGGAATTTGTTGAATACAGAAGTAATGTGGTCAGATTTCTGCTTCAGGAAGGTAAATTTGACAGCTGAGAGCTAGATGGATTGTAGTGAGGAGAGAATTGGGGCAGGGGAAATAGCCAGGAGGTGATTACAGTAGTCTAGGCCTGAGGTTATGAGGAGCTGCCACAGGGCGGCGGCAGTGTCAGGGGGGAAATGGGGTATATGTGAGAGATATCACAAAGGTTAAAAAAAAAAAAAGAAAAGCAAAACAGGACTTGGCAGCCAATTTTTTTGGCAGTTTTCCTTAAATTTTAAGAAATTAAGCAATCATTTATATAACTGTTGAGGATATCACCATCTTCCAAGTCACCTAAGCTTTTCACCTAGGTGTTATCCTTCACTCTTCACTTTCATCCCCATATCCAAAGGATTGTTAACTAAATATCCATTAAAACAGTTTCCTAAAACCAAAGACTAAAAAAAGAAAAGGTCTTAAATTCCCCTCCCAAGGCAGGGTGATTTTAATATTCATGTATTGCTTTATACTGATTTTTGTGCTTGAGAAGAAGAGAAGTGAAGAATGTGTCAATAATTGTAGTGATTTGCAATTACATAGGCTTTTAACCTTTTCAAAGAATTTCAGGTACATTGTATCATATGTCATTCACAACATATAGACAGGTCCAGTACTCTTCCCTTTTTTACAGATGTATAAACTGAGATTTAGAGTCCTTAAGGGTCACATGAGCACAGTAGATACATGGCTGAATAGACAACTATAAATTCTTGGTGGTACAGCAGATAATGTGTAGAATTGGAAGACAGGGAGATCAGAGTTCAAATCGTTCCTCAGGAGCTTATTCTGTGTGACCCTAGACAACTTACCTCACTGATCTCAGCCTCAGTTTCTTCATCTGTAAAATGAGAATTATAATGGCACCTGTTTTACAGGTTTGTTGTGTGGATCCAAAGTGCTCTGTTAATTTTTTATTATTAAAATTAGTCCACTGCTTTTCCCCATACCCTACTTTGTCTGTTCCTTCCCCTTACACTACAAATCTTTTCTAATTAACCTGAATATGCTTCTCCTCTTTCTGGTGTTTTGGATGGATGTGTTTTTTACTTCATAGACCCTGTTTCATGATGAAGCATCTGCTGGTGGCATTGAAGTTGCTGGCATTCCACAAATTTGCCCTACAGCACAGGACAGATGGCAGTGTCACGGATGGTAATGATAGACTAATAGACTAACATTAGCCACAGGGGACAGCTTCTGCCTTTGTTCTGTTTTTAGTAGCAATCCTATCCAATGTATTGGAACATTTTTTCCTAAAAACAAGGAAACTGGCTGGTTTTGGAGGTGGCCACTGGGTGGGGCAAAAGTGCACACTTTAGAAGAGGACACTGCCCTATGAAAAACAAATCTTAATAAAAGTATTCTTTTTTTTTCCCACTGTTCATGTGATTTTGACAAATTTGATTTCTCAAATTCAGATCCTAAGTAAAGGGTTGCAAATACCCATTATCAGATGTACTTCTTCTGTAATGTTTGTACTGATCACATACTGTATGGCACTTCCTAGAAGAAACGTGTGGTATAAGAACAGATCCAAGAACTAATCGCAATCACTAATTTGTGAAAGAATTAAAGTGGTATTACTACTTATATTGAAGAACAGTTCCCTTCCATCCAACCAACCAGCATCACACATCATTTCCATTTGGAATTTTGGCCTTCTTTTGTAATTGAGTATTGACATTAGGCATTCCATAGAGTCAGTGCTGTAACCATGGCTAATTAGTATCTATAACCCTTTTAAAATAATAAGTGAAATGTGAAATTAGGTGTGGATAGAAGGGTTAAAAGAGTGAAGATGAATGTTTAAATTCATATTTAAAGATAAATTAGTCTTTTTCTACCAGCAGAAGATATCATTATGGGTTTGGATCCTGGTTTATTTTCATTTAGGCCCTGGATATGGGAATGTGTTAATTTGCACAGGTAGATAAGCTACATCCAGGCATAAGATGAAATGCGAGAGTACATCCAGGGGTGTAAAAATCTGGAAATTAATTTCTCACATACTAAGGAAGGGGGATGCTTTCTAGGCCTTGGTATCTCACTGACAATAAGATAAGATTATAAAATTATTTGTACAAATATGAAAATATCCTTTTCTGTTTAAGTAGACAAAGAATTGTGGAAAAAGTGACCAGCAAAAACAGTACGGTAAATGTTTTAGCATTAAATTAAAGCTAGAATATTACCAAATTTTCCTTTTAGACTAAACCAAAATATTTATCTTGTTCAAGTATGGAAAAAAGTATAGAAGAGAGTATCCAATTTGCAGGAAAAAAATCTGCTTGAATGATGCATTTTTAGCTCTTAAGAATTTATTACTAGGGCTGTCTACATTTTAGATGAAATATCTCAGCATATTATTCTTCTACTCTTTTTTAAAAAAACTCTTTTTATGAGTTTATTATATAACAGTGTAAGTATTGGGTAGGCAAGCTATTCAGCTTTTTCTATTACGAACTCATATTTTTGAAATATATGAGAAAAAGGGAATTGGAAAATAGGTAAAATTACACTGAATGTTCAAAAATGATATGGTCAATGTCTACTCCCATGACAATAATACTAAATTAATAAAATGTTCCTTTAGCAACTGTGACATGAATTTTTTTTGGCCATACTCAAAACCAACCGGGTAATCCTTATTGGGTTGTCTACCAATTCAGTAGATCAAGTATCTCTAGATTTTTAGCTCTGTAAAACAAGGGGGGCAGGGAGAGGAGGGAATCTACCTAATTTATGAGATGATATTATAATAATAGCTGATATGTTACTGTCTATATATAATCTTTTTTGAATAATATAATAATCTTGTAGGGCTTACAGTACTCATATTATATCATCTTCATTCTACATTTATAGTGACTTAGATGCATAGAAGTTAAAGGACTTTCCCATAGTCCCATACCTATTAAATGGGATAGCTGGGATTCAAACTCAAGGCTACCAGTTAAGACTTAAGAAGAGGTGGGGTCAGTCAATAAACATTTATTAAGTCAACTGTGCTAAGCATAGGGGATACAAAAGAAGTCAAAAAAGTTCCTGCTCTAGGGGAGTTCACAATCTACTGAGGAAGACAACACGTAAACAGTTATATACAAACAAGATCAGTATGACCAAGTACTGATCAAGAAATGATCAATAGCAGGAAAACACAAGCATTAAGAATTCAATTTTGGACAGGTTGAATACAGATTTCTATTTACTATGTTTACTGAAGAATATTACCTTGACAGTAAAGAATAATATCTATTTGGAGAACTGCTTAAAGAAGAAAAAAAAACATAAAGAAGGAAGAATAAACGCTGGATTCCACAATGGCATAAGAATGAAGGACAGAGTTGAGCTATATATTGTGAATATTTCTTCCTTTAAAATTCTGTAATGTCTGTCTGTAATTGGTCCTAATCTAACTTTTAGATTACCTAGTGAAAATGGTCCAGGGAACAGCAATATCTGTGAGAAGTAGCTACTCATGCTGATGTGTCTGTTCTTAACACCAAGAAAAAAATCAAGTTCTGTTTACTGCCCTGGCTGCCCACACCTACCTAATTCACAGCATTACTTTCCTTCTGCCATTACGAAAGGATACTGACTATAAACCACAGTTATACCGCTTCCTTCAGTGTGGTGTAGTGGAAAGGTCGCTAGTCTTAGAGGCAGAAGTCTTGAGTTCCAATAAATCTGTCACTTGTGAAGTCATAAACTCTATGAGTTTGTTTCCTTATCTTTAAAAATAGAAATAATCATATCTGAATTGCTGAATTGTCAGAGTTTTGAGGAAAGCTTGTTGTGATTGTATTGAATGGAATAAGAGTCTTTGATTTCAAGCTAAAAAAGCCTTAGAGATAATCCATTCCAATTCCTTTATTTTTCAGGGCAGGCATATGAGGTACAGAGAGACAATGCGGCACACTGGTAGCAAACAGAAGAACTGAGATTTAAATCCAGGTCCTCTGACTCCAAATTCAACACTGTACTCTGGGGATACAAAGAAAAACAAAAACATTCCCTGATCTCAAGAAGTTAACAGTATAATGGGGTAAAAACTATGGATGAATGTGATATGAACAGGATAAATTGGGAGTGATCTCAGAGGCGAGGCAGTAGCATTAAGGGGAATCATGCTGGTTCTCATCATACTGGCTCCCATTGTACCGAGATTAGAAAGGAAGGAAATGCCTCAAGCAAGGCTATTAAGAATGTGCTCCTAAATCACTGATAAACAAGACATGTGTGTGTGTGTGTGTGTGTGTGTGTGTGTATGTGTGTAAGTAAAATAGTATGGAAGGGGGGAGAATGGTCCAGGGACACTTCCCCCTTGCCTAAACAGTTTTTCTGGAGTAAAAACAAAAGTGTCCATTGTGACCCTAATTTTACATATGTGATTCTCAGGAAACCACATAACTTACTCAAGAGGGCTACCAAAGAACCAGACCTGGCAGCACTATGGACATATAGCCATAAAACTGGCTCATGTCACTGTACCTATTTCCTGCTGATTTAGAGTCTACTGAACAGCTGGAGCTGCTCTAATGAAGGACTTCATACTGTCTCTGCTAACAGAAATCATATTCATGGATACTGTATCTTCAGCCTAGGTAGGTCTTTTTTCCTGTGTGGTTTTCTCATATGTGCTTGGTCCATACAAGCCTGCTGAATGTGTATATGGAGACTTTAGTTTAATTATTGATTGAGGGAAGTAAATCTCCAGCCTATACTCTAGGACCTATATCTTGTCTGAAGGCATCATGAGGTACACACAGGAATACCTGAGAAGTCCTCTCTTGATGCAGTCAATATTTATCACCTTTTGTTCTTAGGTAAAGGTGCCAGATCAAGTACTTCCTTTCTCCCTTTAAGGCTGTTGCTAAGGTTGCTACTAAATTACCTTTAGGTGTGCTGCTAATTGTGATAGTAATTAAAGTGGGACTTTTTGCTGTTGACCTTTAATGATTCTGGCCTTTGAATGGGGCAGATAAAGTGGGATGTTTTTGTATATCTAAGCACTGAGACAATTGGGAGCCATTGATTTGTATCTGACGTGATATTGGGGGTGGGGAACTTCTCCACACCCAGCCTGGGTGAGGTCACCAGCCTGAACAGGATATATAAGCCCAGAGGTCAGCGTTAGTGGCCTGTGACTCTGGGCCAGCCATTCTAATGAGCTCCCCGGCTGAACACCCAGATGTTAATAACTATGAATTGTATTTTGTCTGTAATTCAGGGTGCTGTTTTTACCCCTGAACTCAGTAAATGATATTTGTATGCTGGATTAAAGTAAGATTGTTAACCCCTTAATGTTGCTTTCTTTAATAAAGCAGATGAAAAGGACCTGGGCTTGCAGCGTTCTGTGAGCTGGTTGTTGTTGCTGTAAATCATGCAAAATTAAATAATGCATTTGCAACTTCATAAGATACAATTAATTAAAATTAAAATATACACATGAGTAAAAAAAATAACTCAAACTATCAAATTTTTGTTCTTCACAACTACTTAATCTGTTATTTTGAGTTGCTTCATAATTTGCATAAAAAAATCCATTGAGATGAAGCTTCAAATATAAAACTAGATTTATTCAGACTTCAGACACCAAGAACCTTGGCCATCTAAACCAGAGATGGGCAAACAATAGCCCAAGGGCCAAATCCAGCCTTCTGACTGGTTTTGTAGGGCCCATGAGCTAAGAATGTTTTTTACATTTTAAATTAAATAAAGATTTACTATATTTAAAATATATATTTTAAAATTTTTTTAGTACACAGAGCAGTTGGGTCTGCACAGCCAGTACCTGATCTAATGCGCAGCCAAACATAGGCTATAACAGAAAGTAAACAAACAAGGAGTATAAATCACAGGAATAGCTGCCACAAAGCTACTGACTATTTATAAGAGGGCCCTCATAGATTATGGCCTCTTACTTTTCACAAAATTCTTACCAGTCTCCTTTAAAGACCCACAGAAGAATAAAATCAGCAAATGAATAGAACTGACACTAATAATAATACCAACAACAACAATAACTTACATTCCTTTATAGGCTTTTAAGTTTTGCAGAGTGCTTCCTAAAAAACAACCCTGTGAGTCCCAGTATTAGTTTACTCATTTTAGGGGATTAAGCAAACTGAGTCTCAGAGAGGTTAACATTCTTGAGTTATGGATTAAAGGTTATATTATATTCAGTATTCTCTGGTTAGGGGGGAAGGCAACACAGGAGAGCAGGGAGAACATCAAATTTAGAGACAGACCTGGCTTCCTGTCTCACTCTGCTACCTAATATCTGTATGATCTTGAATAAGTGAAAGTGACAATTTCTCTAAGTCTCAGTTTCCTCTTCTTTAAATGAAGTGGCTAGGACCACAATCAGGGTTGTGGAAACTGCAGGCCACATGTAGTCTTCTAGGTTCTTGGGTGTGGCCTTTTGACTGAGTCCAAGTGTTAAGGAACAAATCCTTTTATTAAGGGGATTTGTTCTGTGAAGTTTGGATTCAGTCAAAAGCCGAACCCACGTGTGGCCTCCAGGTCACAGGTTCCCCATCCCTGGAGATGAACCCTAAGGTTCCATCTAAATCAAATTTATAATCTTGTAAAAGTAAAACAATGTGAGATACACCAGAAATAGATACCATTTTGTTCATGGAAATGACCTTGCATTAGATACTTTACCATATGGTTTTCCCCTTTGTTCTAAAAACCACTGGACCTTTATATTTGATATACAGTAGAAACCTCCTATGTCTGCTGTCTTTGAAGTTAGAATGTGAGCTTTTTGTGAACAGAAAGTGACTTTTTTTCTGTTTAGCCCCAGTTCTTAGCATAGTGCTTTACATATAATAAGTACTTAGTACGTGTTTTTACATTTATTCACATAAAGATTTCCTTACCCCACCCCCAATAAAAGGGTTAAAAAAAAAGTCTAGCACTTAAGGATTAGGAATCAATTTTTCTAGAAAATTCACTTATAGGCTCATGTGGAACATTTGATTTCCCAAGTATTCTAGACTAATTATTTGTTCCTGTTTACATGGCACATAACTCCTTTTGCATACTGCAAGTAAAAAATTAGGCTCTTAAAAACATCTTAACTATAAAACTTTCACCAGAACTTAGCAAACTTTTAAATATGATGTGAGCATCACTAGACAAAATGAAAAGTATTATAAAAGTAAAAAGGTTTTTTCCTCTTCTGTAATTTGTTATTTTTAGATAATATACAAAAAATTTTGGAGGTGTATTATAGTTAATTGAAGCTCCAAGTCCATACACTGATTTTTGTTTGTACCTTTACAGTTTGTTCAAATGCATATATATGTAAATATGTTAGACACATGATATGACCGTAAATAAATAAAAAAGTGAGAAAATGTTTTCTACAGAGGATAACTACCCTAAAAAACACACACACATTTAGTTGAAGATTATATGAATAATACAAAAGAAAAATAATTTTAATATTATTTTAAAGGAATGCAAAATACTTGATTCATTTGTTTAAATGAAATTGAAAATATAAAACAATTTTAAAAATTCAAGTAAGAGTATAAACTCTAGGTCTGTGACCAGTTAAATGAAAAAACAATGAAATAAAAAGGGTGGAGGTAGAGGGGGTGGAAGAAATGTGAACAAAAAGAGAGACAGAAATAGACTGTGAAGGGTAGAGACAGAAAGTCAAGGAGAAATATGCACATATGAAAAAGAAACACAAACACAGAAAAAGAAAAACATTCAGAGAAAGTGTTGAGTGGCTAAAATTTTGTAGATTTTTAAAACTGTAATACATTTTTATAACTTTAGGCATACATAGATAAAATATTTCTTGGTGGTTGTCCTGAGGACAAGAAGATTACACTGAATTTAGGTCAGAATCTCTTTACTGTTGCCTCTAATAAGCAATGCACACAAACTTTCTGAGTTTCTGTTTCCTCACAAGTGAAATGAAGGTGTTCAGCAAGATGATGTCTAAAATTTGCTTTGTAACTCTATGATTCTATGAACCTGAAATTCTTTCTTTTATAATACTAGCACAGACATCACAAAAGGCATAAGCAGTAACAATGGGCATGATGATTAATGGCCAGAAGACTAGAAGTATAATGACATTTATCCTTTCAATATGGTACACTGTGGGTTAGTAGAAAGCACAATGGCCTGGCAATCAGGATAGTTCCCTGCTCGGTGGCTTCAGCCAGGTCTCTAGACTACTACTGTATAAGAGAAGAAGCCACTATTAGTGACTTCCAAGTTTTTCACTGATGGGCTACACAATCAGAAATTCTTAGGTATGGAGCCTCGATTAATTTAAGTATATGGTTAATTCTATAAAGCTTTAATTATGATGTATAAACTTATCCAAGCCTACCAACATGACAGTCCATTCTACAACAGAAGTAGCAGGCCAGGGGATATTAGTCCAGTAGTTTATGGGTACTAGCTAACTAGATATATAGCTCTGTCTCTCACCTAACTTCAACTTACACCTTAGGTTGGAAACCCAAACGGGACTAGGATAAAGGTACTCTGTGGGTCCACACTCCTTAATCTATAGCTCACATATTCTAACTGGAACATTTACCTTTAATAGTCAGCCAAAAGGGTACACTTAGCTCAAAGCAATGCCTCAGTGGCTTACTACCTTTATTACTTATCCTCTTTAGACCTCATTTTCCTAATTAGTATAATGAGAAGATCATAGGTTTTGAGCTTTAAATGTCTTAGAGGCCATTGAGTCCAACCTCCACATTTTATAGATGAAGAAACTGAAGCCAGGGAAGGTTAACTTGACCAAGGTCACATGACTAGTAAGTGGCTATAGAAACATTCAAATTCTAAGTTAATGCTTTATGTACTGAGGCAGCTACTTGGCCCCTAAGCCCCCTTCCAGCTCTAAATGTCATCACCTCTTCCTCCCCACCTAACCAAGGGTATACTTTCTCACAACTACAGACAGCATTGAAATGAACAGCGGGCACACACACTGAACACAATAGTAGAGAATGTACATATAGGGAACACATGTATCCTAAGCAATTCACATCTCTGTTAATTCAGAGCCCTAATTTGTTTTCTCTTCTTATGAAGTCTTCAAGCGGCTCCGTTTGGGCATAGCGTCTTTGCTAGGCACGTTGCTTATCCAGGCTTCTTAGGCTTGTCCTCCATAGCTCAATTCTCAAAAATCAGAGCTACCTTTCTCTTAACTCACTAAGCTCCTCTGTTATATATTGACTCACTGTGCCTGCTTTCTGAGTGGTTTGGTGTCTCATACTGCACAACTTTTTGTTGTTGTTCAGTTGTTTCTGTTACATCTGACTCTTCATGATCCCATTTGGGGTTTTCTTGGCAAAGATACTGGAATGGTTCACCATTTCCTTCTCCAGCTCATTTTATGGGTAAGAAAACTGAGACAAAAAGGGTTAAGTGATTTGCCCAGGATCACATAGCAAGTAAACTCATGAAAATGAATCTTCCTGACTTCAGGCCCAACACTATTCACTGTACCACCTAGCTACCCCTAGCTCCTATAAAAGACAGCATGGCTAATGACAGGAGAGAAGAGAGAAAGAAAACCCCTTTCTTTCATAAGTACGATGATTCTTTTTATTAACTGAGTTCTTCCATAGATGGTACTCTTTTCAATTGTCTGAGATCACTGTCCTCAAAATTTCTTCTGCTTTCTCTCCCTAGAGAGTACATTTTATTTTTTAAAGGATCGGTAGGGTCACTGCGGAACTTATAGTCAGTTGATGGTTATTTGGCCTCTAATTCCATGAACTTGACTGGAGAACTTATTCACACTTTGTAAAAGAGTATTCTAATCTACTCTCCTCCATCAGATACATTTTTTTAAAAATAATAATCCCAGGTTTGTGGCAAGTGAACCTAATGCTCCTACTAGCATGAATATTTATATGAGCCTATTGTCTGAAAAATATATGCATAGTTATATACAAAGTAATACTCAAGTACATTAGAGAAGTCAAAACAAAGTAGTATAGGCAATCTGAGAGACAGTAGGTCCTTAAGAACAATGGGAACAGTTCAGAGGCTTAATGGAATTAGTACCTGGGTTGGGTTTTAATGGATGGGTAAGACTTCAATAGTAAATAAAAGGAGGAAGAACATTTCAAGTAAGGAAATAGCATGAATACAGGTCACTGTTGTATGTGTTCAAGAAACAGCAGAAAGTATTGTTACATTATAGAGAAAGCTGTAGAAAGTAGAAACTAAAGCTTGAAAAGAAATGTGATGCCATACCATGGAAGGCTTCTGATGCCAGGCAAGGAGGTCTGGACTTTGAATAGCTAGGCAACAGGGAGCCACTAAAGATCCCTGAACCAAGGAGTGACATGACCATATGCATGTATGCATAATGAAGTGGTATGAAGGTGGGAGAGGTAGAAAAACCTTCAGAGGTGATGATCCTTTATACTGCTCAATCTTGATGGGATATCATCAGATGTGACAGTGGTTATAGGAAGGTGAGGACTGCAATGATGACTTCAGTTTTAAGCATTATCTCTTCACAAAGTATTACTTCTAATAGGATAAATTTAATCTATAATAAGTTTCTGCAGATGGAACAATGTTTTATTTTTATTTTTTCCTTCCAAATCCACTTACCCAGGTTCTTTTCGTTGACTTAGGGAACGATGCTACTTTCAACTTCTGCTTTACTTTTGTCATGATATTTTTATTGCATTTTGTTTCTACTTTCACATTTAACATGGAGAAGAGAAGATGGGAGAAACATAATTGCCTTCAATATCTGAAGGCCTGCCATGGGGAAGAGGGAATACCCTTGCTCACTTTGGCTGCAAAATCAGACAGAATCAGGAATAATGGGTAGACATTGCAAAGAAGCAGATTTAGGTTTCATGTATGGAAAAAACAAATTTCCTAACAATTAGAGTTCTCCAAAAGTGCTGAATTTTGAAAATTTAAATAGATCCCCTTTAATTGGAGTTTTTCATGCAAGAGCTGGATAATCACCTGTTGGATGTTTTGTAAAATAAATTTTCTTTCAAGTATAGGTTGGACTAGGTGGTCACTAGCATTATTCGATCCTGAAATTCTGTGATTCTATGATCTTTGTACTTCTATTTGTTTGTATTACAATAGGTCAGATTTACTTTTAATATACCCACCCCTAAATTGGGAAGTATATGCCTTAGGAAAATTTTAAAAATACTTTCCTCCTGCCTTACTATGATAATCTCAGAATTCTAGCAAGGCTTATTTAAAAAAAAAGTTTTCATTATTCCAATTGGACGCTCATATTTTTGTCAGAAAAATAGGAATTGCCATTCTGGAACAGACAGAGGGTATATCTAGTCTGGTGGCCAATGCCAGATGTTTCACTGAGAGGAATAAACCTCCCATAATACACCTAATTTCACAATACTATACCATGGGGGAGAATTTCTTCCTGACCCCATCTGGTGAGCAGCTTATGCCCTGAAGCATGAAGATTGATAGCTGTTGTAATTTTATCTTAGCTAGTGTACTGTAACTGCAGATGCTACTCTTACTCATATGAATGTCTAATTATCTTTAGGATCATTTTCTCTCAATCACATTCTGTGGCCTAGAGTTCCACAGGTTGAAAATATGGTTAATGCTTTAATGCTGCTCTGAAAATGGAATGAATGATTAATACGTTACTGTCTGGTTTTATTGAACAGAGGTCATCTGTTTCTTGAGAAATGGTCCTATTTATGCAACTGTGTTTGTGCACATCTTATAATGGTGTTTCAACTATATCTGTAAACTTTACTTCCCTCAAGGCCAATTGGTAGCTCCGTATATCCTACAAATGGCTTTGGCTATTTACCTGCTTTCCTTGGCAATTTTTCATACACATGAATGACTCTCTTTAGCACCAATTTTAGATTAAACGTCATTAATTACCAAAAATCCACACTACTGTAACAAATCAATTTTCCAAAATCATATTTCATATAGGGCCATTAGGACTATCAGGAACAGGGTAATTAACTTCACAATCTGAGTCATCTAATCATCATCTTGATTACTAATAATATTTGCATCTTGAAGGGATTTGAGCTTTCAATACAGCAAAGAGAATTAGGCTTTCAATTTCCACTTAAGACTTCATTATTGTTCAGAGGAACTTTTGTAATATCACCTGAATAGTCTTCCTGCCTCTAGTCTCTCTCCATTCTGGTGTTTCTTTAAAAGGGAGAGAATATGATCATGTCACCTCATTACTTAATGCTTCCTTATAGGTACCAAATAAAGTTTCAATTCCTTAGACTTGATGCTCAAAATACTCTTTAATCTGGTCCCAATTTCCTTTTGTAGCATTTATCTCTATTTTCCTTCATGTATCCTCTGTTCTTGTCAAAGTGGATTTCTCACCATTCCATAGATGAGGTTTCTATAACTGGGTTCAAAAAACCTTTCTTAATAAAAACAAGATAGGGAAAATATGGCTAGATAGTAGTTTGTCTAAGAAAGAATCAGATATTTTAGTAGAATCCAAACTCACAATGTATTAACCACATGACATGTAAGTTAAAAAAAAGAAGCAAATATGATCTTGGTATGTGCAAGGGAGAGAGGGCTTATAGGAAGAATAAGGAAGTGATAGGTTCATTGTACTCTGCCTTGGTCAGGTCACATCTAGACTGCTGTGTTCAGCTCTAGATGCCACAGTTTAAGGAAGGATTTTGATAAACTGAAGAACATCCAGAGGATGGAAACTAGAAGAGTGAAGGCTCTTGTGCCCATGCCTATAATAATCTATTGGAGAACCTTTGAAATGTTTGGAGAAGTGAAGACTCAAGTGGAATATAATAGCTTTTTTTAAGCAATTGAAAGACTATATTATGGAAGAGGGTTCAGGTGTATTCAACTTGGCCCCTAAGGAGATAAGTAGAGAAATGGGTAGAAGTTGGAAAGAAGAAAATTTGGGCTTCAGGCAGAAAAACTTCTAAAAAATTACAGCTATTCAATCATAGAATAGGCAGCCACAGGAGGTAGTGGATTCCTTCTCATTAGTGGTGTTCATGCATAAGTTGGATAATCACTTTTTAGGTCTATCATAGTGAGGATTATTTTTAAGGTATGGATTGGTTTTGATGACTGCTTAGGCCCCTTTCAGTTCTGAATTTCTAGACACCTGTATCACTGAAAGTCTTTAAGAAGAGCCAAAAAGACCATTTATCAATTGTTCTTATGGAGTATTTCCTCATCAGAAATGGGTTCTGAGGGTCCTTCCAACTCTTAGATTCTATGATTATAATTTTCCTTCTCTTATAAACCCCTGAAATTGTTGAAATCCTTTCCATCTTGACTCAATTAAAATTCTACATCTTTCATGAAGGTTCCTTATTTTCCAGTTGGAAATTATATCTGTAGCCTGGGAATTTGCACAGTATATTGTCCTCTCTTATAGAATTATTTCATTTCATATAATCATATTTTTTAGTTATACGTGCAATTTTCCCTGCTAGATTAGAAGATCTCTCAGAATTTTGTGTCTTATTTATCTTTATTTTTCAGCACTTTATGGTGATGAGGACAAGAGTACGGATGATGATGATGATGATGATGATGATGATAATGACAATGACAGGCAACATGGAGCAGTGATTGGATAAAGTGACAGACAGCCTTGAAGTCAGAATGACCTAGGTTTAAGTCCCATTTCTCACACTTACTGCTATGGGACCTTGGACTGGTCATTTAACTTCTCAATGTCTAGGCAATTTTCTAAAATTACAAGTTGTAGAAGAGATACTGATTTCCATTTGTAAGGATGTGGGGTTTCCTTACCTGATCTATATGAAGTAAAATAACACAAATAATAATGGGTAACATTTATTTAACATGTTAAAGTTTTCAAAGTGCTTATATACATTGTATCATATGATCTCAGAGTAGGTACTTAAAAGTTTATTGAATGTTTTGTTGAATGCAATGGAGAAATTATTTGGCAAAGTATTTCTTTAAGAATTATCTTGAAAGATCTAATTTTTCAGAAGTCTTTCAGGAGAAAGAAGTCACTCATACAAAGGATTAAGAAATACCTCATGTTTAGATAGGAGCTTAGGTGTGAGAGAAAATACCAAGAGATGCAGTTTAAGATGGAGTATATTACAAGCACTGGGGACAGTTCAAACTCAGGAGTTTATATCTGATCTTAGAAGTAGTCAATGGACTTTACTTAGTGAAAGTGAGAGGTGGAGGATGAAAGAGGGGAGATGACATGGTCAGATCTATAGTTTAGGAAATTGAATTTGATTTCTACGAAGAAGAAGGAATGGAATGAGGAGAGACTAGATTCAGTGAAAACAATTAAGAGGCTATTGCAATGGTCCAGGTGAGAGGTAATAAGGTCTTTAATTAGAGTGGTGGCTAGCTGGTGGAGAACAGAACATAGGAGAACAAAGTTATGAAAATAAGACTACACTAAGGCTAATGAGTAATCATCTCTAGAGGCATTTCCCCATCTCTTAAATTATGATATGATTAAATTGATTGACAAGCAGTAGAAAACTATTATGTGTAATATCTTTAATATTATCTTTGAAAACAAATGTAGTAGTTGATGTTCATTTTATTTTGAAATCATAAATTTTGTGACGTGTAAACAGTATATCAACTTTTAAAAAACTAAAGTACAGAATGCCTTTCTAAGTCACGGTCACTGGATTTTTTTAAATGGCAATATGTTGTATACCATGAGTCAGACACAATAAAAGAAAACTCAGCAGGTAATGAGGTGAGAAATGACAATGCTGAGATATAAAATCATAGATAAGAGAGTTCTCTGAAGGAAAAGGTAGAGGTCAGTATTAAAGATGGAATGCCTGAAGGGCTTGGAGAAAAACTAGATCTCCTTAAAATGGCAGTCTCAGAAACTATTAACAACTGGAGTGCCTAGGATCCTTAGTAATACCTATTGTCCACTGAAGCAAGAAAAAACTTGCTTATGCCAAGGGGAAGCCTCTAAATAGATCAGAGGAGTAAGAATCATCTTCTGTTCCCCTACCCTCTAACCACTAATTAAATTTAATGACAGCTTCATTTAACAAAAGGCGGGAAAACTCTCCAAAATGTTAATAGACTTTCAAAGTAAGAAATATATTTCATAACTAATGTATTCAAGTCAAGGACACATAGTTTCAAAATCAGATTTTTTTTAAAAGATTCAAATATTAGTGGTTAATTACTATGGAAAAGCTATATTTGTGTATTTTCCGTATTAATATTTTCTACAATTTGTTCATTGAGTCAAAATTTTCTGAACTTAATTTTTAAAAATCTTCTTAAAATTATTAACCTCAAATGTTCATTGTATGATAAACATACATTGAATACATTGAACACTGTTGTATTAGGTATATGAATTGTCACTGTGACTATCTAGTATTCTCAATCAAATAACTTAAAGGGAATTTTCCCCAAGGCCATTTATGTGACCATCTTTCTTCCTCCATTAATCTCTCACTTCGAAAATAAATGTATCCCCTTAGCCTTGCCTTCATTTTATTCGCATTACATTATTCTGAGTTCTATTATTTTATCAATGACATCATACCAGCCAATTTGTAGCTCTGAAATACAAGCTGTAGCATTGAAAATTGCCATTTTTAGGTAGGGGAAGGGGGAAAGGGAAAGGAGAGCAACAAGAAAATGGCTGGGACAAAATCTGCTTTCTTTTGGAAAGAATCAAAGAGATTTTATTGTTAAAGTTGTAAGACATTGACACTGCGGCTTAATGTATTGGTGGATTCATTTCTCTAACTTTATCCTCAGAGTATAGCTTGCCTGAACCTCATCGCTGAGGTAGACACTGTTAGCTAAGAAACTTAAGATTGATGTTAAGAATTTCAGGAACTTGATTGAATCCTGAAAGAAGGAATATCTTCATATTTAAAATACCTACTTTGTGTTTCTATCTTACTTAGCAGATTAGAAATTAATTGAGCCTTTTAAAAAGTAAATAGCAGGGGCAGCTAGGTGGTGCAGTGAGTAGAACACTGGCCCTGGAGTCAGGAGGACCCGAGTTCAAATCTGACCTCAGACACTTGACACATATACTAGCTGTGTGACCTTCGACTTAACCCCAATTGCCCTTCCCCCCCCAAAAAAAAAAACTAAAAAAAAAAAGAAAACTAAAAAAAAAAAGTAAATAGCAAATATTTGGGAACGTGTCCTCTTCTATGATACTTTGGCTCAATCATTTTTAATGGTGACTCAGAGGCACTGATTCTGGCTAGTACTGTGATTTGAGGCAGAATATGCTTTTTCTCTTTAATCTCTCCTACCATGCATAAAAATTGCTTCAATGTGTTTTCATTTCAACAAAAACTAGAATATATATGAATATACATGTATTCCAATACATGTATACATGAAGAATTATATATAGCATATGTAATTGTACAATCCTGAATATAGTTTAAAGGTTAAAATGGACGACAATTTGTTGAGCTTTGTCTAACCCACCATTTAGGAAGCTTACTTCCAATATAATCAGTCTTTATTTTCTCTTTATAAATATTTCTATCCATTCTCTCTTCAACGTATATCCAAGGAGAATGTCATATACAGCTGGCATTTGGGAAAGGGGGTATAAGTGGGAATTCCCCAGGTGTGCAGAGGTCATAGGTGCTACATGATTAGGGCATTAGATAATTAGGTGTAACTTAATAAATGCCTAAGTGCTATTCTTCCACACTTGCAATTTCTCATTGGTGTAACTATCTTGTAGTTTCTTATGTCATTACAGCCTACTTTTCAACAGGAGCATGTCTTAATATTGAGTGTATCAAATCTAATCCTACGGTTTATTGTGGGCAGCCCCAGTTGGTCTGTTCTGAGCTTTTCCCTCCTTTTTCTGGTGAATGGAAGTTGTATTCCTGCCCTGCTGGTGGCTTGAGTCACCTCAATTTGTTCTGGCAATCAGAGGCAGCTGCTTCATGTGAAAAGAGTGAGGACCACTGAACAGAGCATTAGGACTGACCTCAGACTGAATGTGAAGGGCTCGGCCCTTTCTGCTGGGCCAGTCAAGCATGTGCAAACAGATTTGCTGAAGTACAAAATGGTCCAGTGATTTAAAGCAAGTTTTCGTCTTTCTCTCTCTCTCTCTCTCTCTCTCTCTTTCTCTACCCTTTCAGAAATGAAACAGGATAGAGGACAGACTGGGTACAATCTTAGCAACATCTGTTGCCTTTCACTAGAGTCCTGGCTGAGGACAATATCTTTTCAAAAGGGGGCTGACATTTTGTTGAAAGAGGGGGAAAGCTCAAAGAGAGGATCATTTGAACATGTTTCCCAACACACACAGTTGGGTGCTTTTTTATGGCTGTGTCAGAATGTCTTTAAAGAAACTTTTCTCCCCTCCCTTTTCTGGTGAAGTTGTCAGAAAACAAATCTTCCCTCAATTAGTGCTTGATGCACTCTTATAGCAAAGAAGCAGTTACCGTCCTCCCCTTCAGCACCACACTCTTTGCTTTTATTCTCAATAACTAGTGTTTGACAGACCAAATCTTAAGCATAGTTAATCAGAAGTGTGAAGGAATTTATGCCTTGCATTGTTTCACATCTGTTACTTTCTAATTTTCTCATTAATTTAACTTTTATACTAAATACTGATAGCACTGAAGCATTCGTTAGCTTTTACTGCTTTTTTAAAAACATGATTGATAATTCACAAAGCTTTTTTTAAACATTTGGATTTTATAATATTCCTTCTTGCCTCTAATGCCGAATGCCCCATTGCAATAAACATTAATTTTAGTTGGTTCTTACATAGAAACAGTTACCTGATTTCTCTTTCAAAATGCTTTTTACAGGCAATTTTGTTCAGTCCAACCATGACATCCTTACATAAAAATGACAGATGAAGCAGCTGACTAACTGGTGGGTATTATTATTCTCTTGTAGGCATCTGCTTCTCCAAAAAGACAAAGCAAAACAAAACAAACATCATCTATTTCTTTCACTGACCTTAGGACTGAAGATGACCTGAAAATATTCAGCAGACTCCTTCCACCCCTTCACAATTCTACTGCCTCTCCAAAAAAGCAATCCAATTGCACAATAGCATGACTATAAAGTGAATTAAAACTTCATACCACTCTTTAATGGTTGTAACGTCATAAATCTTTCAGAAATAAAGAAGTATGTAAGTCTTCTCAGATCATAAAAGTAACTGCTATTAATGCACTATGGTACCTTGTTACTTATGTTAATTTACTTATGGAAATAGGTCAAAAGCCATATTTTGTCCATAAAGGGCTTAAGAAGTCCTTTAAACCGATTTGCTTAAAAAAAAAAGAAATTACTGAATTTCAAAATTAAAGTGTTAATTATTTAAATGATTCAGAAATAGATGAATCTTCATTTTATTGACATCCTTATTATAATCAAATTACACAAAAGTAGAAAAAGTATTAAAATATCCTGTGTAACTTATTGTCCAGTATGTCAAACAGCTGAACTCAAATGAGAAGACAATAAGCATGTACCTTGAAGAGTACACACAAAAAGACAGGGAACATATGCTATAATTAATCAACCCTTAAAAAGTCCTGTTATCACATAGAAGGCTTAGAATCATTCAGTATTTTTCTTTAGTAGAACTGTTCCCATTTTGCTTTTTTCCTCCTCATGGTTGGATCCACGTGTTAAATTCCTTCTATTGAGCTTGAATAGCCTTGGTAGGATACATAAAATGAGGAAAAGGTAGAAATCCATGTGTTTATTTACTCAGGCACAATAGTTTAGTGAAAACTAGGTGGCACAGTAGATAGAGTGCTGTACTTATTACTAGGAAGAGCTGGATTCAAATTCTGATGTAGACACCTAACTATCTGTGTGACCTTAGGCAAGTCACTTAAACTCTGTGAGTCTCTGTTTCTTTATCCCTAAAACAGGGATAATATTAACACCTACCTTGCAGGTTTGCTATGAAGACCAAATAAAAGAATATATGTAAAGTACTTACAAACCTTAAAATGCTATACAAATCATAGTTTTATATATACGTGTGTGTGTGTGTGTGTGTATTCTGAGATGTGTCCCATCAAGAGACATCATTTCTCAAATAAGTATGTTGACAACTTTAGTACAGAATGAATGGTGCTAATGTTACCATTCCCTTTGAATAAAAATAGCATATTGTCTTCATAGTATTCAAAAATATCGCTACACACATGAATGACAGTAGCTTAAAACGCCAATCTGTAGCCTTGTGTCATTTTCATACTTAGGGCTTATGTAGTCTATCCCCTAGCAAATGACTGTGTACCACTGTTTCTAACACATCTGCCAGTTCAAGTCAAAAGCTGCAAGCAATGACAGCTCCAAAGGAGTTATGGGATTTCTACAATAATCTCTATGTGCCAACTGTCAGCAGGCAGTGGTGATGCCATATTGCTTGATGTGTACTTTGGTGAGTTTTGCTGACTTTCTTGTGGTGACTTTTCTGGAAACTACTTAGGTAGTCTACATCCTATGTATATTCCAATCTGGTGGAGTTGTGTTCCAGTGAGCAGAATTTCAATGCTAATGAGCTGGTTACAATTTAGGATCTTGTTGATACTCTAATTTTGCAATATAATTTAATCTATAGGCTCAGGTGTTTTTTGATTTGAGGTTGTTTAAAAGTTTTAGTGATAAGATAGAGTTAGAAGTGGCAGGTCCAATGATGAATCATCTAGTAGTAATTCCATCCTAACAGAAATTTACAGTTTGATATATTGTTTATAAGTCATTGTAATTCACAGATTCTTCATGACTGTGTCAAGTATTTTCTTTGTCATCTTAGTTTAGTGGTCTGTTGGCTTTAAGGCAGTGTTGTAAAGTAGAGTCATGGATTTGGACTTAGAAAATCTGGGTTCAAATCCTACCTTTGATACTTATTAACTGTATGACTTGTCATTTGATTCCTAGGATTAGTAAACTAAGACAGAGAAAGTATTTCCTGTAAAAGCAGATTTATATTTAGGCCATGCAGATCACAAGGTTGTATTGAAGTCATTTTACTAAAAGTTTCTATTTAACACTAATGAAAGAGTTTCCATCTCTCCATTTCAAATTTTGATTTTCATATGTTTGCCTTAAAAAGAGTCAATACATCATATCTCACTTATTTTGATTCTTTAAAAGTGCATTTTAGTATTTCAGCTGTAGGAACATAAGGAAATTTTAAGGACAAGATTTAGGATGTTTCTATTTACATCCAGCTGAGAAAAACAGAAACCAACTTTCAGCTGCATAGTTCTGCAGGAAAAAAAAAATGAACAAAGGACATAAAGATAGAAATAACTTATCAAAATGTAATGTGTCTAGTAAGCACTAAGTAGATAAATGATAAAGGCATTATTAAATAAATAAATGTCGTTTGAAGCAAAAGAGAGTGAAGTTTGTACTTCTCTTCATTAATTATTTAAATCAATCCTTACAAAGAATTTAAATGAATCAATATTAGTCATTAGAGAAACACACATCAATAGGAATATTTATACCTCTATATTTGTTACAAAACACTTTCTAAACAGTAATCCCACATAATAATGTGTTGTTCCAGTCATTCTACCTATAATGCAAAAGGTCCAAGTAGGAGAAAACAGTGCTAGACTTGAAGTCAAGAGGGACATGAGTTCAAATGCTGCTCCCAACTCCTAACAGCTGTGTGATCATGGGCAAGTTACTTAACTTCATGGACTTCAGTTTCCTCATTTGTAAAAAGCCATTAATTCTTACCTCACAGTCTTCTTACGCTATATAACTGTCATCTTTTATTAAGTAATGCAAGTATTATCACTAACATGCATATGAAGAAACTAAGGGTGAATGATTTGTCTATAATTACAAATCCAGGAAATATCCAAGTTGCAACTTGAACCCAAGGCTTCTTATTCTGAGTCCAGTACTGTTTCCACCATAGCATGCATAATGATGGCAGCCATGATTTAATGTAGAAATAAAATACTTTTAAATGTGGTCTAAAAAAAGAGGGGGCATGGTTTAAAGAACAAAGGTCAGAGAGCTGCATTTTGTGGAGAGTCTATAATGAAATGACTTAATGAAATCAAAGTAAAAAAAAACCTGGAAAAATGTCTGAAATATAAAGGCTGAAACTTGGCTCAGAAAGAAAACAGAAATGCCTTCTTTAGAATTGGAAATAAAAGAAAACAGTTCACAGAGTAAAAAATCATTTGTATTTTAAAGAAGCTAAAGTGACAAGAATAAGTAGCATCAGATCACAAATGCTTTTCTAATTTCTTTTACACTAAGTAATCTAAATTTACAAGGTTTTTTTATCTCATTTCGCTTGTTGGTAAAATCATACCTACACTTAGAGTTCATTGTGAATACGTTCTCTATTCCAAGAAATTCATTTCCGTGGTAGATACTTTTCTTTACTAATTTTGAGGGAAAAGAAGGAACACTCTGTGTCTTGAAGTGTATAGGCCATGGCTTTGTATGGCTTTAACTTGTAACAAAATAAATAAACTGGATGTTTCCTATGTGAGGAGGGCTTCTGTTGGAGCCTCACGGCAGGATGCACATGTACAGAGAGTAATGGAATGCTTGGCTTTCCAAAGAGGTACCATAGAATATAAACAGATCCTTTCTGTCTACTGCTTTTAATTATTAGCTAAAGCATGAAGAATTCAGGGTCTGGTTTAGAAATAATGTTAAGGGGTTCCCTCTTGTACCTTGATGAGAACTTACTCTTTCTAACACAAAAACTATTCCTTAACCTCTAGCTTCTAAATAACTCATATCATTATAAAAGCCAGTATATAATAGATATTAAGTGACTGTAAGATTGATTATATTTTATATTCAAAAAAAATCTGGCTATTTTTTTAACCTGCCTAAAAAGTATGAACAAAGTCAGCAAAATACTTGATGTATCAAACTAGAATATTAAAAAAAAATTTCATGCTCCCTTCCCCTACATTTTCTTCATTTCATTCAGTAATGACAATGAACCCAGGCAAATATCGTCAGTCACCCTTTCTGACTTTCTTGGATTACATTTTATTGTATTTCTCAAACTGTAGGAACATGTTTAAATTTTAAAAGCCTTTTTGTGTTGGGAGTTTCTAACAAATAACATTTATATTTTCAATTAGATTTGTGGAGGCCTTATTTACTCTTCTAAATCTGAATTTAGGCCCTGAAGTACTTGGAGAAAAAAAAATCAAGTGATGAGGAAACTGAAATAACAATTCATTAAGATACTAAGTTTAAACTATTTTCATAGCCTACAATTGAACTGTGGTCAATCTGTGAACTATTCTGAATTTTGCCTCATAACACAGAAAGCCCTCTAAGTTTTACAGTAAAGGTCCAGCATCAGTAATTGTTATGCCGAGAGCCTGAATAATTTGCAGCATGCTATTACAATTTTAATGACAACAATGTTAGAAAGACTTTTCAATTGTCCTTGCCCAGTCTGAAGGGTTTAAGAAAAATACTTTCATGGTTTTTTCCTTTGTTTTTTTTTTTTTTGACATTGTGTATTTTCCCCCTTTGGTCAAGGCCAGCCAAAACATCAAATAAAAATGTGAATGAAGTTAGGGCCAATGTTCAATTTCCATTTCTTAAGAATATTAGATTATGTAAATCAGAGAGATTTAAAATGAAAATGTAAAATCATTACTTCTACATATCTTTGCTCTTTTGAGAAATACCAGAGTGTTTGCACAAGAAATTCTGGATTTTAGCTCTTGCCAGGTGACTCAAAGCTGCCATATAGTTAAAATGAGGGAAGTTTAAAATGCTTTGGAGGTGTTTTTCTTTTTTTAATGAGCCATTGAGTTAAGTTATTTCTACATATAATATAAATTATATAAAATTCTAGATAAATTCCAGGTATTATTATTAGTAACGTTATTGGTATGTAAGTTATTGTCATAAGTTGGATGCTTTATGAAGCTTACTATGTCAAGATAGTAATGTGTGATCGTGGTGCCAGGAAAGAGTACTGGAGCTGTAATAAGGAGAGACCTAGGTTTGAATCATTTCTCTGATCCTTGCTAGCTGTGAGAAAACAAGCTTAAGTCACTTAACTTTTCTTGACCTTAATTTCTTCATTCACAAAATGGGAATAAATTTACCTTAAGTAGTATATAATCTTAGAGTCGTATGGATCAAATGGGAAAATGTATGTGAGGTTCTTTGTAAATCTTGAAGAAGCACAGCTGAAGAGAATAATACAGGTATTAGTAGTAGTAAATTATCTAGGCCTGACAGTTCACATCTGTAATCCCAGCTACCAGGGAGGTTGTCACTGGTGGATCTCTTGAACTCTGGAGTTCTGCACTGCAGGGGACTACTAGGCTAATCAAGTGTCTACAGTAAGTTCAGCATTAATATGGTGATCCTCTGGCAGAGGGGTTCACATCTTTGGGAGGGAGTCACTAGGTTGCCTAAGAAGGGGTGAATTTATCAAGGTTGGAAACAGGGAAGGTCAAAGTTCCTGTACTAATCAGTAATGGTACTGGGCTCCTAAGTAGCTCTTAAACTTCCAGCCCTGTTGATAGGGAGATTGTGCAGTTAAGATCCATAGGACTCTAGGAGTATATACTACCTATTTCTGTAGTTAAAACAAACAAACAAACAAAAAACAAATAGTATGTTAGAGAGTTCTCACACACACATTATTTTCTTAAGTATCCTTTAGGTAAGTTTTCTTATGAATATATAATATAATAAAGCCTTTACTATATAACAATATTGTATTGACTGACCATTTCCACTCAAAAATATTCCTATATGAAGTTTATACATTTCACAGTTATGTTTCCCTTATGTGTAGAAAATGTTTATATTCATTCTCAAATATATTTTGAATGGTATACCTAATTTAATTTTTATTGACTATGATCTTTGTTATGGATGATTCCTTTTAATATATGTCAAAAAGAAAATAATCCTTCACAATGTCCCAAGCTTCTTGGATACAAGCTTCTTGGATAATCAAAATATGAGAAAGGAAAGTAGGATTACTTTCTACATTAAAGCCCATGATTGCTCAAAGGCATGATGCAAACCATACTGTTAAAGTAACATAAACCTTTCAGAATAGGGTTTTTTAAATATTTACTCAAATCTGGCCTTTCTCAGCAATTCACCTTTCCAGGTAATTTTCTCCTTTCAGCACTCTTTTGCATTGGAGTTCTGACCAAACTTTCCCTTGTTCAAGCCAAAGAAAGAATGAATCAAGTGCCCTAGGAGTTGTGTTCCTGGCTCCACAAAGCAAAAGGAACATCTTTGCCCTTGTATACATAAAAATTTTATGCATGGAAGAAGAAAAACATATGTACATATATGCATATGAATATATGAGTACAAATGTTTATAGTATGTGTGTACACACACATATATACATACACACAGACATACAAGCCTTAATTTAATGAAAAAGTAGTCATTTCATCCGAAGGTTTTATTTGGCATATGTTATCAACAATGCCATACTTCATTGTTTGGGATCTATTAGTATGTAACATTTAATAAGAAGTCAACATTATTGCTTTGATCTTTTAAAAGCTTTTGTGGAAAAAAGCTATAAACAAGAAGACAGGGATGTTCTAGGCTTATCATTTCTGACAGTTCTTCTGATATGAGCAAATATTTTAAAAGTAATTTGTGTTCTCCCTATTCTATACCTGAAGAAAATATGATTTTAACCATCTGCACATTGGTAGCATCATATACCATTTAAGTGAATAAGCATTCCTTTAACTTTGGGTAATGGCATATCCACATCACATGACTCTTCTACTTGCTCTTAGTATTCAGAAAAAATAATGTTGAGAAAAATAAAATTTAACAGGAATTGATTAGAGGCTGTCTGCTGTAGTGGAGAGAGAGCTGGACTCAGCTTAAGGACTCTCTGGGTTCTAGTTTCATCTCTGGAAATTACTGGCTGGCAAAGTGACCCTGGGCAAGTCACTTATCTCCCCCGGGCCCATGGAAACTCTTTAAAATTATAAGGTTCTGAGGGTGCTATTTGGAATTAGTGGAGAAAGTTTCTCATTCCCTATACCAATGAAACATATGTAAAGAACAATTTTCTTTTAAAGGAAATTATACTTCTATTTTAAAACATTAACTTATGGCTATCAAACCAGGATCAGGCATTCAGAGACATATGAAAGAGCGTCTAAAGGCCTGTCTGCAAATTGAGTTGATGATAGTAGCTGATATATCACACTTGATATACATTCATACTCTTAGGAGCACTACCACAGATTCTTCAACTCTGCTTTCCAATTCCATTGCATATTATTTTATAGCCATCTCTCTTCTGTGAATGGGTTTTTTCTTAATGACTTGGGGTAGGAATAAGGGTACCAGCAATCTAAAGGCTGAGACAGTTCCTTTTGCAACATAGGCTCATAATGGAAAAGCTTCAGAGAACCCTTTCATCAAGGAATCTCAGTTCTCTGATCCCAAATTGCTAAGAATTTGGTGCAATTACACTGTGGAGAATAGAGGCATCCTTAAAGGACTGTTGCTCTCCTCACCTGAAAGTATCCTTAAGGAGATCTTTTAGACTCTATTAAGCATCCCTTCATTTCCTAAGCATTTCCGTTGAAGCACAAAAATCTGCAGGGCCCTTTTATTTGAAAGGCATACCCTCCATGCAAGTGCCACCACATACAAAGGGAAGCTCTGAACAGTTTGGGGATGAAAAGGAAGCCCTTGAGAAAATCATTGAAATGCAGTAAATGCCATGCTGGATCAGTCCATGAGCCCTGTTGTCAATAAGCCCCAAGGGGTGTGCTATGAGAAAGAGGTACCGTAATGTGAGAGATAAGATAATAGCTCAATTTGTGTAACAATTTGTATCTCAGTTATTTATAAATTGGACATAGTTCTTTATGAATCCACTGTTATAACACTGCTTGATATAAAATCTGTTTGGCTTTTAAGTCCTTCATAAATTGGCCCCTTCTTACTTTTCTAGTCTTCTTATACTTTATTCCTCTCATGCACTTAAATTCTAGTGAAACTGGCTTCCTTTCTGCTCCTCACACAGGACAATCCATCTCCTGACTCAACAAATTTTTATTGGCTGTCCTTCATGCCTGGAATTCTATCTCCCTATTCCCTGGTTCCTTCAGGACCCAGCTAAAATGCCATCTTCTGGAAGAAACCTTTCCCAGTCCCTCTTAAAACTAGCAACTTCCTTCTGAAATTATCTTCAATTTATCCTGTGTATCTTGTTTGCATGTAGATGTTTGCTTGTGGTCTCCCCCATTAGACTATGAGCAACTTGAGGGCAGAGGCCAGATTTTTTTTTTTTTGCTTTCTTTGTATCCTCAGAGCTTAGCACAGTTATTAGCGTACAGTAAGTGCTTAAAAAATGTTTATTGACTCTTGAGGTAATGAGTTCCATTAGTAGACCTGCTGTCATCAATCAATCATTAAGCATTTATTAATCCACTACTATGTGACAAGTGCTAGAGATAAGGAAAAAAAGCAAAAATGAAACATTCTCTTCCCCAAAGAATTTACCTTCTGTTAAGGAAGAAAAATCGAAGATCAGATCAGAGTTGTCAAATACACAGCCTGCAGACACTTGACTGGCAACATTCCTGAGTGGCCTGAACCAGATTAAAATGTAATTGGGAAATACTTAACAAAACAAACAGAAATACAACAAAAAAAAGTGGATGACATTCACATGTAGTTTTCTAAGTCAATATGGGTACACAAGGGATCCTTATTTATGGTGCAGCAGTCCCCATTTTTATTTGAGTTAGACCCTACTGCATAAAGCAAGCTAGAATCCAAATCAGTGCAACATGTAGGATGCTTACTAAGGTGGTATGGAGGGGGGCCAAGAAATGTAGTACTTGCCTCATACCCCCCAAAACAAGTAATATCCTTGAGGTAAGTTTTTTTTGTTGTTGTTGTTCAGTGGCTTTTCAGTTGTGTTTGACTCTTCATGACCCCATCTGGGGTTTTCTTAGCAAAGATACTGGAGAGGTTTGTCATTTCCTTCTCCAGCTCATTTTACAGATGAGGAAACTGAGGCAAACAGGGTTAAATGTCTTGCCCAGGGTCACACTGCTAGTGAAAGTGTCTGTGGCTAGATTTGAACTCAGGGAAATGAGTCTTCCTGACTCCAGGCCTGGCACTCTATCCACTGCGCCACCTGGATGCTCCCTGAGATAAGATACTGCAGCTTTATTTTTTATCTTTGTATAACTAGCACCTAACTTAATGCAGGGCCATCTCCAGTCATCTTGATCTGTATCTTGCTATTGGACCCAGATGGCTTCGGAGGAGAAAGTGAGGCTGGTGACTTTGCATAGACCATCTCACTCAAATCCAATTCACTTGCAAGTTATTGCATTACTTCCTGATGTCATGGTTCTCTTCAGGAACCAAGGACAAACCACCTGTGAGTAGTCCAAGCTGCCCCACTAGGGATCCAAGTTCCAGTTGAACAATGCAGCTTCTTCCTTTCTTCCTTCCTTTTTCCCTTCCCTTCCTCTCCCTCTGTCCACATAGGGTATCAAACCCTTACCTGTGAGTGCTCTGCCTCGGGGAAAGTAATTTTGATGGCTGAAGCCTGGCAAGATATTTTGGGACTTACAAGATAGATTTCTTTCTTAAAGACCATGCCTTAAACCCAATTCACTCTGGCTCTCCTTGATTGGCCATCAATGGGTCCCAGCCCAAGCCCCACTTAGTGGTCATTGTTTGGGTCCTGATGGCTCAGAATGAATGTAAATAGTAATTGTTTCTGTTTTGGTCAGAAACCCTGAGGGTCTTCCCTTCCAGGATTGATTTTTTTTTTATTAGGTAAAAGGGGCCATTCCTTGGCTCATTTCTTACCTAGCCTTAATCACTGAATGGGCATTGCTTCAGTCAAGGCCAAGGTCTCCCATTGCATCTGGGCCATCTCTAGTCATCAGGATCTATATCCTGCCACTGGACCCAGATGGCTCCAGAAAAGAAAGTGAGGATGGTGACTTTGCACAGCCCTCTCTCACTTAAATCCAATTCACTTGCAAGTCATGGCATCACCTTCCTGATGTCAAGGACAAACAGCAATAACAACCTAGTATAGTGCCTGGCACATCTTGGGTACTTAATAGGTGCTTGTTGTTTGATCATTGATAATTCCTATAAATGCTCTGCAAACCTTAAAGTACTATATGATTTTTAATTATTACTGTGGAAGCATAGTATAGTGAATTTGCACTTGGAGCTAGGAGATCAGGATTTGAATCAAGTCTTACTTACTAGCTGCGTGTCCACTGATAAATCATTTAAGCTTTCAAAAATCTCAGTTTCTTGATTTTTTTAAATGGGGATAAAACTTAAGATTACCTACTTGATGGGTCCATAGTGCTTTGGAAATTTTAAAATGCTATAAATATATATATATATATGTATATGTGTGTGTGTGTGTGTGTGTGTATATATATATATATATACACATACACATATACAGTGTGATACTTTTGTGATACACAAATGTATAATGTTGCTTATATACAAAAACTCTTTTCTATGGAACCAGTCTTCACCAGATGAAATGTGGTAATGAATGTGAAAATTCTTTGAAACAAATAAAGTACTATTCAAATTTAAAATGTTACTGTTAGTATCTACATATTTTTATTGGAAAAAGAAAGTTCAGAACATAGATGACCGAGCTGGTGAGTAGCCTGCCTTTAATCAGTGTTTCTACCTTGTCGTTATGTTCCACATGTTTGTATTTCTATTGCAAGTCTTTCCAGCAAAACATATCACCAACAGTCAGAATCAAAAGGTTAGCTCTCAAATATAAGGGACAGTATTTCCTGTTTACCTTAATTAAAGGTATTAAGGGGAAAACCTAAAATACTAATATTTTATTACCAAAGGAAGCTAAGTGGCCCAGTAGTAAAGCATTGGGCCTTAAGTCGGGAAGACCGGAGTTTAAATCTGGCCTCAGATACTAATTGTGTGACCCTGGGCAAGTCACTTAACCTGTTTGTGCCTGTGTTTCCTTAACAGTAAAATGGAGATAATAGTACCTAACTCTCAGGGCAGTTGCAAGGATGAGATCAGATGGTATTTGTAAAGCACTTAGCATGGTGCCTGTGTGACACATGGAAAGTTCCTGAGAAATAGCTTCTGGGTAATAAATAATCAGTTTTATTAATTATGGCTATTAGATAATTAACAAAATGATGATCATTTGCCTTTCTCTTGTAAACCAAAGATGAATCACAGAGGCCACTCAATGCTTGCTGTACCCTGGAAGAGTAGGTGTTCCCCCGACAGGCAGAAATCAACTCTGACTAGTTAGCAATTTTGAAAGAATGAATATTATAAAGATAGGTGAGTCCATTCTAATAAAGGGCTGGGGTGATTATGTTACTTTTACTCATTTCCATTCAGACTACCCCCACCTCAGACAATCTAGACTAAGTGATCTACCTCCACCCAAACCTGCCTGATTATAACACAAAGGGCCAGAATTCACCTCTCTTCTTAAGATTTTCTAGTTGGGTGGGGTCCCACGCAAGATAAAAAGGCTTGTACCTGAGGATTTCAATAATCTTGTCTATCAGCAAAGTCCTCCCTGAGACTGGCTGAATAACCTACAGGGATTTATTTTTGAGTGAGCAAATAGAAAGAGAAAACCTTAATCTCTATTAATAATTGGTTATTAATATAAGAGAAATAAAATAGTCATTTCTCTCACCTGGCACATAACAAGTACTTAATAAATATTTGTTTCCTTTCCTCCTTCCTTCCTTCTTCTCCAGTATAGTAGGACTTTACTGGGCCCTCAATATGCCTTGGCTATTGAGTGCAAATTCTGAGTAAGAGACATAACCAAAGGATTATCAATTCTGGTGGTCCTTACAAGGATGAGAAGTAGCATAACATAATAGAAGGAGCATTGGATTTGGAGTCAAATACCAGGTTCAAATCCTACCTCTTTCATTCCCTATTTGACTTTGGGAAAGTCATTTAACTTCTCAGGGCTATTTTCCTTATCTGTAATATGAAGGGGTTGGATTAATGAATTTTAATCTCCCTTCCAGCTCCAAATCTCAGATCTTATGATCTCCAAGGTCTTTTCCAGTACATAAATCCATTGAATCCATAGCTCTTCCAACTCTCTGTTTTATGCTTCTATCATAAGTGATTCTGCTTTCTACTATATAGTTGAGAATGAACTAAAAAGAGAAAAATAATTTAAAAATGAAACTTTTGAGAATTGAAAGCAACAGATAAAATATTTGATTTGCATGTGGTATTACATACCACAAAGGCTCATGTGTTTCTTTTGAAGTGAGTGAAAAAATCATTACTGTTTGCCAGAGGAGCAATGCTAGAAAGTAAACTTTCAAATGACCAAAAAAAACTGAATGAAAGAACCATAGATATATAACAATATGCGAATGTGTACATGGCCTTTATTATCATTCCATAGAATCTGAGACCTGAAAGAAGACCTAGAAATGATTTAGTCCAATACTCTTGTTTTTGCAAATAAGAAAACTGAGGCCAGGTAAAGTTAAGTGACTTGGTTAAGGCTGAGATTGAAATTCAGGTGTCCTGTTTCCCAGTCACAGGTTCTTTTCACTACAGTACTGCATCCTCCCCTCTGGAAAATCCTTATGAAGTCTATTACTGAGAGTAATTTTAGTGGACTGAAGAATGAAACCATAGGAAAGGAGGTAGTATCTGTCTTCAGATAGACCTGAACTTGAAATGACCCTGCCCAGGCAGTACAAGGATAGCTATGGCATGAAAAGACCTGGACAATATAGTGGCACAATTACTCAGCCTCTGCAAAGGTTTCCAAATAAGCAGGTTTCTTTTGATATTTCCTGTGATGAACATGAACCAATAAACTGATACTGTTTATGTTATCTACAGTTTAGATGGAGCTGATTATTGGTAACATAAAAAATTCTGATTCCTAATCATGATACCATTTCATTTTTTAAGCAAAAGGAATAAAACAATCAGTCTATAATCTTTACTAAATACACTTCTTCCAGCAATGTACTAGTTATTATGTCATATACAGAAGTAGAATCAATCAGTCATTTTTAAGTGTCTCCTATGTGTAAGGCCCCATGTTAGGCACTGGGGATGTGAAGACAAAAATAAAACTGTTCCTACTCTCAGGGGGCTTACAGTCTATCAGGGAAGATATGTGTGCATGTGTACAAAATAAATACAAAATAAATGAGGTAATTTCTGGGTAGAGGGAACACACTGAAGACATGATCCATGCCCCTAAGGAGCTGTATCTAGTTTTGGAGATAAAATGTGAATACATAGAATAACTAGAGAACTATAAGGACCAGTTTGTATGGGACATTCTATGTTGTTGCTATTCAGTCATATCTAACACTTTGTGACCCCATTTGGCAAAGATACTGGAGTGGTCTGCTACTTCCTTCTCTAGCTCATTTTTACAGATGAGGAAACTGAGGTTAGGTGACATGCCCCAGGTCACACAACTACTAAGTGTCTGAGACTGACTTTGAAGTCAGGTCCTTCTGACTCCAAGGCCAGCACTCTATCTACTTCATCACCCCAGAAAAGGGAAAGATAAGAATGGTCTCAAGGAGGTAGGTCTTTAGTCAAAAATCAATGATTTTAGCATTGCAAGGGTTATAAAAGATGATCTAGTTCAAACCTGGCATTTTACAGATGAGAATGCTGAGATCCAGAGTGACTCACCAAGGTCATATATTAAGTAGTTAGCAGATACTGAATCCAGGTTTTCTAATACCAAATCTAATGTTTTTCCCTCCCTCTGGTATGCCACACTGACTCCAAGGTCTGTTAAAAGACCCAGAGATTACTGGTGCCTGATTGAGATTTGAGTAGTATAGGGTAAAAATAACACATTATGTTTTAGACACTATGGATTTGAGGTGATAATACCAATCCAAATAAAAATATGCTGTAGGCCCCTTGAGATACAGAGGTGAAGAAACCTGGAATTGTGGATGTTGTTATCATGAGTCATGAACCGAGTATATGTTTGCTGACTGGTTCTGGTGAAATTGGATTTTATTCTTGCCTTGTAGGGAAGGAGAGAGAGGGAGGAAGAGAAGGGGGAGTAGGGAGAGGGGGAGAGGGAGAGAGGGAGAGGAAGGGAGAGAGAGAGAGAGAGAGAGAGAGAGAGAGATTCTAAGGTCCATTGGTAGGAGTATAAGAATAATGGGCACAATGAAAAATTCCGCCTTGTTAGAGATAACAGGTTCCCTAGGATTTAAAACTAGAAGGAACCTTAGATATCAACTTACTTAATCCTCCTTTCCTTTCCTTTGGTTTCAGATAAGGAAACTGAGGTCCATTTCCCTAAAGGTCATGAATGAACTAAAGATGAGAACATGAATTCAAACCTAGGTCCTCTAATTACAGCTACACCTTCCACTCCCCCACTCCCCCCAAACTCACATGCCCCCATTACAGGATGCTGAACTGTTGGGAATATACTACATATCCCATTAGTTGGAAAGGCAAAATAAAAATTTATCTTCTAGCATACATATTTGGTCAATATGTCTTATTTCGCCCTTATCACAGAAGATTCAGCTCTCCACTTGGACCCCGGGATTGAATCAAGTAATGGAAGAGTGAAAGTAAAGCGAACCCAATTTGAGGCTGCTTGCTGTAAATAAAATGCCCACATATGCCCTCACTTTTCAAAGGTCTTTGGCATCCCACCGGGAATAAATTACATACCCTGCAAGTTTTTACACTGGCAAATCCAACAGGGAGGTTTCAACAAGCTTTGAATGTGGAACTAGGGCAGGCTGAGGAGATTGAAAGGGCAAAACTATAAAGCAAGAAAACTGTAAGTTCTGATTAGTTTTATGACTTTGCCTTCATGTCTCCGGAACTCAATTGATCATGGATTCTATGACAGGCTAACGGGTGGAGGGAAGGGGGAAATTAGGGGTGTGTGTGTGTGTGTGTGTGTGTGTGTGTGTGTGTGAAGAAATTCTTAAACTCTCTCCTCCAGCTTGCTGCTTTTCAAATGCAAATATCTCGCCAAGAAATGGATTGGCTGCAGCCCCCCCTCTTTTAAACCCTCGTCCTGATTTTTATGCAAAGGAATCCATCTGTATAGATTCCATCAAAAGGCAGGAGGAGGGTGCGTGCATGTGTACATCTGTGTGTATGTGTGTGTGTGTGTGTGTGTGTGTGTGTGTGTATGTGCGCGCGCGAGCGTGCACTGACAGGGTGGTTTCCTTTTTGAATTCCTTTTCCACAGCCACCATTGGGTCTTCGGGAGGTACAAAAAGTCTCAGTGCCTCCTCTGGCCGGCTTCAGATAGAACTGAGAGCGGGCGCCAGGCGGTGAACCTCCTCTCTGGGCTGCTCTTCCTTCCCCCACCCTTCCTCTTGCGCTCTCCCTTTCCCTTTCCCTCTCCCTAGTGGAACAAACCCTCTCTCCGTACCTCTTGCCTATGAGAAACGGTTGGGCAAGACCGCGAGAGCTCCCTCCGTGCATCGCCGGCTTCTGTGCTTGCAGCGCCGGGGAGAGGAGCGGGTTCCCTCCGCTAGCCGCCCACTCCGCATCGCGCCCGGACTAGCTCCAGCTTCTTGTGAATAGCGGGAGGGAGGCAAAGAGGGAGGGAAAAAAGAGGAGAGGAAGAGAGGAGAGAGGGAGGGAGGCAGTGAGCGAACGAGCGACCGCGCAGGCTGGGGTGGGAGGGAGGGAGTTCTCCGCAGTCTGCTCGCCCAGCGAGCGAGCTCCGGGGGAGCCCTCCGCCTCCACTGGATGCGCCCGCCGCGCAGTGTGATGTGATTGGAGGGAGGGAGCCCCCTGTGCCGAGCGGTCCAGAGCACAGACTCGTTGCTGGGCGATGCAAGTTCATCCCGGAGCTAAGAGAGGCTTAGGCACATGTTTGAGAGCTGCCCGCGAGTTCTTTGCTGATGAGAGTCTGTATCCATTTGGATTAAAATACTCACGCCGCTTGTGACTAACACCGGAGGGGGTACAACAAAATACCAGGTAAGAGAACTGGCATTCATTCTTCTTTGAGGTATAGGTTTGGAGCCTCTGTTATTTTTAATGTCCTTTCAGCCTTCTCCAAGTATTGCCAGCCTCCGAACAGGAGGAGCAAAGGAGGCTAGAATTCATTTGCAATTAGCTTTCGAATTCAAAAGTTATTGCTCTTTGATATGGAATGCTTCTATTGAAAACACGATATGCATATGGAAAGAACAGGTTACTATCTTGGAAGCCTTTGGAAAAATACACCAGATGTGACGTTTGAAGTAGTTCCGAATAAGAGGAAATGCCCAAAGACTCTTCGGTCAGTCAGTCAACAAGAATTTAGATGAAGCCTTAGACACAAGGAAGTCTGGACAGTTCTTCACACTTGAAGAGGGGTGGGGGGAATTAAGAACGCCCGCGTTCCTCTGCCACCTCACTGGTGCCTGTAAAGCTCAGTCTTTCTATTCAACACCAATCCTGTGTGGAGTTGTTGGGTTGAGGGTAAAAGGTTTTACTGTTGCAAGATAGATCTTCTTTTTCTTTCCCCCACCCCCTTTTAAACTATAGGTGTCAAAAATGTTTTACAATTCGAAAATGTGAAACAAGCCACATAAGGCTTTATTTCTGTAATTAGTATTCAACTGATAAGGTTGGCTCTGCAGTGCTTTAGCCTTTGATTAGTGACCTCCTCCCCCTCCACTATGTTGTATGTTGGGTGTATACCCAGGCATCATGCTTCTTTGATTTCAATTTGTCTGACGCTTAGTTCGCTTTCCATACTGGCTGAAGTCCTAAGTACTCGGTGCTACAATTTGAATGACAGAGAAAGAACCAATTGACTCTCAGAAGACCTTTCATACCCTTTTGTTGTCTTATGTACAGTTCAGGTGAGTAAGGGGTAGAGGCAAGTTCACATTAGTGGGAAAATGGATTAACTACCTTGGAAGGAGGGCCAGGGGACAGGATTAGCAAAGCCTTTTGGATTCTGCAAATTGAACCCAGTATATATACTTTAATCCTTTGCCATTGCAAGAAAAAAAGCTCCTTATTTATAAACAACTTATCAAGTGAAAGGAAAGACTCGAAAGAAAAAAACATGTGCTTCATAATCCCTTTGACAAGACAGATTTCACTGTCCTCTTTTATATGAAAGTAAATAATCAGACTTTGGAAGCAAACAAATGATGACATAGAAAAATACTGTGACCTAAAAGCAAATTTTATCTTGTCCCCTAACCTACTCATAAGATACAGGGACATTTACTTTTTCGAGACTTAACTATAACTCATTTCTTGTTCCTTGCAGAGAATACTTTTTTGTTGTTGTTTTTCTCTGAAAGGAATTTTATAAGCACTGTTAGTAATAGCCATGTATGCATTGCAGGTGTAAATCAGATGAACACCATTAAAATCAAACAAACAAACACAACTGAACCTTGTTTTTAGAGTTGAATGGATCAAGAATTTTCAGGGTTAATTAAAAAAAAAAACTAAAACAGTAGTTATTTTTATCAGGTTACTGCCTGGAATGCCTGGACAGTGTGAAGGTTGTTGGGAAGACAGGCTGAGGAAAATAATTTAGTGGTGCCTAATTAAAAGTATGTGTTTAAGTGCTATTTGTAACTTCACCTGGATACCAAACATGACTTCCTGCTTAATAGTCCTTGTTTTGACTTTGTGTTTATTCTCGAACTTTGCCTTATTGACTCTCCTGTGTAGGAGAACTCCCGATGGCTATTTTTTCCTTTTTTCTTTTTAGGGGTATTGGGAATAAGATGAATTAAAATGAAAACTCACCCAGGAAGAAATGAAGCAGAATGAAAACTGGCAACTTTTGTAGCAGTGAGAATAAGGGGAAAAAAAGAAAAACCAAGAAAAGTGAAAGCCTTATTTCTGTTAGTATTTAATGTGGAAGCAGACAGCTGAAGCAATTAGGTTAATATCCAAAGTTAATAGTCTTATTTCGTATGGCATGTTGAAAGTGTGCTGATGGGGGAAAAAATACACGCAAAAAAAAAAAAAACCAAACCAAAAACCCAAACAAACCAACAATCAGTGTGCAGGCCATCTTCCCTGCTAAAATCTATTAAGGTTTGCAGCTTTAATAAAAGGGCATTGTGCCCTTACAATGTAACATATTATTGTAATTAAGGGCTGCTATAGGTCATTAGAACTTTGTTAACAATCAGCTGACAGCCATACAACTCTTTCAAGTTTACTTTTATTGATTTAATAGCACAGAGCTTTTACCTTTTCTTATAAAAGGGTAATTGTAAAGCATCTGTATTACTGCAATTTACCCTTGAATTGACTGGAGTCTTTAGTGGCCAATGAAGAAGGGAATGCTGCACACTGAGTTGGCTTCTGTTCATCCTTCCTATGTATAAATATCTACAATCTGTCTTTTTTAGGTGTGTGTGCGTGCATGCATTTCTTTTCACTTCCCTGCTTATTTGTACATTATATAGCATTTTAGTTTACTTGATAGCAAAGTCAAAAAAGCCTTCATATAATCCATGATGAAGAAAAGTGAGCCCTGCTTGTGCTGAGTCAAATAATGCCTTAAGCAAATCTTTTAAACATCTTTTACAAGGTGCTAAACACATAAATTGTTTCTCTCTATAGTGGATAGTTATTGCTGAGTGGCCTCAACTCTCTTGGGCTCTCCAAGGTTTTAAATTGACTGTTGTAGCAGCTTGCTTATATGTAAAATCACTATGAGCTGGGCAAATACCTGTTTTTTTTTTCACTTGATTGGCAGACTTCAGAGCTTTCTATTACATTATCTTTGTCAGTGGCTTCTGAGTCAAGTCACTTTCTTTACTTGATTATCCAAGGTTTGTGCGTGAACGCCTCCGTGTAGACATTGAGAATTGCTTTTGTCATTAAGAATCAGTTGGTTTTAGATGGGGGTAATATCAAATAGGGCTGAACTGAGCACTGAAGAGGAAGGCATGTGAGCCAAGGACTCTTACGTGACAGTCTTTGACAAGCCTAGCACATTCAGTGATGAGTAGCAATACACGAGTGCCTCCTCTGGGATTTTAGAGGTTCTGCAGGAAGATACCCCTAATAATTTCTCCCTCTTGGTGTGCTATGAGACTGCACTGCCAAGATAGCCAATGCAAATGAGTTTGTAGGGACGTAGGCAAACTCTCTTGTTTCAGAATTGTTACCAAAGCTTGCTTTGGGGAGCACTGCTTTACTGTTATTCTATAAATAGATCAGGTTAAAATGATACATTTAAAGTCATATAAATCACATCTGATATAATGTGAAGGCCAGGGTAAATTTTGAAAAGTATATTACTGTGTATACATGCTCTCACAACATCTAAGAAAAAAAATCTTACACTAAAATAGACTTCAGCATTGCAATATTACATAATTAACTCTGAAGCACTCTGGGCTACTTCAGAATTGTTACTTTATTTTCTCTTTATGGCATATGGGATCCGTTTAGTTAATTGCTACCTATTCTTCCATTTCCTTGTTAAACCCATTAATTCAAGATAGAGGACATTTGTAGTTAACTTAGAGGGGCACTATAATCAATTTGGAGAAGTTTTCATTCCGTGTTTGATAACCAGATGCACACTACAGGCGAAGTACTTCATTTACAGGGACCCTGCCTGAATATTTAGGCCAGTTAACTGTGGGAGATTGTGGTCTGTAGTTGTAAATGTTATCTTGCCCAGGGAGCTAATGGATTTGATCACAGTTCCTTGACTTGAGAAATCACAATTAGAGGGTCCTAGCCTCACTATTTAAAATAATAATAATAATAATAATAATAATAACTTTGTCTTTGAAGAAGGAAGATGGGGACACATATCTTATTATAGTTCTTGAAAATACTTAGAAGATTTAGTGGTCTCTTCAAAGAAATATTCTTAAGGAGAATAAATCTGAAAGTATTGTAGCCATACACATAGGGATGTCAGGAAGGTTGGAAGTTATAGCAACAAAATTTCCAATTAGAGTTCTTACTTTATTTTTTACCGAATAATATCCTTAATACAAATATTTTATTCTTTTAAGTGATATTGCCCTAGGCTTGACGGTCTGATTCTAAGGTACTCAGGGTGGCATAGATCAAGTTTTAGTGGTATTAGTTAATTACAGAATACCACCTTATAGAAGGAACCTATTTTATTAACATACTAAAGGCATAGAAAGAAAATAATGGATCATTTTGTACTATTGATCCAGGGAACGCAGTACCTGCTACTTGGCATTGTTAAAGTGGCGCTTTAAGGAATGCTTTCAGTTGTGTCGGAGGTTATGGTTAACCACTAGCTATTGCTGTTGTTCAAAGAAGCTAGGGCTTAGGGAGAGAGAAACTGAAAAGGAAGAAAAAGTAAACTTGAACTCCTGAAAATTACACACACACACACACACACACACACACACACACACACACACACACACACACACACACACACACACACCCACCACCCTCAAGGGATTTCTCCATTCTCTCAGGGGAGGTACAGAAAAGGTACCAAGAGAAAATACTGAGGTATGAAAAATTTGAATATTTACTTCCTTGACCCTCACAGAACTACCAAGAAAAAAAGTAGATTTCTCTTGGTCACAAAGATTGACCCATTTAAAACTAGCCTTATTTAAAATCTTGTATTCAGTTAATGTTTCAGATCCATCCCTATCTTGAAGAGTGGCCTTCTGAGTACCTTTGTCCATTCTCCTTATTATAAGCCCTCAGGAATCCGTATGCCACTGCCCTATCCAATGGGGGAAGAAAAATACCTTATTACTTTTCCTTTCTGTCTCATAAATCCTGGCCTCATCCACAGTGTCAGTTTGTGGTCATAGGGAATCACCTACAAATAGGGCTTTTACCTTCTGAAATTCCCCCTTGCTGTCAACTCCCATCCACCTAAACCCTGTGGTTCCCAGCCTCCTTTATGCCCCTGATGATGTTATACTTCCTAAATATGTCTTCCTCCTGCCCTCATTTGTTTCTGTATTCAAGATAGTATTAATTGTGTCAGGAGACTGTGTGCAATAATAACAAGATCTTTGAATGAAAAAAGAGAAGACCTGGGTTCTAGGCCTAGTTCTGCCACTACTTCATTGTATGACCTTAGGCAAGTAATGTTTTCCCTGGGCCTTTATTTTCTCATGTGTCAAATGTAGGGGTGGAACTATTCTAATGTCATATGCCTCTTCTAGCTCTGATGTACAATTAAAAATTGATTTGGGTTAAAAAATGTTATATATGGAAGACAGGTGATCTCTCTGATATCCTGTCTTGATATAAATCATCCTTATTAAAACACCTGTGTAAATCCGTGTTGCATTCAAGTCAATCTGTAACAGGTGGAAACTATCTTGAGGAAAACCTAGTGATAATTACTAGTTTTGAAGGAAAAACTATGAAGTGTTTCAGAAGGCATTATTCTTTATTCCTGGACTACCTGAAGTAAGTTCACTTTCAACTAGATGGTTAAGAGAGGGTGACTTTTAGGAAGGACACTTAAATATCCAAAGGAGGACAGATAGGATTGTGAAAGGCCTCAAGGTCATGCAATATAAAAATTGGTTGAAAGAACTCACCTGGAGGAAAAGAAGGCTTGATGTGATATAATAGCCTCTGAGTATTTGAAGTTCAGTCATGTGGAAAAGAGATGGGATACTGGAAAGAGTGCTGGATATGCTGTGAGAGGACCTAGGTTCAAGTTCTGACCCGAGCACTTTTTTATCTGTGGTCTGGTACTTTCTATTTTGGTAAAGCCATGCAACTTCTCTTAGACTCAGTTTTCTCACTTGTAAATTCAGGAAGTTAGACTAGATTAACTCTGAGGTTCCTTCAAAAGCTTAAATCTGTGATCCTTGGACTCTAAGGGCAGAATTAGGAGCAATCAGAAAAGCCTCCTATCTACCCAAAAGTGTAATGAGCTGACTTTGAAGGTTAGTAGGTTTTTTCCTCTATGCAAGTCTTCATGAAAAGGTGAGGTGGCTTGGTTGGTTGGCTTTTTCAGCTCTAGTTTGGTATTGATGGCTTTTGAGGATTTTTTTTTGACTCTTAGATTCTATGACTACAGAAAATAAAATGAATTTTTCATCAGACTAAGCAAGAAAAAGTTTGATAGTACAATATACATGTAAAAAGGAATAATACAATTTTTAAATTTTGTAACATTTTGTCAAAATGTCCACTGTCCCAGTTAAACTTAAGGAATGTATTTTAATATGAGAACACGTGTGTGTTGTGTATATATCCATATACACAGAAATATATGTATATAGATACATTTCACTGTAAGTAATTATCAAATTTTTTTTCTAGGGTAGATCAAAACTGTTCGACATTGAAACAATTTTTGAAATGACTGTACCTTACCAATAGCATGTCTCTCCCCCACCCCCACCCCTTTTTAGAGTTGTGGTTTCTCCAGCTATAATGTTTTATAGATTAGTCAGTGAAATGTCTAAGAGAATATAAGCAAGATTCAGGAGATATTCAATAGTCAACCTTTATGGATTTTTTTTTTCTGATTCTTGTAGATCATTCTATAAAGAACACTTTTCTGAATCGGCATTTTATTCCTCTACTTTGTTTCCTGGAAAATGGAAATGTTAAAGCCAGTGATTATAGAATTCATTTATGGGATGATGTGATTACTGTTCTACCTGGCATTGTTCCCTTTCACTAAAATAAGAAATGAAAAAAAATCTCATCTCTGAAAAGAAAGAATTGGTGCTTTAAAGTCAGTTTGAAAAAAGAATAATCAACTGACCGGTCAGTTGTATTAGCTAATTATCTTTTGAACAGTTACAGATGATGATGGCTCAAGGCATTTAAGATTGCACAATCAGCTATATTTTGTTCATTATTTAAAGTGATAGAGGCAACTGGGCATTATACCTGAGGTAGCCATTTGGGTACTTACATTTGGGTAGGTAAAGTATATTTTAACTCACCTTTTCAAAGTTAAAAAGAGTAAGAGATTGCCTTGAATAATGCACTATAAGTCAATCGTGTTGTCTCTAGAAAGCATATAGAATAGTGCGTTCTCCCCCCAGAACGAAAATGTATTTATTAATTTACGATTATCAGGCTTCTAATCACCATTTGAAGTCCTTACCTTGGATTATTTGTAAATTTCTAATAAGTCAATTATTTTGGTTTATTCAGAATGTTGTCTTGAATTTGGAAGGATTTTAGCTTTATACCAGCAACTCAGCAGCTTCTATGTATGCTGAAAAATAAAAACAATTTTAGTTATTGGAAGTATTTGTTCATTATTTTTAAGTGTGAACAAAACATTTAGTTACAAGTGTGATGGGTACTTAATCTGATTTTTAAAATGGTTTCATAGAGATGCTAAGTAGGGCAGAAAAGCTGAGAAAATTTTAAAATAATGAATTAGTTCAGATAAAATAATATTATCTATTAAGGATAAATGAATAATAAACCATTTACTTGGAAATAATGTGTTGCCACTTAGCTGAACAAAAATAATTGGAACAGTGAGACAGCATGATAAAGTGATTTCAGACTAGATAAATAACAGCGATTCTGTGTATACTGCCTGACTGCTTTCCCTAATTTTTTCCTTCATTTTGGATTATTCTGTTTAACATTTGGGTTGTGTTATGCCCGATGTTTCATGTATAAGATTTCAGTTTTGTGCTATGTGTAATAAGGCAGTATGGGATGACCACAACTCTCTGTATGGTGATATCTCATACATTTTCAGGTGTGGAAAGATACATTTTGAAAGAATATTGTAATAAACATTAAAGAAACCTTAGCTTTTAAATGTCAGTGCCTAGTAACTCATTTTTCGGCGCTGATCAAAGAAGATTGTATTTCAAAGTAATTATTAGACCAATAGCTAGTCTCACAATGTCTTTCAAAAAAGCTGTCATTGACTATATACTTTTCTTTGCCACAAAGCAGCTAATTTCCATTTTAAAAAAATGTTTCTTGTCTGAATTTTCTATCCCCTAAACTCAAGCTACTCCTATTTATTTTTGGAAGTCATAATACTACATATTTGTAACTGTCTTCTCCTGACATGTATGTATTGATGTCACCTTAAAATGTGTACCAATACACCTTTTGAAGCATCCACTGTTTTCTGAACTAGAAATAGGGAACATGACAGACAGCCAAAAGCTAACTATTCTGTGTTCTCCGTGAAAGAAGGATTGTCATACTAGGCAGGATGAGCTGTGCTCACCCTGTTTATTCTGAAGAACTGTCTATCTAGTTAATAGCACACATTTACAGAGTACTTTAAGGTTTACAAAGTGTTTGCCTTAGCACAGCTCTTTAAAGTGAGTAGTGTAAACATTATTATTTATATTTTACAGATAATGGAACTGAGGCTCAGAAAAAATGTATAATAATTTATTAATGTTCAGGTCCCTACTAAGGGGGGTTGAGAAGTGGAATTGAAGCAAAAATCTCTTGACTCCAGATGCACTATTCTTCCATTATCCTATGCTGCCTCTGCATCATTAGCCTCATCATTGCAGCATTAAGGGTGAGGAGAGTGGACAAACGAGGCCTACAGGGGTAAGGTCTAACTTAGAAAAGTTAAGAATAAGGAGGAAAAACAGGGTTATTGTTGGGAGGCAGGAAATTGGCAGTCTCTGCAAATACTCCATATTCCAACACCATGCATTTTCACTGGCTGTCCCCTGTGCCTAGAAATCTCTTTTTTACTTGCCTCCATAGGCCTCTTCCTTCAAGTCTCAGCTAAAATCCTACCTTCTGCAAGAAGCCCTTCCCTGACCCTCTTAATGCTACCACCTTCTCTCTGCAATTTATTCTGTATATATCCTGTTCGTGGGCAGCTAGGTGGCACAATAGATAGAGTGCAGGGCCTGGAATCAGGAAGATTCATCTTCCTGAATTTTATTTGGCCTCAGACACTTACTAGCTGTGTGACTCTGGGCAAGTCACTTAAAACTGTTTGTCTCAGTTCCTCTTCTATAAAATAAGCTGGAGAAGGAAATGGCAAACCACTCCAGTATCTTTGCTAAGGAAACTCCAACTGCATTCAAGAAGAGTCAGACAAGACTAAAACAATTGAACAGCAACAACATCCTGTTTGTAATTAGCTGTTTGCACATTGTCTCCCCTTCCCACCCCTCCCCCCCCTCCCCGCCCCAGTTAGATTGTTGGCTACTTGAATTCAGGGATTGTTTTTTGGCTTCTTTGTATCCCCAGTGTTCAGCATAGTATGGAGCACCCAGTAGGCCTTTAATAAATGCTTATTGACTTGATTTCAAATGCATAATCCAACAGGACTTGACCAGCACCCACTGGACCTTTGCTAATGTGCTTTTGTGTATAAATTTTTTTTAATCTCTCCCTCTCTCGCCTTCCCTCCCTCCCTCCCCGCCTTATTTATTTTTGCATGCTTGACTGCTGCAAAATGCCAAGTATAGAGGATCCTCAGACTGGTTGATATTTTAAATACAAAGAATGGATGGGAGAATATACATATATATGTATGTTTACGTACACACATATTTTTCTTTTTAAGATCCTTAGTGTATAAAATAGAAGACATTGAATTGGTCTTCATACTTTTACTGATTTCCTTTAAGATTTAAAAGTGAGTAAAGAAAGATGGGCTGGTTGGTTTATGAAGTCAAAGAATACCTTTTAGCCAAAAACATCTTTCCCTCCAACTTGGGATTTGTGATAGTATGGTCATATAAATTGCTGTCTAAATAAGGGTAGCTAAACCAATATGATCAAGTCAAATAGCATTTTAACAATCCCCAGTTTGCTATTTGGTTATACTGCTTTTTGGCTTTGTACAAGTAAATTCTACAAAGGTTCATGCAGAGGTAATTATCATGCTTATTCAGGGATGGGAACTGTATTTATCCACTTATCTATAAATGAAAACTCACTGTGATCTTGAAGGACAGAGGAGGATCCTTAAAATCTCTCTATTTCCTTGTAGATCCCTGTGATAGCTCACATAAGGGAGTATAGAATTGACTCCCAGATATTCACTATATACTTTATTTGATTATTTTAAATTTAATGAAAGTGTGTTGAGATTTGTTGTTTTATTGAAATTACCAAGAAAGATTATCCTAGATGCTTTATGTATGAAAAGAAAAGAGATACAGACTCTTGGTGGTGCTAAGAGGAAGACAAGATTGGAATTTTGACCATTTTAAGGTTCATGTCTTTTGCTATATTTTCTTGTTCTGGTGCTTCTCCTTCCATCATCAGTGGGAATAGATTGTAAAATCACTTCAGAAACACTGCAAAGTTTAGAAGGGACCCAAGAGAACATCTAATCTGGCCCCTAATTGATTTTTGTAAGCTGATAGTGAGGGAGAAGTTTCAGATTGTCTCTAAGATCCATTTCAGCCTTAAATGTCATCATGATCCTATAACCTCTCCTTCTGTATCTGTACAGTTTCTTCATTGGCCTCCATGGTTCCTTTTTTTTCCCTAAACTCTTATGAATATTATCTAGATTTTTTTTTTAGTAAATACTATATAGATATAATAGGCTAACAGAACTGGGGAATCACAGAATATTTTAGAGCTACAGGAAACTTTGGAGATCTAGTAAACATTGTTCCTTATTTATAAAAATGAGACAAAGGCCTCAGGTGAGTTAAGTGACTTGATTATGGTCAGTTAGCTGGTTAGTGGCAGACCTGTAATTAAACCTGGATCTTAAGTCCAATTCAATTAAACAGTTCAAATATTTATTAATATTGTGTGCTACGGTGTAAAGAGTGCTAGATTTGTAGTCAAAGGGCCTATGTTCATATCCTAGCTCTGACTGTTCAACCTTGGGTAAGTCACTTAATACTTGTAGACTTCAGTTTGTTCAGTTATAAAATGAGGGAATTGGACTAGGTGATCTGTAAATCAGTTCATTTATTAAGCACTGTGTATGTTGTAGGAGGTATGCCAAGTGTTGTGAGGTTCTGTTTAGCTGGAATCTTTTCTGCTATCTGCAGAAGAGTTTACTAGATAGTGGAGAATATACAAAGCTTTTGTAAAAAATCACGTACCCCTCTCACATGGAAATTATAATTAAATGTAAGGAATTTGACACACAAAGAAATAACGATAATACAAAATATGATAAATATATGAGAAGCACCGTATGTGGTCCAAGGGAGGAAAAAAAGCAGGAAGGAAGGTAATCATTCTGTTATACTCAGCCCAGGTCAGGACAAATCTGGACTAGTTTGCCCTGTTTTAGATGTCACATTTTAGAAAAAAACATTGCTAAATTGGTGTTCAGAATAGGTAACCAAGGTAATGAGAGACCTAGAAAGTGTACTATATTTGGGAAGAAGAAGAGAAGATCAAGTTGGGAGACTGGGAGGGATATGATGTAGTCTGTACGTTGTACCTGGAAGGTTAGAGAAAGGCTGATAAAGGGGTGGTCCATCTACATTTTAGGCAGTGGGTGAAAATCACCGGTATATGGTTGGATGGAAGAGAGAAGGAGGCAGCCCAGGTAAGATAAACTTCAGATGTAGGAAAGCAAAGAAAATGGTATGGAGAAGGTCAGCATGTCTAGAATGTGTGTTGTGCTGGAGCCAATTCATACCATGAGTTGATTGTTAAATTTTCATTGTGAGCACTTATATCTTGGGAATCTGCAAACCCTACATATCAGGGCTGGATTTATACTTTGTTGATTTCTAGACTTTAAAAAGTGATAGAGGAAGTGTTAATTAAAGAAAATTCAGATTAAACTTAAAGTGTGTCCCGTGTGTGGTTGGTTGTTTTGGGGTTTGGTTTTTTTTTTTTTTTTGAGAATCAGTAGTTAAACATTTATCAGCATATGTCTGCCTGGAACATATACTATATGAGCTTTCTGAGAATGAAGTCTGTTTCATCTTTGTATTTCTAGCACCTAGCACAACATAGGCACTACTAGATGTTATGTTTGCTTTTGAATTAATACGTTTCTGACAGCTAGGTCTATTATGCCTTGGACCATAACAGAGTCAGGAAGACCTAAGTTCAAATTTGGCTTCAGACACAAGCTGAGTAACCCTGTGCAAGTCACTGAACTTCTAACAGCCATAGTTTCTTCACCTGTAAAATGTGACTAAAAATGGTGTCCACCTCCTAGGTTTGTTGTGAGGTTAAAATTTGTAGAATTCATGGTAAACCATAAAGTACTTTTATATATTATATAGATGTATAAAATCTATTGAGGTAGTCTAGATGGATGATAATGAGGATCTGTAGTAAGGCAATAGCAATAGGAATAGAATGAGTGAATGAAAAAGCATTTATTAAATGCTTATGTGCTAAGTGCCAGGGATATAAATAGGTAAGTGAAATAGTTCCTGCTCTCAAGGAGCTTACCTTTTAATTCAGGGGGATAATTTATAAAGTTGCTGTAGAATAGTGGTCCTAACGGTCTTGCTGCAGGGCAGATGGCAAGTCCTAGTAGTCCCAAACGAGCAGCTTCAAGGTAGATAGCCTGGCATGCATACAGTTCATTGGTATGTCAGATCAGATACTTGAAGGTCTGGAGCACATAGTGGCATAGCAGATTGTATGCCCAGTGGACCAGACAAGGGAATTAAATGTCCCAGTGCCCCTCCATCTGACTGTAAGGACTAGACTCATGTTCTTCCAAGGTGAGCATGGCTGCCCTTTAATGGTAGGGGAGGCAAAGAATGTAGGAGCCTTGCTCAATATTATTGAAAATGGGCCTGAGGGTTGGAGGTAGAGCAGGGACTCCAGTTTTCCTTCTTCATTGGTGAGGGGTGGAAACAGTTACCATCTAGCCATGAGGGGGAGAAGGGAGAGGAACACTGGCAGCAAGTTTCGGGGTGGAGGAGAGAGAGCTTTCCACAGAAGCTATTCTACTAGCCCTGGATGGTATCTGTGGTAGTGGGTGATGTATATAAAAGATAGGAAGCAATAGATAAGAAACATAATGCAGAATGGAATTGACAAGAATTGCCTACTGACTAAATGTAGAAATGAGGGAGAGAAAAGAGTCAAAGGTAATATCAAGGTTTTGAATATGGGTAACTGCGTGAATAGTTGTGCCACTGTCAGAAATAGGACAATCAAAAGAAAAAATCAGGTTTAGTATGGAACATACCTTGCATTTATTCCTAATCAGTGAACAGATTTAGTGGATTCATGTATTTCCCTAACATATATGTGTGTGTGTATATATATATATATATATATATATATATATGGTCTTTAAGGTTATACTTATTATCGAATAGGTGACCTAGGGGAAAATATTTAAAATGTTATGAAGAATTCATTTTTTTTCTTTCTGTTGGGAATCTGTAGGGAAGAAGGTAAGCCTCTGACCTCAACAAGAGCTTGAGGAAATAGTATTTCTCTACTTTGGAAATGCCCATGAGTAGGTAAAGAATTTGGGTAAAACATTTTATTCTATATTGTAAGATGTTGCAGGAGTAAATGTGATAAAGGCAGAGGAGTAGGCTGTGCAGTTGTAAAATTTGCCTTCTTCTTCCAGACAAAACATACCAATGTGGAGAATTAATATTTCACAAGTAAAGCCCTATATTAGAAGTGTGGTTTTCTGGCAAAGCCTTCTGTAAGTCACAGTCTGGATGGCAATTGTCATTCCACCCCAAGGATCAAAATTTACCGCCATGCCTTCTTTTACCAATAGGCATAGGTTTCCCTCAAAGGGCAAAGCCCTTCTGGGTAAGTCACAGATTGGATGTTGTTACTTCTTCAAAGGCTTCTCCAGGAGTGAGTGCCTAACTCACCAAGAGTCAAATGCTTCCCTGTTTGTCTCTCACTTAACCATGGTAGCCATAAGACCAGTGATTATTCTTTCCTTCTATAGAATATACCTCTTCACCAGAAGAACTAACCATTATAGGATTATGTACAACTGAAAGGGACCTTAGGATCTTTTGTCCAAATGTCACATTTTGCAGAGGAGGAAACTGAGGCCCAGAGAATTTACTTGTTCCAAGTCTCATAGATAGTAAATGGCAGAACTAGGATTTTGACCTCTGGATCCATGATATCAAGTTCAATTTTCCTTCTAGCATACCACAAAACCTCTTTCTGTGTGTATATAGCATAACATTCCTACTTTATTACCTACTGAGCCCACTGGAACTCTGAGTTCAGCATTATAAATTTATCAGTCTTTCTACCACATCATACTGCCCCTGTGAATAAAAACATGTTTTGAACCTTCATCACTGTTCTGCTAAAGTTTAAACACACACGCGCGCACACACACACACACACACACACACACACACACATACACCTACACACACACACACACACACAATTGTCATCAAACATTTAAGCATTAAAGTCTAAAAAATTCCATGGAGAGAGAAGAGGCTAAAATGGAAGGAATACCATCTCACTACTTTTGGAAGGAACATTTAAAATCTCCTGTGACACTTTAATAAACCAATGCTTCCTCTACATTTTCTCTCTTCTTTTTTCTACCTTGTTCCAACCTCCAGATTAGTTATTAGTTATTATTAGTATATTAGTTATACAAGCATTTATTAAGTACTTACTATGCCAGGCACAGGTTAGTAGTGCTTGAGAGTGTTGGGAATGGCAGTATTTAGAACAATTTGGGATTGGACATTTTAGTTTTATAGTGTTTTCCTCCCTCCTTCAGATCTTTAGATTCTTTACTGGTTCTATATGAAGTTACTAATGAGGTGTAGTCTCTCCAAAGATAAAGATAAGATACTAAGGTATCCATTGCTGCACATCCTTTGGGATTCTTTGTCTATTTCTTCCCATGAATTTTGCAAAAAAGGATCTGCATAACATGCTACTTCTTTTAGCTTTACATGGTTATGAGTGAAGCACATGCGTCGTCCATCTGTTGTTCCTCACTGTCACTCATCCATCTCTCTGATGACGCACTTTATACTGTTTCTTCTGTCTAACTCTTCATTTCTAGTATATTGGAGCCTGCTCATATTTACTATGTGTTTCTCAGTTGGGTGCTATTTGGGTGACAGAACATTAATTCTCTCAACACCTTTGTAATCCATGATTGCATATGGTACATTGTAATTAAAATGTCAGATTTTTCAGATGGAAAACTTGAACTACAAGTGTGAAAAAACCTTAAATAGGTTTTAACATTACTCTTACCGGGTTCTACATTGCTCTCAAACCTATCCCCATCTAGCTAGAGTTCATTCTCTCTCGAAATTACTTGGTGTTCATTTTTTTATATGTTATGAATGTATTTATAAATGTACATGTTTTCTTTCTCAATATAATCAAGCTCCTTGAGTGAAGAGACTGCTTTGATTTTGTTCTGTATCCTTATTCTTAGCATAGCACCCGGCATATAGCATATATGCTTAACGCATCCTTGTTAATTTCAATGAAAAACATTTCTTGCTGGCTTCCATTGTCCACTTGTCATCAACCTTTATGTTTTGATAGTGTATCAAGAGGCAATGTAGTATGTCATAACCAATCCTGGACTAGCTGTCTGAAGACCTAAGTTTTAGTCTCTAGCCATCTGATTTTGGGTAAGCCATTTAATCTCCATGAATCTCAGCTTCCTTATTTGCAAAATCAGAATATTTACCTGTCTTGCAAAAGGTCTATCCAAGGAACATAGCATAAAAGTAGTGAAAAGTTTATATACAGGAAGAAATCTTGCAATTAGGAGTGGTAATCAAAATAGAATTCTAATTCACTCCTAAAATCTAAAACCAAGGTTATTAGTGCAAGCATCATAAATTTCCTAAAATTTGTTTCTGCATAAAAACAGTTAACCACATCTGTGTTACTTCTGACTGGTAGTTAATCGGTAGCTAGTCTTTGATCAAAGGATCATTGATTTAGAATCAGAAGAGAATTTAGGGATTATCTAATCCAACCACTTCAGTTTTACAGATGTGGTAACTGGGGTCCAGAAAGGTGGTGTGTAAAGAGCTTATTTCATTGGGGAGAAAAAACATATACAGAATTTGTAAGATGCAAGATAAAGAGTAAATGGAAGGTAGCCTTAGAGGGTAAGATGCAGGGTCATGGGAAGGGCCTTTTTCAAGAAGTGGTACTTGTGCAGACAATTCAAGGAAGCCAAGTTCTAAGAGGTCGTGACTAGGAGCAAGAATATTCCAGTCATGGTGGATAGCCAGTGAAAAGGCACTGAGATGGGAAATAAAATATTATGTAAAAAGACTAGGATCTAGGCTAGTATGCCTGGATAATAGAGTGCTTAGATGAGCAGTAGTGTGTTCATGTGTTAGAAGATTGGAAAAATAGGAAGGAGCCAGCCAGATTACTTAGAGCTTTAAATAACAAACAGGGAAGTTTACTATTTTTTCCTAGAGGAAAGAGGAGTTTATTGAGTAGGGGGTGAGATAGTCAGACCTATAATTTAAGAAAATCACTTTGGCACCCATATGGAGGTTAAATTGGAATGGAGAGAGAGTTGAGGCAGGGAGTATACTTAAAAAGAGGGGTTATGAAACCCTGAACTCAAGTGAATATTACTAAATTATATTTCCTTGTCTGCAAACTGTTTAAAAACAGAACACTTAATTCTACATATGATGTGACCAGGACGTTTTGAAAGTATTCTTCTAAGAAGGAACTTAGTAGTAGCATGAGTGGAGAAAGGGGAATGTATTCAAGGGATGTTGTGATTAGATATGTAGGGTGAGTGAGAGAGAGGGGTTGAGGATGACGGAGAAGTTGAAAGCCCTAGTGAGAGTGAAAGAGTGGTAGTGCCCTTAACAGTAATAGGAAGCTCAGAAGAGGGGTGGGTTTGGGAGAATGATAAAGAGTTTTGTTTTAGGTATGCCACATTTAAGTTATTCATGGGACATCAATTTTGAAATGTCCAATAAGCAGTTGATAAAAGACTAGACCCCAGAAGAGAGACTAAGGCTGGGAAGGTAGATCTGGGAATCATCTATGATAGTTGAACACAGGGGAGCTGATCAGATCAATAGGTAAGAGAATACAGAAAGAAAAGAGGTATTAGGACCAAACCTTGAGGGAGTGAGTGTGACATAGATGAAGATCTAGCAAAGGAGAGTGAAAAGGTATTGTGGGATAAGACTTGATACCCACCATATCCATGGTGCTAAATCAAGTTCTTCCTACATTTGGGCAATCCAGAACTTCACAACTGGCTGTATTGCAAATATTCATTTGAAAGATACTCATTTAGAACTCAGAGTACATTTCTTATACAGTGTTGTAAAGGACAGGGAGATTTCCAGAATAGCCTATAAAATCTTTTTCAAAATCTTTTTTTATTTTGAAAACTCAAATAAAATAATATAGTAGAATGGTGTGTTAGATGGAATGATGGACTTAGAGTCAAGAAGACTCAAGTTCATATTCTGCCTTACACTTAAGAACTGTAAGACCGTGATAAAGTCTCTTGAATTCTGTACTTTTGTTTCATAAAATGGTAATGATTATATCTGTACCATTTACTGTATAGAGTTGTTAGATGGAGTATATGACATATCGTACACAAAGTGCTTTGCAAACATTGAATCAATAAGTACATATTTGATTTCATTATGATTCAGTTGTGGCTACGATAAAAATTGTATTGACTTCCCTTCCCCTCCATGAGTGATCATCAGGATTCTACCCCTTCCTTGATCGAAAGATCAAGGCCTGCAACATAGCTTTAAAAAGGTTTTGTTTCTGTTTTTTAAACTGTTGTTGAACCTAAGTCATATTGCTTTTTGGCCTTTTTGCCAAGACTCTTAATGGACTGCATGATTTCTGTGTTCATCCTCAGTTATCTGCCCTTGCTTAAATCTCTATTTCATATTTAATTCCAAATCAGTAACCAAGACTTTATTAAGCAATTACTGTGTACTGTATGCTGGGGATGCTAAGAAAAGCATAAATGCAATCCGTGCCCTCAAGGCACTCATATTCTAATGAGAGAGAAAACAAAAAAAACTACATACTAAACATATACAGGTACATATGTGTATGTGTATATGCACACACATGTGTATGTGTATATATTTAATAATCTCAAAGGGAAGGCACTAGTAGTGGAGGTGCGGGGGAGGAATTGAGCTAAGTTGTATTTTGAGCTGAATCTTAAAAGAAAACATGGTCCAACTTGTGCTTTAATAAATACACTTTGGAAAGTGAGTGGAGGACAGACTGTAGTGGGAAGAGACTTGAGGAAGGGATACCATCCCGAAGATTGTTAAGATGGTCCAGGAATGAAGTGATGAGGGCCTGCATTAGGGTGGCAGCCACATGCCTGGAGTGAAGGGGATTTATAAGAGGGACCTTGTGCAAGTAGAAATCACAAGGCTTGGCAGTAGATTGGATATGTGGGCTGAGTGAGGATATAGAGTCATGATGACACCTAGTTTTTGCATCTGAGTGACTGGAAGGATGCTTTTACCCTTGGTAGTGCTAGGGAAGTTGGACAGCAGGGAAGGTTTTAAGGGAAGGTTGATGAGTTCTATTTTGAACATAGTGAGTTTGAGATATCTATGGACCATCCAGTTAGAGATGTCCAGTAGGCATAGTTAATGTTCCTAGTCAGCCAGATTATTCTCTTTAAACACAACATCCTTTTTCTCCTCCTCTTTAATGACTTATAGAACCAGAATTTAATTCTGGAACACCTCCCGTTGCTTTTGAACCAATGCTTATAATTTATCCACTCATCTGCTTTTCATAGACACCTCCATCAGTAGCTGCTGACATATCCAATCACAACCATAGAATGTCTTACTGTGAGATTTATGATTTATATGAGGAACTTGTCATCTAGTTCTTCCCAGCTGCACTGGTGTTCTATAGTATATATCTACTACTTCTTTCCTCATTATCCTTTTGTAAATGCAATGCATCAGGACTCTTCCTTCAGGTTTGTATATATCCACACAGATATAAATATTTTCACGATGTACACTACTGCTCTCATTTCCTTTCTCCATAATCTGTTCCTTTTGTGCCTTTGCATTGCTATCTTAGAATCATGAGTCATACCCTATAAAGTCTGAAGTTATATCACTTTTTGACTGTATTTGAGATTTTGTTCACTTTGTTCATTTCATGTAGTCATTTCATTGGTATAGATTTTTAATCCTGAGTATAATTTCTTCTCATTTTCCGAGTTATTGTCTTCAGAGGACTATGAAAGCATTTCTACATTTAATCATCTGCCTTTTTCATACCTATTGCCTCAAAAAGCTGTCTGTTTTAGCAGCTATATCTGGATATTTTTCTCCTATCATCTTCAATTCTAGTCAAAAATCCTTGTAATAAGATAGACTAGTTGCTAGGCAAATATGTTCTTGTAGTATTCGGTGGATAAGGGTAGAAACATTATCATAGTATAAAAATTGTTTTGTTATGTAATACGTTGCCCAAAAAGGAGGACACTAAAATTGTTCCCCGTACCATATTGCACCTTTCTAATAGCCAGGGAGTCAGCTGCCCCCACCTCTGAAGTAAAAGGTAGCATGAACCAAACTATTCCTTTCATTGTCCACTAACTCTTTGTTTCATTCTCCATTCTCCATCTCTTGCAGTGAGATGGCCACTAGCAAGAAAAGAGAATGTTGGCCTTATGGGGCCTCAGCTAGAAATGCCTTTCTATTTTATAAGTTAATGAGTGACTCTCTCTCTCTCTATATATATATATACATACACATACACACATACATATATATACACACATATACATATATATATACACACATATACATATACACACACATATACTTATATACACACATATATGTATATGTACATATACATACACACACATGTATAGGCATGTTTTCAGGGACCATAATTTGATTAAATCTATATGAGAGTAAGCTTTTTTATAATGTGGGGTTCTGTATATTGTTTGGGCTAATATTTTGTCACTATTGTCATACCAACCAGAATTATAAATCACTTTTTAGTAATATATTCTGTTTTAGAGGAGCCATCAGTCAGTAAAAATTAGGATTCATTTCCCATTTGAGTAGAGATTTGATTGCCTCAATCCAGTTGTACTTTAGATTCTCAGTACTATCTCAAGGAATATCCTTAGAGGGAGACTTCTGAACATAAGTTTCTTCAGGTTCCTTGTTCAAACTGAAGCCCTTAGGATTAAGGGTCTGGAATCTGAGAGTAGAAATACTCCACATATAGTATTTATTAGATAGTCGTAAAATCATAGTTTTAGAGCTGGAAGAAATGTTGGAGGTAATTCCTAGACAAGTCACTTAACATTTCTGTGTCTCAGTTTTTCTATATGTAAAATGAGGAAATTAGATTTGGCCCCTCAGGTCCCCATCCAGCTCTAAATCTATGATACTATGATCCTAATCTATCCCATTTCCCTCATTTTATATATAAGAAAACTGAGGTCCAGAGAACTTCTGTTATTTGCTCAAGGTCACACGGTAACTGTCAGAGCTAAGATTTGCTAAATGCAAAGCCAGTGTTCTTTCAACTGTGCCATGTGACCTATTTTATTGGTTTGTGGGACATGCAGTGGTTAGCTATAATAAGTTGGGACATTCTGGACTCCTCCTATGAATTACAAAATTGTATAAAAATCATTTCTATTCCTAACCTGTACATTATAATAAAACAGACTCAAATCTAATTTCACCACATTCCAGAACTATTTTACTACATTTGAATTGATTTTGTATTTATTTTATTTTTTCCTTTGCTGATTTTCCCAATGCATCTTGAATCCCTGATATTTGGCTTTGATGAGCCAGCATGAAATTATTTTGTATGAAGGACAGGTGCTTAAAGAGGGGAGGAAAAGAATAATTTCTAACAAGCCTGTAGACCGAGTTCCACTTTTACAGTCAGGTTTTTCTTCTTCTGGTTCTATCTTCATAAACCAATTTTGCCCTTTTTTGGAGGGGGGTGGTGGAAGACATTCCCCCTTAATTATGACATTACAGATTTATTTATAGGCAGTAAAATGAATTCAGGAGGAACAAAGATATAGAATATTGATTGACATGAACTTGCTCATAAATTCTCAGTCCTCTGTGTTTTGGGCATACTTAGAAAGTCTGGTCTGTGGCTGATTTTATATATCTCGTATAATTATAATTCTGTAACTAAAATAAATAGAGATTAGCATAAAAGGTCCCTCCCCTATACTATTACTGAAGGACCACCTGGGCTCATGCCAATACAGAATTGAATTCAGAATTTAGTCTTATTTTCTGATTTCTCTAAAGATGCATAGAAACGAACATTCCACATGGCATGCATGGCAGTGTTTGAAATGTGAAAAGCAGGAAACTACTGAGCTTTTAAACAGAGCACAATCAAATCAGAACACATCAAAACAGCTGGTGTTCTGTGACTCAGAATAAATCAACGCGTTTTGAGTCACCTCATACTACTTTATTTCTCTTTACAGTTTCATAGAAGAGATTTAAACTAACATATGTCCTTTCCATTTGGATAAATCCCTGCTTTTAGCTGCTTTGCTTTCTCATCCTAAGATGAGTAAAACTGGTTGCAACATGAGAGGAAAAAATAAAGGCTAGCATTTAAAATAATTTCTTTAGGGGGAAAAAAAAAGATGTTCCTACATTTGTGTTACATAAATCACACACTCAGGTGATGTGCCCTGGGAGAGAACATGATTTGATAGGTTGTGTTTTGGAATATGAATGATGCTACCTCATCAGTTTTTATATGAGAGGAAAAAAACAACTCGCAAAATTATTATAATCCAGCATCTGAGTTAATAAAATATTCTTATTGCTTAAGGTAATAATGACACTTCAAAGAAATAGAATACTATGGTGCTAAGTAAAATATGAAAGACATTATTTGTTTTATATCCTGACATCAGTTTTTCACTTTTGTTCTGATAGGTACCTATTACACCATTTCTCTGGTGAAGGCTATTCAGCAGTGGTGACCTCTTCCAATCGAACACTCCACAAATTATTATCTCTGGACTCCCAGCTGACACCCTGCCGGAGGCTAGAGCTACTAAGCCAACTGGAACTGTGCCCGTTCTCCTGTCAAGGTTTTTTTCTTACAGAGGAAAAAAAAAGAAAAAAAAAGATGAAGTTGGGCAAAGTGGAGTTCTGCCATTTTTTGCAGATAATAGCTCTTTTCCTGTGTCTTTCTGGGATGAGTCAAGCAGAACTCTCAAGGTCCAGATCAAAGCCCTACTTCCAGGCAGGGAGGCCACGGACCAAGCGCAGCTGGGTGTGGAATCAGTTCTTTGTGCTGGAGGAATATATGGGTTCAGATCCTCTTTATGTAGGAAAGGTAGGGCATTTGATCATCCCTTTAAATGGGGCATATGCTTACTGTCAGTATTTAAGACATGTATTTGTGGGTAGAATAAAGGTAAATCAACAAAATCCAGAGGCATTTGTCCTGAATGCAGTTTTGAGTAGCTTGTCTCTCTTTCTGTTGCATATTTGAAGCTAGATTCTCTTTGTGTGTAAACTACTGCCTGATTTTAATTAAACTCCTTATGGGAGGGAGCCAGTCCTTTAGAAGATAGCTTGCTGACTTCTGTAGGTAGCCTTCGGTTCTTCCTAATCCTGGCTCTGTCACTAACTAGGTACGCTACCTTGGACATGGCACTTAAAGCCCCTAGTATCTCTGTTCCTTCAACAGAAAATGAGGAAGTTTGGTAGGTGATCTCTAATGGGTTATATCAGTACACTGAAATATAAGCTTAATGAATCCTACCTTAGTTGCCTGAAACATTAAATGAAGTTTACACAGAATGTAGAGTATATAATGTAGTTTTAATTCAAGTCCTCTGGGAAAATATTTTGTTATCATAAAGATTACTATAATGCTCCCAAATTATAGAGGATTAATGGGATTTGGTATTAGATTCACAAATTTACTCCTTGAATTACAGTTTAAATTATTTAGTTACTTTTTATAGAGGGAAAGGGATAGATCATTAGCATAGATGTTTAATAAACAACTTGCAAAGCCACAAGGTGAGATTTAGAACCATTTGACTAAATCATCACATTGCTGATTATCCTCATTTCATCTCTCTGTTTCCTTTTGCTTTGTCCACATGCTTTATGAATGTGAGCTGAGTGATAGGCCAAAGTGCAGTGGTAATAATGTTAGCGTTCTAGAATGTTGGTGGGATACAACTTGAGGTTTTAGGGCTCTGTCTTTAGTCCTCAGAATTTGGGTAAAAGCATTCAGCCTCTACCGCATTATTGATATAGTGGTATGACAGAAGAGTTGGGCCTTCCTTGTGTTACTTAAATATAAGGCCAGGTCCTTAGGCTTCTGCTGAGTTTTAGGCTCAAGCATCAGCATATTGTTACAGAATTACTGTGCTGAGCCCAGCTAAAGACTTTCCAAATAGAATGCTTTGGCAGGAACTACTAACTCTGCATTTTTTCTGGTTACTTTGTCACTTTAATGTTGTTGTTCCTGATAAGCTGAGGTCAAACAACCCAATAAACTTATCTATGTATTGATTTTTCAGCTTTGAAGATCTAGGAGGAACCTTTACTATTGATTACAAGGATTGCATTTTCATTTGAACACCTTAACCTGTATGATTCACCAAACTGTACTTCTACCCCCGGTATATTCCAAGCCTCAAGTTTTGTCCATGGTTTGAAGCAGCCCCCCCTTAAACAATATCAGGATGATTGCGATAAGCTGGTTTCATTTTGGGTGGCCCATCTCTAGCTATGGAAGGAAATGTGATGGTTTGAGCTCCTATATTTATATACTCTTTGCTTCTTATTTGGAGACATGTTTCTGATGTCCATTTAAATTAAGATGGTAGCAGCTGTTGTAATACTGTCTTTGTGCTGCCCCAAGTGTTTAACATAGTGCCTTATACATTTTGGACCATGAGATGTGATACTTTCTAGAACTATACCTCTTAGGGTGGAAACTCCCTCCGCTAGGCTGATGAGCTTTTCTTTTGTAATTTATAGTCTTAGAGAATAGCCTTGGGACTCTGAGAAGTTAAGTGACTTGTCCAGAGTAGCACAGCTAGAATGTGTAAGAAGCCTGGCTTGAAACAATGCTTTTTTTGACAACTGTCATCTCCTTTAGCCATGCTGCCTCTTGCCTTGCTCATAATAGGCATTTAATAAATGTTGGTTGAATTTAAGTATCCTGATCATAGTTATCCTTAAATCTGTATTTGTTCTCCCTAATAAGTATTCCCTTTTCAAAACTGCATTTTTATGCTGCCTGTTAAGCAAAATGATCAAGCCATAATGTATACTTTAAAAGATATGTCAGGTACTTTTCAATCCAGTTATAGAATTTTCTAGGCATTAAAACATACACATTAGAAGGGGATATGACATAATTTTAATTATCTTTCATGCATTAAGCACTCCAGTTTTATATTATTATCAGCACTCTCAGACACAATACAATGATGTATCTTCTTCTTCAGCCACACTGTGGTATTTTTTTCCTTTTCTTTTCTTTTTTAAATTTGCTTTAAGAAAACACAGAGAGCCACAAAGGTATTAAAAAGCATTGATGATTGGTTCAGTTGCAAAATTTCATCATTTGTAATGTGCATATAGCAATTTTGTGATTTATCTATTGCAAAGGGTAAAAAAAGTTCAACTATTTCAATAAAATGTCAATATATATTGAATTAAATCATAACTGCAAGAATATGAATGTTTAAAGAAAACAGAAACATTCTATTGATTTGACTTGAGTTTTAAATGGACCTCTATAATGTCATGATTTTTTAAAATCACATAATGATGGTTTTAAAAGCTTTTCTTTTAAAATGTAATATACACATACTGTACTAGAAGAATCCTCATAAGTATATAAATTGATTGGTCAGTATAATGCTCCTATACATTGTACCTCCTTTTTAAACACAATAACAACAGGAATCATTTGGCTTATTCATTTAGTGGCTATACATACTGGATGATAGAATCAAGATCTAAAAAGAAAGTTTAGAACATTGGGCCAAATCTAATAAGATAGTATTTAATCAAGATAAATTTAAATCTTTTAATTAGATTCAAATACTCAACCAATGCATGGTGAGAAACTAATCCAAGATAACTAACAATTTGTGTGGAAAATACCTGGCTTTATAGTGTATTTACAAGCTCAATGTGAGACAACAATGGCAGCCAAAGAAGCTGTTGTCATCTTAGGCTTCATTAAGGAGAAATAGTACCTAGAATTTGGGAGGTGATGGACCAACTACTGTACTGTCCCTTTGTCAGACCACAACTGACTGTTGTGTTCCCATAGGAAGGACCTTGACAAGCCTGAGTACATCCAGTGAAGCTTAATCAGGATAATGAGGGGATTCAAAACCCTACCACTTGAGGAGTGGTTAAAGGAATTGGAGCTGCTTATCCTGCTGATAAGAAAAGAAGACTGAGGAAGGCAGAGAATGATAATTGTCATCAAGAATTTAAAAGGCTATTGTGTGGAAGAAGAATTAATTTTGCTCTGCTTGGCTCTGGAAGGCTGAGCTAGGACCAATGGGCAGAAGTTGGAGAGAGGATGATTTAGGCTTGAGGCAAGGAAACTTCCTAGCAGTAAGAGCTAGCTACCAATGGAAGTCTAGATTAGATGGCACTTGAGGTCTTTACCGCATCTGAGATTTTTTTTCCTTTTGGAGGTATTGGAATAATGATAGATGTTTATAAGAAGATGGGAGGGTGAAGAAATGTTTATTTTCATTTGTTCTGTTAGGGGATAATTGTGACCAAAAATATTTTAGACTTCAAAGACAAATTATTTATGGAAAAAAAAAACAAAACAAAGAATCACTACTGTGTTCCGAGAAATGTGTTTCAACTAATTTGAAATAGTGTGATCCCTTGGGTCTTGCTTACTAATGAAAAGCTATTTTGGCTGTTGGGAGGGTGAAAATGATAATATAATAAATGTATTTATAGATAAGTTTGATTGCATAACAGAAAATTAAAAACTAAATAATCAGATTCCTCTGGTAGTCTATACTATGTGAATAGATGTTGCCTCAACAATTAATCTAGTGATATTTTCTCACCTGAAATACTAAATGTGAAATTATATATGTATCAAAAATACCTGTATATAGAAGTTTCAGTATAAAAATACTTAATTTCCACTATGTTCTCTGAAATTTCCTTGATACCTTTCCTTTATGCAAAGGTTATTCCATGTCCCTGACACTCCTGAACCGGTATTTATGGGTTCTGTCAGGATGTTATAAGCCCAAAAGTGTTCTATAGTCCAGTTACTTTAAAAAATACTATTTCACAAGTAATTATCTTCAGTAAATATTTCATAAAAATGGCAAAAAGCATCTAACCACAAAATGCTTATTACTTTCTTGACTATGGCAGAGGGAACAGAATACTTAGGCAACAGAATTGAGTTTGGATATTTGATTAAAGGTAAAATCATTCTTTATGGTGACTACTACGATACAGCCTTTCATATTTTGAAATGCTGTCATATATGTATTAGAAATCCATAAGAAAGATTTTTGTGTGTATCATCACTTGACTAAGAAAAATAACCTTCCCTGGGAATCTAGGGATAAATTTTGGATCAGTGCTTCTCAAAGAGGTGTATTTATGCATTATTGTGTTGGTGAGAATGGTAATAGATAATAAGTATTAAAGGTCAGTGATACACTGCTTTTAAACCTTCTAGCTCCTGGTGTTTGAATTGCTTTTCTTAACTTTCTAAAATGTGTCGACTTTCCCTTAATTTATAACTTGGGTTGAATAAGGTTTTATTAAGCAACGACTTTACTTCATCCAGTTGTTAGGAACAGGTTGATGTAGAAAAGAGCTAGAGCATAGATATGGTCAGAACGCTAAGTAAATTAACCTTTACAGAAGATAACCTAAAATTAGGAAAAAGTGTCTATAACAGAGGATCAAAATCAACACCCCACCCCCACCCCCCAGTTCATTTGGAAATAATGGCTGATAGCCATTTAGTGATTCAGATCTCTACAAGATTAATCCACTTTTATCATTAAGTCAGGAGAAATGACCCTTTTATTGGGCCAAATATAAGGTGCCCTTCCCTCCTCCAAAAAAAAAATGGCTTATATAAAAATGGAGTATGACATATAATCATACCCTTAGTATCATAGATAAAGTTTAAGCCTAGTTGGTTCAGGCGCAGGTGAAGTGATGGCTGCTAATGCTGTGTTGTAAGAGAAGCAGATAACTTTCCAGTTGCATGCTCTAAGTGGCTATCTACAACCCTATCAAAGTCCCTCAACTATGAAGTCTATCAACTTTTTTTCTTTCCCCATATCTACTGAGGCTAAAGAGAATGCTGGGAAGTAGGCATAGTGTTGGAATTATTTCCTAGTTTTAACTTTGTTTCCCAGCTTAAAGCTAGTGTTTGCTTTCTAAGGAGAGATGACTGCAGGGTGACTGTTACATGGCTGCAGAGTCATTTCTATGGAATTCGCTCTCAGAAAGTAGGAGAGTAGACAAGCGTGGTAGGGATGGAATAGTAGGGATTCCAAGCTTTGCAACTACATGAAGTGCTGTCCTAACAAGAGGCGAGAGGAAAGGGCAAGTGAGAGTGAACAATGTGTAAGCTTCCTCCTTAGAAATTATAAACCAGGTTATCATTTTAAATATCTGAACTTTCACAGGTTCACTTTAACTTGATATGAGCCTTAAATTTTTATTTGGCAGAGTTTTGTTTAATTTTAGAACATACATGATGGCTGAGACGGTAACCTTTGAATACTCATAGAAAACAGACAAGGCACCTCAGGATTAAAGGTCAAATTATCTAATCTTCAAAAAAGATAAAGGATTGTACATACAATCTATAGACTAATAATCTTGACTTTCAGTCCCTAAAAAGTAGTAAAATATGTCATAAAAAGGATGGTTAATGATATTTAGAAAAGTAAGCTGTAAACAACAGTTAAGCAGCATTGACAGCATCAAGAATCCCAGATAAGTACTATTTCCATTTTAAAGAGTTACTAAATCGTAGATCAGGGTAGATCAATTTTACCTAGATTTTAGCAAATTATTAGATGGCATTTTTCATGCTATTGTGGAAAAAGACAGAGTGCTATGGGCTATCAGGGTAGGGAACCTGTGGCCCCAAGGCCACATGTGGCCCTCTAGGTCATCAAGTTGGGCGGGGGGGTGGGGAGAGGGGATTGCTTTGACTGAATCCGTTCTTCACATTGTTCTGTGAAGGCCACATGTGGACTCCAGGCCAAAAGGTCCCCACCCCGGAGATGATAGGATAATTAAGTAGATTTGCAACTGGCTGAATGGCAGACCTAAAGTGTAGTAATTAACGGTTTGATGTCATCTTAGAAAGAAGATCTAGTAAGGGAAGTTTCCCAGAAATCTGTGCTTGGCCTTGTGCTGCCTTATTTATCAATGACCTAAATAAAAAGGAATAGATAATATGCTTGTCATCTTTTCAGATGATGTAAGATTTGGAGGAATAACACACTGGAATCAGTAGGCTAGAATATGGGGCCAAATTGAATATGCTGAAATTCAAAATGGATAAATGTAAAATTTTACCCTAAATGAAAAAGAAAAAAAATTTGAAAGTAAATGGAGGTGATATGGCTGCATAGTAGTTTTGTTTTTGTTTTTTTTTTTTTAAATAATGAGCTCGGGATTTTAGTGTACTGCAGGCTTTGTATGAGGATACAGTATGATACGGCAGCCAGGAAAAGTAATTAAAACCCAGGGTTTATTAAATACTTTGTAGGTATGGGAAGCTAGGTGGCATAATGATTAGAGCACCAGGCCAGGAGTCAGGAAAATCGGAGTTCAAATTCAGCCTCAGGCACTTACTAGATGTATGACCCTGGGCAAGTCACTGAACCCTGTTTGCCTCAGTTTCCTCATGTGTAAAATGAGCTAGAGAAGGAAATGGCAAACCACTTCAGCATTGTTGCCAAGAAAACCCCAAAATGGGTCACCAAAAGTGGTACATGACTGGAAATGACTCAACAAGAACAAAAGCTTACAGGAGTAAGAAAGTGATAAGCCTTTTGTACTCAGACTTTGTTTGGAATACTGTGTTCAGTTCTGGGAACCATATTTTGGAGAGTACAGTGTTAAAATAGAGAACAACCAAAGGAAGGCAGAAAGGATGGTGAAAGGACTCTAGTTCATGCCATATGTGGGTGACTGAAGGAATGGTAATATTTAGCCTGCAGAACGACCCACTTTGGGGGGACATGATAGCTGTCTTTAAATATATAAAAGACAAAAGGTAGAAGAGGACAGAAACAGGAATAATGGGTGGACATTACTAAGAGGCAAATTAGGGCTTAGAAAGGAAGACTTTCTAACAGCTCTATTCTAGTGTGAAATAGGCTGTCTTAAGAGGTAAGCTGGATCCATTGCTATTTACTGCAGGTCTTCAGAAAAATGGCAGATAATCACTTGTGGTAGAAGGAATTATTTTTTTAGGCATTTTTAAATGGTCACTGAGCCCCAACCCCAACTCTGAAATTGTGATTCTTTAACAAATAATTTTTTTTTCCAAATAGTCAACAGTGCTTTTAATACGGTAGCTTTATGTAATTAATTTTCCACTGATGCTTATCTTTTTCTTTGAAAGAGATCTTGCTCATTCATTCTATAAATATTTGTTAAGCATGTAGGAAGAAAATCTGGAAAGAACAACAAAACCTCAGACAGGAGAGAGTGTCTTATTAGGAAGGAGTAGCCAACAGAATCAAATGCTACACTGAAGATAAGAAGAATGAGGGCTGAAAACAGGACAGTGGTTTTTATTCTGAAGTGATCACTGCTACTCTGAGAGAATGGTTTCTATTGATTGAACAAATAGTAGACCAGAGTGCAAGAGGTTGAGAAGTGAATGAAGTAAGAGAAAGTGGGAGCATGGAGTGTAGATAGCTTTTTTCCCTAGGAAGTTGGTTGTGAAGGGGATGTGAAGGGGAAAGAGATATAGGAGGGAATGTTAGAATTAAACAAAAATTGAAGGTTTTTTTTTTAAGACTAGAGGGAGATATGGACTGTTTGCTCATTAGATATGGAGAGATTGAAAATTAGGGGGAAAGAGGAAATGATCAAAGGGATGAGCAGCAAGAGGGGGATGGAAGTGGTAGAATCAACTAAAGGGTCTGTTGTTGGCAAGAATCAAGGGTCTGTTTTTGGGAAGGGAAAGATCCAACTCTTTTTTTCCAAGAGTGGATCAAAGGAAGGGATAGGGATGATTTGACTTGATTTGAAGTATAGAACTGAGAGCAGAGGGAGTTCTCAAAGGATAGCCTTTGATGGCCTTTCTTTCAGAGAAAGAAAGGAAAGATCCTTTGTTGAGTGGGAGGGGGAAAGGGGTAATATCCATGGCTTGATGAGGGAAAAGGTTGGAAATATATTCTGAAGGGAGTGGGATAGAATTAATAATATATTTTTTAAAAAGGGGAAAGGATGGCTTATCATTAGGACTAACTTGAAATTATGTAACTTAAATTTATAGTGGACCAAGTTGGGATAAGCGTGTTATGTTACTTTTTGTGATGAAATTCAGCACCTCTCAGGTAGAAGGTGAAAAAATAGATGACAGGAATTATTCAGGGTTGGAGTTTGGAAGAGGATGAGTTTGGAAGAGGATGAGTTGTGAACAATAGGGGCAGTGACTCAAGGGTGGAAAAGAGTGAAAAGGTGAACTAGATAACTCCACATTAAAACTTTTGAAGGGAGGAATATGAGACCAGAGTTGGGGTGATGACTTGGAAAAATCAAGGAGTGGTGGAGTAATTAGGGTTACAATGAGACAATTGTTTATGAGAGAGATATGGCACAATGAGAAATGGAAAGATGGAAGATTATGTCAGAATGTCAGAAATGGGGAGTTGAAGACTTTAGATCTTTGGAATAATCATCCTTATGTATGTTTGCAGTAGAGTAAAGGAGCAAATCATGAGAACTGAGGTACATAAATAGGGAAGCAAGAGTTTTTGTGGGTATAACCACATGTAAATTAGAGTCCTTAGATATAAGAGTAAGGATTAAGGAGGAGATAAAGATCATGAACCAAGTAGTGAACTTCCTAAGAAAGGAGGGAGAATGACCTTGGGGGTAGTAAAGGACAACTAGAATCTGAATAATGTTAAATATGTGAATGCAGTGAACTTCTAGGAAAGGTTGCTGAGTGATAGTGTTAGTTCGAAAAGACTGGCAGTGGCATCAAGAAACAAGAAATATGTTGCATGCTTCTTCTGGCACAGTGTGCTGTGGCAAGGGGACCAGGGAGTAGGAGAATGAGTGAAGAGAAATCCAGTGCTGGAGAAGGTAGCTAGGGTTGCAGCCTCTGAAGCTGAGATGCAACAAAGTGTGGATAGATTCTCTGCTGCTTGTGCTAATTTTGGCCTAACAATTAACACCGAAAAAAACACAGGTGCTTCATCAGCCAGCATCACACCCATCCATATGTGCTTACAGCAAAAAGGAGAAGTTTTGAATACTGTGGATAAATTAACTTACCTTGACAGTGTACTTTCCAGGGAAGTACACATTGATAATGAGGTAGATGCATGCATTGCCAGAGCTAGCTCAGCATTTGGGAGACTCTGAAGGAAAGTGTGGGAGAAAAGAAGTATTAGGCTGACTACCAAACTGAAGATCTACAGAGCTGTTGTGTGTAACAGTAAGGCAATAATAACAATGTAGATGATAATTGTCAAAATGCATATGTAATTCTGTATACGAGAATCTCCACATAGAAGGTAGAAGTAAACCATTTATTCAGACACCAGAGAATCATATCCCACAAGCCATTTATCCAGTCTACCACAGCAGTAAAACATTCTACACACAATATTACAACCTGGAGCCTTGCCATCCCAAAACCTCTCTGACCCCCTGCTGAGGTCCTCCCCAAAACAAACTCACAGTACAGCTAAGTCAGCCTTTTCAGTTCTAATAATCATGAAGGGGGCCATTAGCAGCCATTAGTAGCCATAACATCTCTCTCTCTCTCCCCATTTCCTGTGATATAACTTCCTTTTCCTGTCAGGAAGCTCCTCCCACCACATGTAACTTAGGCTTCCTGTGATGTAGGCAGGTCACATGTCCTATTAATGGTGGGAAAGATCTTCAAATGTAGAATTGCTACTACATTGTGCTGACCTCATTCAGTATACCAGTGCCATACTGGGAAACTGAATTGCTTCCTTTTGAATTGTCTTAGAAGGATTCTCAAGATCGCCTGGCAGGATGAGGTGTCAGACACTGAGGCCCTTTCTTGAGCTATACTGCCAAGCATTCAAATTCTGCTGCAGAGAGCCGAACTCCAATGGGCTGGCCATGTTGTTCGAATGCTAAACATAATGCTTGCCTGAAAGACTATTTTATGAAGAACTCACACAAGGCAAGTGCTTACAGGGTGGTCAGGAGCAACAATACAAGGACACTCTCAAGGTCGCCCTGAAGAACTTTGAAATTTATTGCATGACATGGGAGACATTGGCAGGACCTCCCAACGTGGTATGTCCTCATCAAAGAAGGTGTTGTGCTCTATAAGCAAAGCAGAAATGAAGTAGCTCGAAAGAAACACTAGATACATAAATTTAGAGAATCCATCCCAAGTGTTCACATGTACTACTGGTGCCCAACCTGTGGTAAAGCATTCTGAGCTTGTATTGGTCTGATCAGCCATAGTCAGACACTCTTTAACTTGATTCTAACATAGTGATGTCACTTTCGTCTTTGAGAATGAAAGATATCAACCTGTAATAGCAAGCACCCTAGCATACCCAGGATGGCCTACTAGCACAGGTTCTTTGATCTGCTTTCAAAGGAAAAAATAGCTTTTAAAGGGGTCAACAATCTTACTTTAATCTAACATATATATCATTCACTTGATTCAGGGGAAAGGTTAGCACCCTGAATGTAGAGATAAGCAGAGAAAATACAGAGAAAATAGCACAGATCAACAGACAGGACATTTAACTGTCTAAGAAATTAGCACAGATCAACAGACTGAAGAGATACATACATAGTTATGGCAGTAAGACAAGATTCATGACCTCGAGGATGACCATGAACATGCCTGAATGCTTCGGAATCGCAAAGTATAAGAAATTCTCTAGGTAGAAGGCAGAGTAAGTATAGCATTTATTTAGACGTGAGAGAAGCCAATCACAGGACCAGAATTCCAGTTCCATATGGTAGCAATTATATTCCAAAACCAATAAGCCCACCTCAATGTAGCAACAAGGAAATTATAACACAATACTACTGCAAGGAGCCAAGTCATCCTGTAACCTTCCCCCCTGCTAGGGCCTCCCTGTAAACAGTCATTCATGAGTACTAACCCTGTGCTCAGCACTCTCTTCTGCAGCTCTCTAGACTCCAAGTTCCTGCTCCTTCTCCTTGGGCTGGATTCCAATTCTTGTAGCTCTCTGCAGATTCTGCTCTTTGATCTCCACAATTCTCTTGTTCTGCACTCTCCACTCTGCAGTCTCTCCCGATGCTGGCTCTCCCTCAGTGTCTGTTGCCTCAGTGTCTTCTTGATGTCTGCTCCTGAATTCAGCTGCTCTCAGTTCTGCTGTTCTCAGTTCTGGGCTCTCTTTTATGTAGCCAGCATCTGATTGACTAGAACTCAGTGCACCTACCATTGGATCTGGTCTTAGCAACTCTGCTTAGGGCCCTGAGGGCTTCATGCCCACATCAGCTTAAACTAGCAAAAATATATGGGCCTGGGGTCTTACACCTAGTTAGTGAAAGTATCTGGGCCTGCCTCTAATCAGGCCTTCCTTCCTTGGCCCCATTTGAGGCCTATTCAATAGGCTGGAAAGATCTTTCACTTAACTGATTGGCCTTAAAATAGTTACCAGAGAGAGAAGCACCAGCATCTAGGTTTCAAAGCTGGCGGTGGGAACCCTCCTTAATGGCTACCCAGCGTCTTGTCTGGCCAAATCACAGGAACATCCTTCCAATGAGTGAGCCCCCAAAGCAAAAACCTCACCTCAGAATATGTATACCCTTCTCGGAGCCAGAGGGTATCACAATCCTTAGTACCTAATTAGAAATTAGCAAAAGCTTCCGCCTAAGGCAGGCCCCTCCCCAATGGGTTCCATATGAGGCCTATTAATGGGCAGGGAAGATCTTCAAATCTGATTAATATTATACAACCAACCAGCCATTTGGGGGAGAACCAGGTTTCTGTGGTTTTTAGGGAATGGAAGGATCATGAAAGGATGACTTATAATATGTAGAGGTTTGTTACCAGTAGAATGAGAGTTCTATATGTTCCAATGGAAGGAGAAGGTAGAATGAAATGAGGATAAGGAAAGGATAGGGAGTGGAAAAGGATAGGGAAGTAGAACTTCTGCCTAGTCAGTCTGAATCACAGGAATTTTGAGAGATACCATGAGATGGTAGATTGTCATTAGCTTTCCATTAGCAGTGATACTTCCCTGAATAAGGGGTGGTGGGAAAGAAGAATCCACAGTTGGCAACTGGTTAAGTGGCAAGCACCAAGAGACTGAATGGGATTTAATCTTGAAGCTTGAATGGCTGTAGAAGGTGAAGCACAGTAGTCATCATCTAGGACAGCTCTTCTCTAATATTGGGTAGAATTCATTGCTCCCTGTGGACTCAAGCTCTTGAGGTTCTTTGGTCCTAGACTAGTGGCTGGTTTGGAGGGGTAGGGGTGTCAGAGCAGTGCAACAGTAAGAGTTCTCATTTGGGAGTGTAACACAATAAATTTAGCATGGGTAATGGTCCAGTGCTTTGAACTATTTTATCAACCAGAGGGAACTTTGTGTGATGATTTCTAGAAGGTCATTATAGGCATCCTATTGTATCAAATGTAAAAATGACAGTCAATCACCCCTGTGGTATAGTAGAAAGAGTTTGCAACTTGGAGTCAGAAGGCTTACTTCCCTCCCTTGTGTTGACTATTGCATTAGCTTTTTCGAGTTTTGTTTATTTCTGTCTCTACCTTGTCCTCTTCAATCAATCAATCTTCTTCTGATTTTAGAATGCTCTTTTTCATGGCTAGATCTGGTATTTCACTCTGCTCAAAAGTCTTCAGTTTCTCCATTACCTGTCAAGTCAAATTCACTTTTTTGTGGGGGAGGGATGTGTTGTGGAACAGGAAATCAAGGCTCTGTAACCTAGCACCATTCTCTCTTTCTACACTTAGCTCATATTTCTCTACTGTGTTCACTCTCTTCATGCCAAACTATATAATTCTTAATTCCCTAACCATGCACTTTGCATTTATGTATGTGTGTGCCCTTGCTAAGGCAGTATGCCTACCCTGAAATTATTGCCTGTTAAAATGTGCCTCTCATCTTATAACCTTCTGTGAATCTTGCAGGGTGATGATAACCTTCCCCCGCACTCCACCCCAGAATTCATATATTAATTTGTTTTTTGACTCTCTGCTTACTTTATGTGGTATTTCATATTATAGCTCTCTATATGCCCTCCTACTAGATAGTTAAACTCCTTTAAGGCAGATATCTGATTTTATCTAAATTTTGGACTTCTCCCAGCTCACCCAGAATGTACTTATTAAATGTTTGTTGACTTGACCTGGATGTGAATCCAGAGTCTTCTATTTCATCCTATCTATATTAGCATGCACAAGTCGCTTAAGCCCTATAGGTCTCAGTTTCTTATGTATAGAATGAAGAAGTTGTACTAGATGATCTGAAAGGTCCCTTCCAGCACGAATATTCGATAACTTGTGATCCTTTGCTTTGATAGGATCCCCAGCATTTCTCCTTAGCATCATTCATTTGTTAATACTTTTGCACATAAATTGAGGGATGGATTATGTTGCAAGTAGATTTTTAGGGCAGCTAGGTAGTATAGTGGATAGAGCACTGGACTTGGGATCAAAAGTCTCATCTTCCTGGGTTCAAATCAGGCCTCAGACACTTAGTACCTATGTGACCCTAGGCAAGTCACTTAACCCTATTTGCCTCAGTTTCTTCATCTGTAAAATGGTCTGGAGGCAAAAAATGGCAAACCACTTCAGTATCTTTGCCAAGAAAACCCCAAAAGAGGTCACAAAAAGTGGGACATGACGAAAGAACAGCAAATTTATTTTAGCAGCAAAGTCATATTTTGAATTGCCTTATGTGCATAATTCTTTGTTATCATTTTTACCTCTTTTGACTACATGTTGGTACTGTCACTGCTACATATTCAGAGAAGCTGTAGGCCTTTCCCGCCATGACTTTGACACCTGTGCTCAACTGATTATTTGAGACACATGCTTAGCACCTTCTTTACAAACTTTCTTAATTACATGGCATTGCTCTTTCAAACCAGTTTGCTTTCTCACCTTGGCATTTCTCACTTAATATCCCTAACCATCCAACAGAAATGCCTGTCTACAAAACCACTGAGCCTCTGTTCCAGGTATTAAGTGTTTTTCATCTCTTCTAACCATAATATGCTGCCAGGCCAATTGCTGTGCACTAGGGCATTACTTTCATTGTAATGTGTGTGTCGTGCCTTTTCCACAGTCTACTTCTCTTAGCGTCACTCGGCCTTTCTGCTACTCCCCTTCCTTCCCTACTTGTTCAGTAGGGATTGACAAATAACATTTCTATTGTGGTGAACAAATACATACAGATACATACTGGGACTTGCCTTGATTTTAATTTAAACTCTGCCTGGGAGTGTAGCAGAGCATTTTTTGATGTGCTTAATTACACTTCAGTGGTATTTCTCACCAGTGGTTCTATATCTCCTGGTATCTAAAGATAAGCTCAGTGTTCCAGAAAATATCTTCATCTTTACAGCAGGTTGTGATCACAAGCTGGATTTGAAAATAAGATTCATTATTGCACAGTGCTGTGCACAGATACACACAAGAAAGTAATGAATTCAAAGAATGTAAAACTGAATATTTGACTATAAAGGAATATAGGTTTTTATGAATTGTCTGTGCTTGTTATATTTGCTCAGCCATTAGGAGCATTCAAAGATTGTATATTTTGTTTAGATGGGCATAAGGAACTCATTCTAATAACCTCTTTAGGAAAGGACTTAAATGATGAAGATACTTTGCTTAGTTTCTTTGGGGATTGCTAATGCATATGTTGCATTCCTGTTGACATCAAAAGGAACTGAGATTTGAATTACTTCTATGGGATGCAGAGAAGTTCAAGAAATAAAACAAGATATTAAGATATATTGGTCTGGGGTTATTTTTGTCTTTTAAGACACTTCAGTGTAGCCAGAAAATATTAAAAGCATTTTTCTGTGTGCCAGATTGTCAATTCAGTATCTTTATTCTGTATCCCTGGAATGCATTTGGAGTACATGTCAAAGTTTGCCACTAAAGTGAATAGAAACCTATGATTAATTCAAGTTAATATCTATAATTTTCTGTTCGAAGACATCTTAGACAGTATGCAGTACACACAATTATCAAAGCAGATAGGCTTGATCTACACAGCACAAAGCAAAGGGAGAGAATATAAATTTGTCTGATTTACATAGACAACAAGTTAACTTTGGCCAAAAACAATCCAATTTATGATCTCTATTATCCAGTTATCTCTTCCATACTATAGGTATTTGGTTCTACGTACAGTTTGCAACTTGTAAGTTAATAGAATCATGAGAAATTTTAAAAAATCAGTGATCATTTTTTCCATTTTAATTTTAGATTATAATTTCCCTTTTTTCATGCAAGGTGAAAGCTATCAAGTGAGATTCAGGTTTTATTCGTTTCTATATTGTGTGGAAAAATACAATAATTTGTCAGGATTTATACTGAGTATTGATTACCACAAACTGTTCATGAAGCTTGCACATGGATTACTAAGATGCCTAAAAGATTGATCATCTAGGCTTCTCAGTTGTTTTGTGCCCTCCGACATTGTGTGTGTTTGTGTGTGTGTGTATATATGTGTTTTCAGTGTTAGGGAAGTGTATCCAAGTACTTTACAGGGAAGTATATGGCCCCAGAGTGTTACACATGCTCTGTATTGCTTGCCTGCTTGGCACACATCACACCAGAGAGAGAGCAAACAGATGGTTTGCGTAGGTGTACTTGTCTTGGTGCCCAAATGGTTCCCTAATGCATGTCTGCCATACACTTGCCTAAAGAAGCATCTGCTTACTTTATGGAATATGTTTCATGCTTATGCCTACATGAGTAATATGTAGGTGACCCCAAGATAGATAGATTGTAGACCTTTTCTAATATTACTGCATAAAATAGTTATATTATGAGTCCTTATAGGCTTAAATACTGACCAAGTATGCCCTTATGCTACCACCAGGAGGTTCTATAGTTATATCTGTGAATTTTTTGCTTCACGGTTGGGGGAGGGGAGAAGGGGAGACCATCATATCTGTTTAATATACTTCAAATCAAAAGACATACCTGAGTATGACTTTATGTATAATTTCACATGATGTACCATGGCTGGTAGCTTCTAAAGTATTTATTTATAATAGAAGTTGTTAGTTTTTTTTAATATTTATGTCAGGATTTTACCTATTATATATAACTGCACATTTTAAATGAAAATGGCATATACTAGTGAGGAGGATTTTGTTTGAATTCCCCACTCACCCTTATGGTGAGTGGTATTGGCATAAGGTGCTCCTCCTTCACGTTTATCAGAAGCTTGAGGAGTGAGCACTACAACTCTAGGGTGCTAATGAATCTTGAGCTAGATTTAGGAAAGTATTATTTATTATTATTTTGCTAACAGTGACTAAGTTTTTCATATGCAAAGCATTTTATGTTTTTCAAAGAAATTCTGCAAGTCATTTGATTCACAGTAAAGTCTGTGAGCAAGCAAGATAGGTATTACTTTTCTCATTTCACAAGTGAAGACATTGAGGTTTGATGAGGTTAAATAACTTGGTCTTCATCACCAGGTTTTGGCAGAGCCAGGACTAGGATTGATAATTGAATAGGACAGAAATTTTAAAGCTTTCCTAACATCATCATCATCATCGTCACCATATGGAGTAATTTATTATTAGTGCCCTTTGACATTGAGAATATTTTGATCAATAATAGCGCCTAAAATAGGTGTCATGTATCCAGTATAATCTAGCCTTGTTTTCACCCTAATTGTTTCACTAACATAAAAAAGATCACCCAGTATTGTATCTTACCTCCTCTACTCTAAATTCTATCCCCACACCTCATGAAAATGTCTGTGAAGGTGGACAGAGATTATACTTACACTGATTAAATTTTAGGCCTTTTGAAGCAGGCAAGTCTTTAAGGTAATGAGTTATTTTAGGTTGTATGATACTTCTTAATGCTTTTCTGTTTGCCGGTAGTGTAAACACAGCTACTCTATGGTATTTGGAATCCTGACATACTAGAAACTCAATAATGGTGATAATTATAATAGCTTACATTTATGAAGCATTTTGAGGTTAGAAAAGCACTTTGAATATAACTCAATTTTCCAAACAATCCTACAAAGTAGGCATCACAAATATCATCATCGGCATTTTAGAGAGGAAGAAACTGAGGCTTAGAGAGTTTAACTGGGTTGCTTAGGGTCATGTAGCCAGTCAGTATCAGACCCAAGTCTCTCCTGACTCCTTGTCCAGTCTCCTGTCCACTGTACCATATTCCCTGCCAGATGAAAGGAACAAAAGAAATAATGGTTGGGTTATGTTAATGAAAGCAAAACAAAGTGATTAACATAATTCTAACTATCTTTGTATGTTTAAAGTGAACAGTTATCTGGTAAGAATGCATCCCTTGAAATGTTTACTTGCCTCATAAGTTAAAAAGCTATTGTGTTTTAATTATTTTATCTAAAATGCACCATCAGGACTTAATTTTACAAGTTCATAACATTCAATTGCCTTGGGGTTGAAATACAGTTGAAGATATACAAGGAACAAAATTAGCTTGACCATGCTTAAATTAGATTCTTAAGATTTGTGAGTCATTAAGAATCTACTATTGGAACACAGTATATGTGGAAAGTGACAGATTACATTATTCATGGTTAGATTTTGAAATCATTTATTTAAAAAATGAAAATCGTTGTCTTCATCCATTCACTAAAATCTGGGAACTCAGCTCTGTAAATGATGTTTTCTCTTGCTTTGGCAAAGCTTAAGCAATTTTCTTAAAAGGAACCATTTAAATTATTTTAAGTGTTTAAGTTATATGATTAACCTGTGCAGGAAAAGGGAAGACCTTGGTTAGTTGAAATCTTTGGCTTTGTCTTTAATTATGGTGTAGGGAAATACAAGGCCAGTGAGATAGAAATATTATTTCTAAAGATGAAAATATCTGAGGAATATATTGTTATTGCATTGTTATCATGAATAGACTAAATTTAAGTTTAAGTAAAAAAATCAGAGAGACTATTATATAAGGAGTTATCTTCCAATATCCAAATAATATATACTAATATATAATGTTATAGATAATAAGATAATGCATTATATTTTTTATCTACGAGAGACAGAAATAGAAAGTTTACTTCAAGGAACTAAAGGTTAACAGCATTAAAAGTTTTCTTTTTAGTTCAACTTAGTACATGTGTAAATAGTTCATTATCCATGACAGAGAAGATGTATTCAGTGAATTCAGTTTGAGAAGTTGTGGAGAGCAATGATCTGAGACAAGAATTTTCCCCTTTAATTAGATTCCTGGTTGCAAATGTGAATACAATGGATGATGTAAACTGCTCAGTATTCTTCTAATTTTCTAGTCAAAGTAAGAGAAAAAGCCCCTGTAAAGATCCAACAATGAAAGCAAATGAGAATTTAAAGGGAAGTTAACTTAGTTCTTCATGTACATACCATGGTTTTCTGGTTATAATTTTGGCCTTTTTCTGCCAAATAGTTAAGGTTCTTTTAATACTACTCAGTGACAGAGTATAAATTGGTTTAGCAGAGCACATGCAGTGTTCTGACACGTGAACTTCCCATGTTATTTTAGCGTCTATCACTTTTAAAAATATATTTGTACATATGTGTGTATGTCTGTCTATATAAAATCTCCAAAGTCTGCTAGTCTTTGTCCGTTAGGGTTGGATTTGTTTTTTGGAATCAGCCCAAAGTGATTTAGCATCAAGGGTTCTGAATAATGTGGCTTACTGAGCTGATTTTGGTTTGGAAAACAAAACAAAAATAGTTGTGATTATAGATTGAGGTGAGTAACAGTGATTTGGGTTAAAAAAAAAAAGCTTATGTGTGGATACAGAGGAACAAGGCCTGTTTTCTCTTGTGACATGTAAATGAACCCTAAATGTTATTCCAAAAGAGGAGCTCCCCAAATGGAACATTGTTGGGAAAGGAAGCAATAACATTCATTTCATGTCAAAGTTCTGTTTTGCTTAATAAAATTCAGGCTCCTCTATTTCTGTCACATCAAGTACAGGATCTGGATTTATGGGGAAAAGGGAAAGGTACCTTCTCTCTACCTCATGGAGTCTTTCTCTTCCTTTAAGAAGCACCATCTTACTCCCTTCCCCATTCCCCCAAATTGATAGTGCCCTTACTCCCAAATACCTTTTATTTATTTAATCATTTTGTGTGTTTTTAAAATTTATTCACTTCATATTTCCGAGTATATTAATATAAGCTCCTTTTGAGTAGGGATTGTTTCGTTCTTTCTGCTTGCATCTCTAGCATCTAGCAGAGTGTCAAGCAAATGGTAGGCATAAAATAAATAGTTATTGATTAAGTGGTTACTATATCTTGCATATAATTTTAACATATGCATGTATACCAGGTTAATGTCCACCAGTTATTAGTGAATTAATAATTAAAAAAAATAGAATCAGATCATGTTAGATCTGGAAAGTGTACTCCTGTCCTAATTAGATTGTGTCTGCCATTGGCATGTCTTTCTCCTCCCGATGGAACAAAATCTGTTAATAGTATCTAAAACAACAATCATATTTAGAATAAAAGAATAACTATAAGCAGCATTTAATCATTTATCGTGCTCAAGGAGTTGTTTTTTATTGATATAATTTTTGTTTTTAATTCACCTTAAATTCAAAACCTATCCTTGCCTCCTCCCCTATCCAAAATGCCCTTTCTGGAAAAAAAGAATTAAAAAGGGTCTTTGTGGTTCCCCATCTCCCCACCCCACCCCGCCTTGCAAAGGAAAAAAAAAAGAGATTGATTTACTTAACTCTTCTCTGGGATGAAATTTCTTGATCATTATAATTACAGAGTTCAGATTCAGTTTTTAGTATTGTTCTTTCAATTTACATTGCTTTAATCATTGTGTAGAATTTTTTATTGTTCTGTTAACTTTGGATAAGTTCATGTACATATTTTCACAGGTCTCTGAATTCATCTTATTCATATTTTTTATATCACAATATTATTCCATTACATTCATATGACATAGTTTGTTTAGCCATTACACAAACTGGAGATATATTTTGTTTCCAGTTCTTTGTATAAGTGCTTCTATACTTTTGATTTCTGTAGGACCTTCCTTTCTATCAGATTTCCATGGGTTCATGTGTTTAGTTATGGGATTTGGGGGTTAAAGGCTATGGGCAATTTTAATCAACTTTTAAAGCATAATTCCAGATTGTTCCCATAAGAGCAGCCCACATTTCCACCAACAGTGGATTATTATTTCTATCTTTTTTCGTCTTTGCCTATTTGCTGGGTATGAGATCAAACATCAAAGTTGTTTTGATCTGCATTTTTTTATTATTAGTGATTTGAAGAAATGTTTCATGTGATTTTGTATAGTTGCATTTTATTAGAAAACTGTTTGTTCTTATCCTTTGACTTTTTGTCCATTGGGGAATGGAAGCCATGTGTAAATAGCTCCCTATAGGAGGTAGAATTAAATACTAGAAAAAAAAATGCACATATGATTGAGTCTTGATCCGAGGTCTGCCACTGTCAGTTTTGTGGTGTTAAACAAGTCATTTATCTTCTAGTGCTTCATTTTGTTCATCTGATACATTTGGGCATAATGCCAGTCCAGCTAATCTCACAAGCTTGTTTTGAGAGTCAAATGATATGTTTAGATCAAAGTGCTTTGTCATGTATAAAATGATGCACAAATATAAAGCCTGATTAATAGGGAGAAAAGCCGTGAATTATATAAATAAACCATAAGGTTAATATCAGAAATTTATACATTGGCACAGATATGACCTACTATAATATTTGCTATTCTGCCATCAACTATTTCTGATGTTCATTATCTAAGATGTATACAGTATGTAATCAAGAATACAATTACAGTTTTAATGATTGTATATGAAATCAGGCTTGAAATTACTCTCAGTATATTTTAGTATAGTATAGTGGAAAGAGCCTTAGAGGAGCTGGGTTTGCACTCAGGCTCTACTTCTTGACACTCCTGTGGCTTTGGATGTGTGACAATATCTTTGGATTTTTTTGGGGGGGGTTACTACTATTTTTCTTTTCTTTTTTTTTAAAATTTTTTTAATTAATTAATTTAACATATTTAGTTTTCAGCATTGATTTTCACAAGAGTTTGAATTATAAATTTTCTCCCCATTTCTACCCTCCCCCCCACTCCAAGATGGCGTATATTCTGGTTGCCCTGTTCCCCAGTCAGCCCTCCCCTCTGTCACCCCACTCCCCTCCCATCCCCTTTTCCCTTCCTTTCTTATAGGGCAAGATAAATTTCTATACCCCATTGCCTGTGTATCTTATTTTTTTTGTTGTTTTTGAACATCTGTTTTTAAAACTTTGAGTTCCAAATTCTCTCCCCTCTTCTCTTCCCACCCACCCTCCCTAAGAAGTCAAGCAATTCAACATAGGCCACATGTGTATCATTATGTATAATCCTTCCACAATACTGTTGTGAAAGACTAACTATATTTTGCTCCATCCCAACCCATCCCCCTTTATTGAATTTTCTCCCTTGACCCTGTCCCCTTTCGAAAGTATTTGTTTTTGACTACCTCTACCCCCATCAGCCCTCCCCTCCATCATCTCCCCCTTTATTTTTAATCTTCTTCCCTCTTCTTTCCTGTGGGGTAAGATTCCCAACTGGGTATGTATGGTATTCCCTCCTTAGGCCAAATCTGATGAGAGCAAGGTTCACTCATTCCCCCCTCACCTGCCCTCTCCCCTCCTCACACAGAACTGCTTCTTCTTGCCAACTTTATGCGAGATAATCCACCCTATTCTATCTCTCCTTATCTCCCTCTCTCAGTATGTTCCTCTCTTATCCCTTAATTTGATTTTATTTCTTTTACATATCTTCCCTTCATCTTCAACTCACCCTGTGTCTCTCTCTCTCTCTCCCTCTCTCTCTCTCTATATATATACATATATATATACACATAGATATATATATATACATACACATTCACCCATATATATACATAAACATATATGTATGCATATTCCCTTCAGCTACCCTAATCCTGAGGTCTCATGAATCATACACATCATCTTTCCATGTAGGAATGTCAACAAAACAGTTCACCTTTAGTAAGTCCCTTGCAATTTCTTTTTCTTGTTCTTTTTCTTGATTACCTTTTCATGCTTCTCTTGATTCTTGTGTTTGAAAGTCAAATTTTCTATTCAGTTCTGGTCTTTTCATTGAGAAAGCTTGAAAGTCCTCTATTTTATTGCAAGTCCATATTTTGCCTTGGAGCATGATACTCAGTTTTGCTGGGTAGGTGATTCTAGGTTTTAATCGTAGCTCCATTGACCTCCGGAATATCGTATTCCAAGCCCCTCGATCTCTTAATGTAGAAGCTGCCAGATCTTGGGTTATTCTGATTGGGTTTCCACAATACTCAAATTGTTTCTTTCTGGCTGCTTGCAGTATTTTCTACTTGATCTGGGAGCTCTGGAATTTGGCGACAATATTCCTGGGAGATTTCTTTTTGGGATCTATTTGAGGAGGCGATCGATGGATTCTTTCAATTTCTATTTTGCTCTGTGGCTCTAGAATATCAGGGCAGTTCTCCTTGATAATTTCTTGAAAGATGATATGTGGACTCTTTTTTTGATCATGGCTTTCAGGTAGTCCAATAATTTTTAAATTATCTCTCCTGGATCTATTTTCCAGGTCAGTGGTTTTTCCAATGAGATATTTCACATTGTCTTCCATTTTTTTCATTCCTTTGGTTCTGTTTGATAATATCTTGATTTCTCATAAAGTCGCTAACTTCCACTTGCTCCAATCTAATTTTTAAAGTAGTATTTTCTTCAGTGGTCTTTTGGACCTCCTTTTCCATTTGGCTAATTCTGCCTTTCAAGGCATTCTTCTCCTCATTGGCTTTTTGGAGCTCTTTTGCCATTTGAGTTAGTCTGTTTTTTAAGGTGTTGTTTTCTTCAGTGTATTTTTCAGTATTTTTTTGGGTCTCTTTTAGCAACTCATTGACTTGTTTTTCATGGTTTTCTCGCATCCTTCTCATTTTTCTTCCCAATTTTTCCTCTACTTCTCTAACTTGCTTTTCTAAATCCTTTTTGAGCTTTTCTATGGCCTGGGACCAGTTCATGTTTTTCTTGGAGGCTTTTGGTGTAGGCTCTTGCACTTTGTTGACTTCTTTAGGCTGTATGTTTTGGTCTTCTTTGTTACCAAAGAAAGAATCCAAAGTCTGAGACTGAATCTGGGTGTGTTTTCGCTGCCTGGCCGTATTCCCAGTCAACCAACTTGACCCTTGAGTTTTTCAGTGGGGTATGACTGTTTGTAAACTAGAGAGTTCTATGTTCCACATTTGGGGGGGAGGTGCCGGCTCTGCCACACCAGCACTGCTCCTTCCCCAAGAACCCCCAACCCGGACTGGGCTTAGATCTTCAGCAGGCTCTGCACTCCTGCTCTGATCCGCCACTTAATTCCTCCCACCAGGTGGGCCTGGGGCCTGAAGCAACAACAGCTGTAGCTGCCCCACCTCCGCTGCCCCGGGGCTGGAAGCAGTACCGCGAACTCCTTCTACTCCTGCAGCTTTTCCCACTAACCTTCTCCGCAGTCTTTGGTGTTTGTGGGTTGAGAAGCCTGGTAACTGCCACAGCTCACTGATTCAGGGCACTAGGGCCCCCTGTGCCTGGCTCCTGGTCTCTTTGGTCCACGCCGCTCAGACTGGGCTCTGCTCCACTCCGTTCCCAGCTCCCAGCTCCGTGTGGGATAGACCTCACCCAAAGACCATCCACGCTGTCCTGGGCTGGAGCCCTGCTTCCCTCTGCTGTTTTATGGGTTCTGCCGTTCTAGAATTGGTTCAGAGCCATTTTTCATAGGTTTTTGGAGTGACTCGTTACCGAGCTCAGGCTAGTCCCTGCTTACCAGCTGCCATTTTGACTCCGCCCCCTATCTTTGGATTTTAATTTTCTCATCTTTAAAATGAGGAAGTTAGAACAGGTTTTCTCTGAGAAAATCTTTTTTTTTTTCCTTAGTCAATGATTCAATAGCAGGAAAGACAGTTAAAAGAACAAAATAAAACTTACCATCTCTTAGACTTTATATGTTTTCCATACTCAGATGTCAACGACATTAGGTTTTGACCTAAGTAATGTAATGCTTAATAGCACTGGATAAATGGGAATCCTTTTTAATCACGTAGTTGTTATTCTTTTCTTAAGACTATTCTTAGATGAGAACTTCATTTATTAGTCTGACTTGGAACTAACCTGTGGGTAAGGTTTATTCATCTCTTGCCTACATTGACTTTTGAATTTTGAATCTGTGTTTAATTAATTTTGATTCCTGAAAATGACATGATACCAACATCTGCATTATTTATGCTGAAAGTCATAAACACATGCCATGCCAATAAATTATTAGAACCAAATGAGTTTCAGGTTTTATGAAAGACACTAATTAAGGTGATTTTTTTACTAGCCCTGAATCCCAGACACAAATAAACTATACTATCTAAGGAATGAGATGAAGGAAACCAAATTAATCTGCTAAAAATATTATTATTGATTTTTTTAAAGTGTAGTATATTACAAATTAAAGGTAAGTGGGAATCAGATAGTGATGGGATACTGGGTTTACTGCCAACTGAAAGGGGATGGGACATAGAAAGATATATAAGTAGAATTATTCCTAGTCTTATCAAAACTACCACTACAAACTGTTTTAGGTAGGCAAGTTCCCTGTAAGATAATTGGAGAAGACTCAAGGGAAAACAAAGGCCAGATGTCTTTAAACAAAAACAAAAACAAATCCAAGTAAAATAGAGAGAAAGGCAGGTTGTTGAAAGATGCAAGTCAAAGGAAATGTGATACAAGGAGAGAGAGAGAGAGAGTGTGTGTGTGTGTGTGTGTGTGTATGGAAGTGGGGGAAGAGGGAAATATTTAAAACAAAATCCTGAAATATAAAGTGAAAGAAAATATTCATGTGTCCAAAAAGAAATATTTTCTTGGCAAGAGAAAAAAAATTCAAGCCAGGTTATTCTATCTAGATGGAAACTATAGGGGTACCTGGGCAAAATGTGTACATTGAACAATAAAACACTATAGGGTTGCTTGATAAATGCTAAAACCAACTGAGTGCTGAGAAGAGAATAATGATTGTATGATCTGTGCATTGAGGCCGAGCTTCAGGTAAAAAGCAAAGCTTTTCTAACTGACTGAACCCTGTAGCAAATTTAGTTTTTATTCATTCAAATGGAACTTCTTGGTTGAGCGGATAGAATGCATCTCATGGCATCATAAATGCTCGGATGCTGATATACTACTCTGGGCAAGCTATTCCATACTTGTATTTTCCCTTCCCCCAATCTCTCATATATAAAATGAGGATATTAATAATATCAGCTCTACCTACTTCACAGGGCTAGTATGAGAATGAAAAAGTTGCAGTGTAAGCCTATAGAATTAGTTATCATTACCAACTCTGGTGACTTTGATTGTCTGTCTGAACAAGTAGTACAGATAGTACTTGCCTGCATCTCAGCCTGAATCACATCTGTTTGAAATTGTTGTTCATTTGTTTCAGTGGAGTCTGATTCTTCATGACTCCATTTGAGATTTTCTTGGCAAAGGTACTGGAATGGTTTGGCATTTCCTTCTCTGGCTCATTTTACATCTGAGGAAACTGAGGCAAAGAGGGTTAAGTAACTTGCCCAGGGTCACACAGCTAGGAAATGTCTGAGGTTGAAATCAGGAAGATGAATGAGTCTTCCTGATTCCAGGCCCAGAACTCTATCCACTGTGCCACCTAGCTGGCCCCAGTTGAGATAACAAAGAACTAGTTAGTATCTCATAAGGTTCTATTTCTTTCTCACATAGGGAAACTGAGGCTTCCCTTCTTTCTTTTGTGCCATGTCAACAGTAGTTTAAATGCTATACATACTAAATTCTTCTGATTGTTAAGCTCTTTATCATCAGCTAAGTAATATCATAGTCATTAATTAACGTTTAAATGCCTACTATGTGGCCAGCCTCTTTGCCAAACCCTGGAGATGCAAATATGAAAAAAGATACTTCTTGCCCTCAAGGACCTTACCAGATGTTGGGGAGATTACATTCCAAATGACATAATGGCCTAAGAGAAAAACAAAGCATGAAGAACTGTATCCATTTTAACTGATATATGAAATTTTTGTTATTTATTTCCATCCCCTGGGAAGGCAGGACTGGTTGCAGAGAGATTGACGAGCTATCCCCTCCTGAATTCATAGGCACAGTAGCTTACCTGTGCTCTCTTCACTTGCTTGTCTGAAATGGTTAAGAAGCAAAAAACAAATTGCCAGTGTATGACTCAGTATTATTTAGAAGAAACATCTGAGTCAACCTCATCTCTGTTTTGTCAATGCATCTCTGGCAGTTCAGCAAAGCAGAGATGGGTAAGCTTGTGTTCTTGATACGTTGTTTGCTAGTCAAGGATTGGGGGAAGTGCTTAGTGTCCCTCTTGACTTCCCCAGTTTCCTTATGCTATATTAGGTGCTTCAGCTGTATGGAATCCAGGTCAACTCTAAGTAGGCAGAAATGAAGAAATTGTGAAGAGAAACATGAATAAATGAAACACTATGTTAGAAGCAATGAAATGTTATTTAGAAAATGATATAAATGAGTTACATTTCCAGTGCAAATTATATGCCCATGTACACATATGAAACTGGTAAAAATTTCCTAACACGTTCCATCCCCTTGGCACCTCCCTGCAGATGGAATGGTGGACTCTCCTGACAAATATTGGTGTTCTTATCATTTTAAGAGAGTTCAGGTAGTGACTAGACAATCACCTATGGTAAATATTATAGATGGGGTTTGTGTTTAGGTATGAATTGGTTTAGAAATGATATCCTTTGAAATTTGAGACTCTATGTTTCCATGATTTTGTTTGCTCATAATACCTAGCAGGCCTCAGAGTCCTGACCATGATTCACCACAGCTATCTTCCTGTCAGGATGTGTGTCCTACCCTATACCCTTCCACACTTTGCTCTGAGAACAGTAATCAAATCAATATTACCAATGCTTCTGGAAATATATCAGTCAAATGCTCAGTGATCCTACCTACCATCCTTGTGATTTCAAAGATGAAAAATCCATTCCTAGATACCACTACCCTGGGATTGTATATTCTACAATTGGAATGTAAGATCCTTGAGAGCAGTGATTATTGCCTTTTTGTATTTGTGTTCATAACACTTAGGATAAGGACTGTAACACAGAAATATATATGTATATGTATATACATATGTATATATACATATTATATATAAAAATAAATTTGTTCATATTTGTGGAGTGGTACAGTGGTACAAATTTAGGTCCATTTTGTTTAAGCATGATTCTCTCCTTACTTGCAAAAGAATTCTATGTGGGGTGTGTGTGTGTGTGTGTGTGTGTATGTTATTTGAAATAATGTTATTTAAAAGAGGAAGTTTTCAGAACTAGTCAAATTATAGAAAGGTATATTTTGATTCAATATTAGGAACAACTTCCTGATAACTATAGCTGTCCCAAAATACAACAGACTGCTTAAGTATCTACTTCTCTTAAGTAGAGTTCTCTTTTCTTTGAGGTCTTTGGTGCCTGGATCACAGCTAGTAGGTGCTGGTATAGAGGGAATTGGTGCTGTAGGTAGAAGCTGGATTTCTCAGGTCTCTTTCTATTCCAAGATTTCATGATTAGGATTGAACATTTACCACACATTTATCTTCTAATGAGATGACATCTTTAAGCTCATAAGGATTTTTGGCACACACTTTTTGCTCTTTAGTCTATGTAGTATCTTCTTTTAAGTTTATAAATATGTTTAGTGATACAAGCTGTGGATATTTGAAAGAGTCACTGGTGATCTTGTCTCTTGTCAGGCATGTGGTGTTTTTCTATGAAGAAAGATTAGTTCAGGCTTGTGTCTGAGAGATAGCTGGTAAAAAATGTTTTGCTAATAATAATTGCACCCCTATGAAATATATGAGCAAATAATTATACTCGTAACCAGCTCTTCCACTTTACGTTTTTGTAGAAAACCTAGTTGTCAGTGTCCTTTATTTGACTATTCATTATATTAATATGTATTGTTTTCTGTTTCACAATTGATAAACCTTTTGCCTTTGTTGTGGTGGACTTCTTTAAGTGACACATCTTAAATTTAATAATTTTTGTAAATTTGTGGGTTTTTCCTGCATTGAAATTTTGATCATGCAGTCTTTTAATTTTTTTTTTTTTGGAAGGAGGAAGGCAGGGCAGTTGGGGCTAAGTGACTTGCCCAAGGTCACACAGCTAGTAAGTGTGTCAAGTGGCTGAGGCTGGATTTGAACTCAGGTCTTCCTGACTCCAGGGTCAGTCCTCTACTCACTGCGCCACCTAGCTGCCCCTTGATCATGCAATCTTGCGTCATGTAACTGTATCGTATTAAAAACAAGTCATTACACACATGTATTCCTGCAGATGAATGCTGGACTTCATGACAATGTGCAACATGCTGGCCTTCCAACACTTGCTTGTTAAGACCTATTGGCAGATTTGACCACTGATTATAGCTTGCATTTTGTGTGTTTATTTGGAAAATAATATAATCACTACAGCCTTAACGGTGTTATTTAAAAGAGGAAGTTTTCTATAGAAAGGTATATTTACAATGGATAAAACATGTATGAATGGTTTTTCAAAATTTTCTTCTCTTCTTTCCTTATGCTTCCATTGCCCCCTTATTTTTATTCAATGCCCCCCTGGATTGGTCCAGTGCCCCGCCTTTGCAACTTTAGACTTTTGATTTAAGTGACCAATTAAGAGAATCTGGAATCTCTAATATTCTTTTGTTTTCCATGTGTTTTGTGCTGTATTTAATTGCATGATAATATTGTTCATGTTTTATATTGTGCATATCACCTAGATATTGATGTAATGTATTGCTTTTCTTTAGGTCTTTAATACCTTCCTCAAGTTATTGCTGCCATAGAAATGTTTATCTTCTGTCTTTAGAAGTATTATTCTATATTGGGGTAACCTTTTTGTGCCATGGACCCCTTAAGCAGTCTAGTGAATGTATGAACTTGCATACATAAGATTGCAAAGAAAGCTATACAGTTATCAAAATATTTTTAAAACATGTTAACAGACCACATGTAAAGAACTCTTGTTCTATAGATTCATCTTTCCTTTAGAGTACTTACAGTGGCAATGGCTGTGACTACACTATTGTGTATATATCCTGAAATGCTTTTACAAATCTTATCAGATGTTGTGGGAGGATGTATTTGTTCATTATGACTATAGCAAATGCTAGCTTTAAAAAAATGTATTCCCTAATTGTGTAGCTATTCTACTAATTGGATTCAACTTTAGTTTTTCAAAAGGCTTTTGAAATTGTAGTCTAAGTTTGCCCATCTATTCAAAATCATTTGAGATATTGGTATTATTTTTGCCATCTGTTTTGTTCTTAAGTAGAATTTCCAGAGTTTGTGTTGAGATTTTTAGTGGCCTCAGGTTCTTCAACTTTGTACTCTACAGATTTTAATAGTGCCTCAATTTTAACTCTTATGTCATCTAATCTAGGTTTAGGGATTAAGTTATTCATTCTTCATTATACTCACATTGATCTGAAATATATTATTTTACTTGGAGCTAAGGGTATTGGTCACAAAAAAGCAGCATGAAGCTCTTGCCTATAACTAGCTATTTTTATGACTGGTTTTGTTATCATTGTAATACTGGCACATAATGAAAACAATCTTATGTCCAATTCATTTTCATGTGTACTCATGTTTTCCCCACTTTTGTGTACAGTGCCATCTACACTGAATCATTTCTAGAATTGGTATTTCAGATTTATTCTGGTGTATCATGCTCCTTGTGGTATCAGAACACAAATGAATTCTATGGACCTCTCTGCTCTGTGTCCAGTTGATCATTATGGTCTAAGAAGGGATAGCTGATCTCTCTGTGTTTCCCCATCTATTTGACTTTCAGGAGTAGTTTCATCTGACTGACTTTGGTGCTAACCCAGCCAGTGCTTTCTCCAAATCTCAGTTTGTTAGCATGTCAGGGTTTCTGCCAGACCTGTTTATCTGTCATAGAAATCTCAGGGCACAGGAAGTATCCTTTGAAGGTGTAGTTAAAATCCTAGGTTCAAATTTTGTCTGCTACTTAATCGTATAGTTTTGATAATGTCATTTAATCTCTTAGCATTATTTTTCTTACCTGTAAAATGCGTGGGTCAGAATGAATGGTCATTATGACCCTTTTAGGTTTATTGCCTATAACAAATTTATTTTTTATTTCTGACAGCATACAAATTAATTTTTAGAATAAATTAAGCAATTTAGGACCTTTCATTAAGTTGTCTGTTTCGAATGAGTTGGAAAAGAATCTTCCTCAATCACACTAATGCCTGTCAGGCCTTGTCCTTATTAAGTGGAGGGCGAAAGAGAAAGCTTTTCCTAAAGATTTCCATTGCAGTTACTCAATCAGAATCATTGAGTTCTCCTTGATGTCACAAGTCCATACTTTAAAACATGAAATACCCCCCCCCCAAAACTCTCAATACCCCCAGTAAGTCATAGGATTAAAAAATTGTACTTTAGAGAATATCTAGTCTAATCATAAATTGCTTGAGAACAAGGGATATGTCATACATCTCATACCCCACATAATCATGACATAATGACTTAAGAAAAAAAAATATTGCCAAATAAATATCATTCATCACTATCCATAGTGGCCAGAGAAGACTATTATATTGTCATAAAATACAGTCAAATCTTGATTACCCAGGAAGTAAACAAATTAGAATTATCAATGGATTTCTTTTTCAGAACTCAATTTTCATGAGAAAGAAACAAACTTGAGCAAATAATAGGCCACATAGGATTTATTTAAACACACACACACACACACACACACACACACACACACACCCTAGGATATGTGCCCACATATTAATACTTATCTTCTACATCTCCATTTTCACTCTAGTATGAATAATAAAGCAGTTAGCATTTATATAACACTTTAAATTTTTCAAAGCACTTTCCTCATAGCCATGCTGTGAGTCAGCCTACAAGTGTTATTTTCCCACTTTTACAGTTATAAGGGTACTGAAGCTCAGAGACCTTGTGATTGCCCAGGGTTAAACAGTATGATATACTGATGTTCCTGATGATGAATCATGTCAAAGAATTTTAAAGTGGGTTGCCATACCCAGCTCTGATCAGATAGTGCCTGCAATTTTCTAGGTACCATGTTTTAGGAGGGACATTGTTAAGCTCAAAAGTAACCAGAGGAGAGTTACCAAGGTTGTGAAGGACCTTGAATCCATACCATATAAAAGTTGGTTGAAGGAATTAGAGCCATTTAGCCTTGAGCAGAGAAAACAGAGAGGATACATGAAAGTTTTCTTTAAATATTTTGGAAGGATTATTTTTTAGAGAGAGATCAGACTTGTTCCACTCAGCCCCAGAGAACAGAAGTAGAAATTATGGGTAGGAAAATGATAGGGTAATGGAGTGAAAAGAACACTAGGCTTGAAGTCAGGAGAGAGACCTGAATTCAAAGACTGCCTCAGTCATCTATTAGCTAGGTGGCCTTGTACAAGGCTATCATTTAACTTTTCTAATTCTCAGTTTCTTCATTGAAAAGGAAAAACTAAAACCCATAGTTCCCATTTCACAGGTTTGTTATGATCATCAAATGAAATAATGTATGTGCCTTTAAAATGCTTTGCAAATTTCATAGCGTTATGTCAATATCTGATATTTTTTAAAAAATGCAAAGAGAATGATAATTGCCTTAATTTAAGGGGAAAATATTGTTGCTTTTTCAGTCTTGTCCTACTATCTGGGAAGCCATTTAAGGTTTTCTTGGCAAAGATACTGGAATGGTTTGCCATTTCCTTCTCCAGCTCATTTTACAGATGTGAAAACTGAGGCTAGCAGGGTAAGTGACTTGCTCAGGGTCACATAGCTATTAAGGGTCTGAGGCCAAACTTGAAATCAGATCTTTCTGATTCTAGGCCCTACACTCTATCTACTGTGCCACCTAGCTGCCCTTAAGGGGAAAAACTGCTCTTAATATTTAGTATTGTTCAAAAGTTGAGTGAGTTATAAGATAATGCTTCCTCCTCTCCACCTAGCCCCTACTCCTCCAGATCTCTAAGCAAAGGCTGGATAACCACTTGTTGAACTTGTTGGAGATTGTCATACAAGGGTAGGTTTAAATCAGGAGTGAGGAACCTATGGCCCTCTAGGTCCTCAAGTGCTGCCCTTTGACTGAGTCCAAACTTCACAGAATAAATACCCTTAATGAAAGGATTTGTTCTGTAAAACTTGAGTTCAGTCAAAAGGCTGAACCCAAAGACCTAGAAGTCCACGTGTGGCCTCAAGGCTTCAGATTTCTCACCACTGGAAGTCAACCGTAGAGATGGGGATAAATAGTAAGTCTGACTTTAGTGTCACTTTCAATGGATCATATGATCATAGATTTCAGAGATGGAGGGAACCTTAGAAAGGACAGTTACACAGAAGAGGAACTCGAGGCCCAGGGAGTAATAGTCACTTGTTTAAGGTCAGACTCACAGGATCTCAGTTTTGGAAGGGACATCAGAAGCCATCTAGGCCAACTCATCTATAACATGCCTGATAAGTAACCATCTTTATTGTCTGAAAAACTCCAATGAGGAAGGACCTGCTACCTCCTGAGCCAATCCATTCCACTTTGGGATAGTGCTAATTGTTAGGAAATTTTTTTCAAGAACAGCAACCCCAAATTAACATAAAATAAAATAAAATAGAAACAGTAAGCCACTGTGTACCACCATCATTCAAGAAACTGGTATTGGAATATTGGTACTAAACTGATCAAGTCAACAAGAAACTCTGATACTTCAGAAATGAAAACTGCCTGCCACCTCTAGCATGAAATACACTTGTAACAATAAATTTCATTGCATGCTGTAAGCAGTTATTTTTATTGACCCTTTCCTCTTATGAGAGCACAGAGGCCATATGCCAATCGCTTTACTAACACACCAGCCTGAGTCTTTTTTGGCTGAAGAGCTCCAGAAGCCACTGCCTTACCAACTGATTTGAGTGCCTTGGTGATGCCATTTGGCAGACATCAGTATAACTTTTTGGCCTAGGATGATGAATACGGCGGGGGGGGGGGGGGCAGGTGGGGGAGGGGAGAGAGAGGGGGGGGGGGGAGGGAGGGAGAGAGAGAAACTTTCATGGGTTTCAGTCTCTCTAGATCATCAGGTTAGTAGGAAAACCAAAGCTTGCAATCCATATTTGCCTGGAATAGATCTGTCCCAGTGTAGTTTCAATTTCAGCAGTGGCTAAGATGAGAAAAAGAAACAGACAGACAGACAGAGAGAAGCATGACATGAACTACATCCAATTTCAGTAGAGAGTCAATCCAATGGTGAAATATAGCTGAAAAAGCGTTGTTGTGGTTCTTTCTGAAGTCGCTATACCACTAAATGCCTCCTTAGATTTGGCAAGAAAATGGGCATCATGAGACCCCCAAATTGTTATATATTAAGCTATATAAACAACCGAGCCTCTAATTGTAAACCAGAAATCCTCAATGTGTCTCTTGAAGTTGTGATGGGAATAAACTCTGTTCTTGTGAAGGGAAAGAATAATAACATATTGAAAAACTCAAACATTATCTGTGATCTCATGTGAATTTATCTCATATAAAGTGTTTATTCCTTCCAATGCTGCAGACTGCAACCCGTGCATGGCTGCTCATTTTGTTCAGCTCTTGTCCACATCCTTCCATATGTTTATCATAGAGATTCTTTCTCACAGTTTCTTGACATCAGAAGGATACACTGTATATAATATAATAAAATAATGAAAATAGTAACAATCCTATTTATACAATAATTCCCATTATTCAGTATTTACCCAGCGTTTTCCCCACAGTCTCCACAAGAAGTATGAGATGGAAGTTTTATTATCTTTCTTTTACAGATGAAGAAACAGAGTTCTAAGGGATATTATGTTATCATAGTTTTTCGAAGATACTATAAAGTGATTTTCTGTCCCTCAGATCATCTCTCTCTCCCCAGAGCAGTGCTGACTCTTTATTTCTAAATGTGACTTGTACTAGGCCACATTGTCATCTGGGCTGGGCCTGATTCAAGTAGGCCAGTCTCCTGGTAGTTCATTTTTGATATTGGAATGAAATGAGACTCTTCTATTACATTGAATAGTTTTTAAAAAAAGGACCTTACTTAGTAATAGCAAGAGAAGGATATTCAAAAAGGATATGCATTGAGGACATCCCAAGTTCATTCAGCTCAGCAAAGCATTCCTTCCTCTAAGTTAGCCTTTGTGATCTTCCATTCCAGCCAAGCATCAGAACACACCTGGAGCTACTCTTGAAAATTTTATTCTCAGGCTAGCAGGAAATGACTTCAGTAGCCCATACCTTCAAGCCTCCTAAGCCAATCAAATCTCAAGGATGGTTTCAACAACATCAGAAAAATCTAGCCTAACTTGGAAAGGGGTGGGGGATCTTGCTCCCACCATACATGTCTAATAATTACCAGAATAAAAATTACTCAGTGTTTGTCCCCTCCCCCCCAACAAAGCAATACAATTTGGATGTCAAAATGTCTTCTCTTGTAGCAAGATCAGATGATTCAATACAGATACATAGTACTAGATTGGAACTTATACCACTGTGCTATCATCACTTGCTTATGAATTTTTAAATGCTATGCATACGTGAGCTCATGAAGCATGACCCAGGTTGACAAAAGCATGGAGAACAAATATTTCCTGTATGCCACAGCAGACACTCCAAGGGAAGATACTCAAGGCAAAGACACTATGTTGTCACTATTCTGTGCTTTCTAGCCTTTCCCTAATCTCGAATAAAATTTGGCTCTCTTTTTTCATAAGATCTTCTCATATCAAGTAAGGCATTGTTCAACATAGGTCCACTGATGGTACTCTAGTACTCGGTCCTTTCTCTTAACATGAATATAGGTTTTATTCGTTTACATAGAAAGCACTTAGTAAATGTTTGATTGATTGATTGATTCACACATCATCCTTCACCAAACATAACAATCTGATTTCTTCTTGTAGAAGTTCTGAAAACCCCATAGAACTATAATCAATCACTTTCTCCCATGGTATCAAGAGGTGTAGTGAGAACTTAATCTGGTTTCGACTGGTAGCAATGTAGGTAGACAAGAGAATTTAATAAAAGGAACTCCATTTTGTCTGTAATTCAGGATTGAGTTTTGAGAGGAGAGGTTTGAGGGAAGTTTTTTAAAATTTCATTGAGATAAGAAGTATATGAGAAACTTTATGTGGTTATTCTTAATGATATGGAGAATTTAGAAATATATTTGTAGCATGGAATTTAGGATGGCATATCAAAGTCTGTCCTTAAACAACTATTAGAAAGACATATTATAGTCTTTAAATGATAAATATACATCCATAATTTTCACACATGTGGACCTATCTCCTCTCAAAGTCACATTACTGAAAAATCCGGCAATTAAACTGGGGTGTTCTGACTCCATGACCAGTGTTCTTTCCAGGTCCCCTTGAGAATTTATAGAAAACTTAAAATTTCCATCTCCTATGCATCAGTTCACTCTTTTCATCCATAGTCATGTATATTTTATAAAAAATTGACACTTGGCTAAATTAATAGAATACTGTCAAGGACCTACATGAGAATATGTGTTTCAAGCTGTATGTGAGAGTCAGGAGAGATAAGCAATTCGTGCATTCAGCAAAGTATGAAAAAATGTTGCCTATTTAGCTATTGAATCCTCATACTATGAAGTATTGTGCTGGTAGCAATAGCTTGTTGTTCAGAATCACCATAAGCCAGGCATGCTATTAGACCTTGAAAAAAGACCTTCAGGAAGGTAGAGAAAAAAGAAATGAATGAATGTGGCTTTTTACTTTTATACTTAAATGAAATTTTTCTTCCCAAAAGATAGAATCAGTTATTTTCATACATTTTAAAAATTAACAAGAATATTTTTTCTCCCTCCAAGCTTGCCTTACCCACAGGAAGGGAGTGAGGGAGGAAGGGAGGAAGGAAGGAAGGAAGGAAAAAAGGATCTTAATATTTGGGTAAATGGAAAACCTTTAAAGCTAATCCCTTAGTCAATCTATCTTTTATCCTCTTCCTTCCTTCCTTCCTCACGCATGATTGTGTGTGTGTGTGTGTGTGTGTGTGTCCTTTGTTTTTGAAGAGGACCATGACATTAGGGAAATGATGACATGACTTGCAGTTGACTTTGATTTGAATGAGGGAGGGCTGTACAAGGTCACTTTCTCCTTTAAAGCCATCTGGTCCAGTGGCATGATATTCACTAGGAGGACTGGAGATGGCCCAGGATGCATTGGGAGACTCTGGCCCTTTTAGGCTAAAGTCTTTCCAGATTCTCACTTTGAGTGAGGTAACACACATTCAGTGAATAGTCCTCTTTAAGAAGTTAATCAAGGGATGGCTTCTGGTTTTGCTGGCTGGATTTCTTTCTCAAGGGCTAAGCCTTGAACCCACTTCACTCTGGAGCTTACGGATTGGACAGTGGGTCCCTGCCCTCCTAGGACAGAGTGAATAATGTAAATACCAAATAGTAACTCTTTCTCTTTTGGCCAGGTACTTGAGGGTCTTCCCCTCCCAGTCTGATTTCTTTTCTTTCCCTACAACCTTTATGATCATACATGGAGGATGAGGGACTGTGCAGTTGTATATTATAGTCTGGATAATAGGTATAGTTTATTTTTTTCCATTTTAAATAGATCAAATTCTTTTGAAGGATTATTATTTTGATTTGTGAAGCAACATGTTGCACTGGTTTAAAGTCTGTTCTGAGAATAAGAAATACTGGGGTTGAAGTTCTTCCTCTGACTCATATTAGCTATTTGACTGTGGGCAAGTCACTTTAACTTCGTTTATGATAGCACATATCTATATTTTAACAGGAGAGATATGAAGGTACAAAATGTCCAAAAGCTTCATTAAAAGATATGTATGGGGGGCGGATCCAAGATGGCAGCTGGAAAGCAGGGACTTGCTTAAGCTCCCCCCCAAATCCTCCAAACACCTGTAAAAAATGACTGAACAAATTCTAGAGCTGCGGAACCAATGAAATAGCAGAGAGAAACAGGTCTTCAGCCCAGGAGAGCCTGGATGGTCTCTGGGAAGAGTCTATAGTACAGTATTGGGAGCAGAGTGCAGCGCAGCATGGGCTTCCCCAGGACAGAACAGACCAGGAGTCAGCTGGCTGGAAAAGGCCTTAGGGCCATGAATCATTGAGCTGTGGCTGTTACCAGACTTCTCAACCCACAAATGCCAAAGAGCAGGTTAGTGGGAAACTGTGGGATTGAAGTGAGAGCAGTCTGGCCCCATCCCTGGGGTTGGCAGAAGTGGTGAGCAGTGGCAGTGGCAGCAGCAGGAAGCTCCTGAGGCTGCTACCAGAGCTCCAGCATTAGCTGCTTCTTGAGCCCCTTGCTCACACGGTGGGAGGAATCTAGCAACGGATCAGAGCAAGAGTGCAAGGAGTGCTTTGTGGGCACAGAGGCAGGTTCTCTTGCTGTGCCCTACTTGGATCTGGATTGCAGTCCTGGTTGGTGGTTCTTGGGGGAGGAGGAGCACTGCTGTGACAAAGCCTGCAGTGATGGTGGGGTAGAAGTAGCTCTGAAAACAGCAATGCTTGGACCCTAAAACCTGGGAAAAAGTACTCTCTATAAGCAGTCATACCCTGACAAAAAACTCAAGGGTCAAGTAGTTGGCTGGGAACATGAACAGGCAGCAAAAATGAACAGACTCAAATTTAGACTCAAACTCAAACTGTAGATTCCTTTTTTGGTGACAAAGAAGATCAAAACATACAGCCAGAAGAAGTCAACAAAGTCAAAGAGCCTACATTAAAAGCCTCCAAGAAAAATATGAATTGGTCTCAGGCCATGGAAGAGCCCAAAAAGGATTTGGAAAAGCAAGTAAGAGAAGTAGAGGAAAATTTGGGAAGAGAAATGAGAGTGATGCAAGAAAACCATGAAAAACAAGTGAATGATTAGCTAAAGAAGACCCCCCAAAATAGTGAAGAAAATAACACCTTAAAGAATAGACTAACTCAAATGTCAAAAGAGCTCCAAAAAGCCAGTGAGGAGAAGAATGCCTTGAAAGGCAGAATTAGCCAAATGGAAAAGGAGGTCCAAAAGACCACTGAAGAAAATACTACCTTAAAAATTACATTGGAGCAAGTGGAAGCTAGTGACTTGATGAGAAATCAAGATATTATAAACCAAAAGGACCAAAGGAATGAAAAAATGGAAGACAATGTAAAATATCTCATTGGAAAAACCACTGACCTGGAAAATAGATCCAGGAGAGATCATTTAAAAATTATTGGACTACCTAAAAGCCATGATCAAAAAAAGAGCCTAGATATCATCTTTCAAGAAATTATCAAGGAGAACTGCCCTGATATTCTAGAGCCAGAGGGTAAAATAGAAATTGAAAGAATCCACCAATCACCTCTTAAAAAAGATCCCAAAAAGAAAACTCCTAGGAATATTGTTGCCAAATTCCAGAGTTTCCAGGTCAAGGAGAAAATAATGCAACAGCTAGAAAGAAACAATTTGAATATTGTGGAAACACAATCAGGATAACACAAGATCTAGCAGCTTCTACGTTAAGGGATCAAAGGGCTTAGAATATGATATTCTGGAGGTCAAAGGAGCTAGGATTAAAACCCAAGAATCATCTATCCAGCAAAACTGAGTATCATGCTCCAAGGCAAAATATGGATTTTCAATAAAATAGAGGACTTTCAAACATTCTCGATGAAAAGACCAGAGCTAAATAGAAAATTTGACTTTCAAATACAAGAATCCAGAAAAGCATGAAAAGGTAAACAATAAAGAGAATTCATAAGCAACTTAGTAAAGTTGAAATGTTTTGTTTACATTCCTCCACAGAAAGATGATGTGTGTAATTCATGAGACCTTTCTCAGTATTAGGGTCATTGAAGGGAATATACATATATATAGACAGAGGGCACAGGGTGAGTTGAATGTGAAGGGATGATTTCTAAAAAAATAAAATTAAGGGATGAAAAAGGAATATATTGAGAGAGGGAGAAAGGGAGAGATAGAATGGGGTAAATTATCTCACATAAAAGTAGCAAGAAAAAGCAGTTCTGTTGGAAGGGAAGAGGGGGCAGGTGAGGGGGCATGAGTGAATCTTGCTCTCATCGGCTTTAACTTGAGGAGGGAATAACATACTCACTCAATTGAGCATCTTACTCCACAGGAAAGCAAGGGGAAGGGGATAAAAAAGGAGGGATGATAGAAGGGAGGGCAGATGGGGGAGAAGGTAATCAAAAGCAAACACTTTGGAAAAGGGACAGTGTCAAGGGAGAAAATTGAATAAAGGGAGACAGGATAGGATGGAGCGAAATATAGGTAACCTTTCACAACATGAGTATTGTGGAAGTGTTTTGCATAATGATACATATTTGACCTGTGTTGAATTGCTTGCCTTCCTAGAGAGGGTGGGTGGGAAGGGAAGAGGGGAGAGAATTTGGAACTCAAAGTTTTAAAAGCAGATGCTCAAAAAAAAGTCATTTTTGCATGCAGCTGGGAAACAAGATATATAGGGAATGGGGCATAGAAATCTATCCTACCCTACAAGAAAGTAAAGGGAAAGGGGAGTGAGCTGACAGAAGGGATTATATGCCATCTTGGAATGTGGGGGAGGGTAGAATTGGGAAGAAAATTTGTAACTCAAAATCTTGTGGAAATCAGCATTGAAAACTAAAATATTAAATAAAAATGATAAAACAATAAAGGATATGTATGTATATACACAAACTTATACATATGTACCCATATGCTCATTTATGTGTTTACTCTGGGTATATCTGTATGTATGGTGAACATGTAAACTATCATACACATATATACATATATATCTATATACATCTATACACGTGTGTGTGTGTGTATGTAATCATTTAATGAAGTCTTTGGACATTTTTTACCTTTGTATCACCACTGTTCAGTGTGTGTGTGTGTGTGTGTGTGTGTGTGTGTGTCTTTGTGTTCACTCTGGGACTCTGTCCAACACATCCTGCCACTATTTCATTATTTTTGTAGATGAACAGAATTACTGTGAAAGCTAATATAATTTGAATCTTTCTCAAATTTTGCCCCTCGATTTTTGAATATTTCCCCAGCTCTCCAACTACTTCATATACTTCTCTTTGGGCTTAATTCTCAAGTGTGGTACAAAGATTTTTAATTAGATGGCATATTACCAAATGACTATTACTTGCTTAGTATAGATACTTGTGAATTATTTGTATATGAATTTTATGGATTGCTTGCACATACTAATGTATCAATCCATTAATTCTAAATGTATATTAATAAAAGACCTTATAGGGGCTTGTTATATTTTATTAAATATTAGAAATGTCTTCAGAGGTTTAATACTTCTGCTTTCAAATGTCAACACTTATGAGACTCTTTCTGGATACTATAGAGTAAGAGCATTCAATTCAACTTAACAAACATTTATTAAGTGCCTACTATGTGCAAGGATTTAACCAAGACAATGTGGTTAAGAGCTAACCTACAGAGTGCTTTAAGACATTTGAGCAAAAAAGCAGAACACAATGTGAAAATGTGATAAGAACAAATGAAGGATCCAGAGAAATCATTCTCAGAAAATTTGGAGGAGAAAATACTTTCAACTTTGAGGATCACTGAAAGCTTGAAGGAGCAGTATTTCAACAGGCAATTAAAAGGAGAAAACACATCCTTAGTATGGAGAAGGAGAGGCCAGAATGAGATGAGGTTAAAGAGCTAATAGTTCTTTCAGCTCATTTTTGCCTGGAATTTGGCACATAGAGAAGACTAAAGTGCCAAAACAGTGGAAAAGTAAGTTGTAACCAGATTGTATTGCTCCTTAGAGGCCAGGTTGAGGATTTTGTGTTTTATCCAGTACAGTGTTTTTATTTTTGAGGAAGCTAGGTGGTTCAGTAGATAGTGTTGGGCCTAAAGTCAGGATGACCTAAGTTTAAATTCAGCCTCATCCACTTATTACCGGGGTGACCCTGGGCAAATCAGTTGACCTCTCTCTGCTTTAATTTCCTCATCTGTAAAATAAGGACAATAATAGTACCTAACTCACAAAGTTGTTATGAGGCTAAAACAAGGTGATATTTATAAGGCTCTTTGTAAACTTTGAAGCACTACATAAGTGCTGCTATTATTATTATTATTATTATTATTATGCCTATAGGTAATATAGAGTCATTGTAGGTTTGTGAGAAATGGTATGACCATATCACATGAGCTTCAGGAAGAATATTTTGGCAGTCAGGGGTTTAAAGATGACTTGAAAAGGAGAGTCAGTAAGAACAAAGGAGGCTGATTTGGAGCCTATTATAATAGCAGAAGGTGGTGAGGACCTGCAAAAAAACTAGTGATTTCATAAAGATGGCCAAGTACATGCCCAGCCATCCGAGAATCTGGATGGGAATTAATACAGGGATTATGTCCTTCAGTGCTCCAAAGGTGTGAACCACTGCACCCCATACCACCAGAAAGAAATGAAATGGTTCTGTATTACAGAGTAAAGGTCAAATTATCAAATCGTGAGGCTCTTCAAATAACTTATTGGTTATATTGCAAAGAGCTAGTGAGCAAAATAGCAGAAATATTCTGCCATTGTGGACTGGTCAATTTATGTTGGGTTTTTGTAATTTTCACATAATTTTAAGTCACTTCTATTCGTTTTGCTAGGTAGATAGCAGATAAAAAATATTTTGCCCTCTCAAGTGTGAATGAATCTATGTTTTCATCAATGTAGCTTTTATGTTTTGCTTGATTCTAATGATTAGATAATTGTCAAAAAAAGCTTATCTATTACATATTGTTTCAAGGCATCTCCCAAATTCGGCACTCAGTGATCTTCATTACAACTATCTTGGAAAGGATTAGGTATTAGGCAGTACCGTGCTCATGCTGATTAGATGCATGCACCCCTCAGGTCAGAAATCTCTCTATGGTTCTCAGATAAACCTTTCTTCCCTCAGTCCTACCTCTGCTTCCAGATGGAGATTGTTGTTTAGTTTTTTCGGTCAGTCATACTCTTTGTGATGCCATTTGGGGTTTTCTTGGCAATGGTAATGGAATAGTTTGTCATTTCCTTCTCCAACTCATTTTACAGATGAGAAACTGAGGCAAACAGGGTTAAGTAACTTGCTCAGGGTCACACAAGTTAGTATCTGAGGCCAGATTTCAACTCAGGAAGACTAGTCTTACTGATTCCAGGCCTGGAACTCACCTGACTTCTAGAACAGTACTGACTCCTTATTGTTCAACGTTTTTTGCTTTCCTCACTTATGCTCACCTTTTCATTAAAATCACTGATTATCAGAATTTTGTGGATTTAATTTTGAGGGTCTTATCAGTTCCTTTTGAGGTTTTTTAATTCTCTGCAACAGATGTTGCCAGATAAGCTACAATGATATCTGTGGTATTTTTTGGTATGTATTTATCATGAGCACTTCAAAACAAGATGTCCAAATATCACATGAAATGGTATTTCTTGTTGCTTTTGGATGCATTACAAAACCAACTCTGCCATGTCCTGTATTTATTTACCTCTTCAAGGAAAACCTTTGAGCTGTGCAGCCTCCTTTTTTTTCCTGGTTTCATTTATCATTACAAAGTCAACGTTAATTCACTTAAAGCCTTCCAGTAGCATGTTCATTCGTTGGTCATTGAACAAAGATCTCACATTTAGAATACCAACAACTAAGTTCCAGTTTATATTGTTTAAAAGCTGTGTGATTCTTAGTATCCTCTTCCCTGTTTCGTGCCATTATGCCAGTGGAAGAGCCTTAGAGGACTAAGGGACATTATATAAATATAAATTTGTGTGTGTCCTTTTTCATAGGATTGCCTCGTCCAACGAATTAAAAACCTTGTGGCAAGCCTACTAATGTTGAGCTACTTTCTCCCTAATATAATAACTGTCTGAAGCTACTATATTGACAATTATATATCACAATGTCATTAATCTTCAGTTTATTTTTCATCTTCTGCTTCCACATGTAATAATGTTGTCTTGGAGAAATAGAAAGGAGAAAACCCTCCCTCTTCCATTACTCCATATAGCATATTCTCCTACATAATCGTATATCTGTGAAGGAATCATGGCTATTTTTTTCCCTTTTTTTTTTTTCACGACTACTTAACCCATATGTATTAACTTGAATTGAATAGCGATCCAGAGGATGTGGAACAGATGTGGGGAATCCTAAATTCTTTGCAAATTCTCTTTGCAAATAGACTTGAATTCATAAAGTTAGAAAGGGCCTTATAAGTTATCTAGTCCAATCTACCTGAAGCATGATTCCCCTTCATGATATCCTGAAGAAGTGTTCATCTAACTTCTTCTTAAAGACTACCAATAAGAGGGAACATTGTTATTTAGTTGTCACTTCAGTAATTTAGCATTTTTTGTTGTCAGAACACTGCAAACCATAGTATGAAAAAATGACTCTATGTACATTGAATAACAGAGTACTTGATAAACTAAAGGATTTTTTGTTTCTTTTTAAAAATATGGTGTGGATGTCCTACATGCACTGATGTGGCCATTTTAATGATCTTGTTATCAACCTAAGATGCATAGTATTATACGCAGGGCATCGCTAAAGTCTGGACACATAGGCAAAAATGCATATTTTGAAATATTTGGAATATTGACAGACCTTAGCCCCTTGACTTCTTTTTTCTGGGGTATGCTAAAGGAGAAGGTATACTCAATGAAAATCACAGATGCAGCACACTTGATTGAACACATAAAGAGTGAATGTGCTAAAATTGACGGCAATGTGGAGTTATTTCATCAAGTTCACATGAATCTTGGAAAGCTCACCAGCCTTTGCTTCACAAATGATGGAAATCATATTGAAAATGTTATTTGTTAATGCTCCAATTAAATAAAATGTTGAAAATTTCATTCATTTCATTTCTTGAAAATACGCATTTTTGCCTATGTGTCCAGACTTTAGGAACACCCTGTATAGTCATTCATCCTTGCTTTTCTTCTTTTTGTCTTAGCTAAGTCAGGAATTTAGATTACAGTAGAACCTTGGTTTATGAATTTAGTTCATTCCAAGATTATGTTTGTCATGCAATTTGTTCACATTGCAAAGCGAATTTTCCCATAGGAAATAATGTAAAGTCAGAAGATCAGTACCACATCCCCAAAAATATTCATATAAAAATAATTATTTATAATTTGAAGTAAGTTTTTTTACCCTAATGTATCTGAAATACAATAGCAATGATTAGTACACAATATAAACCGAAAATAAAACAAATTAACCTGCACTTTACCTTTGAGAAGAGTCATGGCTGATGTGAGGGAGACTAGAAGGAGGAGGAAGAAGAAGGAGAATCTCCTTCCATGAGAATATGAGGGATTTCAACTTCAGGAGTGTTCTCTCTTATGCAACTTTCACTAAAAGTAAGACTAACACTACTGCCTTCACTTATTTTTCATTTTTTAGAATCACTCTCATGTTTTGACTCGCTGATTTCTTTTTTCTTTACATTTGCTTCTGACTAGGAATCTGATAACACTTGTTTTTGACGTTTTTTCAGAATGTCACAGAAATGTGACATTGTATTATTGTTAAAAATATCCATGGCTCTCATTGCTACAGCCTTATTTGGGTGATGTTTTTAAACAAAATTTGGCACTTTTTCCCCACATCTGATAAAACTCCCTAATCTCACTTGACCTGAGGGATTCCTCAGATCTGTCAACCTCCTCCTCAGACAAGGCCGATTAGGTGGTATACTGACCTGAGGTTCCTTTGTTTGACATATGAAAGCAAAAAAAAAAAAAAAACCAAAAAAAAAAAAAAATTGCCCCAGTTGAGTGTCATCCCTTGGCGAGCCATTCAAGTCCAAACATGATGTTTGTACTGCAAATTTTTCTTCATTCTGCAAGACAAATTTTGCAAAAAATTTTTTCTTGTCCAGCGAAGCATAAGTAAACCAGGTTACTTGGAAGCTGAGGTTCTACTGTATTGTGATTTAGATACTTTTTTATTACCTGGGTGACATGTCATCATTTTTATGCTGAATCTGGCTCTGGAAAATGAGGCCCCCAGTCATATAGTGACTGGATGGTGTAATTCAATGAAAAATGTCCATGAATATAAGGAGTGATTACTCTAAGCACCAATTCACAACCCTAATAGATACAAAACCCTTTGGGGAAGCTATTCTCTTCCCTCACTTCCCATGATAGGAAATAATCTTGTTCACTGAGGAAAAAAATCTGAAGATTTAGATAGAGTAGCCCATTAAAGAATATTTTACTATGCTTCTTCTTGCCCTCCACCATGAAGATCTATTTGTGCACTACTATATATAATATAATATGTGGTATATTTTGTCTACTTTCCAACTTCCTATAAACATGCTTGGATTTCCCGCATTCTTCAGGCAACACCTACTACTATCCCCTTACTTAACCATGTAACCCTCTCAAGCTATATCCTCCCCTTCACAGCAAAAGACAGAAAAAAGTCCCTTCTTATTCCTTACTGTACCACCCAGCTGAATCTAAGACTGCTTCCTTTAATAATCTCTTGCAAGGCAATTCAATTCAACCATCTTTCCTCAGTAGTCATCCTTTTTGATCTCTCTGCATTTCATAGTGTGGTCCACATGCTCATCCTGTATATACTCTTGTAACAAGAGTAAGTTTTCATGCATTTACTTGCCAGGTTCTCCTCTTGTGTGGCCACTCCTACTGATTTTTCTTTCTAAAGTGATTATCCATGTCCTAACCATTTTGTGTATTTGTCACCTACAGTTCTTTTATGGGGTTTTCAGCTCTGCTAGATTCAGTGATCCTCTAGCTTCACTCTATATAGTGAAAAACAAGCTCTTAATCAATCTATCCAGGATTCAGCCCTCACAGTACAGACTTCCTACTAGATATCTTCACCTGTAAGTTTCAAAGGCAACTCTAAGGCAACACATCCTACATGGAACTCATTATCTTTGTCTCTTAATCCCACCTCTTCCTTGTTTCTGTATTTCTCTCAGGAGAACCATTAATCTTCTAGTCACTCCATGTAACCAATATCAGTCATCCCTGACTCTTAACTTTTACTCACCAGACTCCTACCTCCAAGCCAATGTCCAATCAGTTGCCAAGCCTTTTCAATTCTACCTCCATAATATGTCTGTCACCTTCTCTCCATTTATAACATAAACTCCCTAGTTGAGGATCATCACTTGTTACTGAGTGGGATGGTGAAGCCCTCTCATGGAATCTGGATCTCAGCCTTTCTGTGAGTTAAGTGTGATGAACGGGGGTGGGGACCTTTTGGCATGGTTCAGGGCTTCTAATTGACAGCTAGGTCTAAGTTTTGAGTTACTAAAATCACCTGAACTGTGTCCTCGCCAAATAAGGATAAAAGTGTCCTTAAGAATTGTTATTGGCTCAATTAGCATTTCCTTGTACTTGGGTTAGATTTCTCCCTAGATTGTGAGCCTGAACTCCACCAATGAGGGTGAAGGTCAGTGGTGGGAGGAGGATGGAACCGCTAAGGTATATAGTCACACTTCACTTCCTGTACTGTGCCTCTCCCTACTGATTGTCTATGGGTTCGGAGACCGCCCTTTCTCGAGATAGTAATAAAGAAGTTTTCTGTTTTCTACCTTGAGAACTCTGACTCTTTTAATTAATTGCTGGTGGGTGATCTCACCCCACACATTACCTTAACTATTGCCAATAGCCTCTTACTATAATTTTTTTATCCCTTCTTCCATTTTCTGTTATTCCCATTCATCTTCTATATCACTATAAAATTTTTCTTCTTAAAGCATAATTTTGACCTAGCTTAAAAAAACAAACAAACAAAAGCAGTGCCTCTTTCCGTTTAGAATAAAATGCAAATGCCTTATTTAATATTTAAAGTTCTTTTAAGACCTTTCAAGGCTTTTGTCACATTTGGAACCCCCCCAAATATTCTGCATTTCAGACAATTTGACCTATTTGCTGTTCTCTTTACATGACATTGCATTTCCACTTCTGTGCCTTTGCATATTTTATTCTCCATTCTTGGAATGCCCTGCCTTCTCTGGAAATGACCTTGCTTCCTTCAAGATTCGGCTCAGGTGGTACATCCTATAAGAGGCTTTAGGTGATTCTTCCTCAGTTACTAGTGTTGCCCACCAATACCCCCAGAAATTACTTTTTATTTACTACGTACATGTGTACACACACACACACACATACACACACACATACACACACACACACATATATATATGTATAAGGTGTTCCAAAAGAATTAGTGGAGTTTCAAGCGATTAAAGCTAAGAGAAGCTAAGCCTTATATTATAAACATATGCTTATACCATAAGCACCATGAAGGCAGTGACCATATTTCATTTAATCTAGTGCCTAGGAATGTCTTCTTTGCCCAGTTAGCACTAAGTAAAGTTTCTGTTGAACTTTCTAAAACCTCTTAGTGATCTAATTAGTGGGAGATTAGTCAGAATTCAAATCTGTCTCCCAATCTAACACAGTATCTATACCACAAAGAATCCATTCTTTCTATCATTAGAAGGGTAGATTATAAGCAATGAGGGGGAAAGAAATCATACTTTCGTTCTGAGAAACATCAGCCTGGTTTTTGTTCCTTTATTTGAATCCCACTGTGTGATTTGTCCAGTACAAGCCTGGTGACAGGTTGCATGATTTTTTTGTCCAATAATCAGTCCACCTAAGTTTGAAAGGCCTGTAACATGAAGTTGAGATAGTGGATGATGGATTTTTTTTTTAATGCTATAGCAACTCGTGAAAACTTGATTACCGAAATCTATAAGGGATAGGAACTGTTTTGGTAGGAATTCTGCCAACATACATAAATTCAAAGATGCTTGAAATTTGGAAATAAGTTTGTAGTTTCTGTATTGGTATGTTTGGGCGAATTGTGCATCCCTAAATACTGTCCCCTTTTTCAGTCAGTATTTATTAAGCACCTACTATGTGCTGAGGACTATGGTTAGCACTGGCAATACAAAAAGAGGCCAAAGACAATTTTTTGCTCTTAAGGAACTCACAATCTACTGGGGAAGACAACAAGCAAACAAATATGTACAAGACAACTTTATACAGGAAAAATAGGAAATAGTTAACAGAGGGAGGGCATTAGAGTTAAAAGGGGTTGGGGAAGACTTCTGGTAGAAGATGGGATTTTAGTTGAGATATAAAGGGAGCCAGAGAAGGCAGTAAGTGGAGGTGAGGCAAGGGAGATGGCAGTGAAAATGCCTAGAGCTAAGAGATAGTGTATCTTGTTCGTGGAAAAGAAAAGAGGCCTGTGTCACTGGATCAAAGAGTCCATGGAGGGAAGAAAGATATAAGAAGACTGGAAAGGTAGGAGGAGGTTAGATTATAAAGGGCTTTGAATGCCAGACAGAGCAATTAGTATTTGATCTTGGAGATGGCTGGGAACCACTGGAGTTTTTAAATAACATGTCAGTCTTGTGCTTTCAGAAAATCACTTCAGTGGCTGAATGGAAGATGAACTGGGTAGGAAGAGATTTGAGCAGGTTGACTCATCAGTGGTCTATTGTAATAGTCCAATCATGAAGTGATGATGGCCCAGTATGGTGGCAGTGTCACAGGAAAGAAGGGGGCATATTTTAGAGAGGTAATAGGTGAAATTGTTAGGCCTTGGCAACATTAGATATTGGAGATAAGAAATAGTGAGTCAAACATGACACTTAGGTTGTGAGCCTGAAGGACTAGGAGGATAGTGTTGCCCTCAGCAATAATAGAAAACCTAGGTGATCGTGAAGGTTTAGGGGAAAAGATGAGTTCAGTTTGGGACATGCTGAGTTACAGATATCTGCTGGACATTTAATTCAAGATTCCTGAAACAAAGTTGGAGATGCAAGATTTTAATATTTTTTCCTTATATCCCCTTTACTGTTATTCTAAGAGTGCCTTATGTAAATTGAATGATGGTATATCTCTGATAGGGTTTGTTGTTGTTATTTTTCAGGGTTTATTGAAATAATGAAAATATGAAAGAACAAAATTTTTTTCACTTATATAGCATACACTGTATCAGACTATGAAACTTATTGGATTTTTAGCAGCTATAAATTTATAACCTTGTTCTGTACATGATTGACTTATCATATGAAACAGTAGATGAACCCAAGACTTTCTCTCCGCCCTGAGCTGTAGAAGAAAGAAGCAAGGTAGCAAAGCACAAAGCTAATGAAACAGAGTGAGACTGCAAAGTTTAATGGTATTATTAAAGAAAAAGTTCTAAGTTACAATCTCCTGCAGTGCATCTTTTCTGTATAAAATTTCTGACATTATTAATATGGTCCTGTTGAATATAGTTTCGCAGTCCATTACTTAATAGGCTTCTTCTATGACAATTAGTCACAGTAATTACCTTGATTGTTTTATATCTGACACTTTACAACTCTTATTCATCACATTATGGTTTCATCATTTTTTCTCTTATGCAGTGGAACAGAGAATAGGTTAAGGGTTAGCATATTTTCCCATCTCAAAGGAAATTTTAGCTAATGGATGCAACATAAACAAAGAAGAGGGAGATAGAGAATAAAAAAAAAAAGCTACCCCAAATGATGCCCTCTAGGAATCAGTTTGTCTGTATTAATGTTCTTTACTAGCAGGCTTCTACTAGGAAATCATTATCGGCCCCAGTACTGCTGCAAGGTATTTTGGATAGTTCAGACTGAAATAGAATAATACATCTAACCTCTGTATCTGTAATTTGACAAAAAGTGTATTCAGAAGAAGCATACCACTGTAAATACCAGAGTGGGGAATAAATGAGATTCTGTTGTATGCTTTATTTTTAAGGGATATTAATTGATTTTTATGCACAAGAATAAAAGCTAAATTACTATTTGTATAATAAGGGCCAAAAACAGAGTATATCCCCTTTTAAAGAAGTACTCCTAAGCTGACAGCTACTTGTTTGGGTAGTATATAATTTTAGCATCCTCTTCTTACCTATTTTTCTGCCTCTTCTTGACTTGGAGCACTTAAAATTTAGTACTTATTACTAAGTTGAAATAGTTAACCAAATAGGAATCAAAGTTTAAATAGAATCTTCAACTCCAAATTCTAAGTGGCTAGAAAAAGATATATATGTTAATGTTTCTTATTGTAAAGATATTGTCTAAGGGTTTTTTGTTTGTTTTTACAAAGTTATAAAAACAGAATCTTGGAAACACAAAATGACACTTTTCAAAAATCATGTAAGCATCAAAAGTCTACGTAAAATATGCTTAAGGCCAACATTATGTGCATGCTATAAAATACTAATGACTTTCATATGGTGGTAAAACCTGACATTAATTCAGGATTAGTTTATTTGCATGTTTGTATTGTGAATTTCTGCTATATCATGACAGCGTACTTCCTTACTTTATCTTGTTTACCTAGGGGAGAATAACAATATCTTTGCCTTTGGGAATTGGTTAAAAATGGGTGTGCTGGAATTTAGAGGCTATGGAAAAGTTAGCAGTTTATTTTTTGCCGATCTTCAGTCATAATGCTCATACTGTTAAATAAAGGGTAGCAGAATTGAGTTAAAACATCAGGTTACCATTTTAAGGGGAAGGAAGAAGTTCACATTGCAGAATCAGTATTGCTTTCAGGAAAATAATATGTAGCCTATTGAAATGATTGGACAACAACAAATTTTATTTAAGGAATTTGAAGTCTTATTGTTAAAAACAAAGCAGAGAATTCAGTTCAAATTAAAATGACAAGCATTTATTAAGCCTCTACCATGTGCTATACACTAGGATACCAAAAAACAGATATGATATAGGCCCTCCTCTCTAGGAGATGGAAACATTGCAAATTTGGATTGAAGACCAAGAGATATAATTATTAAGTCATATTTACCTTGTTCTTTAATTTCTTGGTTGTGGTGGATACACACACACACACACACACACACACAGAGTTTTGTTTTTTTCATTGTGATGTTACCAGTTTGCTCTTGGTGGTACTACAGAGTAGAAATATATCCTTTATATATACCTTGTACCTTCAAGTCATGCTGTCCATGATGGCTGTGAATGCGTGAATAAATAAATAAATGAAAAATAATTTATTAAGCTCTTAATGTATGCAAAGCACTATGCTTATACTGGGGATACCAAATGAAAAAGAAGATACTGCCTGCTCTCAATAAGCTAACACTAATGGAAGAGACAAAACCAGAGGTTTTAACAGGTCAGATGGTCTTCATGGTATGGTGGCAAAGAAGATGGTGATGCAAATAATGAGGTAATTTCTGCAGCTAATCATCTGTGTTTCTAATTTTGAAATATTTGATAATGCCAAGAACTTTGGTGGTAAGAATTTTATTTTTTTGGATCATCAATAGTTGTGTTTGCTGGAGAGGCAAGGGCTCTAGTACTTAAAAAAGCAGTTTCCAGGTTGTATATCCATAAGGGTTGCTTCCCAGGATAATGGTTATGAGGGCTGGGCTAGAAGCAGAACTGGTGGCCTGTTGGGAGTGGAAGGGATATTGGGGGTGCTACCACTCCTGGGACAAACTACTTTGTTGCAGCATTTGGCAAAAAGAGCAAATATTTGCTAGTTGAAGAAGTTTGGGGGCACTGTCAGTATTCTCATTTTGTCAAGTTTTCATTTGGCTTAATTTCATTGAGGAAATGCTGATAGCAATAAATTGTGAATTTTTGGTCATTTTTTTCATCTTTTAGAATCAACAATTTGTTTAAAGAGGTTAACTGGAGCTGCTTCAGTTGTGTGTGGCATCACATCTGTTTTTCCTGCCATTTGCTCTTGATTTCTGCCTTTGCTCCAATTGTTTGATGACCACACTGTCCACAATGTCTCAATACCTTCAATGTCTTCTTGATGATGAATAACTGATGGATATGTAATCACTACTTCTTATCCATTAAGAAAGCTGTCAATCATTTTTATGTGGTTCAATACTTGTCATATACAATGTCTCCAACTCTCTTTTTATTATTATTTTTTTAATTTAAATTTATTTATTTAACATATTTGGTTTTCAGCATTGATTTTCACAACAGTTTGGATTACAAATTTTCTCCCCATTTCTCCCCTCCCCCCCACTCCAAGATGGCATATATTCTGGTTGCCCTGTTCCCCAGTCAGCCCTCCCCTCTATCACCTCCCTCCCCTCTCATCCCCTTTTCCTTTCCTTTCTTGTAGGGCAAGATAAATTTCTACACCCCATTGCCTGTGTATCTTATTTTTTAGTTGCATGCAAAAACTTTTTTTTTTGTTTTTGAACATCTGTTTTTAAAACTTTGAGTTCCAAATTCTCTTCCCTCTTCCCTTCCCACCCACCCTCCCTAAGAAGTCGAGCACTTCAACCTAGGCCACGTATGTATCATTATGTATAACCCTTCCACAATACTCATGTTGTGAAAGGCTAACTACATTTTGCTCCTTTCCAACCCATCCCGCTTTATTGAATTTTCTCCCTTGACCCTGTCCCCTTTCCAAAGTGTTTGTTTTGATTACCTCCACCCCCATCTGCCCTCTCCTCCATCATCCCCCCCTTTTATTTTTTTTTATCTTCCTCCCTCTTCTTTCCTATGGGGTAAGATACCCAACTGAGTATGTATGGTATTCCCTCCTCAGGCCAAATCTGATGAGAGCAAGGTTCACTCATTCCCCCCTCACCTGCCCTCTCCCCTCCTCCCACAGAACTGCTTCCTCTTGCCACCTTTATGCAAGATAATCCACCCCATTCTATCTCTCCCTATCTCCCTCTCTCAGTATGTTGCTCTCTCATCCCTTAATTTCATTTTATTTCTTTTAGATATCTTCCCTTCATCTTCAACTCACCCTGTGTCTTCTCTCTCTCTTTTACATATATATATATACACATATGCATATACATATATACACACATATATATAAAAACACATATATATATATACACATACACACACATGCATACATATACACATAGATACATACATACATACACATTCACTTATATATATACATAAACATATATATATATATATATGCATATTCCCTTCAACTACCCTAATACTCAGGTCTCATGAATCATACACATCATCTTTCCATGTAGGAATGTAAACAAAACAGTTCAATTTTAGTAAGTCCCTTGCAATTTCCGTTTCTTGATTACCTTTTCATGCTTCTCTTCATTCTTGTGTTTGAAAGTCAAATTTTCTATTCAGTTCTGGTCTTTTCACTGAGAAAGCTTGAAAGTCCTCTATTTTATTGAAACTCCATATTTTGCCTTGGAACATGATACTCAGTTTGCTGGTTAGGTGATTCTAGGTTTTAATCCTAGCTCCATTGACCTCCGGAATATCGCATTCCAAGCCCTTCGATCTCTTAATGTAGAAGCTGCCAGATCTTGGGTTATTCTGATTGGGTTTCCACAATACTCAAATTGTTTCTTTATGGCTGCTTGCAGTATTTTCTACTTGATCTGGGAGCTCTGGAATTTGGCGACAATATTCCTAGGAGATTTCTTTTTGGGATCTATTTGAGGAGGTGATCGATGGATTCTTTCAATTTCTATTTTGCCCTGTGGCTCTAGAATATCAGGGCAGTTCTCCTTGATAATTTCTTGAAAGATGATATCTAGGCTCTTTTTTTGATCATGACTTTCAGGTAGTCCAATAATTTTTAAATGATCTCTCCTGGATCTATTTTCCAGGTCAGTGGTTTTTCCAAGGAGATATTTCACATTGTCTTCCATTTTTTCATTCCTTTGGTTCTGTTTTATAATATCCTGATTTCTCATAAAGTCACTAGCTTCCACTTGCTCCATTCTAATTTTTAAAGTCGTATTTTCTTCAGTGGTCTTTTGGACCTCCTTTTCCATTTGACTAATTCTGCCTTTCAAGGCATTCTTCTCCTGATTGGCTTTTTGGAGCTCTTTTGCCATTTGAGTTAGTCTGTTTTTTAAGATGTTGTTTTCTTCAGTGTATTTTTCAGTATTTTTTTGGGTCTCCTTTAGCAAGTCATTGACTTGTTTTTCATGGTTTTCTCGCATCCTTCTCATTTCTCTTCCCAATTTTTCCTCTACTTTTCTAACTTGCTTTTCCAACTCCTTTTTGAGGTCTTCCATGGCCTGGGACCAGTTCCTGTTTTTCTTGGAGGTTTCTGTTGTGGGCTCTTTGACTTTATTAATTTCTTCTGTCTATATGTTTTGGTCTTCTTTGTCAGCAAAGAAAGAATGCAAAGTCTGAGACTGAATCTGGGTGCGTTTTCGCTGCCTGGCCATATTCCCAGCCAACTAACTTGACCCTTGAGTTTTTCAGTGGGGTATGACTGCTTGCAGATTACAGGGTTCTATGTTCCACGTTTCGGGGGGAGGTGCCAGCTCTGCCACACCAGCACTGCTCCTTCCCCAAGAACCCCCAACCCGAACTGGGCTTAGATCTTCGGCAGGCTGTGCACCCCTGCTCTGATCCGCCACTTAATTCCTCCCACCAGGTGGGCCTGGAGCCGGAAGTAACAACAGCTGTAGATGCCCCACCTCCGCTGCCCCCGGGGCTGGAAGCAGAACTGCGAACTCCTTCCACTCCCGCAGCTTTTCCCACTAACCTTCTCCACAGTCTTTGGTGTTTGTGGGTTGAGAAGTCTCGTAACTGCCACAGCTCACTGAATCAGGGCGCTAGGGCCCCCTCCGCCCGGCTTCTGGTCTGGGTGGTCCACGCCGCTCAGGCTGGGCTCTGCTCCACTCCGTTCCCAGCTCCCAGCTCCCAGCTCCGTGTGGGATAGACCTCACCCGGAGACCATCCAGGCTGTCCTGGGCTGGAGCCCAGCTTCCCTCTGCTGTTCTGTGGGTTCTGCCGTTCTAGAATTGGTTCAGAGCCATTTTTATAAGTTTTTGGAGGGTCTCGGTACGGAGCTCACATTATTCCCTGCTTACCAGCCGCCATCTTCTCCAACTCTCTTTTTATTTTTTTTTATTTTTTTTTTTTTGACGATGCTGCTGTTTATTTTTTTTTAAATAAATTTCTTTATTTATTTTTAGTTTACCACACACGGTTCTACATAGTTTTGAGTTCCAGTTTTTCTCCCCTCCCTCCCCCCTCCCTCCCCCCTCCCTCCCCAAGACGGCATGAAGTCCCATATAACTGTCATGTATAACTTCGCATTGAATTAATTTATGCTCTAGTCAGGTCGTGGAGAAGAATTTTGACCAATGGAATGAATCATGAGAAGGAAGAAACAGAACCAAAAAAAAAAAAACCCAAAAACAAAAGAGAAGCAGAAAAGGCGAGCATGTAGTGTGCCTCAGTCTGTATTCAAACTGCGCAGTTCTTTCTCTGAATGAAGATAGCATTCTCCATCGTGAGTCCCCTGGAGTTGTCCTTGCCCTTTAGGTTGCTGAGAAAAGTGCAGTATGTCAGGTTTGGTCCTCACGGAATCCACATATCTGTGGCTGTGCACGACGTTCTCCTGGCTCTGCTCCGCTCACTCAGCATTATGTCGTGTAGGTTTTTCCAGGTTGTTATGTAGTCTGCATCATCCCCATTTCTTATGGCACAATAATATTCCATCACCTTCATATACCACAGCTTGTTCAGCCATTCCCCAATTGATGGGCATCCCTTTGCTTTCCAATTCTTGGCTACCACAAAGAGAGCTGCTATAAATATTCTTGTACATATGGGTCCTTTTCCCGCTTGCATGATTTCTTTGGGATACAACCCTAGAAGTGGTATTACTGGGTCAAAGGGTATGAACATTTCTATAGCCCTTTGGGCATAGTTCCACACCACCCTCCAAAATGGCTGGATCAGCTCACAACTCCACCAGCAATGCAACAATGTTCCAATTTCCCCACATCCTTTCCAGCATTTATCATTTTCCTGATTTGTTATTTTAGCCAATCTGACAGGAGAGATGTGGTATCTAAGAGTTGTTTTGATTTGCATTTCTCTAATCAGCAGCGATCCAGAGCATTTTTCCATATGCCTGTAGATAGCTTTAATTTCTTCCTCTGAAAACTGCCTGTTCATATCCTTTGACCATTTCTCAATTGGGGAATGGCTTGTATTCCTATATATTTGGCTTAGCTCCCTGTATATTTTAGAGATGAGGCCTTTATCAGAGATACTAGTTGCAAAGATTTTCTCCCAATTTTCTGCTTCCCTCCTAATTCTTGTTGCATTGGCTTTTTTTGTACAAAAACATTTCAATTTGACATAATCAAAATTATCCATTTTGCATTTTGTAATGCTCTCTATCTCTTGTTGGGTCATGAATTCTTTACTTTTCCACAAATCTGATAAGTAAACTATTCCTTGCTTTCCCAAATTACTTAGAGTATCAACTTTTACTCCTAAATCATGAACCCATTTTGACTTTATTTTGGTATATGGTGTAAGATATTGGTCTATGCCCAGTTTTTGCCCTACCATTTTCCAATTTTCCCAACAGTTTTTGTGAAATAGTGAATTATTAGCCCAGAAACTGGCTTCTTTGGGTTTATCAAAGAGTAGATTGCTAAACTTGTTGATTTCACCTGCTTGTGTGCCTATCCTATTCCACTGATCCACACCCCTGTTTCTTAACCAGTACCAGGCAGTTTTGATGACTGCTGCTGTGTAGTACAGTTTAATATCTGGTGTGGCTAAGCCACCATCTCTAGCATGTCTTTTCATTAACATCCTAGATACTCTAGACCTCTTGTTTTTCCAAATGAATTTTGTTATTATTTTGTCCAGCTCAGTAAAAAATTTTTTTGGTAGTTCGATTGGTATGGCACTGAATAGATAGATTAATTTAGGTAGAATTGTCATTTTTATTATATTAGCTCGGCCTAACCATGAGCAACTGATATTTCTCCATTTATTTAGATCTGATTTTATTCGCGTGAAAAGTGTTTCATAGTTATGTTCATATAGGCCCTGGGTTTGTCTTGGCAAATAGACTCCCAGATATTTTATAGTGCCTTCAGTAACTTTGAATGGAATTTCTCTTTCTATCTCTTGCTGTTGGGCTTTGTCAGTAATGTATAGGAATGCTGAGGATTTATGTGGGTTTATTTTATATCCTGCAACTTTGCTAAAGTTGTTTATTATTTCAAGTAGTTTTTTACTTGATTCTCTAGGATTCTCTAGATAGATCATCATATCATCTGCAAAGAAGTGATACTTTAGTTTCTTCTTTTCCTATTCTAATTCCTTCAATTTCTTTTTCCTCTCTTATTGCTACAGCTAATGTTCTAGTACCAAATTGAATAATAGGGGTGATAATGGACATCCTTGTTTCACCCCTGATCTTATTGGGAATGCATCTAGTTTATCCCCATTACATATAATGCTTGTTGATGGTTTTAGGTAGATGCTATTTATAATTTTGAGGAAGGTTCCCCTTATTCCTATGCTTTCTAGTGTTTTTAATAGGAATGGGTGTTGTACTTTGTCAAAGGCTTTTTCTGCGTCTATTGAGATGATCATATGGTTTCTGCTAGTTTTGTTGTTGATATGGTCAATTATGCTAATAGTTTTCCTAATATTGAACCAGCCTTGCATTCCTGGAATAAATCCTACCTGGTCATGGTGTATTATTCCCGTAATGACTTGCTGCAATCTTTTTGCTAATATTTTATTTAAAATTTTTGCATCAATATTCATTAGAGAAATTGGTCTATAATTTTCTTTCTCTGTTTTAACTCTACCTGGTTTGGGTATTAGTACCATATTTGTGTCATAAAAAGAATTTGGTAGGACTCCTTCTTCACCTATTTTCCCAAATAGTCTACAAAGTATTGGAATTAGTTGTTCTTTAAATGTTTGATAGAATTCACATGTAAAACCATCTGGCCCTGGAGATTTTTTCCTAGGGAGTTCGTTGATGGCCTGCTCAGTTTCTTTTTCTGATATGGGGTCATTAAGAAATTTCACTTCCTTCTCTGTTAGTCTGGGCAGTTTATGTTTTTGTAGATATTCCTCCATATCTCTAAGGTTGTCAAATTTATGGGCATACAGTTGGGCAAAATAATTCCTAATTATTGTTTTGATTTCCTCTTCATTAGAGGTGACCTCACCCTTTTCATTTTTTATACTGGTGATTTGATTTTCTTCTTTCTTTTTTTTAATCAAATTGGCCAAAGGTTTGTCAATTTTATTGGTTTTTTCATAAAACCAGCTCTTTGTTTTATTTATTAATTCAATAGTTTTCTTGGTTTCAAGTTTATTAATCTCTCCTTTGATTTTCAGTATTTCTAATTTGGTATTTAATTGGGGGTTTTCAATTTGCTCTTTTTCTAGCTTTTCCAGCTGTCTGCCCAGATCATTGATCTCCTCTTTCCCTATTTTATTCATGTAGGCATTTAGAGATATAAAACTTCCCCTAAGAACTGCTTTTGCTGCATTCCATAAGTTTTGGTATGTTGTTTCATTATTGTCATTCTCTTGAATTAAATTATTAATTGTTTCTCTGATTTGATCTTTGGCCCACTCACTCTTTAGAATTAAATTATTTAGTTTCCAATTAGTTTTTAGCTTATTTTTCCCTGGTTCTTTATTAAAAATGATTCTTATTGCATCATGATCTGAAAAGGATGCATTGACTACTTCTGCTTTTCTGCACTGGATTGTGAGGTTTTTATGTCCTAGTACATGGTCAATTTTTGAGTATGTACCATGTACTTTTGAGAAGAAAGTATATTCCTTTTTATCCCCATTCAGTTTTCTCCAGAGGTCTATCATATGTGCCTTTTCTAAAATTCTGTTTACCTCCTTAACTTTTTTCTTATTTATTTTGAGGTTAGATTTATCAAGTTCAGAAAGGGGGAGGTTGAGGTCTCCCAATATTATAGTTTTGCTGTCTATTTCTTCCTGTAACTCCCTTAACCTCTCCTCTAAGAATTTGTATGCCTTACCACTTGGTGCATATATGTTAAGCAATGATATTGCTTCATTGTTTATGGTGCCTTTTAGCAGGATATAATGTCCTTCCTTATCTCTTTTAATTAGATCTATCTTTACTTTTGCTTTGTCTGAGATTAGGATTGCTACACCTGCTTTTTTTACTTTAGCTGAGGCACAATATATTTTACTCCAGCCTTTTACCTTAACCCTATGTGTATCCCCCTGTTTCAGATGCGTTTCTTGTAAACAGCATATTGTAGGATTATGGTTTTTAATCCATTCTGCTATCTGCTTCTGTTTTGTGAGAATGTTCATCCCCTGCACGTTCAGGGTTATGATTTCTATCTGTGTCTTTTTCTCCATCCTGATTCCCCCTGTTTATGCTATTATTTCTCCCTTTCCCCTTCTCCTCCCCAACAAAGTTTTGCTTTTGACCGCCGCTTTCCTCAGTTGACCCTCCCTCTTTATTCCCCTCCCTTATCTTACCGTTACCCACTTGCTACTTCTCCTCTTCCTTCTGCCCTCCCCCCTCCCTTTTTCCCCCCTTTCCCTCCCACTTCCCGTAGGACAAGTTAGATTTCTAAACTTATCAGAGTATGTTATTCCCTTCTTGAACTAGATCAGATGACAGTAGAGCTCAAATACTGCTCTTCTCCCTCCCTTCTTTCCCTCTACTATAATATGTTTTTTTGCCACTTCCTTTGGTGTAATTTACCCTTTTCTACAGCCTCCTTACCACTTCCCTCATAGCCCTCCCTTTATATCTCTTATTTATATTTTATATCTTTACATCAGTTAATTTATACAGGCATTCACAACCTATGTATATCCCTTTCATTTGTCACAATAGTTGTACCATTCCCAAGAATGACTTATATATGTATATGTGTGTATATATATGTATATATATATATATATATGTATATATACATACAGACATAAAAAACATACATAAGATGATATAATCCCACATAGAGATGTAAACAACCTAAGCTTATTGGTTAATGAGGTTTGTGGGGTTTCTCCCCCAGGTTACCTTTTTATGTCTCTCTTGAGTTTTGTATTTGGAGATCAAATTTTCCATTGAGTTCTGGCCTTTTCATCAGGAAGGTCTGGAATTCCCTTATTTCGTTGAATGTCCATCACCTTGCCTGGAAAATTATGCTTAGTTTTGCTGGGTAGTTGATCCTTGGTTGTAGTCCCAGCTCCTTTGCCCTTCGGAATATCATATTCCAATTTCTCCTGTCTTTTAATGTGGATGCTGAGAGATCCTGCGTGATCCTGACTGTAGTTCCACGATATTTGAATTGCTTCTTTTTGGCTGCTTGCAGTATTTTCTCTTTAAGTTTATAGCTCTGAAATTTGGCTATAATATTTCTTGTTGTTTTCAGTTTGGGATCTCTTTCAGGGGGTGATCGGTTAATTCTTTCAATAACTATTTTGCCCTCTGGTTCTAGGACCTCTGGGCAGTTGTCTTTGATAATTTCTTCGAAGATACTGTCAAGGCTCCTTTTTTCATCGTGGATTTCCGGTAGACCAATAACTCTCAAATTGTCTCTCCTGGATCTATTTTCCAGGTCAGTTGTTTTGCCAATCAGATATTTCACATTTTTTTCTATTTTTTCATTCTTTACGTTTTGTTTTATTACTTCTTGATGCCTCATAGATTCATTAGCTTCCACTTGCTCAAGTCTAATTTTAAATGAGTTAGTGTTTACATTTTGCTTTTGAGCCTCCATTTTCAATTGGTTGATTTCACCTCTCAGGGTATCCTTTTCTCTCTCTAGATTCTGAATCTCCATAGCCATTTCGCCAATCTTATTCTTTAGGGACTTGATTTCATCAGTGAATTTTTTTCCATATTTTCTTTTAGCTCCCTAATTTGGTTTTTAAAGTCCTCTTTTAGCTCTTCCAGCAGTGCTTTTTGGGCTGGAGACCAGATCATATTAGCTTTTGAGGTATCTGATGTATCTACCATGTCATTGCTATCTTCTTCTATGTCGATATTTTGATCCTGCCTGTCTCCATAAAAAGAATCTATTGTCCTCGGTTTTTTTGTGTTCTTCTTCATGTTGGATTGCCTTTTGCTGGCGTTAGAACGAATTTCTATCTGTGAGTCTCAGGGCTTTCTGTCCCAGCTTTCTTATTCTGGGGGTTGTGAGTCTAGAATTATAACCTTCAGTTTCCTGAGGTGTGGGGGAGGGGTCTGGCTCCCTGGCGTCTCACTCCTTATGGGTGTTCTCCAGCACTTGCTTTTCAGCAATGGTCTCAGCTGTTTGTTGTTTGAGCTGATGACTGGCGCTTCCCCTGGGGGAGCAAGATTACGTCTGGGCTCCTGGCGTTGACCCCTGCCCACTCTTCCCCTCTGGGACTAATAAGCTGCTGGTATTTGTCCAGTGAGGCCCTGCTACTCTCTCCTCTGTTTCAGTTCTCTTTTTTTTTTTTCCCGAGGAATTCTCTGGGTGAGGGGGGGAGGGGTTAGAGCCGTTTACCTGGCCATTGAGTCTTGCGGAAGTTCAAGAAGCCGAGTTCCTGGGTTTTGCAAGCCTCAGAAGTGGGTGTTTTCACGGCCGGTGGCGCTGCGCTGCCTCTCGTCGCTCCCACAGACTGCCGTCCTGTGTTGGGAGCCCTGGGGATCTCCGCCGGTTTCGGGCGCCCGGCTTTCTCCCAGCCCGTCCCCCACGTGGATTTCCCGGCCAGCCGCCTCCGCCTTGGTCTGGAGCAGCTCCGCACGGAGCACTCTCCGAGCCTGCAGGCCCGCTCCTCCGGCCTTTCAAACTCTCCCGGCTCGGAAACTTGCCCCACGCAGACCGCTCGCGGCTTCCGACTCTCTCAAGTCCGCTCAAATTCACTTCTCCATGGGAATCCGACAGACCCCGTGAGAGAGCTCAGGCAAGACTCTGCCTTCATGCGGCCATCTTGGCTCCGCCCCCGATGCTGCTCTCCAACTCTCTTTTTAAAGAAAGAATGATACACAAGCATGAGACTTGTCCATGGTCTCCCAGCCTTTCCTTTCTTTTATTTCTTCATCTTGTAATACTTTGCCCCGCTGCATTTTTGCTGTTCTCTCTGTGATCACTTTGGCATTGGCATCATTGACTACTAGGGTAAATGTTCAGTTATTCTGGTGAATTATACCAAAATCTTTATAGAATTCTCTATTTTTTAAGAAAATACTGGTTACATGAATTACAACCATCTCCTTGGTGGTCTGTTTACAACAATAACAATAACAATGTGAGAGAAAAACCCCTCGTGCCCAAATAGACATAAATTAGACAGCCCCAGGATGAGTGAAGCAGTTGGAACCTTAATTACCGGATGAGATCCCTACAGAAGCAAGAGTAAGCCTTTTTGTCTTTGTTCCTGGCTGCCAGTCCCTCTTAGCCAACTCTGGTGAGAGTCAGCATAGTTTACAAACTTTCTGGAATGCTTACTACATGTTCCCCTTACTAGTTCCCCCTCCCACCTCAAGTGACACGTTCTCAAAATGGCGCTAACCCTTCCTTAGAGGCGTGTGAGTTAATATTCGTGAACCTTATTAAGCAGGTGAGGTAAAGAGCACCCTTAACCTTTGTCCTACTTTTGTCCCCTGGAATCCCCCAGTCTATTCTCTGGAACTTTCTCCCCACCTTCCTTTTATGGCTCCGTTTTCTAATATGGAAACATAGCCATTAGGCTAACAAGGCATGTTTACTGCATTCCTTATTCAGATAATCTTTGTGGAACCAGAACTCATCCTGCTAACTCTTACAATAATAATAAACAACATTTATATTATATTTACTATGATTCAGGTACAGTGAGTACTTTACAAATATCTCGTTTGATCCCCACAACAACACAACCTTGTAAGGTAGGTACTAGTATTAGCCCTATTTTACAATTGAGGAAACAGAGGCAAATAGAAGTGAATTATCCAGAGTCACAAAGCTAGTAAGAGTCTATAAGACTGAATTTGAATTCAGGTTTTCTGACTACAGTCCCAGCCTTCTATCCACTATGCCACTTAGTCATCCCATCATGTTCTCTCATATGCATCATCGAGGCAAAACGACAAAATATCCCATAAAAAGATAGTACTTTTTTTTGGCTACCCAGTGAAACTACCCCATATGACTCCTTATTTACTTCTGTAGAGAACCTGTCAGATCTCCTTCTGTTTAGTTGTAACTTCTCAGTGTCTTCAGGTTTCAATGATAGCAAAAATGTCAATATAGATAACTACACCTACATAGACTTTAAGCTATATACTAAGTACTTTCCTCATAGTGATCTCTTGAAGTAGATTGTAAAAAGCATTTTGTGTGGAGTGGGGCAGGTTGACCTCTGAGTTCATTTATGTGGGCTACTCTTGGTATGCAAACTCTTACCACTAATGCAAATCTGCAACTCATCTCTTATCTTTTAGAGGTGCCTTATACACTGAGAAGTTAAATGGCTTGATAATATTAATATGGTTATTATGTAGCAGAAATATAAACTTCATTCCATCTATATCAAAAACCTGTCTTTCATTAAAAGTATTTTTATCCTGCTTTTGTAGGTAAAAAAGCTAAGTCCCAGAGAAGTTATATAACTTTCTGATGATGAAATACCTGTTCTGTCAGAGTCAGAATATGAATGAAATGGCTTGACTTCAGTATGGTTCAGCTCCAGAAATGGTGTATCAGTTCATTGGTGAATGTGTATCAAATCTCTGCCACGAAGGGAATAAATAATTAATGTCTATAACACAGTCTAGGAACTCTATGATTCTTGGTAACCTCTGCCTCTTTTTCTACCACCCTGTCACTGTCACTCCTGAGGCAGAAGTTCACATAAGACTTAGAGTTGTTTTGTTTCCTTATTTAATTCATGGGTTACTGTCACCAACCTTCTAGAGATGAATATGATAGCATTTAGCAGACTGAACCTTGAAAAGGAAATGCAGACAAATGTGGAATCCTTTCAAGAATTGGAGCTTGTCCTCTGTAGGCATGGCCTTCCAAATCCTCATATTGCCTCTGAAGCACAGAATAATATCCTTGTGGATTCATATGAAAAAGATCTTTTCTGTATTGTTTCGTTAGAAAGCTTCATGCTTAAAAAAAAAAGAAAGCTTCATGCTTTCTGAAATTGTGCTAGGCAATGTCTGAGATAAGCTGTAAAAACTTTTGCATTTTCCCAACAAATTATTGTTGAAGCCAGGAACACTTTTTATTTTCCTGCTTTGATATCATACTGGTGAATCCATATCTCTTCATCCTATCAAACAGGATATTTAGTAAGTCACTTGGTTAAGAAAGGGGAGAAAATATTCCCCAATCCTTCCTTCATTTGACTGTGCATTCATTTCATAGTGAACATCAGGCGGTTTGTGAATAGGAGTTAACTATGAAGGCATAAGCCTTCAATCTTGGCTATTGACCATTTTCAATTCTATCCCATTCTAGGACATGATGTGCCTATCCCAATGTGTAGTTGAATTTATTCTATATACTGAAGCAGCCTGACAAGTACTGTTTTTCTATCCCACTCAGCTCCTCCTCTGCAGATTTTAAAAAATTTAGAACATAGCATATGCCAGTGAGGGACCTAGGGAGTTGGTGGGTGATTAATGCCTTTGTACTGTGAGCCATAAGTGTTCTGTGCTGTGTGTGTGTGTGTGTGTGTGTGTGTGTGTGTGTGTGTGTGTGTGTGTTTTACCCCCTCCCACCAATATTAGTGAGAGTGCTGTTAAGGGGTCATATTATGACATGAGCTGGTCAGGTATAGAGAGTGAGGGATAAGGGATGGATTGCCTGTGTATTCTGTTGGTATCCTCACAGTCTCAAGACATTCAAGTGAGGACCCTCAGCATGCTAGATCAATCCTCTAAAGAGGATGTATGGGGGAAAATGAACAAGAATCTAATAGAACAGAACCAGTTGTGATCTGCCTGCTTGGAGGAGGAGGGGGTACCAACTCAAGTGGTTCACAGCTGTATAGAAATGTTTTCTTGGGCTCAACTCTAAGAGTGGAGCCTAGCATGAATCATAGCGTGGTGTGCTGACATAATACAGTCATTTTATATAGTGAAATGAAATTTGGCTTATATTAATAAAACTGCCAAAGGGTCTCTCACGTAATACTCCCTCAAAATTAGCATCAAATCTTTCATAATATGAACTCTATAAACAAGAGCTATTGCTTTGCAAAATTGAAGCAGATTTTAAATTGGCTGATAGTTGCAGCCTTTGTTAACAACAACAAAAAGCAACAACAACTAAACCCAAAACAAAAAATCTTCTTAGAACTTTTTCATGAATCTGTAACATGAAAGTGAGTTTTTCTTTTATACTCCCTTCTTTCTTGGTGGAACATCATTTGTTTGCATATTTTAATGCAAACTTTAATCTTTCAACAAATCGTCACGTATGGTACAACCTTGCTTTTGTTGACCTGAAAGTTTTATTAAAAGAGGCACATAGGCTTGGTGATATGTAAATTCATATTTTTTATTCCCTTAAAGCTAGCAGAAGCTAACTAACCTGTACATCCAAGGAGCCAGAATGCAAATTGTGACTATTTGATAACAGAATGACAAGCCTTTTTATGTGTTAAAACAATCCCAACTCAGGGTCTCTGTGTCACTTAAATTTATGATCTCGATATATGTTTAACCATATTATGACAAAGGAACTTGCTTAATTGGCAATTGGTGGTAAATACAATTAGATAAGAAAGTTGACAAAGTATAAATTGAAATTACGACCCAGGATATTTGTATTTTCTTTACCATTAACATGCCATAACATAGTATATGTCCATAAAATATTAAGATAAGGAAAAGTCCCATTATTCAAGATAGTTAAGGGTTAGTCAAGGGTTAAGGGTCTCATCCTTAATGGCCGTAAACAGAAAGGGAAAAATGCTTTTAAGTCAGCACCATCTGGCCTTGTTGACCTAGTTAGAGTGATTCTGAGTTTATTCAGAGAAGGAAATATTTCTTAGGCAGGCTGCTTCTTCTGATTGATTAGTTTAGGTTCTGGTCCTTGTTGAGATTCAAATGATTGGAAATGATTATCACTTTTTATCTTTAAATGGAGAGGTCATTCTGACTTAGTGAAAAGTTTGATCTAGTGAACGTTTAAACAAATGCAGTTGGAAAACATTCTAGTAAGTCTAGGAACCCTGTTGACAGTTGGCTGTAGGGGTAACTATGTTAGAGATCTTTGATCATCTTCTAAGTACTTTAACAAATAGGAAAATAATTTTTGTGATTAACAACTTCATTGTTCCCCAGCAGTATTTGCATACAAAGTGGTTTTCTGAGTGCTTGAGAACAATTTCATGACTTCCCCCCTCAAGTAGGCTAAACATTTCTTTTGGTTCTACTATTTATTTGTTCAGCATATTCCTTTTCTATCTGGCATTTTAAGATTTTCACGAATTTTACATAAGTGGATTCTGAATTAATGAGGATTTACTGTATTAACGCTCAGAATGTACTTCAGCCCTTCAAGGATCTGTGATTTCTCCAGTGCGTATTACAGGCCTTCCATAATTTAGTAGGTGGTTAAATGAATTACTCTGCCTCTCCTCCTCCCCCATAAATCATCACCTGTTGGACAACCTTATGATGATGAGCCTCTTCACCCTTCAAAAAGGGCACAACACTTGAATCTTTCCCTTCTCTGTCAGATAAAGGATCTGCAGTAACTCATAGCTTTTGAGAACCCAGGGTTACTGGAATTGTATGTGAAAAAATATTTAAATGCTTACTATGTGCTAAGCATTTTGCTAAGCCTGAGGATATGAATACAAAAGTGAAATGGTCCCAGCCCTCAAGGAGTTTACATTCTAATAAGAAGAGACAATACAAACACATAAGGGTACTTTGGACTAGAAAGTCAGGTAATAAAATGGAATTGCAGGGCACCTGGACTGTCCCTTCCAAAGACAATAGTAGTTTTTAATTTGATTTCAATTCTCAGAGGAAGATGTAAAAAGAGAAGGGGGAAATGTGAGGTATGAGTTGGATACAGAGTGAAAAATGACCATGAATATAAGGAGGCCAAAGTCTGGTGTCACAGGGCCATAGTCTGATTCCATGATGAGATATCTGGGTAGGACTTAATGGAATCCTAAGAATATCTATGAAATAATGTTTTTGTCTCAAGTGTTGATTTCATTGGTGTATGGAATCAATCAAACAAAAAAGTTGTAACAAGCAGCTATTGGAATGTAAAGCATCATGTCAGGCAATAGAATCTCTGCCTTTGTTCAGGAGTCTAAGGGATCTGTGATCTTACTATCATGGGCATTCGCTCTATGTGGACTGCCACCTAAGATGAAAGACTTTGTAATGTAGTTAGGAAAGACAAGGCAGAGATAAACCACTTATGGGGTCTACTCTAGATTTGAAAATTCTGTCTTTGCTCCTAACCATCCCCAGTCAATTCATTAAGATATCTTATTTCTTGGTCTATCATCAAATAAATACCTACTTGTTATGAAGAATGTAATTTTCTCTTATTAAAATATGTGCATTTATATAAAGAAATTTTTAAAATTGCCTTACTTTGCAAATCTCTGAGTTGTGTATATCCTAGGTATGTGCCTTACCTTGGTTTTGAGAAGAGAATACTGGTTCCTTTTTTGATTATGAGTATCTGGCTCAGTTGAGACCTCTGGAAAAGAAGGCATTGCTAGAGGAATGCTAATAGCCAGGCTGAGGGAGTTGCTATGGAGTGAGTTGAGAAAAGGAGTGTTGCTACTGATTTTGTAATGCTTAGACCCTAAATGAAACCAAATGACGCAGGCAAATGACACAGGTGGGAATTTGAAATGTCTGCTTGAAATATCTGCTCAATTTTAAAGTCCAAATGAAGACTTTTCTTGTGTGTGCTTCTAGTATATTGCAGCAAGTGACTTGGGTTTGGTAACAAGGCAATCCTGATTAGATTTTTTTCCCCTAAACATTTAAATGAGTAAATTAAATTGATGAGGTAGATGAAGTTCAGATGAAGTTCAGATTCAGGTCATCTGGAAAGCATTCAGGGGCAGAGATTCTCCTACTCAAGAGGGCCTTATGTCCTTAGGAACACTAGCAGTTTGAGAAAAAACAGAGGCTTGCTTTTATACCCAAATTTTGGACCCTCAGCTAGGAGTCAGGGTATTCTCCTATGTGGGCAGTTAACCACAGGGAAGGATGTCAGGAAGGGAGAAGCAGGTTGTATAAGGGAAGGCAGGAAAGTTGGAAACAGGTGTTTTGGGTACTTTACAAAATAGTTCAGGGGTGTGGTCATAAAACAGGGACCTTAACTTGCATATTCGAGGATATGGGTGTAGTGGTTAGTACACAGAAAATAATAAGGTTTTCTTGTCAATAAATAGAGCCCTCTGTTACTGACAGATTTAGATTTAGGCAAGGCGCTCATTGTTGCTGGGCAAAAATCAGTCTCATCAGTATCTTGTATAAAAAAATGAGAATTGAGGGGGGTGGAGCCAAGATGGCCGCATGAAGGCAGCGTCTTACAGGAGCTCTCTCACAAGGTCTGTCAGATTCCTATAAAAAAGTGAATTGGAGCAGATTTGAGAGAGTCACAAACCGCGAGCAGTCTGCGTGGGGGGCAAATTTCCGAGCCGGGAGAGTCTGAAAGGCCGGAGGCACGAACCTGTAGGCTCAGAGAGTGCTTGGTGCGGAGCTGCTCCAGACCAAGGCGGAAGCGGCTGGCCGGGAAATCCATGTGGGAGATGGGCTGGGAGAAAGCTGGGCGCCCGAAACTGGTGGAGATCCCCAGGACTCCCAACACAGGACGGCAGTCCGTGGAAGCAACGAGAGGCAGCGCAACGCCACCCATGACACACAGTCTCCAGAAGTTTGCAGCCCAAACATATTAAACGCCGCTTCTTGAACTTCCGGGAGTTCTTAATGTCCAGGTAAACAGCTCTAATCTCTCCCCTCCCCACCCAGAGAATCCCTCGGGGGGGAAAAAAAGAACGCTGGAACTGAGCAGAAAGTAGTGGGGCTTCAGTGGTTAAATAGCAGAAGTTCATTAGTCCCAGAGAGGCAGAGTCGGCAGGGGTCAACGCCAGGAGCCCAGACGTAACCTTGCTCCCCCAGGGGAAGTGCCAGACATCAGCTCAAACAACAAACAGCTGAGACCATTGCTGAAAAGCAAGTGCTGGAGAGCACCCACAGGGAGTGAGACGCCAGGGAGCCAGACCCCTCCCCCACACCTCAGGAAACTGAAGGTTATAATTCTGGACTCACAACCCCCAGAATAAGAAAGCTGGGACAGAAAGCCCTGAGACCCACAGATAGAAATTCGTTGTAAAGCCAGCAAAAGGCGAACCAACATGAAGAAGAACACAAAAAAAAACCGAGGACAATAGATTCTTTTTATGGAGACAGGCAGGATCAAAATATCAACATAGAAGAGGATAGCAATGACACGGTAGATACATCAGATACCTCAAAAGCTAATATGAACTGGTCTCCAGCCCAAAAAGCACTGCTGGAAGAGCTAAAGGAGGATTTTAAAAACCAAATTAGGGAGCTAAAAGAAAATATGGAAAAAATGGGAAAAAAAAATTCACTGATGAAATCAAGTCCCTAAAGAATAAGATTGGCGAAAAGGATATGGAGATTGAGAGTCTAGAGAGAGAAAAGGACACCCTGAGAGGCAAAATCAACCAATTGGAAATGGAGACTCAAAAGCAAAATGTAAACACTCATTCGAAATTAGACTTGAGCAAGTGGAAGCTAATGAATCTATGAGGCATCAAGAAGTAATAAAACAAAACGTAAAGAATGAAAAAATACAAAAAAATGTGCAATATCTGATTGGCAAAACAACTGACCTGGAAAATAGATCCAGGAGAGACAATTTGAGACTTATTGGTCTACCGGAAATCCACGATGAAAAAAAGAGCCTTGACAGTATCTTCGAAGAAATTATCAAAGACAACTGCCCAGAGGTCCTAGAACCAGAGGGCAAAATAGTCATTGAAAGAATTCACCGATCACCCCCTGAAAGAGATCCCAAACTGAAAACAACAAGAAATATTATAGCCAAATTTCAGAGCTATAAACTGAAGGAGAAAATACTGCAAGCAGCCAAAAAGAAGCAATTCAAATATCGTGGAACTACAGTCAGGATCACGCAGGGTCTCTCAGCTTCCACATTAAAAGACAGGAGAAATTGGAATATGATATTCTGAAGGGCAAAGGAGCTGGGACTACAACCAAGGATCAACTACCCAGCAAAACTAAGCATAATTTTCCAGGCAAGGCTATGGACATTCAATGAAATAAGGGAATTCCAGACCTTCCTGATGAAAAGGCCAGAACTAAATGGAAAATTTGATCTCCAAATACAAAACTCAAGAGAGACATAAAAAGGTAACCAGGGGGAAAAACCCCACAAACCTTATTAACCAATAAGGGCAGGTTGTTTACATCTTTATGTGGGATTATATCATCTTATGTATGTTTTTTATGTATGTGTATATATATATATATATATATATATATATATATATATATACACACACATATACATATATAAGTCATTCTTGTGAATGGTACAACTATTATGACAAATGAAAGGGATATACATAGGTTGTGAATGCCTGTATAAATTAACTGATGTAAAGATATAAAATATAAATAAGAGATATACAGGGAGGGCTATGAGGGAAGTGGTAAGGAGGTAGTAGAAAAGGGTAAATTACACCAAAGGAAGTGGCACAAAAACATATTATAGTAGAGGGAAAGAAGGGAGGGAGAAGAGCAGCATTTGAGCTTTACTGTCATCTGATCTAGTTCAAGAAGGGAATAACATACCCTGATAAGTTTAGAAATCTAACTTGTCCTACGGGAAGTGGGAGGGTAAGGGGGGAAAAAGGGAGTGGGGTGGGCAGAAGGGAGAGGAGAAGTAGCAAGTGGGTAACGGTAAGACAAGGAAAGGGAATAAAGAGGGAGGGTTAACTGAGGAAAGCAGCGGTCAAAAGCAAAACTTTGTTGAGAAGGAGAAGGGGAAAGGGAGAAATAAAAGCATAAACAGGGGGAATTAGGATGGAGAAAAAGACACAGATAGAAATCATAACCCTGAACGTGCAGGGGATGAACATTCTCACAAAACAGAAGCAGATAGCAGAATGGATTAAAAACCATAATCCTACAATATGCTGTTTACAAGAAATGCATCTGAAACAGGGGGATACACATAGGGTTAAGGTAAAAGGCTGGAGTAAAATATATTGTGCCTCAGCTAAAGTAAAAAAAGCAGGTGTAGCAATCCTAATCTCAGACAAAGCAAAAGTAAAGATAGATCTAATTAAAAGAGATAAGGAAGGACATTATATCCTGCTAAAAGGCACCATAAACAATGAAGCAATATCATTGCTAAACATATATGCACCAAGTGGTAAGGCATACAAATTCTTAGAGGAGAGGTTAAGGGAGTTACAGGAAGAAATAGACAGCAAAACTATAAAATTGGGAGACCTCAACCTCCCCCTTTCTGAACTTGATAAATCTAACCTCAAAATAAATAAGAAAAAAGTTAAGGAGGTAAACAGAATTTTAGAAAAGGCACATATGTAGACCTCTGGAGAAAACTGAATGGGAATAAAAAGGAATATACTTTCTTCTCAAAAGTACATGGCACATACTCAAAAATTGACCATGTACTAGGGCATAAAAACCTCACAATCCTGTGCAGAAAAGCAGAAGTAGTCAATGTATCCTTTTCAGATCATGATGCAATAAGAATCATTTTTAATAAAGTACCATGGAAAAATAAGCTAAAAACTAATTGGAAACTAAATAATTTAATTCTAAAAAGTGAGTGGGCCAAAGAACAAATCAGAGAAACAATTAATAATTTAATTCAAGAGAATGACAATAATGAAACAACATACCAAAACTTATGGAATGCAGCAAAAGCAGTTCTTAGGGGAAGTTTTATATCTCTAAATGCCTACATGAATAAAATAGGGAAAGAGGAGATCAATGATCTGGGCAGACAGCTGGAAAAGCTAGAAAAAGAGCAAATTGAAAACCCCCAATTAAATACCAAATTAGAAATACTGAAAATCAAAGGAGAGATTAATAAACTTGAAACCAAGAAAACTATTGAATTAATAAATAAAACAAAGAGCTGGTTTTATGAAAAAACCAATAAAATTGACAAACCTTTGGCCAATTTGATTAAAAAAAAGAAAGAAGAAAATCAAATCACCAGTATAAAAAATGAAAAGGGTGAGGTCACCTCTAATGAAGAGGAAATCAAAACAATAATTAGGAATTATTTTGCCCAACTGTAAGGCCATAAATTTGACAACCTTAGAGATATGGATGAATATCTACAAAAACATAAACTGCCCAGGCTAACAGAGAAGGCAGTGAAATTTCTTAATGACCCCATATTAGAAAATGAAATTGAGCATGACATCAACGAAAAAATCTCCAGGGCCAGATGGTTTTACATGTGAATTCTATGAAACATTTAAAGAATAACTAGTTCCAATACTTTGTAGACTATTTGGGAAATAGGTGAAGAAGGAGTCCTACCAAATTCTTTTTATGACACAAATATGGTACTAATACCCAAACCAGGTAGAGTTAAAACAGAGAAAGAAAATTATAGACCAATTTCTCTAATGAATATTGATGCAAAAATTTTAAATAAAATATTAGCAAAAAGATTGCAGCAACTCATTACGAGAATAATACACTATGACCAGGTAGGATTTATTCCAGGAATGCAAGGCTGGTTCAATATTAGGAAAACTATTAGCATAATTGACCATATCAACAACAAAACTAGCAGAAACCATATGATCATCTCAATAGATGCAGAAAAAGCCTTTGACAAAGTACAACACCCATTCCTATTAAAACCACTAGAAAGCATAGGAATAAGTGGAACCTTCCTCAAAATTATAAATAGCATCTACCTAAAACCATCGACAAACATTATTTGTAATGGGGATAAACTAGATGCATTCCCAATAAGATCAGGGGTGAAACAAGGATGTCCATTATCACCCCTATTATTCAATTTGGTACTAGAAACATTAGCTGTAGCAATAAGAGAAGAAAAAGAAATTGAAGGAATTAGAATAGGAAAAGAAGAAACTAAAGTATCACTTCTTTGCAGATGATATGATGATCTATCTAGAGAATCCTAGAGAATCAAGTAAAAAACTACTTGAAATAATAAACAACTTTAGCAAAGTTGCAGGATATAAAATAAACCCACATAAATCCTCAGCATTCCTATACATTACTGACAAAGCCCAACAGCAAGAGATAGAAAGAGAAATTCCATTCAAAGTTACTGAAGGCACTATAAAATATTTGGGAGTCTATTTGCCAAGACAAACCCAGGGCCTATATGAAAATAACTATGAAACACTTTTCATGCGAATAAAATCAGATCTAAATAAATGGAGAAATATCAGTTGCTCATGGTTAGGCCGAGCAAATATAATAAAAATGACAATTTTACCTAAATTAATCTATCTATTCAGTGCCATACCAATCGAACTACCAAAAAATTTTTTTACTGAGCTGGACAAAATAATAACAAAATTCATTTGGAAAAACAAGAGGTCTAGAGTGTCTAGGATATTAATGAAAAGACATGCTGGAGATGGTGGCTTAGCCACACCAGATAGTAAACTGTACTACACAGCAACAGTCATCAAAACTGCCTGGTACTGGTTAAGAAACAGGGGTGTGGATCAGTGGAATAGGATAGGTACACAAGTAGGTGAAATCAACAAGTTTAGCAATGTACTCTTTGATAAACCCAAAGAGGTCAGCTTCTGGGCTAATAATTCACTATTTCACAAAAACTGTTGGGAAAATTGGAAAATGGTAGGGCAAAAACTGGGCATAGACCAATATCTTATGCCATATACCAAAATAAAGTCAAAATGGGTTCATGATTTAGGAGTAAAAGCTGATACTATAAGTAATTTGGGAAAGCAAGGAATAGTTTACTTATCAGATTTGTGGAAAAGTAAAGAATTCATGACCCAACAAGAGAGAGAGAGCATTACAAAATGCAAAATGGATAATTATGATTATGTCAAATTGAAATGTTTTTGTACAAAAAAAGCCAATGCAATAAGAATTAGGAGGGAAGCAGAAAATTGGGAGAAAATCTTTGCAACTAGTATCTCTGATAAAGGCCTCATCTCTAAAATATACAGGGAGCTGAGCCAAATATATAGGAATACAAGCCATTCCCCAATTGAGAAATGGTCAAAGGATATGAACAGGCAGTTTTCAGAGGAAGAAATTAAAGCTATCTACAGGCATATGAAAAAATGCTCTGGATCACTACTGATTAGAGAAATGCAAATCAAAACAACTCTTAGATACCACATCTCTCCTGTCAGATTGGCTAAAATAACAAAACAGGAAAATGATAAATGCTGGAAAGGATGTGGGGAAATTGGAACATTGTTGCATTGCTGGTGGAGTTGTGAGCTGATCCAGCCATTTTGGAGGGTGGTGTGGAACTATGCCCAAAGGGCTATAGAAATGTTCATACCCTTTGACCCAGCAATACCACTTCTAGGGTTGTATCCCAAAGAAATCACACAAGCGGGAAAAGACCCATATGTACAAGGATATTTATAGCAGCTCTTTTTGTGGTAGCCAAGAATTGGAAATCAAAGGGATGCCCATCAATTGGGGAATGGCTGAACAAGCTGTGGTATATGAAGGTGATGGAATACTATTGTGCCATAAGAAATGGGGATGATGCAGACTTCATAACAACCTGGAAAAACCTACACGACATAATGCTGAGTGAGCGGAGCAGAGCCAGGAGAACGTTGTGCACAGCCACAGATATATGGATTCTGTGAGGAACAACCCTGACATACTGCACTGTTCTCAGCAACCTAAGGGGCAAGGACAACTCCAGGGGACTCACGATGGAGAATGCTATCTTCATACAGAGAAAGAACTGTGAAGTTTGAATACAGATCGAGGCGCACTATATGCTCGCCTTTTTTTTTTTTCTTCTCTTTTGTTTTTTTTGGTTGGTTTTTTTTTCTTTTTTGGTTCTGTTTCTTCTTTCTCATGATTCATTCCATTCGTCAAAATTCTTCTCCACGACTTGACTAGTGCATAAATTAATTCAATGTGAAGTTATACATGACAGGTATATGAGATTCCATGCCATCTTGGGGAGGGAGGGGAGAGGGAGGGGAGAAAATCTGGAACTCAAAACTATGTAGAACCGTGTGTGGTAAACTAAAAATAAATAACGAAATTAAAAAAAAAATGAGAATCATCTCATTTATATGTATCTTTTTTATTTTCTAAAAATTGAGATTAACTCTGACCTAAACATTATTGTTTTGTGTTTTCCTTTATTTTTTTTCTCCTTCACTTCTTTTTTTAATATTTTTAGTTTTCAACATTGATTTCCACAAGATTTCAAGTTACAGATTTTCTCCCCATTTCTACCCTTACACCTTTCCCCAATCTGCCCCACTTTTATCACCCCACTCCCCCTTTTATCTCCTTTTCTCTTACTTTCTTGTAGGGCAAAATAGATTTGTATACCCCATTGCCTATATAACTTATATCCCAGGTGCATGTAAAAATAACTTTTTTTAGACATTTGTTTTTAGAACTTTGAGTTCTAAATTCTCTCCTTTCTTCCCTCCCCACCCACCCTCCTTGAGAAGGCAAGTAATTCAGCATAGGCCACACATGTATCGTTATGCAGGACACTTCCATAACAGTCATGTTATGAAAGATTAATTGTATTTCTCTCCATCCTATCCTGTCCTCCTTCATTCAGTTTTCTCCCTGGACCCTGGCCATTTTCAAAAGTGCTTGCTTTTGATTACCTCCTCCCCCAATCTACCCTCTCTTCTATCATCCCACCCCCACTTTTATTGCCTTCCCTGCTTCCTACCCAATTGGGTGTGTATGTTATTCCCTCCTTAATTCAAATCTGATGAGAGCAAAGTTCACTCATTCCCTTTCGCCTGCCCCCTCTTCCCTTTCATTATAACTGCCTTTCCTTACCACTTTTATGTGAGATAATTTACCCCATTCTGTCTCTCCCTTTCTCCTTCTCCCAATAGATTCCTCTCTCATTCCTTAATTTTATTTTATTTTTTAGCTATCATCCCTTCATATTCAACTCGCCCTTATACATGTAAATTCCCTTCAACTACCCTTATACTGAAAAAGGTCTTATGAGTTACCAATATCATCTTTCCATGTAGGAATGTAAACAAAATGGTTCAACTTTAGTAAGTCCATTATGATTTCTCTTTCCTGTTTACCTTTTCATGATTCTCTTGATTCTTGTATTTGCAAGTTGAATTTTCTATTCAGCTTTTGTATTTTCATTGAAAATGCTTGAAAGTCCTCTATTTTATTGAAAATACATATTTTGCCCTGAAGTATTATACTCAGTTTTGCTGGGTAGGTGATTCTTGGTTTTAATCCTAGTTCCTTTGACCTCCAGAATATCATATTCTAAGCCCTTCGATCCCTTAATGTAGAAACTGCTAGATCTTGTGTTATCCTGATTGTGTTTCCGCAATACTCAAATTGTTCTTTCTGGCTGCTTGCATTATTTTCTCCTTGACCTGGGAACTCTGGAATTTGGCAACAGTTTTCCTAGGAGTTAATCTTTTTGTGATGTTTTTCAAGAGGTGATGAGTGGATTCTTTCAATTTCTATTTTACCCTCTAGCTCTAGAATATCAGGGCAATTCTCCTTGATAATTTCTTGAAAGATGATATCTAGGCTCTTTTTTTGATCATGGCTTTCAGATAGTCCAATAATTTTTAAATTATCTCTCCCGGATCTATTCTCCAGGTCAGTGGTTTTTCCAATGAGATATTTACATTGTCTGCCATTTTTTTTCATTCTTTTGGTTCTATTTTATAATTTCTTCATTTCTCATAAAGTCACTAGCTTCTACTTGCTTCATTCTAATTTGTAAGGCAGTATTTTATTCAGTGGTCTTTTGGACCTCCTTTTCCATTTGGCTAATTCTGCCATTTAAGGCATTCTTCTCCTCATTGGCTTTTTGGAGCTCTTTTGCCATTTGAGTTAGTCTATTTTTCCTCTACTTCTCTAACTTGCTTTTCCAAATCCTTTTTCAGCTCTTCCATGGCCTGGGACCAGTTCATGTTTTTCTTGGAGGTTTCTGTTGTAGGCTCTTTGACTTTATTAATTTCTTCTGTGTGTCTGTATGTTTTGGTCTTCTTTGTCAGCAAAGAAAGAATGCAAAGTCTGAGACTGAATCTGGGTGCATTTTCACTGCCTGGCCATATTCCCAGCCAACTAACTTGACCTTTGAGTTTTTCAGTGGGGTATGACTGCTTGTAGACTACAGAGTTCTATGTTCCACGTTTGGGGGGGAGGTGCCAGCTCTGCCACACCAGCACTGCTCCTTCCCTAAGAACCCCCAACCCAAACTGGGCTTAGATCTTCAGCAGGCTGTGCACCCCTGCTCTGATCCTCCACTTAATTCCTCCCACCAGGTGGGCCTGGAGCCAGAAGCAGCAACAGCCGTAGCTGCCCCACCTCCGCTGCCCCTGAGGCTGGAAGCCAAACCGCGAACTCCTTCCACTCCCGCAGCTTTTCCCACTAACCTTCTCAGCAGTCTTTGGTGTTTGTGGGGTTGAGAAGTCTTGTAATTGCCGCAGCTCACTGATTCAGGGTGCTAGGGCATGCTCTGCCCAGTTGCTGGTCTTGTTGGTCCATGCCGCTCAGGCTGGGCTCTGCTCCACTCCATTCCCAGCTCCCAGCTCCCAGCTCCGTGTGGGATAGACCTCACCGAGAGACCATCCAGGCTGTCCTGGGCTGGAGCCCTGCTTCGCTCTGCTGTTTTGTGGGTTCTGCCGTTCTAGAATTGGTTCAGAGCCATTTTTTATAGGTTTTTGGAGGGACTCGGTACAGAGCTCACGCTATTCCCTGCTTACCAGCTGCCGTCTTGGCTCCACCCCCGAGTTAGTCTATTTTTAAGGTGTTATTTTCTTCATTATTTTTGGGGGTCTCCTTTAGCAAGTTGTTGACTTCTTTTTCATGATTTTCCTGCATCACTCTCATTTCTCTTCCCAATTTTTCCTCTACTTCTCTTAGTTGATTTTCCAAATCCTTTTGGAGCTCTTCCATGGCTTGAAACCAATTCATATTTTTCTTGGAGGCTTTCGATGTAGGTTCTTTGACTTTGTTGACTTCTTTAGGCTGTATGTTTTGATCTTCTTTATCACCAAAGAAAGATTCTATAGTCTGAGTCCTTGTATGCTGCCTGATCATTTTCCCAGCCAATTACTTGACTTTTGAGCTTTTTGTCAGGGTATGACTGCTTTCAGAGTGGAGAATGCTTTGTCCCAAGCTTCAGGGGTTTTGTGCTGCTGTTTTCAGAGCTACTTCTATTCTGAGGTGGTATGATGCGCCTCTCCTGGTCTGTGCTCTGGTCCTTGAGTGCAGGGACTCCTTTCTGCCATGTAAATACCAGAAGGACTCCCTCTCCAGAGCTACCACAAAGCTCTGCAACACCAGCTGTTTCAACAATGCAGCTAGGAGCTGTTGTGGGGGTGAAAGACCAACACAAGCCCAACAAGAAGAACGCTTCTAGTACGCTGCAAAAGCACAGGTTCTTTTGATCTGCTTTAGTAAGGAAAGTAACATTAAAGTAAGCTGACAAGCTTACTTTAATTCAGCATACAAATATCGCTCACTTAGTTCAGGAGAAAAATCCAACACCCTGAACTTCAGAACAAATACAAACAAATTACAAACATCAACAGACAGACCTTGTCTGATTCAAATCCCAATACATAATTATCAGAGTTTAACAAATTCACAGCATCCAGGTTTACAAGCTGGAGGGCTCTTAGCTACAGCTGCCCGGGAGCCTCCAAACGCCACCAAAAGTGAGAGCCCTGCGCAAATGGCTCTGTCTTCTCTTCTTATAGCATTTCAGATGTCATCAAATGTCATCTGAATGACCAGAACTTAGGCTCCTATGATTGGCTCTTGAATTAGCACCTCCCCTTAGTACCCTGGGAGCTTCACACCCACATAGGCTTAGCACCTAATACGGGTTTGGGCCTGGGGCTTAGCACCTAGTAAGACTCGATGAAATGCACTGAATTACTCAAAGGAAACAAAAGCCAAACTCTTCAAGGGCACTTTGTTGAACTGAGTGCTAAGAGCCTTTTTGCTTACCAACACAATTACCAACTCCTCCTCCCCCAAAAACTGCCAACCAGGACTGTGACCCAGATCCAAACAGGGCAAAGCAAGAGAATCTTGCCTCAGTGCCAGCAAAGAGATACCTGCACTCCTGCTCTGATCAGCCACTTGTTTCCCCCCTCCATTTGGGCCTGGGGCTCCAGAAGCAGCTGTGCTGCTACTGCTTTTTCTGCTGCTGCTGCCACCACTGCCCCCACTGCTGCAGCTACAGCCACCTCTCCCACCCAAGGGCTGTGGCCAGACTGTGTACTTCTCTCACCCAGATCCAGAAGTTTTCCCACTGAGCTGCTCCATTGTCTTTGGCATTTGTGGGTTGAGAGGTCGGGTAACTTCCACAGCTCAGTGATTCAGTGCCCTGAGGCCTGCTCTGCCAGGTCTACTCCAGCTTGGTCTGTCCTGGAGCAGCCAACATTTGGCTGTGCTCCACTCTCAGCGTGGTGAGATAGATCCTTCTCAGTGACCATCCAGGTCTTCTTGGGCTGGAGACTTGTTTCCCTTCTGTTATTTCTGTAGCTCTAGAATTTGTTTAGAGTCATTTTTTATAGGTGTTTGGAGGGATTTGGGGGAAAGCTTAAGCGAGTCTCTGTTTTCAAGCCACCATCTTGGTTCTGCCTGACCTGAACATTTTTTGAATGATATTTCTTTTGTTTATTTAGTCATTAAGCAATAAATACTGAGTTATTCATGTGCTATACATTATATTATTGCATTTTATCTTTCTTGTTTGAAACCATGCCATCGTCATTATAGGTAATTAAAAAATGGCTGGCATGCATACTTACTACTTAATGGTTTTCAGGGCTATTTAATACATAATCTCACTTGCTCTTCACAAAAAACCTGTGAAGGAGTCACTAGAGGAATTATTATACTCACTTTACAGTCAAGAAAGCTCAAAATAAGAGGAACAAAGGATCTAAATAAACTCTACCTTGACTATATTCAATACTTTGAATTAAGAGTACTTAGACTAAATTAAAACATGGATCAAACAGTTGTTTAAATCTGTCATTTTTTTCTCCAGAAGATTGAGGGCCATTAAGTTCCTAAATATTATATTATAGACATTTGTTAATGGTTTTGAAAAAAAAACTTTATAAAAGATATGTATAGTGAGTGAGTATTCTTAATTTACCTCCATAGCTTAAAAAGTATAATGGGTACTCAGAAAATTCATTGTATTAGTCCCACATGCTTATGTTTACATTTTAACTAACCTGCACCAAATTTGGGAGATCCACAAAGATTGACTCAATCAAAAAAGGTACACCTCTGTTATATTATAACTTTGATATATTAATTCCCAGAGGCTGACTGATTTCATGCATAAATAGGAATCTGAATATATTTGCCATGCAATTACTATTTCACCTATATATGCAAATGATAATATATGTATATAAATGGAGGCATATTTTAAAATTCTTGCTCATTTCATTGTCCATTGAAAGTAAAGAGTAGTTTTTGATTAATTTAATTTTATTCATTCCTCCCTCCCCCTTCAAAAATTTCTTAGAGTTTTGCTCAAAAGTTTTGCAGATTAAGAGTTTTCAAAATAGCATATCTCTACTCTCTCCATGAAGGCCTGGGTTTAGAGATTTTGTTTCAGTCCATTGTAGCTGAGCTTTTCAGGGAAAGAAACTAGCTATAGAATTACTCAGACCACTTGATCAAAAGACAAAAAGAATACGCGAGGATGAAACATATGAAGTCATAAAATCCTTTTTATTTTTTCTCTACCCTCTTATTATTTGTCTGGACCTATGATTTCAGATACTCCCTCTTCTAACGTAGATCAGCAACTTGTATGCTTTAGAAAGTTTTGAGAGTTACCTGCAGTATTGATAGGTTTAATGACATACTTAGGGTTAGGTTGTTAGTATGGGTTTGAAGAGGGACTAGAATCTAGTCTTCTTGAATTTTCAGTCAACACTAGCCTTCTAACCACTGAACTTAACAGCTTTTATCTTGATATTGTCTCTAATTTTATATCCTGCAAAAATTCTCGTAACAGATTTCATTTCTTGTTCTGAACTAATAAAATATAGCTTTGTAGGCAGTATGTTAAACTATAAATAATGGAACCAAGAATCATTGTACACTGCTCCTTAAAGATGCTGGCCCGATATACATAAAGATCTTGAAAGATCAAGAAAATGCTGGGCTTCTTCAGGAAGAACACTAGAGAAAAACTGAAGAAATATTATTCTCCTCTTGTCCAAATTCATGCTACATTTGAACCTGGAATTTTATGTACACTTCTGGTTGGTATATCTGAAGAAAGAAACAGTGAGGAGAAACAGGTCTTAAGAAAGGCATCCAAATTGAGCAAGACATACCCTAAAAAGGGTCAATGAAGATTCTATATGTACAGACTAAAACAATGGTCTTCAGCCTGGAAAAACTGATTTTTAATGATGCCTATAAAGTTATTGAGGGTTCAGTTAGTATGAATAAAGCCTTATTCACCCAATCTTTGTATATGAGATCTAAAGTGTATACCTAGAAACCCTGCAAAAATAGTTTCAGGACAAGCAAACTACCATTACTTTACAAAGAGCATAGAGGTGGTTCAGGCTGAAAATAAAAAAGCTTCTTAAGAGGTTTTAATATGTAGATGACACATCTAAGTTGGATTAATAATAGAAAATAACAGTATTTTAGGATATACCCCCACCTTCTGAGATTGATTTTATGCAGGAAAATTAGACCGTCACAATTTATGCCTGGTTGCTACTGATATAAACCAGAGGATTGGGCTAAATAGACTAGCCAGTTTGATTCACTGTGGTAATTCTAATATTTTCACTTTAAGTATCATTGACATTAACAGTCCATGCTACTCTAGGTGCATATTTTGCTTTTGTTAAAGCATCATAGTAAAAGCAAGACTCTATAATCCTTACTTCGTGTGTAAACTGCACTCCCCACCCTAAAAAATAGGGCAAAAAGTAACAACTTCAAATTTACTCTTAAAATAAACATTTACTGTTGGATTTACACATATATTTTATGAAGTACTTGGGGAATTAACAGTGAAAGTGAATTTGTGTTGGTGACTAATGAATTAAATTCCTCATCACTTGGGTGACCTTGAGAAAATAACACCATCACTGTGTGCAACAATATATCCAAATGACGTAGACAAGAAATGTGGAGTTATTTTTTATGTTGTAACACTAAATTTATTTGTGGTGGGTTTTCTGTTTGTTTTACTTTTTCCTACTCTGGGACTACCGTATGGGTTTGCAGAATGTGTGCCATCTCTATTCCCAGTCACTTCTTCTTGAAAGGAGTGTGTGAGAGGAAGTATATAGAGAATGGGTTTGACAAAATGAAGAAAGATCAAGATGAAAAGAACAGAATAATGTACTGTACTACAATGTGGGCCATCCTAAGGGTGCCTTACACAGTCTCACCCTTTCAGCATCTTAGCTTTTTGCTGATGATTCCTTTTCAGCAACTAGGATAGCACATTTCTGCCAAAAGCATAGGCTTATTCCGTCTGCTTCCTAAGACTGGGATAGTGCATATAATTGAGTAGATTAAATTTCTGAAGGACATAAGCTAGAACGTGTAGTAGATAGCTATTTATCCATCTTAAAATTTCAAAATTGGTCACCCATTTTTAACTGCTGTTGCTGACACAGACCTTGCAATGGCATTAAGCTCTGACTCAAAGTGATTTTTTGCCAGTGGATTTTGGCAGTGATTGCAATCCTAGTGTTACTCCTAGCTGGGTGAAAGTTGTTAGTGATAAGAAATGATGATAGAAAAGTACAGAGAAGCTAAAACGGAACCTGATGTAGGGAGACAAATCTAGATCCCTAAATACCATTCAAACAAGAAAAAAAAGTTCAAAACCTTTTATCACTGTCTTCTATTCCCTTCAGTAATGATCAGCTAATGACAATGGCCTTAAATAAAACATCAGATTCCAAGCTGGAGCCTGTAATCAGGATTTAATTTGTTCTCTGCTGATAACTTCCCCCTCCCCTGACCTTCTTAAACTACTGTTTTAAATAACGTATGCACTGATAAGTATCTAGGGCCTCAGAAAAACAATGTAGGGTCACATTTTATATTCTGAAAGTGGATGTCAACTGGCATGAATTGGCTGAAGAAATTATAGGGATTGATGGTATAAGTGAGAATGTTCACAGTCCTAAGACTATGCAACATCATCATAGGGTCACAGAGTTTAGTTGTGGAAGGGACTTTGATTTCATCTAGCTCGTTCAATCAAGTAAACATTTATTAAATGCCTTCTATGTGCCAGGTACTGTGATAAGTGCCCCCATTCCACAGATGAGGGAGGACAGGCTTAGACTAGTCAGTATAATCTGCCTGGCTTCACATCAACTATAGGTAATTTCTGATCATTTAGAAAATAAGGGTAGCATTGGCCCTGTGTCATCCCAAACTAAAAGCTGTCAACTAAATATTGGTGACAAAAGTTAGGCACCAGTTATTATATTTTCTATTTAAATTATCAGGTAAGTTACACCCAAGAACAGCTAGGCAGTTGCAATGGATAGAACACTCGACTTGGAATCAGGAAGATACATTTTCATGAGTTCAAAAATGGCCTTATACACCTACTAGCTGTGTGGCCCTGGGCAAGTCACTTTACCCTGTTTGCCTCAGTTCATCTGTAAAATGAGCTGGAGAATGAAATGGCAAACCAGTCTATATCTTTGCCAAGAAAACATCAGATGGGGTCATGAAGAGTACAATATGATTGAAAATGACTGGAAAACAAAGTCACACTCACAGAAAACAGAGCTTATGTAAACCATCTCAACTCTGAGCAACATAGTTAAAAACAGTGACAACAATAATGATAGCTGCAGTTTTGGGACAGTAGAGTCATAACAGAATGGATACTTTACATTTCTCTAAATAGGATCATAGAATTAGAGCTAAAAGTATATAGCTTAGATATGATTTAGGTCGACTCATTTGTTTTTCCTGGAAAAGGGAGCTGAAACCAGAGACGTAGGATAACTTACACATAGGGAGCAGCGAGGAGAGATGGGAAATAAGCACGGATATGACTACACATTCTTTACTCTTTGTGTTACTCCTTGCTGAAAGATCATAGGTTTAGAGCTGAAAGGGTTCTGAGAAGCCATCAAGATGGTATACCTAAGGAAAGATGATGATGACTCAGGAATAAACAGCAAGAACTGGTCACTTAGCTTCCTATAGATTTTTTCCCCTTTTTTCTCCCCCTTCTTACTTTGAAATTGGCAAAACAAAATACAAATAGAAGAATTTGGTATTAGAAGGCAGAACTAACATGAATGTCTAGGTGATCTAGCTCTAGCTATTCAAAATGTCATGTTATGTTTGCCCTCCCTAAGTCTTTCTGTATACATCTTAATTTATATCTCTACAGGCCCTGTAGTTTAAGAAATGCGAAGCTACCTCTGTGTGACAGTTTTAGATTTTCTTAAGAGAACCTAAGAATTCTTAGTATAGCAGGCTTTTAAGTGGTAATAAGTGGTAATTCCATTCTGTCATGATACTTTTGTTTGTTTTTGTTGTTTTGGGGCGGGGCAGGATATTATAAAATGTCTTTTGAAATGGGAAGTTCAGTTGTGCTTTTCTCAGTTTGGGAAGTTCAGGCAAGTATGCAATTATGTCAGAGTATCTCAAGGTCTGTCAGTTTGATATAACATTCTTACTTAGCAGGGACATTCCCAGGCATGAAATACAAAGTTAGTATGTGGTGTCCCCGCCATTTGGTTGGGCTTAATCATGTGGATCTAATGAAAGTCTGAGTATTTCAAGAGAGTCTTTAGCTGATGTGTCAGGTGCCTATTGATTTAAGACTCCAGTTGTGTGGAACAGCATATTCCCCCATTTTCCTCTTTTAAAATACTGAAATGCTCTTGGAGTCATATTTGGTGACTAGACACCCATCAGATTTTGCTAATAATGAAAAGGATAAAAGGAAGAAAAATGAAATGATTATGGTGAGTTTCTTTAGAGTAATAGGTGGTTTCTGAAGGAGTTTTCTTACTATTTAGATCCTAAATAGTAAACATATTGTACCATAGAGACTCAGAAGTCCTTTTCCTAGGAATAAGATGAATTAATTAGTAGATATTTATAGAATGCCTACTGTGTGCAAGTAAAATGGCTAAAACCTTGGAGGGATAGACTGAATTATAAAATGAAACTGCAAGTTACTATGATTTTAAGATGACATATATAGATTTGGAAATAAGACTGTTTACTGAAAGAAATGAAATTGTCTTGCTCATGAGAGCAAGTTGACAGATTCTGATAGTGTTTTTCTTCTGTGCACAATAAGCATTCAGCTTATCTTTCCTAGAACAATAAAATTTCACGTGCTGCTGCCTGACATAAGAATTATTTTTACATATCTCCATATCACTGACTCTCTTGTAAGTTAATCTCATCTCACATCAATTTTTCACCAGCTTCACTCTGATGTTGATAAAGGAGATGGCTCCATCAAATACATCTTGTCAGGCGAAGGGGCAAGTTCCATTTTCATTATTGATGAGAACACTGGGGATATTCATGCTACAAAGAGGCTGGATCGGGAGGAGCAGGCCTACTACACACTTCGAGCACAAGCACTAGATAGGCTGACTAATAAACCTGTGGAACCAGAGTCGGAATTCGTCATTAAGATTCAGGATATCAACGACAATGAACCAAAATTTTTGGATGGCCCATACACTGCGGGCGTGCCTGAAATGTCTCCTGTGGGTAAGTACGGACCACTTTGATTTTGTAGTAAAAAAACAAACTAATTTTTAGGGACACTTTTTTTTAACTTTCAATTTCATATATGTATTTTGTGGTCATATTTGCCCAAATGATCTACTACTTGTTTTGGAGGGGATTCACAGGAGACATCAACCATGAGCCCTACACTCAAAATATATCCTTGCCCTAATCTATATGGTGACACGGAACCCTCAGTATATGTAGCTCTTTTTGGAACCTGAACCAAGAGCTTTGGCCTTTTCTCTCTTCTTTGCTTTAGTAATTAAGCACTGCTTTTCTGTTAAATGGAAATGAAATTATGCATTAAAAGTATATTAAAAAAAACCTCACACCAAACAAATACAAATTCCTGTGATTTCATTCTATTTTTTCCCGTGCCACAAGGGCAATGGTTCAATGTTATGAGCAGTACTTTGTTGTCAGGGTTTCCTCCAGAACACTATAAATGGCCAGTCAGCCTAGCATTTGGATTGGCTGATCTCTGTTTTCTTGTAATGAGCCTGCATTTCACTGATAAATGTCCATTTACATTCACTTTCAAATCAAGTTATAATTTCTCCATAAACTTAAATGGGAAGTGTGCATTGAGTTTACATTAGGCACAAAGTAACTTTCGGTCTGTGACAGGAAAAAATGTGCTTGTAAACGTAATGGCACTGTTGTATTGCTGGCAGAATATCAAATAATGCGTATTTTTCTGTATCAAGAAATAAGAATGTCTTTTCTTTTGTCATTTAATTTGTCCAAATACGGCTATTTTAGCCAACTGTGAAGAAGAGTCAAGAAGGAGAGATAGCATAAAAATTTAAAGACCTAAGGAGTGGGATAGGACTAGACTGACTTTTTGCATTTGTTTTCTAAGGATCTCCAGTTTTTATAGTGAAAGCTTATCTGAATATAACAACATTCCAATTGTATTGATTTCCTTTAAATATGAATTATTTCTTGTTAAATGCTGTATTTGGTGATTACAATTTGGATGTTGTTATATTTGCCCCTATTTTATTTTGTTATTTTATATTTTATGTATCATTTCCCCTGTTTTAGTAGGTATTTTACTATTAAAATAAAGGACGCTTATGTTGGGAGTTTAGCTTTGGCTAGCTAGTGCTGCTGAGGTGGTAAACCTCAGGGACTAATAGCCCCCAGAGTTAGAAATTCTTAGAAATTCTGGTGCCTCTCAGGCTTTCTCTCTTCAGGCATTGATTTGAACTTGGTTCAAGCAGTTTACCACCATTAACAGGACTTTGAATACCTTTACTTCTACCAAACAGGGTCATTCATTTTTCTTGTACTATTGTTCCCAGTACTTCAGAGTGATTCTTAGAGATGCCTGGCAGACAACAAAAGTGGCCCCCTGGAGGGAAATAACATGGAGAAAGGAAATACATATTTCCTTCCAGAATAGAGCTGAGTGGGGAATGACAAAAAATGGGAGCAGTGAAGGGACATTTCAGTAAACATAGTATGCATATACCCCTTTACAGCATAGGGCCACTCATGCACAATTTTCACTGACTTACTGAAGGCTTCCTGTGTCTAGGTAATGACAGAATGTGGCTATTTCATACATATTTTAAAGTAGTTTAATATCAGCTATTTTTTAGAGAACTACATACTTTTGAGGCCAAATAATGCACCTTAGTCTTGATTTTGACAGTGCCACCCTGACATTAAAATATATGAATGCAGCATTCACATATGTGTGTTATTTTGCTTGTTAGATTGACATATGTAAAAACCTGGCTCAGAGCTTTTTAGAAAATCATTTTTAAATGCCTTCAGGGCTTGCTTTACAATAACATTCAATACTTCACTTATATTGAACTGAGGTTTTAAAAGATTCACTGCTTTAGCATATATTGCATATACTTATATTGAGTAATAGTTTTTTCAAATTAAATGTTTTTAATTAAAGCATTTGCAGTATTCCTCAACTAGTATACAACTAGGTAATATCTATTCATAAATAATCAAGAAAATATTTCTTGATTAGATGATAAACAATAATAGGGGCAAAGCTAAGGATGGGTAGTTTTGATTGCTTTTCAAAATAGTGTTGTTGAAAATAATTCTAGAAATTTAATTGTTCTTTGGGAATATGAAGGTTATTGTTGAGTAAATGGGTTTTTCAAAAGAGCTTTTTTGTCTTGGGATTTACCTCTAGCACCAGATTTTAATAGGCTTCAGTTTTTGTCAGGAATGGTTCATTTGCCCCTTGGGAGTAGTTTTGGTCTTTCAGAGAAAAGCATTCATGTCATTCAGAAACCTTTTGGCAGCATCTCCCATACTACTAAATCAAGAAAAACAGTGATGATGTCACCAAATAGATGTTGCAGTCTAGGACACACAAGAGAGGTGTGTGTGTCTGTATGTGTACATATATATGTATGTATGTACACACACAGAAACACACACATAGCTATATATTATATGTTTGTGTATCCTTTAGATTTATTAAAAGCAAGTAATAGAATTCTGTGGCAAATATAATCTCCTTTTAAGAGACAATGTAGAAAATGAGGAAAATCTTAGTATTACAGAGTTAAAGCTTTTATAATTAGAATGAGTATTAAAAGACAAAGAAAGATATCCAAGGCATTTAGAAAAATAAAGAAATAATAAGCCGTCAGCTACAAATTATAGATGAATCACAAGATATAGACACTCAATTCATAATATCTTCTTTAAAATATCATATGTTGATATTCTTAGAAATAAGTGAAGTTCTTAAAGGGAAATTCAAGGGAGGAAGATGGAATTATATAAGAAGAAGAATGATGATTAGAGGCTATGTGACATAGTGGATAGAGAACTTTTCCTATAGCATTAGGAAGCCTTGGATTCCTCAGACACGTACTACTTCTGTTATTATGGTAAACTCACCTAACCTTTCAATGCCTCGAGCAACTCTCTAAGGCTATAATTTATAGCAATATTGCCATTCTGCATTATTCAGGGAATTTCCAAAGAAGCATAATGATGATATATTCGCATCATATTTTAATCTTTAAAAAAATGCTTCCCTGAGAACCATGTGAAAATTATCCAATCTATTCATTTTTATCATATAGTCATTATCATCATAATCATTTTTACCAATAACTTCAATTTCTTCATTTCTAAAATGAAGAAATTGGGCCAAGTGACCATTAAAATCCTTCTTAGCACTAAAGTTTTATGTTGCTACATTCATTGTCACACATTTATTGAATAACCAGCATGCATATTATAGTACTCTACTGGGCACTAAGATTTTAAAAAAATTGACTAAAGAAGATATATGTTTCTGTTTTCAGGGAATTTGCATACCTAAATGGCCACAGGGTTATAGATTACAATAGAAATAAAGAAATAAATGTCACCAAGTAACTAAAGTAGTCAGTTAACCTCAAGGTCTATATGTCAGCTAATTTTTCTTTTTTTTTTTCCTGTGTTTAATATAGTCAGTTAATTCTGGTTGTAGCCTTAGAACAATGGTAGTCAGATCATACTAACAGATTTGGTGAGGCTTAAGTACCATTACTCATAAACGCTACCTTGAACATCAGGAGCAAGGACTTCTAGGAACCTTGCCACTTTTGATCATTTATAGATTGGATGTGGCAGATCCAGATATCCAAAGCTTAACCTTGCCTTTTTTTGTCTTGGACACATATATCTGATAGTGCTAGTAGCTTGAAACAATCACTCAGATTTTTTTCTTAATCCACCAAAATATTATAAATATTTCTGATTTTTAAAGCATTCATGGTATTAAAACAGAAACATTTAAATGTTTTTCAAAAATAATTAGAACTGCCAATTTACTGTTAATATCAATCTAGAATTTATAGAATTTTTTATGATACTTAGTGTTATTTAATTAAAATGGTATTTTAATGACATTATAGGAACCTCGGTGGTGCAAGTAACAGCAACAGATGCAGATGATCCTACTTATGGCAACAGTGCCCGAGTGGTTTACAGTATTCTGCAGGGACAGCCATACTTTTCTGTGGAGCCAAAGACAGGTAAAACTGTAATACAGCATCCTTGAAAAGGATTTGACATTTCTTTGCTTGGAATTCTTATGGGGCATTTTGGTAATATAATTTGTTATGACGCCAGACATTTTATTTGTCCTGATATTGTTTCATTCAGTATGATCATTTTGGTAACATGGAACATGCTCTTCTCAATATCCGTTGGCCTTCTTTGAAATATTTGGGTAAGTCACTAGTTTTTCCTGTCAAAGCTAATCAAGCATTAAAATTTGTGGGAATCATTAAAGGTGACTCTGACTGCTTCCTCTTACATGTGCTGTTGCATCTTGATTAGTTGCTTGTCCATTCCATGATGGAATTCACTTAGCAATTTAAGGTGGATTTTATAACTCAGGCCACTCCCTTCTGCCTCCTATTTTTCTATTGCACCTTCCCTACAAGAAATTGTTATCCTCCTCAAATATTTATAATATTAGTCTATTCAAAGCAATCAAAAAAAGCATATTTTTTTTGAACAGCCCCATCACCACCACCACAACCAACAAACAATAATGCATTTCAAACCAGTTTGGGATAGTAGGTTAATTCTATTCCATGCTAAACTCCATGTTCTCCAGATCGTTTTTTTTATTTTCATTTTTCTTGTGTTCTGTCAAATCCAACAAATTCCACTCACTCTAGCTAACATTTATTAAGCTCTGTCTCTGTGCAAGGAAGTAGTAGGTACTTTATACAAATTTTAAAAATATGTAAAATATTCAGCTCCTTCCCTCAAGTTTACTTCTACTGGCAGAGATAAGGTGGGATGACCAGAAGAATCAATATGTGTACAGATGAGTATAGTGCAAAGTAGGGTATTATGGGAGAATCATAGGATCATACATTTAGATCTGTAAGAGACCTTAGACTACAAGGCTTCTTAACCTGGGGTCTGTCAACTAATTTTAAATTTATATATGCATATGTACATAAAGACACACACATATATACATACATATCTATATATGCAAACACATATGATTAGTTGTTTTAAAATTTTATTTAAAAAAACAAAATCAAAATATATATATTAATAACAAGATTTCAGTACAGTTGATATCCCTGAAAATTCTATGTATTTTATTTTATACATTTAAAAACATTTTTGTGATCCAGTCCATAGGCTTTGCCATACTGCATAAGGGTTCTATGACAAAAGAAAAAGTTAAGAACCTTTGCCCTAGAGGTCACCTAGTTCAACCCTCTTGAGGAAAATGAGTCTCAAATAGCTTAAATTGGATCTAAAATGGAACACAAGTTTTAAGTGACAGAGCTGAGATTCAAACTTTAGGTCATCTAACTGCAAATCCCACTCTGTTTTCATTATACCATGCAAAGGTGAAAGCCAGAAAAATCTCTTTAAGAAAATTTGAGGAGAAAGAAAAACACTAAATCTTAAGGGACACATAAAGAATCATTATTACTTGATTAGAGTTACCTTAGGTCATTGGCAGAGGGGGTAGAAATATTTGTCATTCAGATTTGTAGTTATTACACTGTCCTCTTTGACTTTTATGGCTACCAAGGGTTATTTATTTATTTTTATTTTTCTACAGTTTTCCTTCATTAATATGAAAATCAATTAAATAACTAGATTTTCTCAAGCTCTTTTTCTCCATATGAGATTAGAAAAAGCACCTCTGGTTCTCCCTGAAACAGGTCTTGGAGCCAAGATATCCCTATCCTATCTGATTGTGAATAGCCTTCTTGATTTCTTTGGGCTCACTTTTGTTCTTTATACAATAGGCACTGTGATCCTCTTGCTTTATCACAGTAGGAAATTACACATATAACTGTAAGCATTTTTTTAAACAGTTGTGTTAGCTTACTTGAAAAATCGAGTTGGTACCACTAATTCACTAAATTCATGTGTCCTGAGATTTTCACATAGGCAATAACAGATTTTTGATATCTTGATATGTATTTAGCACTAAAAATTGTGAATCACATGGATGGAATAATATGGGGAAATGGTGCTAGATTAGTGAACTTAGAAGCAGTGAAAGAAGTAGATTTATAATGTGAATAATATGAATGTAAAGGGTGTATTGGTGATGCATTTAATGATAGATCAAAGGTACCTAAATCTAAACACCCACCCTTTCCCTATATATCACTCCTTTTTAGCATAGCTTGACATTGAAAAGCTTCTGACAGTTTTATCAAGAAATTTCACTCCCAGGAATTGTATAACCAGTCTTCAAATAACATTAAAATTACAAATCTTTCACAATTTTGTGGCTAGTAATGATTTCAATAGTACGCTTTGCAATGGTTTTCCAACATTACCTGGCTAAGGCACTATATACTACTGTTTTAAGCTCTTCAATCCACCAGAGGAGGAAGGATATTATTCTATAATTTTGGCAGTTATATATACCCTTTGCATGTTGAGAGCAATGATTATTTCTCTCTTTTATTTAATAACTAATTATTGAATTAGGACCAAAGGTTTTCCCCTTTACTACTTCCTTATCCGGAAATCAACCAGTGTGGGAAATATTGGGCAAAGACTTACCCAGGCTAAGATCTAAAAGAAATTCTGAGTTTAGGTGAATGGGTGGATTCCTGCTCATTGTGTTTACCCACATAGGTTTGGGAAAATGTGGATTCTCCCTTTGGTTAGACAGGTGATATGGAAATTGCTAAGTCTCTTTGACCAAGACTTGAGTTATCCAAGTCACTTTCTCCCTGTCCAAGACCCTCACTAGAATGAGCCCACATTTCATTATAATATTCATTTTCTCATTAATTATTAACCAATTAGAGTTGATTGCCACCCTCAGGAACACCCACTTTTCCAAGGGTACATAAGTTGTGAGCCCACCACCGTGAAGGTCTTGGGCATTCAAGAGTGCTACTGACTTTCTCTATTAATAAAATGACTACCCAGAAATTATGTCTCTCAAACTTTTTAAATGTCACAATATCATCTTTGTCCTTTTAGTCATAGGTGGAAAGAGGGTGAAACATGATGCAAAGAATGTTGGACGTAGAGTCACAGAGCCTGAGTTCAAATTCTGCTTGAGTCATTTACTAGCTGGATGACCTAGGGAAAGTTACTTAAACTTCTAGTCCTTAGTCTCCTCATCTGTAAAATTAGGGGCTTGGACTTTATGACCTCTAGGGCTCTTACCACCTCTGAATCTGTGAGCTTATGAATGGTGGTACCAGAGTGTGTGGTGGGGCAGGGAGGGAAGAGAGACATGGACATCTTGAAACTCATATAACCATTGAGCTCTCTACTGGCATTAGTGCATGTAAAATACACTCATTCTTCTGCCTTATGCTATTTTGGTAATCCACAACATGGAGATTGCGTGTCTTGGCAGAAAGGAAAAAAACAAAAAACAAAACATAAAGAACCCATCCTTTTCCCCCGTCACAGACTGAAAGTTGGAAACCCCAAAGGAAGCAGAGAGCTGTAAATCAGTTTCCTGTTCATCTTTCTTACATGTTGTCAATCTGGTTCTTACCTATGTGAGAAATAATATTATTTCCTACATTTCAAAATCTATGGGCTACAAGCTAAAAGGGAAAGAACAATGACATGGAAGAATATCACACCCCAAAATACATTAAATGAAGATTACTTATAAACAGGACCAAGTTATCATTTCCATGTTACTAGTATTCCTACGTGGTTTGTGAGTTTCGGTATTGAAATCACAAGATAGTAAAAATTACATTTGTAGGGGCAGCTAGGTGGCACAGTCAGTAGAGCACCGGCCCTGGAGTCAGGAGGACCTGGGTTCAAATCCGGCCTCAGACACTTGACACATGTACTAGCTGTGTGACCTTGGGCAAGTCACTTAACCCCAATTGCCCTGCCAAAAAGCAAAAAAAAAAAAAAAAATTACATTTGTTGTGCTACTGCTCACAAGCTGACTGAGTGGCCAGAGGGAAATTATTTCCCTTTCTGCCTCAGTTTCACTGTCTATAGAAATAAAAATGAGTTACATGTAAAAATTAATGTTCTTTCATTATTTTGACATTCTAGCATAAATCAATTCATAGTGACAAAGCATTTGAATGATAGCTCTGCAACATTTGAAGAAATCTTCAAAAGTCTGTCCCCTTGCTTCTAGTTTGTCTTCATTTAAACCAGGGGTGGGGAACCTGAGGCCTTGAGGTCACTTATGGCCCTCTAGGTCCTCACGTAAGGCCCTTTGACTGAATCCAGACTTCAGAAAACTGTATTTAGTCAAAGGGCTGCACCTGAGGACCTAGATGGATATATGTGGCCTCGAGGCTGCCGATTCTCCACCCTTGAATCATTTCAGACATTTATTAATTCTTAAGGATAAACCACTTCTTTAAGAACTATAGGAAATGGCTACCAGGAGATTTAAGACTGGTGAATCACTTGTACTAGGTAGTTCTATTGGGTGTCCTGAGTGAGTGTGGCACAAATATGGTGAGCCCACTGTCTAGGGAGAAATGAAAAAGACCAGAAAAGAAGCAGAGCAAAACTGATATGCTGATCTATGAGATCATGCATATGAGTGGCTACTTTATTTCTAACCTGGGCAGAGAGGCCCAGAGCAGCTGGTGCTAGGTGGTATGTAGAGTATAGTCTATAGTAAGTAAATCTAAAGTAAGGAAAATCTGAGTTCAAATTCAGCCTTGAAGCTTACTTGCTTTATGATCCTGGGCAAGTCACTTAACCCTGTTTGCCTCAGTTTTGTCATGTGTAAAATCAGCTGGAGAAGGAAATGGCAAACCACTCCAGGGCCTTTGCCAAGAAAACTGCAAATGGGATCACAAAAAGTCAGACACAACTGAAATGAGTGAATGACAACAACAAAGTTTCAAAAAACAGAAACAAACATGGGAAGTAAACAGTTCAGTGTCTAAACTTCTTAATTGAATATGATTTTGTACATAAAATTAATATAAAAATTCATTTATAGGGGCAGCTAGGTGGTGCAGTGGGTAGAGCACCGGCCCTGAAGTCAGGAGGACCTGAGTTCAAATGTGGTCTCAGACACTTGACACACTTACTAGCTGTGTGACCTTGGGCAAGTCACTTAACCCCAATTGCCCTGCCTTTCCCCCTCCAAAAAAATCATTTATAGATATTGCTTTATCATAACAGAATGGAAGTCCTTTTTTTGGCTTCCCCTGCCCATGTTACACATGGGCACAGACAGACACAGACAGAATTTCAGGGCTGAAAGAGATCTTAGTGTACATGTAATTCACCTCATAAGAAAAAAGGAGTCCTCTCCACAACATTCACAAAAAAGTAGATGTTCAGCATTGTTTAAAGATCTTTAGCAAGGCAAGATCCTCTGCCTCCTAAAGTAATCGTGTTCACTTTTGCGTAACGTTAATAGTTAGGAAGTTTCCCTTTCAGCAAATCAAAATCTGCCTCTTTGCAACCTATGTCCATTACTCCTTTTTTACTCTCTAGGGAAAAGCAGAAAAAGTCAAATCTCTTTTCTATGTGACAGCCTACAAAATACTTAAAGACTACTATCCTATCTCTCGGCTCCCATCACATTTCATCTTTTCTAGGCTAAGTATCATTGTTTCCATGTATTATGTACATATATTAGCATACACTATAACTTGTGTCTTATTTTGATTATAGGTAATGTACATAGCAGAAACAAAACTTTTGTCACTCTTCTAGATTTGTGAATTCTTGAGCGCCAAGATTCACCAATTCAAATATGTATATGTGTGTGTGCGTGTGTGTGTGTATGAGTATCTAGTATTTGTATTTAAGACTTTAGTACATAAATCATATAACAATTCAGATAAATTAAGGAGGAAAAACTATACACGTATTATCCTTTTTTCAAAAGAAAATATGGAACACTAATGTGTTATCTGTTCTCCGCTTTAAAATAGATATTCTACTTTGATATTCTAGTTGATATATGAGCTCAGTGATGTGGAGATTTCCTCTATCAGTACAAGTTGCAAATTACCTATGCTTTCTTTTTATGCACACTCTTGTTTATTATTCTTCCATAAATTCCCCAATTAAAAAAATTATTCTCAGTATTCCACCAGGAATAGGGAGGTAATGATCCCCATTGTACTTTGTCCTCATCAGACCTCATCTGAAGATTTCTTTCCAGTTCTTGCTGCCATGTTTTAACAGGAACATTTATAAACTGGAGACTGTCCAAAACAGAGCAAAAGGCCTTAAGTTCAAGTTCCATGAGGATCATTCAAATGATTCTTGAACTGTGTTCAAGTACTTGAATTGCTGTCAAGTGGAGCAACCTTTGGCCTTGTTCTCTTCAGGCCCAGAGGACAGAAGTAGGTAAAGAGATGGAAGTTACAACAAGACATATATAAATTTGATGTCAGTAAAAACTTCCTTCTCTTATATCCCTTCCCCTTTTGCTAATTTTTAAAGAGAAACTTCCAACTCTGCTTTTCAGCTCTATTGTAGAAGTGATTCCTTTTCAAATACAATTTGCACTAGCCAGCTACTAAGCTTCAACTCTAAAATTTTTTGATACGGAGTATACATGCCACCTCATATTGATAGGGATATTTTTGATTCGTAAATTAATATTCATTATTTTTTATAAGACATTATCTACTTCAGTGCCAAAAGTAGGTGAAAGTCTGAGACAAGATTCTTGTGTATTTTAATAGATAAGAAGTAATGATTGATTTGATCCTTATCATTTCTCTTCCTGGAATGAAGTGTTGTGATTATTATGGCTATTATGACTAAGAAACAACATCTGTGTATTCTTTACAGATATGAAGATTTCATTCAGTGTACTGGGCAATATTAAATTGTTTTTTTCTTGCTTTAAGAGAGAATTCATGGGTGAACATGTTACCACTGAGGATACAACTTAGCTCTTGTGACATTTTATTAGAGACCATGTGTGTAACTGGGTAAATCTTCTCTGATCCACAGTTTCTTTCTGTGTACAGTGGTGCCTATCTTACAAGGTTGTTGTTAGGATGTATGCAAAATAAAATGTGTGTAAAATGCTGTTGTGGATATGTTTCTCCATGAATTAATGAACTGATGATTGAATGGATTGAATGGATAATGATGGATGATTGAAAAGCATTTATTGTTTACTATGTCCCAAGAACTGTGCTAAATACTAGGAATATGAATGCAAAAGCCAGGCTCTGTCCCTCCGGGAAGCTTACGTTGTTTTAGGGAAAGATAATATACATGGGAGAGTGATCCAAGCAAGCTGTTTTCTCCTAAAAATTTCAGGGATGATGAGTGGAGCACTAGGGCAGTGTGTCTACACATACTTTCGTAAAGTAATATGTAGTTTTGATTTGATGATGTTCCTCTAAGTAAGAGGTAGAGAGTGGGATGGAGGAGGATATATGCTCAGAGGCAAGGGGAATGGCAACAATATATGGGGGTGGATGGCAGAATGAGATGTGAAGCATGCTCTGGATGGTCTGGAACTGCCTGGATAGAGGGAGCTTTGAGAGTCTGTCCTATGATTCTGTTCCAGAGTCAAAGTTCCAAAGGTGAATGGATCGATCAGTCAAGCAATCTACCTAATTGTCTACCTATGGGAGTTACTAAGGCACAGAGGATAGAAAATGATTTCAGTTTCAGAAAGACCTGAGCTTAAGTGTCATTGCCAAGTATTGGCTCTGTGACCCATGGCAAGTCACTTAATGTCTTAGTACCTTAGGAAATTCTCTGAGACTGTAAGTTGCAAAGCAGCTATTGATGATTTTCTTTTTTTTTTTACCATAAATTTCCTGTTTAAGTGAAAGCACAAGTAAGGCTAGATACTTAATAGCTGTCTAGCCTATAAATACTTATTAGCTCTCTAATCTTCCTAATCCAGGTACTCCTCCTAAAAAGCCAACCATGCCTCTGTATCCTAAGTAACTTTTATCTGTGTCCTCCAAACATCCCATGAGGTTTATTTATGGAATAGAGAATATTTCCGTGATATTAACATATGACTCATACCATGTTTAGTATTTCTTATCAATTCAATGTAGATATTAATATTGATGATAAACATTTTTAAAGTTTACTACTACTACTAATGCTGTATTTGTGCAAATACATATTCTCCTTACACAGTGTGGCATAAGTCAAACCTCCTAGTCTTAAACACAGGTGCACAGATAACACATCCCTCCTTAAAAGGCATTGCCATAAAGACAAGTGACATTAATTTTGATAAATCAAAAGAACAATGGCTAATACTTAGTTGCTGTATTTTTAAATCTGTGAATAAATTTTCATATAGTTTATCAAAAAGGTAGTATGACAGACTAGGCTTGCCTTAGAGCCAAGTTCATTGCACCTTTTGGTATAGCTGGATTATTCCAATCAAATACCTTCAAAACAATTCATTTTGATAAGCATTTGTACAAAATCCTTGTGACTTGGTATATATGAAATAAGATACACACCAGCTATTAGGTAATTCAGAACACAATACTGGTTTTTGAGTCCCTGTGTTCCTGAGGCAGCTCCAGAGGATGGGAAACTGGTGGTAAAGAGGGTAAACAAAGGAAGGTGGGTAGAGTTTTGTTTGGGTGAGACAGTCTGACATAGAGCCACTACAAGAAGCTTTTTCTAGTCTTATATTGATTTTAAGTTTGGAACACTAGAGGAAAGTAAGTCATTCAGAAACAGAACTAAGGAAACATCATATACAAAGTATTTGTTCTGTGTAGCTCCAGGGGGAAAAATGGAAATCCCCATATAAGCAATTTCAAAGTAATCCCTGACTTACTCCCTTTATCTAATCAGTTGCCAAGCCTTTACATTTCTACCTATCCTTTGGTCTTTTGCTCTCTAGTTACATGACCACAAGCCTAATTCAGACCTTTATCTCTTATCTGGACTTTTGCAAATAGTCTTCTATTTGATTTCCTTCCCACAAGTCTCTCCATTCTCTAATCTATAGTTAACAAAGTTATGTCCTAAAGTATAGGCCTTACCATGTCTCTAACCTGCTCAAAAAGCTCCTGTAGCTACGTGTTGTATAGGATCAAAATATAAACACCTCTGTTGAGCATTTAGAACCCTTTATAATGTCTCCTTCCTATTTTTCTAGGCATGTTACTCATTGTTTCTTTTTATGAACTCTGTATTCCATGCAAAGCAGTCTACTTGCTGTTCCTCACGTGCAGTATTCTACCTCATGCCCTTGAGCCTTTGCATAGTGTTTTCCCTATGCCTGTAATGAACTCACTCCTCTGCCTCTTAAAAACTTTGCTTCAAGGTGTAGTCAAAATATCACCTCCTAAATTTGGCCTTTCCTGATATTCCTAACTACTACTGCCTCCTATCCCACAAAATTACCTTGTACTTATATGTGTACAAATATGTTTCCAGAGTATTTCATGATTGTTCTCTTCAAGGAAAGCTGTTTAGATCTCTAGTGCTGGCCCATACTGACAAAAAATATTACAGAGCACTATAGCAACAGTGTTCAGTCATCATAACCAGTATTCCACCAAAAACCCCAAGAGCTTTACTCCTGCTTTAACTTTGTGAGCAGAGATGCTCCAGAGGTTGTCATCCACGTTACAACTTGTGAAACTCCTGTGCCAAACTTGTCCACCCAAATGCACTTGCACGGCATAGCAGCAATTTTATACTACATAATTTTAGTATACCAGAAAATCAGCTGAAAATCTAGTTCGTACCTGGCTAACAGACCACTCATGAGGGATCATGATAATGGTTATATTTTATATTTAGTATTCTATTTTTAATAACTGATTATAGATATTTCTGTGCCATGTCCTATGATCTCTGTGTCAGTGTTTTATGCTGTAGTGAACAAGTAAATAAAAAACTCAAAATTTTTGCCCAAAACATAAATTTTTAAATCATTCTCAAAATGCTTTTTTAACACTAAGGGAAAGATTCTTCTTCCTGTAGATCACTGTACACATAGTGATGTATTCAAATTAAATTATTGACTTCAGTAAGATCTCTACATAGCTTTAGTGATGTGGTGAGAAGAGATTTGATCCCTATCAATGCACAGAGCAGTCACCTGTCATTTGTACTACTCTGTATCTTTGACCATACATACATAAATCAATGGCAAAACATTTTTCATCAAATAGTTGATAAATTCCCACTTCTAAATTTCATGCTCTTTAATACTCAAGTAGAAAAAAAGAAGTATGCAAAGTAGACCTAGAAATATGTCATAACTGAATTTCTTTGGTCATATAACCATTTTCTGCCAACAGCCTTATCCTTGTCAAATATATGTTAAACAGAATGGGTGTTTACTTATTCACTTTCCCACCTGAATTTTCAGTGGTATTTTTTACTTCCAAAGAAGGTTTGATTTGCTATACCACTTATAGAGAGAAAATTAAAGGTTCACATTCAAGTGTTTAACTTGCATAAAAATAATTCTGTCCTAAGAATTCTGTCTCCTATCAGAGATAGCACCATTAAACAAAACCTTTGGAGGCTGACTGTGCTGTTTACTTTGTTGATTAGTAGAGAGCTATAGCCTTCTCTTTCCATAATAACGAACTTGCAAAGATGATGGCTCACTTTATGGAGCCTTACTTTAGAAGGGAATAATGATGAGGGAAAAGTGAATGGAAATTAAAAATTAAAACTTGATGAGTAGAAAATCTCTCTAATTTGGTAGTTTGTTGTTTTAATAAATTCGGTTGTCTACATAACAGATCTTTCCACTAACCAAATGTTCTAGCCTAAGAATATGTAATATTTAGAAAGTGAAGATAAATAAAACAGCTGCTTAGTATTCACAAATAGTAGATGAAAAGACATAGGTCCCAAAGCCCCTATCCTTTATTCAGGATATTTATATTTCTTCCTTTGGTGACAATGTGTACTGAAGAAGTCAATCCATATTCCTCTTGAAATCAGTGCTAGCAGCTGTACTGAATACCAAATATGAAATATTCATAGACTAGCCTTGATTTTTAGGAAGACTTTTTTTTTGGGGGGGGGATACATATCAATAGAACCAAGCATATGTGTGTTGCTGTTTGTTCTTGGGGGTTTTGCCTGCATTGTTTCAAAGCTAAATTACAAAATGTTCAGATGTCCAAATGGATCTAACCGTAGTGTACTCCCATTGTCCCTCTATTTGAGTGATTGCAGCAAAGGCATAGAATTGCAGTGTTTTAAAATAAGTGATTGATGCTTAAGTCCTTCCTCAGATCAGAGCTGTCATTTCATTGTCTTCTAGATTGTGAAGATCTTTATAGTTTGATTAAAATAAGTTTTATTAAAAAAACTATAGCTTCAGAGAATATTTTTATTTAAATATAGAAGTAGAAATATTCTGATAAAGATTTTTTTTTCTTTTTCCATTTCATATTTTTTAACTGGGTAGCTGATTTTCAAAATTCAGGTGGCTGATTTTTTTTCCCCATTGATGTGCGTGTAATATGCAATGTTCACAAAACTAAGGGTTGGGTGGCTCAGAATGTTGAATTATTTCAGACCAGAAATCAGGAGGAAATAATCAGTATAGTTCTTAAATTAATGAAAGCATTTCTTTTTCTACACCCCACTCCCCATGAAGGACCATTTTGCAACAATGAACAATGATCACTGATATGAAACAAGGGAATAGACTTTACCTATTATTCATTCACCATTTGTTGAAGGTTCACTAAGTGTACAATGCTCTGTCAGCCACTCCAAGTGATACCGGGATCACAGAATTCAGGGTCTCTGAGTTGCAAGGGACTTCCAGTGGGGAGACAACTAGTCAAACAGTGCACTCTATGATATCCCCAATAAGCAGTCATCCATGCTCAATGGAAAAACCTACAGTGAAGAGGTGATAACCTATTCTACTTTTGAATAGCTTTAGTTATTAGGAAGGTTTTTTTGTGTTGAACCTAAATCTCCCTCGGCAATTTCTATTCATTGCCGCTCATTCTTTCTTTTGGGACCAAGGATGGCACTGATTTTTTTTTTTTTACCTGACAGCCCCTCATATATGCTATGACAACTATCATTATTCTTCTACCCTTCCCAACCCTCTTCTGGCTAAAAATCTCTAGTTTCTTCTTATATGTTGTGGTCTAGAGGACCCTCCTTATCTTGGTAACCTTTCTCTTGACACTCTCCAGTTTATCAATGTCCCTCTTAAATAAAAGATAGTTTTCAAAACTGAACATAACATTTCAGATATAGTCTGAGCATGGCAGAGCTCTGTCCTTTCCTATGTTCTATACATTATGGGTCTCAAATTAGCGTAAGATTCCATTAATTATTTTGACTGCTATCCTGCCATTGATTCAGCATTTTTTTCACGCAAAATTTTGTATAGCTGCCCCTTCACCATATTACAGCAATGAAGTTGATTTTTTGAACCCAAATGTAGAAGTGTACATTCATCAGTAATAAGTGATAGGTTCAGCCTGTTTATCGTTTTAACCTGTGAAGATTTTTTTTTGGATCCTGAATTTGTCTTCTACCATATTTGCTTTCCCTCCCAGCTGTATATTATATGAAAATTTGATAAGCATGCCATTTATATTTAAATCAAACTTACTGGAAAAGAAAATCTCATTAGAAACTTCCTTCCAAGAAAGTAACACAGGTGGTAGATATGTCTCTTATAGCAGCTATTTAGCTGCTGTGTACATTTCATATATCCCATGATATAATTTTTAGCCTTCTGAAGACAACACTGTTCATCATTTGAAGTAATTAGCCTTCTTTCTGTGAACATCTAGAAAATCCGTCAATGTTCAGAGCAATGGTGCCTAGTTTTGGCTCCTGTAGATCACCCCAAAAGATGGAAAATTATTACAATCAGGTGGCTTTTGACCATGTGTCTGTTGAATTAATATAAGAATACTGAATGAAAGGCCGAGATAGGGTTTGTTTCCCATATTGATAGAGATGTCAAAGAGATGAATGCTTACATAGCTACAATTATAGAATCCTTTCAGGTCTAACTGAGAAATCGATGTTAAATATACTTTTCTAGTTGTTAATTTAATTTCTTTCGAGAGGAATAGTAAGCAAATATTTTAACATTTGATACCACACATAATATATCTGGCCATTAAAGGTGACTTTAAGTCAAATCACTCTGCAAGATGATTTATTGCCCACTGGTGCTAGGGTAAAAGAGCTTATAATTGAGTGGGTATTGATACCAAAATTCCATTTCATTGCAACAGAATGATATCAATGAAAATTTCCAAGCTAAACTATGGAAGATCCTCTGCTCTATGTTCAAAATGTCATAGGTTACATATTGAGAGTATCAGTCTTTAGTATGATCAATAGTTAACCTTTTGTCTCTGAATTCTCAATAGAGAAAGCAAATCAGTATTACTGACTTGTTTACATTCATGTAGTCCTTTTCATCTTTAGTACTAGATATGCAGTCATGAAGAGCTGAGTTCAAATCCTAATTCTTATGAGACTATTGGAAAGTCAGGTAACTTTTCCGACCAACAAAATGGAAGGTAATAAGACCTGTAGAAACTACCTCAGAAGGTTGTTGTAAGGCTCAAGCTTTTATTAAGTGCTTACTATGTTCCAGGCATTGTGCTTTGTGCCAGGGATACAAAGAGTGTGAAATGAAAAATATCATGAATGAAATGAAAATGAAACAGTCCCTTCCTTTAAGGAGTTAATATTCTATTAAGGGAGACACAATATGTGTAAATAGGTTTATATAAAATATATGCAAAACAAATACAAACACATTGAGGGGGAAAGGGCTAATTAATATAAAGTATTTTATATTCTATAAATGCTGGGTAATTAATTAGGAAGAAATAAGGACTTAGTTCTTGTGTACAAATGCTGTTAGTTACAAATGCAATTATTTGAATTTATTTTACTGGGGTTTGAAATTTTCCAGGTGTCATCAAGACTGCCCTTCCCAACATGGATAGAGAGGCTAAAGACCAGTATTTGCTTGTAATTCAAGCAAAGGATATGGTTGGTCAAAATGGAGGACTATCAGGGACCACGTCTGTTACAGTCACCCTTACTGATGTCAACGATAATCCGCCTCGCTTTCCAAGAAGTAAGATAATTTACTAAGCAATACAATTGCAGTATCTTTGCAACAGCAATCTTTGTTTTAAAATGACCTGAATGTGCAATGGGATATCTGAAAGAAGCATATTAATGCCCTCCCATGCTCTTAATGTAACCAAAATTACTGCTAGCTTAATTTGAAATTGTACTTTTATTGGTAACATGAATATTTAGCTCCAAGTTAATGATGATATAGGTTTTATAGGACAGTCTAGGTCAGAGATGGAGAGCCTGCAGTTTCGAGACCACATGTGGTCTTCTAGGTCCTTAGATGTGGCCTTTTGACTAAGTCCAAGTTTTATAGAACAAATCCTTTTATTAAGGGGATTTGTTCTCTGAAGTTTAGATTCAGTTAAAGGGCCACACTTGAGGACCTAGAAGGCCCCATGTGGCCTTGAGGCAGCAGGTTTCCCACCCCTGGTCTAGGTAATCATATAATTAAAAATTTAAACTAGTAGAAAATTTAAGAATTTTTTTTAAGTTTGCAGAGATAGGCAAATTTGGGGCATATATGCTATTACGTGCTACAGAGCACAAGCTTTTTTTACCACTGGTTTAGTATTGTCCTGTGCAGGGTAGGGTTGAGGGAGGAGGACATTGATGAGCTTCCTTGAAGTTAACTAGGGTAGTTCTGGAACATAAAAATATGGTCTATCTCTGAGTCCATATTCAAAACTGTCCAGCTTGATTGGATCTGCTAGAGCTTATACTCCATTGGCATAGTCTTCCAAATTCTAGAGTCCTTGTCCAAATCATAGGGCCACGTTAGTATCAGACTATAGTGGAAGATATTGTACTTGAGTTAAGTGCAGTTTCTTCTGTTATGACTATAATTTTATTTTCGTGTTCCACATATTATAGGGGTCTTTGAATAATGAGATTCAACTTCATTTTAGAAATAACTTCATATGGAGCAATGAATGACTTATTTTGAGACACAAGTAAAAATATACTAAGATTAATATTTAGTTTTTCATTTTATATTTCACACATTTGTTTACTTGTTCATGCACACTGCATATTCTTTCAGCATTTCAGCCACATTTTTCTTGCACATTTTATGTTTCAAAAGAAATCAATCTAAAACCCAGAAAACTGCATGCCCCCAATTTATTGCCTTTGAACAAGGTGGCATTTTACTTAACCAAGAAAAGGAAGGGGGAGAGATTCTCTCTCTCTCTGTCTCTGTCTCTCTCTGTCTCTAGTTAGAGGTGATGACTTTGGGGAGGGGGATGGGTGGTCATATCACTCATTTTCCTGTACCTTTTTGTAGTATTTCTTTAAATTGTCAAGAGAAGTTAGAACAAAATATGGACTCTGAAATGACTTGGCCCAAAGAAAGGAATAAGGTGGGACTCAAATAGTTCTTCAAAGTTAATAATGTCAAAGAAACATTGAACAAACCTCATTTTCCAGAACCTCCCATCCCCAGCCATGCTCACTGTGCCACCAACCCTTTGTATAGTTCCTTTGCTGCTTTTTTCTGCTTAAAAAAGAAAAGTTCTTTGAGATAAAGTGAAATTTGCTACCATTACAAAATATTTATAAATACCAAAACACCTACTATCAATGTTGGAAAAAGAAACCCAGAACTTAACCTTTAATGATGTTACTGGTGTCTTTCACATGTTGAAATAAAAAATGATTTCACAGTCTTGGTTCCTATTATAGACATAAGTGTTTCTTTCTTTCCTCTAAGGCTAGAATAGCAAGAGTTGACATTTAGTACTTGTCTAGTTTCCATTGTGATGTTTGGCCATGGTAATATGAATCTTCTCTGCTTAATGGGTGCTTCGTTATTTATTAAAGCCAAGTAAAGCAAGACTTTTTTATTAGGTTTATTTTCTTTTATTGATTTTATAATTTAGACCTTCTTTCTATGACCTTTGTGACTTTGCTAAGTAAACAGTTGGAATTTTGAAGATGATCACTCAGGAAGCTGAAGCTCATATTACCACTATAAAAGACAGAGGGGATACTTTTAGCAAGTTACAAATCCCAATATTCAGTCTAAGAGATGATTTATTTTTATCAGTCAGCTTACTCTCTCTGTTTCTCTCCTTCCCACCCCATTCCATCCCTCAAAAAAAAAAGCAATACTCTGTACTCCCCCAGAGAGAGGTGGCGGTAGGAAAAAGAAACTTTGTGAGCTATAATTCTGGCTCCTAATGGAACTGGAATAATATGTCAGAAGCAAATGTAAAGTGAGAAAAGGGGTAAAAGATGATGCTTTTCTAAAATAAAGAGTTTTAAAGTATGGTCAGTTTGATTATCAACCTAAGCCAAACTTATTTACATTTTAGAAAATATATAGTTAAGTACAGTGATCTTCCTTCTCTTCTTTCTCTTTGTCACAATTAAATGACATTTTAATTCTTTTTGATCATAGTAAGCATTATATTAAATTGAAACCCAAACAGTATTTTACAAGATTATGTCTCATCTTTTTAAGCCTCTGAAATTAAATCTACCAACTTATCCCATATTAAGTGAATTGTACCCATTAGTAGTAATAAAATCATTCACAACGATTTTATTTCTGTATCTCAGATCTGTGCAAGACATGCTACACCAACATCATTATGTCTTCTTTCTTTATAAAATAAGTTGTTTCATTACACCAGAAATGGAAGATGGAAGGTTTTTTCTCTTATCTGTCAGTAGGCCATCTGTTTATGTTTTCACATAGTGATTTAGTTTCCATTATATAATCTTAGCAGTCAGACTGCTTAAAGCTATCTAAGACTTCCACTTCAACTCATTGCTTCATCACCTTACGTACACTGAGATTAAAAAAAAAAAGAACCAACAAAATGATCATAGACTAATGGTTTTGATGTTGTAGTTATTGCTGATATAGGTTAATTTGGTGTCAGCTAAGAAGAGGGAATAATGTGTGCCTCCTGATAATAGAAGACATTATTTTCAGTCCTTGTTTTAAATTTTGTAGGGTCTTACCAATACAATGTCCCAGAGTCATTGCCTGTGGCATCAGTGGTGGCCCGAATTAAAGCGGCTGATGCTGATGTGGGACCAAATGCAGAAATGGAATACAAGATTGTGGATGGTGATGGCCTGGGAGTTTTCAAAATTTCTGTTGACAAAGATACACAGGAAGGAATCATAACTATTCAGAAGGTAATCTTTTGTTTGTTGCAGTTTTTGTTTTGTTTTGTTTTTAAAGATCACAGCATGTAGCCATGAAAGAAAAGTCTCTCATTGAAGGTTAGAGTTTGCTCTTGTTAGCATGTGCTAATTAAATGTGCTACATCAGGGATTCTTTACCTGGAGACTGAACTTTGTGTTTATTTTTAATATTTTAATAACTATTTCAGTATTAATGGTTTCCATTTTAATCCTGTGTATTTTATTTTTAAAATGCTTCTTCTGAGAAGGGGTCCATAGACTTCATTAGACTGCTAAAATGGGTCCATGACACAAAATAAAGTTAAGAATCCCCGTACTACATCAAGTTGAATTGCTTCTTCATGCCTTTTCCCCTAAAAGTAATCTACCTTTATTGTCAGATACTTGTAGGGCCTCGAGTAACCTTATGTGCTGCTGATTCCTCTGTTTCATTCTCTAGCCGAATCTATAACCCTTATCTATAATGCTGAAATAACTAGGATTGTTCAAAATTATACTGTCATGGAATGACCTACTGTCCGAGTCAAACTTCCATAGACATTATCTAGTCTCTAATCCTTTTCATCTTTTTTGCCATCTGAATATGGAAGACATTTCTCAGAGTTACAGAAATTTTCTCATGACAAAACTGTACTTTTAGAAGTTGTGGTTTTATAATACCTTAAGCATAATCCTTGAGGCTCTTTGTTTTTCCCTCTTATTAATAATGTCAACCTCTAAAAGGACTTAGCAGAATATTATTCTTATATGCCAAATTTATAAAAATTGAGAAAATTAAAAATGCAATACAAATTAATGTTAATGGACCATCCAAACGAAATTCAATTCCAAGTATTTGTAAAAAACATATAAGAGCAAGTTGTTGCAGTAGGTGCCAAGAAGAAAAAGATGAAAAATATAGATTTTGATCTCAAGGAAATTGCTGTCTTACTGATGATGAGTTGAGAAAAGAGATATGTATGATGATAAAGAGAATGAATTAAGCAGCTGTAATAAATATAAGAGAAAGGTTCAAAAGTGCTATGGGAAATTCAGAGAAGAGAGAGCACAGGAGTCACATAAGTAGCTCTGTAGCCCCTATTTAAAACAATCTCCCTCTAACAGAAATATCAAGGGATGTGATTTAAGGGACACAGCTAAATGTGTTTATAATAACCTCAGAAGGTTAGAATTCATAACCTGTTGTGTTTCTTATGTAATAACTGAATTCAATTATGTAATAACTGAATATATATGCTTTATTCTCATGTATTTATAATTAAATAAATAAGATATTATATATATGCAAATACATATGAAATATACACATATGTATATATAAATATACACACACACACGCACACACACACACACACACACACACACACATATATATATATATATATATATACAGATTTGTAATTATAGTGTTAAAACCTCCTGAGTAGTGGAATGTTTTATTCTCTTTTGTTTTTTCTGAAATGTGTTTCATAGAAATATATTGAAATTTTGAGTTTATGGTTTATACTATTTAATCATTTTAAAACCTCCTTTAGATAAAGAAAAGGGCTCTATTTCTCTTATTGAGCTATTCTGCTTCCATGATATAATATTTCTATTTTTTGATGAAAACTATATTCTTAAAAATAATTCTTATCCTTGCCATTTTATGTATTCTGACAAAAACATAAGTAACTTCAGACTCTTGTTAAGAGACCTGGTTTGGTGCACTCTGAATATTAATTAACAATATGACTTTGTATCTGCCACTTAACCTTGGTAAACTTCAGAATCCTCACCTAAAAAATGAGTAGTTTGGACAAGGTAAAATCTAAAGTCCTTAATTCTACCATTTGATAAGTTCTAAAATTGTTGCTAAAAATGATGGCATTCTAAAAGTACATTTGATGCACAACTTTTAAATTTTTTTAGTTTTTTAATATTTTTATTTAAAGTTTTGAGTGCCAAATTCTCTCTCTCTTTCTGATTTCCCCTTCCCCTCTCCGTGAGAGAGTAAACAACCAGATATATATGTGCAGTTATGTAAATTATGTAAAACATTGCCATATTAATCACTTTGTGCAAGAAGACTCAATTACAAGAAAAAAAATAAAGTGAAAAATAGCATATTTCAGTCTGTATTCAGTCAATACCAGTTCATTCTCTGGAGGCAGATAGGTGCTTCATCATTAGTCCTTTGGGATTATCTTGGATCATTGTATTGCTGAGAATAGCTAAGTCATTTATAGTTCTTTATCAAACTGTTACCGTGTACAACATTTTCCTGGTTCTGTTCATTTCACTATGCATCAGTTCATGTAAGTCATTCCAGGTTTTTCTGAAATCATCCTGCTTGTCATTTTTACAGCACAATAATATTACATTACAATCATAAACCACTGCTTGTTCAGCCATTCCCCAATTGATGAGCATCCCTTTGATTTCTAATTCTAAATACACACACACACACACACATACACAGAATGAATGAATACATTTGTTTCACCCACACTGCCCAAGAAGAAAGCCCCTGTACTCCAAATGTCTGGACCTGACCCTGAAGTAAAAGTGGTAGGAGCACTCATGTGTACATGTTTTCATCCATGTGGCAGCCTTGGAGAGGAGAATCAGGTGCTCCAAGGTGTGAGAGTTCCTGAACCCCAGATTTCTGAAAAACTGCCAGGCCCCTTCTTATCTTTCTTTCTTTTTTCCTTATACTTTATACCCTTCCATGTATTCTGAGGTCTAGTTATACTGGTCAACCTGCTGTTTCTCACACACAACACCCAGTTTCCCCTCTCTGTACCTGCATACTAGCTGTCCTCCATAACTAGAATGCTCTCTCTGCTAATGTCCATCTCTTGGTTTCCCAGACTTCCTTCAAAGCTCGGCTCAAATCATACATTGTACAGGATGCTTTTCTGCAAACCCACCCTCAGGCTACCCACAGCTAGAGCCATCTCCTCTAAGTTTACCTTTCCATCTACTCCTATGTATATGTATATCACACACACACACACACGCACACACACACGTATACATCCTCATTTGAAATGTGAATTTTAACTCTTTAAAGGCCGGGATCATTTTTGTTTGCTTTGTTGTATGTTTCCTCTTCTTTCATTTTATTCCCAGTTCTTAGCACAGTCTCTGGCATGTAGCAACCACTGAATAATTGCTTTTTGACTGACTTAATAGAGGAGGAAGGAGTTCTTGGATAGTGACAGCCTCTTTTAGTTTGAGTGAAGAAAAGAGGAGAGAGGAAAGAGATGTTGAATAGATAGAATCAAGAAGTCATTAATTGTAGATGGGAGATAAATTAGAATATAAAGTTGAAGATTCCTAGGTTATAAACCAAGATGACTGGAAGAATGTTAGTACCTCTGAAAGAAATAAGGAAGTTGGGAGGAAGGGTAAGTTAAGGGAGAAGACTAATGAGTTCTGTTTTGGACCTTCTAAGTTTGAGATACCTATGGATACAGTTGGAGATGGATTATAGATCACTGTTTTAGATGCAGAACTAGAGATCTGCATAGGTATGATAGTTGAATATAAGGACCTGATAAAATCATGAAGAGAGAGTTTATAGAGAAAAGAGAAGACTCATGGTAGAACCCCAGGATATATTCACATGCAGAGCAGGATGTAGGTGAATGGATTTGGATATATGGAGTGAATGGGACTAAGGAATCAAGGATGACACTGAGATTATAAACCTTGATGACTCAGAGTATGAATGTATCCTTAACAGTGATAGGGACATTTAAAAGAATTAAAAGGGTTTTGGGAAAAGAAAATTATTTCATATTGAGTTTGAGATGCCTACAGGACTTCAGTTCATAATTGTCAATAGATTAGAGCTCAGGAGAGAGGCTATAGATAAGAGAGTCATTTGAGAATATACCCTGTAAGATTTATCACTATCAATCATTAGAGTCTTTGAAAGAGAGGTTTATATTGATTTGTAGGACTGGAAACCCAATTTCAATAGGTTGGCAGGTGACTAGAAGGTAAGAAAATGTAGACAAATAGTATAGACAGAATTTTTGACAAGTAAAGGAATTTGAGGATATTTTGAGGGGATAATAGGGTCAAGTGAAGTTTTTCAAGGATGGGAGAAATCTGTCCATCTTTGAAGGCAGCAAGAAAGAAGCAAAAGTTTGAAAAGTAGGGAGAGAATGGGAATGATTGAAGGGGTAAGCTCTTGGATAATAGAGGAAAAGATTGTATCAAGGATAACAGTAGAGGGATGGTGGCGGCAGTTACAGGATCCACATCATCCTCTGAAACTGTGGTGAAGGAGAAGAAGAGGCATGATGCTGAGGCTATTTGAAGTACAGAACTGGGGAGAAGAGTTCATTTCATTCATATATGGAAAATAAGTTAAATACCTCAAGCTGCAGATATAAATCAATAACGGTATGACAGCGATTTTCTCAGTCTTTTCAATAAATTATGAGTCAAAGTCCTCCTGGATAACATAGGGCTGTAGTAGTGTAATATCAGAGGTGTCAGACGCTCTGCCTAAATAAATAGTAGGAAAACTCCTGATGGCCACAGGAACCAGATTAAAATGTAATTGGGAAATGTTTAACATATATACATATACGTATATATGCATCCATACATGCATATACATATATGCACATATACACTTACAAACACACACACACGCACATATATAATACAACAATATATATATATATACATATATATATGTATATATATATATAAAATGCCACATAGATGATGTTAATTTTTGGATTTCTAAGTCAACATACAGCCTTCAGGGAACCATTTCTTCTTGAGTGTTATAGCACTGGTGCAGATGGCTTGAGAAAAAAGGGTTTGGAACAGAGGATGTACAGAGGGAAATAAAGAGTCAATTAGGAAAGACAAAAATGGCTAACATTTATATAGTACTTTATATGCAAAACACTTTACATATATTTTCATTATTTACTTGCAGTGACCCTTTGTGTTAGGTACTATTATTATCCCTGTTTTACAGATAAGGAAACTGACAGAATGTAGGTGACTTATCCAGTCACATAACTGATAAATATCTGAGGCAGGATTCAAACTTAAGGCTTTAGGGACTCTTTACCACTCCATCTGGCAGCCTAAATAAAGCAGTGATAAGCAGCACTGCTGGTTCAGGCTCTTATCACCTCTCACCCGGACTCCTGCTACTTCGAGTCTCTCCGTGTTCTAATCTGTCTTCTATGTAGGAGCAAAGAAAGTGACTGGAGGAAGTAATCTAAGTTCGTGGTTTGGAGTGGTATGAACAGTGATCAGACAGTGGGACAAAGGGTTTGTGGCTTGGTGACTGTAAAGTTGAACTGATTAATCAAAGCATCAATATTTTGACAGGAGGAAAATAAGGACAAAGCAGGAATGGGTTGGGGGGGGTGTTATAGTTTAGGAAATTAGGGAGGAGTGTAACTAGTGATTTTAACAGTTTTAGGGGAAGTTAAGGCAAAAGGAAAGCTGGAACAATAAAAGATTATGTTCTGAGATATTACACAGTTATGGACTGTGAAGGTGGCCCACTTGTAGGTGATTACAAGGTCTAGGATATAACCATAGCTTGTGTATGACTGACATGAAGCAAAGATGCAGGTAATCAGAACTGAAGAGACTGATGAAATAGAAAACAAGGGGATATCAAAATGTAAGTTGAAATGTCCAAATATAAGATCAGGGTTTGAACTAGAGAGGAAATATGTGAGCCAGGTGCTAAACTTCTTGAGAGAGGAGTAAGAGTGACTAGGGTGCAAATAGATATCAGCTACCAGGGTCTGCATTGGGAGTGAGTGAGTCTCACAGAAAAGGAGATATTAGCTGAAGACTGCATAGGGAGGGAGAGGAGTGGAAATAATAGTACATCAGGGGCATGAGAGAAGGCACATCCACTAGTAAAGAGAGTGGCCAGGGATGAAATATCTTTAGAGAAGAGATGGGTCTCTGGGACTTCAAGAAGATGGAAGGAATATAAACAGGGCAATTTGTTAAAAATAGAATGAAGTTCTTCAAGGCAAAGAAAGATTGTGTGTGTGTGTGTGTGTGTGTGTGTGTGTGAGACTGACATTTATTTTATATGAAACTATTGTTTTTAACTACTATTTGTAAATTGAAAGATCTTCTGACCAAAAAAAAGTGAAGTTTGCTAGGTGACAGAAAGGTAAGGGAAATAAAGTTGAAGTAGACATGTGTAGGGACTGGAGGCCAAGGAAATTAACTTTTGTCCCAAATGAAGAAACCAGGTAGTAGATTGTAGCAGCTTTTCTAGAAGCAGTGGTAATTTCAATTTGATTATCATTCCCTGATCCAGAAGTAGAAAGTGAGAGGGGAAGTGTTGAAGGGACATAATTTGAGAAAGGCAAGATGATGGGAGGAACAAAAAACCAAAGTAAAACCAAACCAAATCAAAAATATTCCAGCTAAGCCCTGGTACCATGCTTGTATATTTGGAAGGGATGAAACTTCACCCAGACCTAGCTATATAGAGAGGGGTAGGTTGAAGTCTGACTTACCAAAAGCCAGGAAAACTCTGCCTGGCATGAATCCCAAAAATGAGTGGGTTAACTTCCCTAGGGTGGTGGAACTGGGTCACTGAATGGGTCACTGGAACCCTGAAGGTACAATATAATATTAAATGCCCATTTCAGTCTCTGGGGTGAGAGATTTTCAGTGAAATGTCAAGCATTTTCCTCTCTAGAAACCTTAAGTTTATTTACCTTTTGAGGGGAGTCCAAGCCAAAAGTGGTCGGTGATATGAATCTGAAGAAGTGTATAGGCCCCGGGAGAAAGATGGAATTCATTGGAGAGGGAAGGGAAATCTTGTTCATTGGGGGGGGGGAGGGGGAGCTGTAAAGAGCCCTTTGGTTTTGCTTTTTTTTTTTCATTTTTCTATGGAGTAGAATAAAGATTGTCATATACCCAGGGCATTATTGCCGCAAGTCTTAAATATAGGAGCTGAGTCGCTTTTTACTTGATTCTGTAGAGAACTAGGCATAAGGAATATGTGAGCTATGTTCTGAGGTTATCCAGAAGCAGCTCAGGAAGAGAGTAACACAAGCAAGAAAAAATAATTTTTATTTGATTTGATTTTTGTGGGGAGGGAGGGCCAACTACATCTAATTATGAACCAAGCCCATATAATCCCAAATCTTGGAGTGGTGGGCTATATTTGTTTACAGACAAGATGGGTCCTTTGCTGATATATGAAAAATCATATGAAATACTTAAAGTTGGAGTTATGAATCAATAATGATGTGGCACTGCTTCATGATTGATTGTACTTGCCCAGAATTTAAAATCATGTATATACTTAAGCAGTAAATTCTAACAGATACTTATTGAAGAAGAATTTCTGTAGTCTGTCATATGTTCCTGAAAAGAAATGGAATTGAGATAGTTTAGAAAGGCTGTGCAGTAATTGGGATAGAAAAACTGGTTGTTATGAGCTATTTTTAGCAGCTGTTAACATTGCCCCAAATTAGACCATCTCCAACTCTTAGTTGTTGTTTTTTTTTTCAGCACTCCCACAAATTTATGAAGTACCAATTCTAATTCTATTGATTCTTTATCTCATTTCCCAAAGTGATAGTTCCAAACATTTTACTTTCCCCTAAAGTCCTCAATAATACACACACACAAATGGTTTTTAGAAGATGATTGAGTTTCTTGCTTTCTTAAAGTTAAGTCTATCTCACCATCTCCCTCAACTCCCTTCCTCAGAATTTCTCAACATCGCTCAAGTAGCTTTTCTTTACTTCCTGTCTCAAGAAAAGAGTCACTATTGTTAGGGTGTCTTTAATCCCATCTCCTTGTTCTTGTAGGATATTGCTCCAACAATCAATCCTCCCCTATCTCATCCTTTTTTAGTCTTTTCCTTTTACTGATTCTATCCCATATGCCTAGAAACATGCTAAGTTCTTAATTTTGAAAAAGATTTCACATGCCCCTTCTGCTGCTAGTAGCCTTCTCTCTATTCATTATTTCCAATTTCATAGACCTATATATATTTTGTGTGTGTGTGTGTGTATGTGTGTGTGTGTGTTTGTGTGTGTGTGTGTCCTCTGGGCTTCTTGAGAGCAGATGCTATGTTTTGCCTTTTTTTTATAACCCCAGTGCTTAGCATAGGGCCTGGCACATTGCAGGTGTTTAATAAATGTTTATTGACTGACTAACTTATTTCTCTGTCATCCAGCTACCATCTTGTCTCTCTTCTTCCCTTCACAAACTTTTTAGAACAGTTGACTATAACTGATGCCTCTACTTCCCAACCATCCATCCTTTCTTCAGCCTCCTTCCATCTTGCTTCCATTTCTATCACTAGACTGAAGCTAGTCACCAATTAGTTACCTCTTCACCACATCCAATGACATTTTCTTAGGCTTCATCCTCCTGGACCTTTGAGCTTTGTTTGAACCTCTTGATCTCACTTTGTTTTTGAATTAGTTATTTTTTGTCTTTGGGGATATCAAGATCTCCCAGTTTTCTGTCTGCTTCCTTACATGACTTCTCTATCTTCATCCTCTTTTCTGTCCTAGCATGGTATCTTAATGCTTAATAAATATTTGTTCCCAGATGTTTAAGACGTATGTTCCGCAGGGTTCTGTCAGTATCCTTCTCCTTTCTATGCACTCTTTTTTTTTTGTCAGACTCATTCCAATTCAGTCCCTTATCACCTTTTACCTAGACTGTTACAAAAGCCTGTTAATTGGTCCTTCTTCCATAATACTCTCCCTACTCCAATCCATCTTTCACTCAGTTATCAAAGTGATGTTCTTAATCTTAAAGCAAAGTGTTGATTATACTACCTCCCATTTAATAAATTCCAGTGACTCTCTATTACTTTTTTAGCATTTAAAGTTCGTCATAATCTTATCTTTTTTTCTGCCCTTACAATCTTCTTACACTTTAGCTCTACAAGTCTACTTGTCCCTCACACATGACACTCTGCCTCAACCTTTGTACTGGTTGTCCCTCATACCTGGACTGCTGCCGTTCCTCATGTGTACCTTCTAGCTTCCTTGGCTTCCTTTAAGACTCAGCTTAAATTTCACCTCCTATGATGGCTTTTCTGCCTGCCACTGGCTACTGCTAGTGCTTTTCCTTTGAGATTACCTTCCATTTACATTGTAATTAACTTCCATTTACACAATACTTTTCTTGTGTAAACCTAGTTTTTTTTTTTTTTTGCATGTTGTCTCCTGCTTTAGAATATGAGCTTCTTAATGGCGTAGACGGTATTTTTCCTTTTTTACCCTGTTTTTTGTTGGTATCCCCAGTGCTTAGCTCAATGCCTGGTACATCATATATGCTTATTGACTATTTCCTCTACACACATAACTCCAAAATCTATGTTTGGAGCTTTGTTCCCTCTATTCTGTTCCAGAAATCTGTAACCGGCTATCCTACTGGATATCTCTGCCTATCTCAGACACTTAGTATCTGGGTAATACTGGGCAAGTGACTTAACCTCTCCAGCCTCAGTTTCCTCTTCCTTAAAATGGGAGCAATAATTGCACCTACCTCCCCAGGTTGTTTTGAGAATAAAATGAAAATATTTGTAAAGCATTTTTGCTAACCTTAAATTGCTATGTAAATTATCGATTATAATTATAACTATTATTATCTGTCCCAACACCTCCAACTCAATATGTGCAATGCCAAGATTATTATTTTGCCACTAGAACCTTCTAAATTCATTATTTCCGTCAGTGCCACCACTGTTTACCGAGCATCCCATTTTTGGAAATCTTGGATTCTTCTCACACTGTTATCTCATCTGTCTAATAAATTGTCAAGTTTTAGGGATTGTGTATCTACAATATCTCACATATCTATCTTCTCATCTTTATTCCCATTGCCAGCACTATATTTTTACCACCTTCCTGGAATATTGTGATGGCTAATAACAAGTCTTCTCACTTTTCACAGATTCAACCTCTCAGAGACTCAATTTTTTCACTTGTAAAGTGGAGATAATAAGAGTCACACTACCTACTTCAGAGTTTTGTATGGAAATTTGCAAATCTATACAATTGAAAATTATTCTTATTTATTATAATAATAATATTATCATTATCCAAGTCCTAGTACAATGTTCTGCACACAATCAGTGCTTAATTGAAATACCTGCTATATACAAAAGCACAGTATTAGATGCTTGGGTGCTAGAAGTGATACATAAATCAATAAGACACAGTTGCTGTATTCTAGGACTTTTGTCTTTGAGGATGAGGAGAAAGATGTATATGTGTGTATATATGTACACACACATATATACATGCACACACTATATAAATATAATGCAATATAAAATTTAAATGCAGAAGAAAATTTGAACAGGATTCTATGAGAATTCAGATGTTCTACGTTAGTGTATGTAAGTCTGTAGTAAATAACAAACTCCCAGACTCATCATTATACATGTTTACCCCCCACCCAAGTCTGTAAGTTGCAGAAATTCTTCCTTTCGAAATTTTAGTGGAACTTTTTTTTTTGTCAGCCACCAGATCCAGGTGTATGACTCCATAATTAACATTTCTCAATAATTAACACATATCAGTATGGAAATATATGTTTCCATTACTACAGCAAAACATCTGTTTGATTTTAGGCCAGCAAGCAAAACATTTCTACCATTGTTCTGGACAGCTGCTGTTTCAACCCAGCTGGTGGAAATCTGTGCAAAAAGGTTCTTATCACTGGGACAGGCTAAATGTTTGTAAAAAATGTTTTGTTTTGTTGTCAGAAATTAAAAGAAAGCACTGTGGAACACAGCTGCTCAAATATTTCAGTTGAGATAACACATGGGATACCTATGTTCCTGGACACGCATTTTTGAAAATAGGTACGTTACCCCAAGGTGCTCTGTCACTGGAGATGCAGCATTAAAAAATTGTGTAATAAAGGTTGTTTGCAACACATTGCTGTCAGGGTCAGTCGTGTTCATCCAGTGGGGAAAGGTGAAACTCAGCAGTTCTTTGACTGGCCAAATGTTATTCTGAGCTGTGGGCACCATACAAGCCACAGAAGATGTTCTCTGTCCACAGGATATAATAGGCAACAGATGGAACAATGTTTACATTTAGACAAATGAATAGCTACTATAGCTCAGTTTCCATGCCTCCAAAGCACAGTACCTAGACTGCATGATGCCTTACACATAGTAGGCACTTAAATGTTATATTGTTATATACAGGAGATATATATATATATATCTGTGTGTGTGTGTGTGTATATATATATATATATATATATATATATATATATATATATATATATATATATATATATATATATATATATATATTATAGTTATAGTTACATGCAGGAAGCAAAATATTATTCTATGAACTAGGTACAATAGGCAGCTAATTAACTATATTTTCTAATAATTTCATGTGTTACAAGCATTGATATCAATGTAGTTCTCATCTTTTAAATCCCAGTCCAACAACATGTCTTTTTTTCAGATGTTGTCTGAAAGCAGATATTTGATCAAGGAGTATGTTCTAGGTAGTAGTGAGAATTATCATTTTTTTCACATATTCTTTGCATTTTCTCAAATTTTACATAATTTATATATAATATAATAATAGCTAATATTTACATGGTACATTAACATTTACAAAGTGCTTTTCATATATTGTCTTATTTGGTCTTCACATAATCTTGGGAGGTAGGTGCTGTTATCATTTAACGAATGTGGAAATTAAGGCTGAGACAGATTAAGTGACTGGCTCAGGGTCACACAGCTGTATCTGAGGCAGAATTTAAAACTAAATCATCCTGACTCCAAGGCCATCAATATGCCTAATGAGATGCCTGAATATGTATGTATGCATGTATGTATGTATGTATATGTGTGTTTGTGTATATATGCATGCATGTATGTGTGTGTATGAATGTATGTATACATAAACAATTTGCCTTAAGCAGTTCTAAGGCATTAAACTTGCAGAGACTACCTTAAACTTCATTGGTAGAGGGATGCACGTACAAATATTTATTTTAAATTTATTTCAGATTCATGGAACAAAACAAGCATTTCCATTACAGTACAATAAAAAAGATGATTGCACATGAAACCGCAGATCTACCATGTACAAATTGCTATTCCCTCCAAATATACAACAAAGTTACCATGTAAATTTCTTTATTTTTCTTCCCCCACCCCCCAGAAGGCTACCAGTAGAGATAAATAGGTATACACATGTATGTATTATTCTATAGATATTTCTGTTTATCAGTTCTTTCTTTGGATGCAGACAGGATCTTTCTTCATATGCCCTTTATTTTTAATTTGTGTGTTTATAATAGTCAAAATGATTTAGTCACTCAGATATTCCAGTGGTAGGAACTACACTATGTGTATAAATAGGTAAGGTCGCCATAATTCTGTGAACAACAAAAAAAGGGTTTCAAATAAGACTTGTAGTATTTACTGCCACAATAAATCCATCACTCTGCTTTTACACTGAAGAATTTCAAAGTTAACAGACTAAGCAACTATCTGGAAGTTTCAGGCCAGAATATGTTTCATCTGTAATTTTGAAATAATTCAGGTAAACATATTGCCTTTGTTTTTTGCCTTTTTGGTTTGAATGTTCCCATAATTCTTCTCAATAGGTTGTTGGCATCATGGGATAACTTCATCTTGGCCATACAAACTCATGAAACTGCCTTCTACAGAATAGAGGTCTTTCAATCTGCATTGTTGCAGAGAGTACCCATGTTAATGAAATCATAGGTTCATAGGAACATAGATGTAGATCTAAAAGGGACCTCAGAGGCAGTAAAAATGCAACCCCCTTTCTCCCACAGCATCCTATTTTACATATGAAAAATCTAAGATCAAAGAGGTTACGTGACTTTCCCAAGGTCACACTGTGAAATATTGAAGTGTATTCTACATAATGATCAAGGCACTAGGAAGTCTGAACCCTTAGCATCCTGTTACTCTTCCTGAGAGGAATATTAATTGTATTAAGACTAATATAAAATTCATATATTATCATTTTTATAAACATTTAATTTGTCACTGTGTATAATTTGTAATTCTAAAGTTGATACTATCAATATATCATTTATGAAAAATGTATCATATATGATTAAGCATAATATATTGTGAATTATATAAATAATTATTTTAATTATAAATTGTCATATTACCATTTTATTAAATATAATAATTCTGCTTAAAGGAGGGGCAGCGTCACAGTGCAAAAAGGAGCTGGCCTTAGAGTCAGGAATACCTATGGTAAGTCCTACTTCTCAAACATAAGGATTATGTGACCTTGGGCAAATCACTTAACTGCTCTGTGACTGAGACAAATTTCAAAAACTGTAGATTACAGAAGGGTTGCTAATCTACTTTTGTAAAGGGAAGATTCCTTACCTGAGCTTCCAACACCAATGGGAGCACAATCCATTTAATTCTCCCTGACTGGTCTAATAACTCAATTCAACAATTAAGTAAACATCATCAAGTATCTACCGTGTGCCAGGAATTGTAAGGCTTTATCCCCTTTAAAATGCTTTATATCCTTTGTGAGGAATTTGGAGGATTGATCTTTTTTTTTTAAATAGGAGAAAAATATTATGCTAGGGAAGTTAAAGGATCTACATGAACATAATGTTGTATCAGAAAGAATAGAGGATGATGATAAGAACGAAAAGAACTAGCATTGATTAAGTACCTGCTGTGTGCAGAGCACTAGATTCCCTGAGGTATTTAGAGAATTCCTTGTTTTTATCCTCTTTTCAGGGAGTTGACCAACTAAGATTCAAACATAGATAACTACAACACAAAAGAATACTATAATGTCTGAGAAGGAGAATTCTTACTGACTTAATGAGAGAAGTGTCATTTTAAGCTATAAAAGACAGGCAATGAGGATTGTATGTGTGTGACCCTGTGCAAGTCACTTAACCCCAATTGCCTCCTCCACTCCCCACCCCTAGAACGGAACACATTTGTTATAATGAAGCCATCACTTCCTTTATCCTAGTTACTGGTGTAGTGGAAAGGGCATGGTATTTGGAGACCAAAGAACTGATATCTAGTCATGCTTCTATTGCTTGTTCCCTGTTTTCCCTTAAAAAAATCACATATTAATCTGTGGTTGTTTCAATAACTGCAAAATTAATGAGTTGTAATGGGTTACATGATGAGCTGTAAGGTCCCTTGAAGTTCTAAATTCCATGATGCCCTCACTGAAGTCTAATATCAGGTTAGATTTACTGGCTCACACTGTAGACTCATTGAACTTGCAATCCCCCTAAAGCCCTCAGATCTTTATTGCATGAATTGTTCCATAGTGTACTTGTACAGTCAAAATTTTAAATCAAACATAGGACATACATCTCTATTAAATTTTACCTTACTGGATTTGGCTCATCATTCTACCCTATTGGGAGCTATCCTTCACTTTGTGTTATCAACACATCTGATATTATGCAATCTGTAGCATTTATTCAAACCATTGACAAAATTTTTAATGAACACAAGGCCAAGGTTGGATCTCTGAGGTTCTCCTAACTTCCAAGTTGACTATAATGCATAAATCACTATTTTTGGCGTTGAATCATTCAAACATATCTGAATGCATCTAACCATACTACCATCTATTCTAGTCCATAAGTCTCCATCATGTCCACAGAAATAACATCATAGTTTCTATCTTATGAATGCCTTACTGAAATGCTGGCTTACTGTTTCTATAGCACTTCACTGATCAACCTCTTTAGTAATGCAGCCAAAAAGGAAATGAATGAAGTATTGAATGAATGAAAAAGCATACATTGACCATATGTGCAAAGCAGTAGGCTAAGCACTAGAAATATAGACGCAAAAGCAAAGACAGTCCTTTCCCTCAAAGAGCTCACATATTAATAAAATTAATAATACTATTGTTTCCTAACCCTACACACAAGGAAGCAATGGCCAGGGACATACACTTTGGTCCTGAAAGTACAAGGTTGGTGAGTGGGATCATAGAAGCCCTTGACATACCAATTCCAGGAAGAATGGCAAACTTCATTTGATCATGGTTTCAGAACTGGGCGGAGAATGGGGGGGCAGGGTGCAAGAATACATACCCACCATGACAAACAAAGCATTTGGTGAGAGAAGTGTTTGGGGAGTAATAAGTTAATTGAAGCAAGTCTGGAACCTGCCTTAAAGAGTAGCCCACATGGGGTCCCAGGGCAGAAATTCTAAAGATGAAAAACATGAAACTTCAAGGTATAGTTTAATAGCTGAATAGTAGGAAGTAGGTAGGCTGTTATCACTTGTACTGGATGAAACTAAGCAAATTTTTGCTGAATACTGTTTCTGTTATCAGGTGCTCATAAATTGTGTGTTCAATACACATTCTAAAGTTCTGCCTAAAACTCTGAAATAGAAGTCAGTCAACAAGTATTTATTAATCACTTAGTAGGAGCCAGGCACCGTGCTAAGTCTGGGAATACAATGAAAGGCGAAAACACAATCCCTTGTTAAAGACCTCATAATTCTATTTGGAGGACATAACATGTAAATAATTATGTGCATAAAAAGATCTATGCAGAGCAGATAGATAATAATCCTGGAGGAGAAGGGGAGTGGGAGAATGGAAGGTTTACTACAGAAAATAGGATTTTTATCCAAGTCTTGAAGGAAGTGAGGACAGCTAAGAAGTGGAGGTGAGGTGGAAGAGCATTCTAGGCATGAGAATGCATTTATGGAGAGTTGAGGTGAGACACCATGTTGGAGGTATAGCAAGTCAGCCAGCATAAATGGATTCTAGAATGGGTGGAAGGGTGTATAATGTAAAAGAGTCTGGAAATATAAGAAGGAGCCAGGTTATCAAGGGATTTAAATGACAAACAGAACACTTTATTTTTGGAGTTAATAGGGAACAGCTGTAGTTTATTGAGAGGTTTGTGGGGGTAAGGTGATCAGACCTGTGCTTTAGAGAAATCACTTCTTCAACTGAGCAGAAGAGGGATTAGAATAGGGAAAGACTTGAGACAGAGAGAGCAATTAGAAGAATATTGCAACAGGCCATTTGAGATGTGATAATGTCATGTAATGGGGTGGTGGCTGTATATGTAAAGAGGAGGGGAAACATACAAAAGATGTGAAGGTAGAAATGATAAGATTTGACAACAGATTGGATATGGGGAGTGAGTGCTGGTAGGGAGTCAAGATGACATGAAGGCTATAAGCCTGGGTGATCAGGAGGACAGTCGGGGCTCTCAACAGTAATAAATGAATAAGAGTCTTCGCTACAACATTCTGACAAATGATCTTCCAGCTTCTCTTTGATGATATTCACTGACAGATAACTCCAGATGAGATCTAAACAAGTCTGTTCTGGTTGTTATCAATTTTACCTACATTCAATACTAAGGACAATCAGTTTCCCAAAAAGTATGAAAGATTTGTCAGCTGTCATATTCCATAATTTCTTCAATACCCTGGCCTATGTGAATGCATTGAGGACAGCTAGGTGTTCTTTTACCGTATCCTTAATTATTTTATTAACCACTTAACAGGTTAAGCTGTTAAACATTATTATTCTATCATTACTTCTGAATAGAAGAAATTGAAGCAAAATAAAATGAGCTGTTACGTTTTTTTCCCTTGGTTTTAATAATCAGTAGACCGGCATTTATCAGTCAGGCAATGAGCTAGGCACTGGGCATATACAGGTCAAAAAGAAGTAGTGCTTGGGCTCAAGGACTTTCTATTTTATTGGGGAAACAATACGTACACCTATAAGTATATATTTAAAGTAAATACAGAAAGATTTTTTTTTTATCTTTGGGGGAGAGGGTAGAGTCCAGCAGCTGAGCTGCTCAGGAAGAGCCTCTTATAGGAAATAATACTTGACCTGGCCATGAAAGGAGACTAGGGATTCAAAAAAGTAGAGGTGAGGAAGGAATGCATCTGTGGCACAGGGGCTGGCTAGTGCAAAGGCATGGAAATAGATAGGATTAGAGTATCATGGGTGAGGGATGGAAGAGCAAGTTGCCCCATCAGCTCCAAGCAGCAATTATCTTCTTTCTTTGTTTTGCCATTGACATAACTAAAAGTGCTTTTTTTCTTGTTAGACTTAGTATTCATTGCTAGACTCAGTTCGTTCTGAACTTGAGTGTTTCTGACAGTGTTCTTACAGAATTGTGCCACTTTTCTGTATTCATCCTCTGTTATCTTAACTTGACTCCATCTTCCACAGTGCCTTTTTTATACCTCTAGATTGCTCAGTGAGTTAGTTCCCAGTGCATCTGTATTTGTCTCATTATACAATCCCGTTTTCTTTCTTATCAGCAGTTTTTGTATTTGTGTTGACAGAACTCTGTTTCGAATGTTGCCTATAACTTTGGGGTTGATTTCTCCTCTAGAATTTTAGAGTATCCAATCCGGCCTATTATTTCTCTCATTTCTTTGAATTTGCTCTCCAGATTTCTCTCCGAAAATCTAGGATGTGTGTTAGATCAAGTGTAGCTTTTGCTACCATGTGCTCCAAGATGGAATGGTCACTTACTCTTAAGGTTCCTATCATTTCTACTCTTCCTCCTCAAGGTCCCACTTTTTTTGGTCTCATTTGCAGCACAGTAGCATCATCTTTATTCTACTCCATCTGCCATGAATTGATTTATCCCAGGATTCTGTTTTAAGCCCTCTTCTCTATCTCTCTGTGTTTGTCTGGCTCTCTCACACCTCTCTCCCTCTCCATCCCTCTCTGTCTGCCTGTCTGTCTGTCTGTCTGTCTGTCTCTCTCTCACATACACACACACACACACACACAGGCATGCATGCACACACGTGCACATATGCACATGACTTTAAAAGTCCTTCACCATCTAGCTCTATTTTGTCTTTCCTGGGTGATTCACTATACCTTTCATGTACATTATGTTTAAGCCAAGCTGGTCTGCAGGCAATTTTCCATACAAATTTCCATTCCAATTTTCCATTCCATTCTCTTATGTCTTTGTCTGCGTAAATTGTTCCCATAGCCTGGAATGCATTCCTTCCTCACTTTCACCTCACAGAATCTCTAGGTTCCTTCAAAGCTTAGCTCAAGGAGCACCTTCTACCTGACCCCTACTCTGATTCTCCAGTAAATAGTTCCTTCCCATTGGATATTGCTTTGTCTGTCTCTTTGTCTCTGTGTACACACACACACATACACACACATAAACACACACATGTATATATATATATATATATATATATATATATATATATATATATATACACACACACACACATGTATGTGTGTGTGTGTTTTATTTTCTGTGAACATATCATTCCTCTGACCCTAGTAAAACATAATCTTTTTATGTAGGGATACAAGTTTGTTTCTGTCTGTGTATTCCCAAGGACTACTATAGAGGAGCTGTGATCTATGTCCCATGATATGATACCAACACTGGAATTATGTATCTTTGAAATAGTGAAGTAACCCTTGATATGTTTCTGGATAAAATCAGTAAGATTAGCATCACAGAGTAAATGGTGCCTATTGATGAGATTTTCTCTTTTTAGAAATTTTCAAGAAATTTTGTGTGTCCATATTTAATAGTACTAGACAGTTTTATCTATTAAGTTTTATTAACATTATTACATAAGTGATATGTATTATGAATTATGTTAAGCTACAGAATCTTACATCATAAAGGGACTTGAGAAATCATTTAGTCCAATTTCTCTTCATTTTATAGATGGAGGAAACTAAGGCATTTTGGTTGTTGTAGTTCAGTTGTTTAATTGTGTCTGACTCTTAATGACCCTGTATGGGTTTGTTTGTTTTTTGGCAAATGTACTGAAGTGGTTTGCCATTTCCTTCTCCAGTGGATAAAGCAAACAGAGGTTAAGTGACTTGCTCAGGGTCACACAGCTAGTGAGTGTCTGATACTGGATTCGAACTCAGGTCTTCCTAACTCCAGGCCCAGTGCTCTATCTACTGAGTAGCTCTGGTGACAGGGCTTGCTGAGGCCTTTTTAGGGCTGCTCACCCACCTTTAGTATCTATGTCTCCCCGAACTCTGACCTGTGGCTCCAAGAAGCTTTAACATGCTCAGTGGCCACAACTCAGTAAACCATCTTGGCAGATGAGCTAAACCAGGTTGAGGGTAGCTGACAAGCTTCTGTTGGTGAGCTAGGGAGATGCCTACCCCAAACATGTGAAGACCTCACAAGGCAGACGAGAACAATTTGCTCAGTGACCATGAAGATGGCTAAAACAAGTGCTGTGGAGTGCTTAGAGCTTGGTCAGACACCAAAGATGCCAAGGTTATCCACTGCATCCCTGGCTCTTGCCAGTTGGCCTGACTTTTATCTTGCCAGTGGATTTCAGTGACTCTGGAAGAGAGTGAGGCTGATGATTTTGTACAACTTATCCTCACTTAAACCCAATTCACCTGCAAGTCAAGACATCACTTATATTGTGATATCATTGGTCTCCTGTGAAAATGAAGGACAAACAACAACATTACGTATTATATAAAAAATGCCTAATAATATGGCCCAAAATATAGGATCCATCAAGATTCAACTGGCACAGAACCTGTCACGTAATGTGTGATCAATAAATGTTTAGTGAGCAAATGAACACTGAGACTTTACAAAGAAATTGGCATAATGTGGATCTTTCCTACATCACCCAACAAAATTATTAAATGTGATAAAACTAATATACTTCACTATATAAATTGGCAATTAAGATACTATTATTAAAGCCAAAGATAGTTCTAATAGTACTGTTTAAATTATAAAAATATTTTTCCATGAATGTAATCTTGATTGAAGAATTATATTTCTATTAGTATTCCACTTTTGTTTCCACCCGGAAAATTTATTTTCAGTGTTCTATCATAGTTTATAATTTAGGAATTCAAGCCTTCCATAGTTCCTTTGAGATATAATGTGCCTTTTTTGATGAACTGCAGTTTTCAATTTAAGAACTCACTTGAGATTAAAAATGGGATTTTCACTTCTATAAAGTACATTATTACAAAGTTACCATACAGTAAAATATGAGCATTACAAAAATGTGCTTCTTATGAAGGATAACTGAATATCCAGCTTCTGAGATGTGAATGACTTGTTTGGTAAATTCTTCCAGACAGGAAAAAAGGATCTATCCTTTCCAAGGCCAACTTTACTGTTCCACTCCCTGCTTTCTCTCCTCCACCCGCCTTCGAACAAAGATTAATGAAATGGGGACAAAATCTAATCAGATAGCACCAGTGTACAGATATTAATGAAGCTGTCATCTTCTGTTCTCTGTATTGAAGTAAGAACTAAAGTACTCAGTGCCCTTCCAACCTTCATCACTGATATCATGATGTGTAGGTTTTAATACTGCATTCACAAAACTTGTACTTGATTTATTGCTTGTAGGGATTAATAGACAATCCTATAGCCAATTAACTAGCTCCATAGGGGCTGCAAAATGTAGTGGAATACATTATTTGGAGTCAGAGCACCTGAGTTCAGATCCTGGCTGTGCCACTTTGCTAGGTTTGTGAGCTTGGGCAAGTCACATGGACTATAAGCCTCTGTTTCCTTATTTTAAATTTAAAGGCATTGGGATAGGGCCCCTCCCACCTTTAAATATTTATCTCTGCTTCAGTGAAATAAAGCTCATTAATATTTCGTAGAAAAAGAAGGTTGCAGATTTTAGTTTACTGCTCTTACTTTGCATTAGATATCACTTTTAGAGTTGTTTATATTATAGTTGTTTATAGGATGTTTATATTTCCCAACACTCACTAAAGTGACTATGATGATGATGTGTATGTGTGTCTATGTGTGAATGTGTATACACTCAGTTTTGTTAAAATCACCATTTCTGAAAATTGAATGCTGGAATGCATTGTCCTTTGCTTCATTCATTTGTACTTAAATGTGGGAGAAATATCTTTGTTCATATTTAAAATATGTGCAAATTACCATACTGAAACTGACTTAAGGGATTGGGTATGTTTACACTCACATACACACTCTCTCTCACACTCCCACACATATACATATACTGATGGAAAAGCTGTAAAGGTTTTCCATTCAAAGGTATGTCATAATTTGGGCAGTAGGTATTCTTTACCTCCTTACCTGCAAAGATGATCAAGCCCAACTCTTTGTAGTGGTTACAGTTCTCTTCTAAGAGGCTCTGCAGTATTCTAGATCTTGATGCAATTAGCAAAATATCAAACAAGTTGAAAGACCCTGTTATTCATGGAGAATTGTCTTTTCAACTAAAACTGTGTATTATTTCTCTTCAATTGTAATGGCCAACACCTTTGTTAAGTATCTCCTTGTTTTTTGCCTTACTTTATGTTGATTATCAAAAGGTGACTGGAACAAGGCTATTTCTTTTGTCTTTCAAAGAAACATGAATGATTTTGATGTATGGATGAGAAACATCTTGTTGGAAAAGAACCTTTCCTCTACCAAATCAAATGCTTTTTCATAACAAATAAAAAATAGGCACAATGGAATCTTTGTATCTATATTTTTTAGTAAATTCTAAAATTTGAAAGATATGATCTACTCGAATTTTACTTTCAAATGTCTACCTGCTCACTACTGTTTCCCTTATTGAGAATGCCTATGATTCCTCTATAAGTGATTCTACATAAAGATTTTGGTTTAAATGAGAGAGTAGTTCTCAGATGGTAGGTATTGATGTTTTCTGGATCTTTATTTTGGAGGGGTGGTGGTAATTAACAACGTATAAGCCTTTCCATAAACAATATTATTTTCTTTTGGTTTAAGGTACTATAATATTTTAAATAATTTTCTATTGAGATATTTTAGTTTTTTCACAATATAGTTTTAGCATATCAATGTTATCAGTTGATATCTTCCTTTCTCTCATAAGCCTAAAGAAATGTCTACATGTCCGGAATTGTATGTCATTTAGAATCTGGACTCTTTAGTTGTACCATTACTACCCATCTGGAGTTCTGCTTTGAATGTAATCACATCAGCTGCATGTGGCTATTAAAATAATCTTGCTACCTTGAGGCTGAGAACTTTAAAAAGGATTCACAACTCAATCAATACTTGTCTGTATCCACCAGAATGTATTCTCATTTATTTAAAATCTCATACGAGATTTTATCTGGATGCTTGATTTCAGTCCAAAAGATAATCTGTTATTATAGAAGAATGCTTTAGCTGAATCCCATTGTCTCTGATGAAATGGACAAATATAAACAGATCTCTAATAGGAATGGTCTACAACCATTGCCTCATTACCCCAATCCTTTGAACTCTAACTTTTATCACTTTTACTTTATTTAAAGTGTGTGTACAGATCATCGATGACCTCCTAATTGCCAGATCTAATTGTCTTTTCCAAGTTCCAATTCTCCTTGACTTCTCTGCATCATTTTACAATACTGAATATCCATTCTCTTTTTTCTTGAGATACTCTACTACATTAGCTAAGGCTATAATATCTTAATTCTCCTAACTCTTTAATCACTTTTCAGTCTCCTTTGCTATTTCTTCTCCTACTCTCATCCCCCTCTCTACTTTCACTCTCAGGAAGGATGATCATTTCCTAAAGTTCAATCTCTGTTCATCTCTTTCTCAACTGTATCCCTTGGATATTGTAGCTGCTATTATAACTTCACATGTCTCCTCCCACCGGACACTTTGTAAACTCTATGTCTATCTACGACTTTGGTTGTAAGCTGAAGCCCCCCGTTTTCACAATCCTGTCACTCAAATCCTGACTAGTTTTTCATAATTTTGCATACACTCTTATTCCCCACACCCCCACCCTGGTTTTCACTGTCACCATTTTAGTTTGTAACTTTATATGCTGTAACAACAATGTGGCTTGTCACTACTGTGGCTGTGTAAGACCAACAACACCAGCACACAGAAGAGCTGCCAGCACAGATTCTTTGATCTTAGGGAAAGCAACCTTAAGGGTTAACAATCTCACTTAAATCAAACATACATATATCATTCACTTAGTTCAGGTGGAAAAACCAGCACCCTGAACTTCAGAGCAAATACAAACGGAAATTACAAACTGAGACATTATAAACAGAGCAGATCTCTAACTGCCTGACCAAAGCATTACATTGTTACTGCAGAAAGAGGCACCAACATCTGGGTGTTCTAAGCGAGGTGGGGCAGGGTGGGGTGGAATGCTCCAGTGGCTACCCAGAGTCTTGTCTGGTCAAATCACAGGACTCTCTTCCAGTGAGAGCACCAAAACAAACCACCAACCTCAGAGCTGTTATACCCTGTTCAGGGCTCTGAGGGCTCAGAGCCTACTTAGCACAAAGGTCTGGGGCCTGGGGCTTTCCTGTTTCTTAAGCAGGTCGAAGACTCTTGATTCAGTCAAAGAAACAAAAGACAACAAAAAGTCCACTTTGCTTGCCATTACATTTGAAAGGCAAGACTCATCAAAGGTACTTGAATACCTCAGCATTCTAAAAACGGAAACAAAAACATCCTACCCTAATTACCATAACATGTAGATTGTTGGAGGTAGACTCCTAAATAGCCTACTTACATATTTCTTTATGTCCATCCTCCACATTGCCACCATATTCCATTCCTCTATGAATGGAGTCCCTAGCTTGGAACTTTTGGCCCTCTCTAGTTTGACTCCAACCTCTCATTCCAGCTTTTCTTTTTTTCTCATTTTTTTTTCTCTAACTATTCACTTTCGCAAACCTTCTGCTCAAGCCAGAGTGATTAGAGGCAATTTGATTATTGTAGAAAGATAGCTATATTCAGAGTGATGAATCAATAAGATTTAAATTTTGTCTGTGCTGGCTAACAGTTGTGTGATCCCTAGGCAAGTCATCTCATCTCTCTGAATCTGTCTTCTCACTAGTAAAACGATAATGATAATAATCCACTTTCTTCCCTCTCACTCCTTAACATTTTGCAGTCTGGCTCCTGACCTCATCAGTCAACATAAGCTGCTCTCTTCATATTTACCAAGTCTCTTAATTGCCAGAGCTGTTGTCCATTTCTTAATCTTCATGTTTTGTTTTAACCCTCTGCAGCATTTGACACTGATTATTAATTACTCTTTCCTTGTAGATATTTTCTCCTCTCTCGGTTTTCATGACACTGAATTCTTTTTGCATTCCTACTTCTTTTTCATTCCTCAGTCTCCTGTGGTGAATCACCATCTATATCATATCCTTAACTGTAGGTATCCATCAAAGTTCTTTCTGGACTCCCTTTACTTCTCTCTCTTACACCCTCTCAAATGACGTATCAACTTTCATAGGTTTATGTATCATCTCTATGGAAATGACTCCTGACTCCTATATGTATATATCTAGCTCTGTCTATTGAGCTTCAAGACTACATCACCAACTACTAGTGTACATTTCAAACTAGATTTTCCCTTAGGTATCTCTAACTCATAGTTTATAAGAAATTAACTTATTACCTTTTCCCCTAAACCCATCTATCTCCTGAACTTCCTATATTTCTAACAAGGGTGCTACGATCTTTTCAGTGCTTCAGGTTCACAACCTCAGTGTGAAGAGGTTTGAGGTTGAGAGGTGCTTGACACCCCAAAGTACCGACACACTGGGTCCTGCCAAAAGAATTCGACCCAAGTCTTCTCAGCCAAGGGAAAAGACAAAGTTTATTAAGAGTTAGCCAAATAGGTCTGCCCCAGAGATCCCACCCCTTGTGACACCTGTAACAAAAGCAGACCAGATCAATCTGAGCTAGATTGGATCTGAGCCTCTTCAAGGAGGCAAGATGGAAATTATATACACAATGATTGTGGGTGTTCTGGGGTGACCAGAGGAGGGGTCTAGGGAGGGACTTGAGGAGGAGTCTAAGGAGGAGGTTGAAGAGACTGGAATGAGGTCAGACTGTAGGGTGGAAAATAGCTGAGGGCTATATGACAGGACAGTAGAGCGCTATGGTATAGATATTTTGATCAGGATTAAGGATGGGAAACAGGATTAAGGGTGGGAAACAGCTGGACAATAGAGGGCTGGGCAAGGTAGGCATTTGGGCCTAATGGTTTTAGCCTCAGGCCAAAGCCAGATCATGTGGGAAGATTCAAGGAGAGTTCAAGGGTTCAAGGGGTTCCCAGAGACTGTGCCCTCATCAAGTGTAATCTTAAAATCTTTAGTCCAGCACATCCAGTCATTTTCCAAATATTTTCATTTCTTTGCCAATAATAATTCTTGAATATATCCTCTTTTATGTACTCCCATAGTTGCCACCCTTCAAATCCATATCACCTCTTAGCAGAACTATTGCAATAGCCTCCTAATTGATCTCTCTGCATCATTTCACCTCACTGCAATCAATATTCTACAAATCTCTCAAAAGAGTTTTCCTAAAACAAAGCTCTAATCATTTCACCGCCCTACTCGGTACCTGAAATGAACTTTCTCCTCACTTCTTCATTTTAGAATTCCTAGTTTTCTTTAAGATTCAATTCAAGTGCCAATTTCTAAATCAGACTTTCCCAGTCTTCCATTCACCTAGTACATTCCCTCGCCAAATTTGTTTTGTATCCATGTGTTATTTACACACAAACATACATACATCTCCAGTAGAATTTAATACCTGGAAGAAAGTAAGGTGTAAGAACACTGAAAGGGTAGTGTGTTGGGGAAGGGGTGTGGGGCGGGAGGAGAGAGGTATTCTAGGTTATTAAAGGATTTAAAAACCAAACAGAAAATTTTATATTTGATTCTGGAGGAGGTAGGGAGCCATAGGATTTTATTGAATAGGAGAGGGACATAGTCAGAATTGTACTTTTAGAAGATTCACTTTGGTGGATAAATGGAGAATGGATTGGAGTGTGGAGAAATTTGAGGCAGGCACACCCACCAGAAGGCTACTGTACCAGGTGTGAGGTGATGATAGGCTCAGACCACAGGTGATGAATATACTGACACCTGCTCATTCTCTTCATCGGTATAGATCATCACCCAAAGCTTAGTTACCTACCTTCCACCCTCCAATTCCTCATTCCTTTCCTCCTCAATTTTTCCATGTCAGAGTTTCATTCTGAGTCCACCTAGGCCATCCATTGTGCCCCCTGAAATGTCTGTTCCATAGACAACAAACTTCTTCTTCATTTTAAATCTGTTCTTCTCCCACTCTTTCCATCTGTTAGCTCTTATTGAAACCTGGCTTTCTGCTGATCACACAGCCTTCCTGGACACCCTTACCAGCACTGGCTGCATTTTCACTCATTGTCCTTGGCTCACTAGTTAAGGCAAGGGAGTTGGAATACTTCTTTGCTCACCATTGCTACTTCCAGGTTCTGCCCTTTCTTTTACCACTCAGTCACATTTCTTCCTTTTTCTTTCTTTATTTTTTATTTCTCAATTACATGTAAATGAAAAATTTTAACATTTGTTTTAAAAATTTTTGATTTTCAAATTCTCTTCTCCCTACACCCCTCTTTTAGAAGACAAGCAATTTGATAGAGATTATATATGTGCAGTAATGCAAAACATTTCCATATTATCCATGTTGCAAAAGAAAACACAGACTAAGAAAAATTTTTAGAAGTATGTTACAATCTGTATTCAGATGCCATCAGTTCTTTCTCTGGAGGTGGATAGCATTTTTCATCGTAAGTCCTTTGGGATTATTTTGGATCATTGTACTGCTGAGAATAGCTAAGTCATTTACAGTTGACTGTCATACAATACTTCTGTTACTGTGTACAATGTTCTCCTGTTTCTGTGCATTTCAATTTGTGGTATTACCGGGTCAAAGGGGTATGCACCGTTTTATAGCCCTTTGGGCATAGTTCCAAATTATTCTCCAGAATGGTTGAATTAGTTCACAACTCCACTGATAGTGCATTAATGTCCCAATTTTTTCCATCCCCTCCAGCATTTATTTCCCTTTTGTCATATAGTTAATCTGATAGACATGAGGTAGTACCTCAGAGTTGTTTAAATTTGTATTTCTCTAATCAACAGTGATTTAGAGCATTTCTTTTCATATGACTATAGATAGCTTTGATTTCTTCTGAAAACTCCCTTTTCATACACTTTGACCATTTGTTAACCAGAGAATGATTTGTATTCTTACTAATTTGCCTCAGTTCTCTATGTATTTGAGAAATGAGGCCTTTATAAGAGAAATTTACTATAAAAAAATATTTCCCCCTCTTTTCTGCTTCCTTTCTAATCTTGGATGTATTGGCTCTATTTGTACAAAACTTTTTAATTTGATGTAATAAAAATTAGCCATTTAATATCCCATAATGTGCTCTATCTCTTGTTTAGTCATAAATTCTTCCCTTATTCATAAATCTGAAGGGGAAAATTTTCCATGCTCCCCTAATTTGTTGATGGTATCACCCTTTACATCCCCAAATCTTGGGTCATTGGGTTTATCAAACACTATATTACTTTGGTATTTTACTATTGCATATTGTATACTAATCTATTCCACTGGTCTACCATGCTGTTTCTGAGCCAATACCAGATTGTTTTGATGATGACTGCTCTTTAATACAGTTTGAAGATCTCGTACTGCCTTTGCATTTTTTCGTTGATTCCCTTAATATTTTTGACCTTTTTTCCCCAGATCAATTTTGTTATTATTTTTCTAGTTCTATAAAATAATTTTAGGGGATAATTTAATTGATATGATACTGAATAAATAAATTAATTTAGGTAGAATTGTCATTTTTATTGTATTGGCTTGGTCTACTCATGAGCAATTAATATTTCTCCAGTTGTTTAGATCTGACTTTATTGGTGTGAAAAGTATTTTCTAATTGTGTTCATATAGTTCCTGGGTTTGTCCTGGAAGGTAGACTCCCAAGTATTTTATATTGTTTGCAGTTATTTTAAATAGAATTTCTCTATCTCTTGCTGCTGGAGTTTGTTGCTAATATAAAGAAATGCTGGTGATTTATGTAGGTTTATTTTATATCCTGTAGTTTTGCTGAAGTTATTAATTATTTCAATTAGTTTTTTAGTTAATTCTCTAGGATTCTTTAAGTGTTCCATCATATCATCATCAAAGAGTGATAGTTTTGTTTCCTTAAGTCCTATTCTATTTCCTTCCATTTCTTTTTTTCTTATTGATATTCATAGCATTTCTAGAATAATACTTAGCAATAGTGGTGATAATGGGTATTCTTGCTTTGCTCCTGATGGAAAAGCTGCTAGCTTATCCTCATTACACAGAATGTTTACTAATAGTTTCAGAGGGATATCATTTTTTTAAAAATTTTAAGGAAAGCTACATTTCTTCTTTTGCTTTTTGGTTTAATAGGAATAAATGCCATATTTTATCAAAAGCTTTTTCAGCATCTATGGAAATGATCATATAATTTTTGTTGTTTTTTTTTTTATTGAAATGTTGAATGATGCTGATGGTTTTGTTGGCATTGAACTAGCTATGCATTCCTGGTATAGAGCCCACCTGATTATAGTGTATGATCTTTGTGATATATTTCTGTGATCTCCTTGCTAGTATTTTATTTAAAATTTTTGTATCAATATTCATTGGGGAAATTGGATTATAGTTTTCTTTCTCTATTTTGCTATTCCTCGTTTAGATATCAGCACTGTATCTGTGTCTTTAAAGGCAGTTTGTAGGACTCTTTCTTTGCCTAATTTTTTTTTCAAATAATTTAAATAGCATTGGAATTAATTGTTCTTTAACTGTTTGGTAGAATTCACTTGTGAATACACCTGGCTGTGGGAATTTTTTTTCTTAAGGAGCTTATTTATGATTTGTCCAATTTCTTTTTCTTAAATAGGGTTATTTAAATATTCTATTTCCCCTTCTGTTAATCCAAGCAATTTTTATTTTTGTAAATATTCATCCATTTAATTTAGATTGTGAGATCTATTGGTATATAATTAGGCAAAATGACTCCTAAAATTGTTTTAATTTCATCCTCATTAGTGGTGAATTAATCCTTTTAATTTTTGACAATAATAATGCTGTTTTCTTCTTGCCTTTTTAAAAAATCAAATCAATCAATGTTTTTCTTTATTTTATTGTTGCTGTTTTTTTTTTTTCATAAAACTAGCTCCTAATTTTATTTATTAGTTCAATGGTTTTTCTTACTTTCATTTTTATTAATCTCTCCTTTGATTTTCAGGATTTCTAATTTGGTGTTTAATTGGGGATTTTAATTGTTCTTTTTCTAGCTTTTTTTTTTTAATTTGCTTTTAATTGTATGTCCAGCTCATTGTTCTGGTCTGTCTCTGTTTTATTGATGTAAGTGTTTAGATATATACATTTTTCCCCAAGCACTGTTTTAGCTTTATCCCATAAATTTTGGTATGTTGTCTCATTGTCATTCTGTTATTGAAATTTTGATTATTTCTAGGATTTGTTCTTTGATCTATTCATTCTTTAGGATAAGATTATTTAGATTCCAGTTAATTTTTTATTTATAATTCCACAGAACTTTATTTAATGTATTTGTTTTACTGCATTAAGGTCTGAAAAGGTTGCATTTAATATTTCTGCTTTTGTGCATTAGGTTGTGAGGTTTTTATGCCCTGATCCATGTTCATTTTTGTGAAGGTGCCATGTAATCCTGAGAAAAAACTATTCTCCTTTGTATTTTAATTTGATTTTCTCCAGAGGTCTGTCATATTTTAGATTTCTAATATTCTATTTATTTTCTTAACTTCTTTCTTGTCTATTTTATGGTTAGATTTATCTCATTCTGAGAGGAGAAAGTTGAGCTCCTTCACAAGTATAGTTTTGCTGTCTATTTCCTCCTGTAACTCTTTTAAATTTTTCTTTAAGAATTTGAATCTTCTGCCATTTGATGTGTATATGTTTAATATTAATATTTATTGTCTGTGGTATCATTTAGCAAAATGAAGTGTCCCTGCTTATCTCTTAATTGGGTCAGTTTTTGCTTTTGCTCTGTCTGACATCATGATTGCTACCTCCATTTTTGTACCTCAACAGAAACATAATAGATTTTGCTCTAGCCCCTTATTCTGTGTGTGCATCTTTCTATTTTAAGTGTGTTTCTTATAAACAACATATTGTAGTATTGTAGTAATATCTCTTCCTTTAAGGTTCATGCTATTTATGTCCGATGACCAGTCAAATTCCCTGTATCTATTGTCAGTAGACCCAAACGTCACTCTACTTCCTCAGTGAATTCATTCCTGTTACAATTTTTTCACCCTGTTAATTCTTGCCTTCATACTAGGGGACTGCCACATGTACATATATACATATATATGTACATACATACATATACATATATGCACATACATACATAGACAAGTAGATAGATACTCTTTCAAACACCTTAACCACTGAGTTCCTCAAGCTACTCACCTTCTATAAGCTACTGCTCTACTCTACCTGAGCCATACACAAAGATGGTCATACCCTTCATCTTGCAATCACTCACAAATATGTTATCTTCATATTCAGAAATTCTGAAATCCCTTTAGCTGACCATTATCTCTTGGCTTTTCATCTTGCCTTCTGTCTTCTCTTATATGACCTTGTTCTTCATATGCACCATGACTCCTCAAATCTCTCCCAGTCCATTTCACTTACACTTGCCATTCTCTCCTTTTTCCCCATGTTGACTCCTCGTGAACCAATTCAACTCTACGCTGTCCTCCTATCTCGAATCCTTAGCCTCCTTATTATACTGCCAGTTACTCTTAGCCAAGACTTAGCTTCAGATTGTTCCCACCATGCATTGCCTTCTCACCTGCACACATGTAGTTGAAGGAAGGTGGAGAAAATCACATAACTATTGTGACTGAATCCACTTCAAATTTACGTTAGATAGTCTCAACTGGGCCTTTATTGCTACTAGGTGATCCTACTATACTTCTCTTATCAACTCAATATCCTATTCTGCACAATAGCTGATCCAAAATTTTTCATCCTTCCTCAAGCCTCCCATGGCTTCCCCTCCTCCCCACACTCTCAGCTGAGAACCTTGCCTCATACTTGACAGAAAAAAAAAAACTGAAGTAATTTGCCATGAATTCCATCTTCTCCTTGCTTCCTCATCTCCTATTACTAAGATGTCTTCTGCTATTTTTTCTTCCCTTTCACATGATGAAGTGGCCTCCATACCAAGGCCAACCTTTCTACTTATTCAAGTGATCCTGTTCCGTCTTCACCAATAGATTGCCCCTTCTGTCCTCCCCACTTTCACTTATTTTCAATCTTCCTCTCTCTACTGGCTCTTATCCTACTGCCTACTAACTTGCACATGTCTCCCCTATTCTGAAAAAAAATCACTTGTTCCTTCTGTTCTTGCTAACTATTGTCCTGTACTGCTTCTGCCCTCTGTAGATAAACTTCTTGAAAAGGCTATCTACAATAGGTATCATCAGTTTCTCTTCTCTCATTTTCTTTTTTAACCCTTTAAAATCCAGCTTCCAATCTCATCATTCCACCAAAAAACTGTTCTCTCCAAAGTTACCAATGATCTCTTAGTTGCCAAATCCAGTGGCCTTTTCCTGAGCTGGACAGCATAGAGTCCTCCCTACAAAGACAGCTGTGGTCCACTATGAGTTTTTCACTCTCCTTATTTTCCTTCTACCTATCTGGCCTTCTCTCTCCTTCTCTCTCTGTGAGAAGGCAGATTTTGGCTGATTAAAAAAACCAAAACTAAATACTTTAAAATAAATAAAACAGGTACTAAGTCTGGGTTATGCCAAGATATCAAATACAACAAGGGGAATGGTAATGCAATGTGACAGAGCTGCATTTTGAATAAATTGTGTATGAATTACATTGCTAAATGTTTTCATGGCAAAACAAATCTTAAAATAAGTGGGGGAAAAAAAGAAAGTCTATACATGGAATTTGAAAATGGTGAATCAAAGTTAAGAGATCTAGGAAGAAGGTCTTTCTGACAAAAATTAACACTTTTCACATGAAGCATAATAGAAGTTGACATCTAGTGAACAGATACAGAAGGGAAGTTACTGACAAGGATAATGGAGAATTTGAGCTGGGCCATTGTGATTTGAGGCTTGAGAAGAACTATCTACTTCCTAGGATTGTTGGGAGGAAATAATATTTCAGTCATAATGATTATAAATAGGTCAAAATGGAAGAGAAGTTTGAGTTCTCTGTATGCATGATGTAACAGCAACTTTTATTCACTGTTTCAAAGTGAGGAGGTGACTTAACAATGAAGAAATAGTTGAAATGAGCTGATGCACATGAGGTCACTATTATAGTAGTGGGAATAGCACGGTGCTCTATAATAGTCATTGGAAGAAAGGCTATTTAGTGTTTGTCATGATCAGATAATAGTTACTGAACATTATATATATTGGTTATACCTATCCTTTCTTCCACAAGTCTTGGTCAAGGATTTAGTTTAATAGTTATGAAAGACAAGATAAACTTTTATACTTGGTGTTTTTATCATGGTTCATCTAGCCAGTGTAAAAATGATTATTTGCCATTTATACCAAAAGTATTTGTATTTACAGTCTTGAATATTATCTCACTTTATATACCAGCATCCTTATAATATAAATTCACTGAGAATTAAAACCCCTGTTTCATATAGAGAGACATTGAGGCACATTTGTATTAGTCAGTTTGTAAATGAGAATTTAAGTGCTAACAATGTGCTAGGCACTTGTGGCTGGGAATACAAATACAAGTAAATAGAAAGGTAGTCCCTGCCTTCACACTCTAATAAGGAAAGATAACACATAAAAGGAAGCTAGACTAGGGAGTAGAATGATAGAGAAAGTCTCTAGTGTATCCAAGAGAGCAATGAAATATGACTTACCTAGGCATCTTCCTTAAATGGAATTTCTGGGAGTGGAGGAGACTTCCAGTGTGTGAATTCCAGGACTCAAGTGAGGCTCCAAGAGAAAAAACTGAGGCATGGGAGAGGAAATCCTGAGTACAGTCTGGAGAGAAATGAGAGAGAGAATGGAGAGAAACATTTGTATGTTGACATATATGTGCATATTTTATGTATTAGTTTGTTATTAAATAATTTACTTTACATCTCAAATTTTGATGTTTTCATCACAAGTATAGAGGTGTTTAGTGACTAGCTCATGATTGGCTCTCCTTTCAAAACCTGATATTACCCACTGTTTTTATGTTTTACTTCTGTTAAATTGATTCATTTTTAATATTACCATGTCATTCCTCAGTTCTTTTGCTCATGTTGTTTCCTACATCTTAAATAATTCAATTCTCGTTTTCTAGCTATGGAATTTCTATAGTTTTTGACTGTAAGCCAAAATGCCACTTTATCCATGATCCCTTTCATGAAAAACTAGTTAGTGATGGTTCTTTTCATGTTAGATATCAAATAACATTTGAATCACACATAGTAGACACAATATAGATGCCCTTTTGCACATCCTTTGTAGTTTTGTAGTATTTGTATTTGTGTATGTTTTTCTAGGTGGTAATGTGTACAGTTTTGGACTTAGAGTTTGTAATAACTGAATTTGAATACTGCCTCAGACTACTAGCTGTGTGACCCAGAGCAAGTCACTTAACCTCAGTCAATCTCAGTTTCCTCATCTATCAAATAAGGCTAATGGTACCTACATTATAGGGTAATTTTGAGAATAAAAGGAAATATGTAGAGTGCTTAAGATATATATATATATATATATATATATATATACACACACATATATATACACACACACACACACACACACACACACATATATATATATATATAAATGTTGTGATGATGATGATGCTGGTGATATATCCCTTTACTAAATTATGAGCGTCATGAAGGTAGGGAACATGTCATTTAATCTTTGTATCTCCTTAGTGCCTGGCACCATAGTGCTCTGCAGTCTGTGGGAGTTTAATCATTACTGAAGTTGATAAATGACAAGATGCAGGGAAATTTCGGTGAATCTTTGTTGAATAGAGTAGGGACAGTAGTAGAACCATTATTGGAAAGAAAAGAAAAAATCTGGAGGCTGTCCAAAAGGATTTAAGTTGGCTCCTATCCTAAAATATAACATCATGAATCAGTAAAAGGGGTCTAAATCTAAAAGGAGGTCATTAAACATAATAAGAGCTCATTTGGCCATCAACCAGAAACTAAACATACAGTTAAAAAAGAAGAGGAAAAAAGGACAGTGCAGGAATTTTATTAAATTATTCCTTCCATAAGTCTTATTAATTGAAGTTCCTATGTTGTAAACCCAAAGCGGGGGGACAATAACAGAATATAAGAGGAGGGAGAGAAACAAAGAAAGAAACAGAGAAAAAGGAGAAGGGAGAAGCAGAGAGACAGAGCTCAGATATCGAGACTGCCTATATGATATAGAATTTTTCTTGAATTTTGGTTTATGCTTTTGCTAACATCTGCTTTTCCTAGATAAAGTTATATTGGGTTTCCACACCCTCTTCAGATGGAAGTTGACAGGTATTTATTTTACCCAACATTAAAGTCACTCCCAAATCTCTTGCCTGTTCTGAAGCCTCTGGAAATCTCTGTGACTCATATATTGTAAAAACTGCTACTGAGATTCACAGCATGGGCATGGTAATATATCTGAGCCTGGAGACTTGAGGTGCTTACATGGGCAAGACTGAAGGATGTTTTGGAACAGGCTGTTTTACCACATTTCACCATTCTAAGGTGCTACTTATGCTGTATAATCACTGTTATAGGTGCAGGTCTAAAGTCAGCACCCTCTTAGTTCTAATTTCATGTTGAGATGAAATGAGGCAAAAGTGAGTCAGAGAACATTTAACAAAGGAGGAGGTTTGCTTTGTCCAAACCCAGAAAGAATATGCAATAAGGATACTATGTCCCCCTAGTCTCCCATCTGGAAACACATCTGGTCATCCATCAGTGTTCAGGGGATAGGTCTCTCAAATCTTGGGCAAGTACCAAATTTAAGAGGCCCAGAGCCTTCATGGCTTGGGCGTTTTATTGGCCCTAGGCCAAAAATCTGTGTCACTGAAGCTGGGGCCATTCAGGTTTTATGGAAGAAGAAGCTTTACTAGGGAAACCCCTAGGGCAGCTGGGGCAGAAAGAAGTTCTGTGGGAGTTGCGTGTGGGGAGGGAGCTGGGTTTGACTAAGGGAACCTGCTGCCCTAACACAAGCACAATGGCATTAAGGACTTTGGGGGCAAAACTTGATATAGTATGACTAGAAAAAACATTTGACCCAACTACATAGACATGAGGGCTGCAAGGCAACATCAGTGAAACAGCCAGGGCCTGCAGCCAATGGTACAAGAAGCCAGAGACAGTGCCTCTTCCACCCTGGGTGCAGAACTCGAATTTAAAAGAAAGGAAAAAGGCCCCCCTGACCCCACACCCACTGCCCTCCCCCCAAAAAAGATGAGCAGAAAACAACAAAAGAAGAATCTGACCATAAAAAGTTATTATAGTGACAAGGAAAACCAAGACACAAACTCAGAAGAGGATAATAATGTCAAAACACCTATGGGCAAAATCCCAAAGGAAAATGGTAATTGGTCTCAAGCCAAGAAAGAACTCATGGAAGAGCTCGAAAAGGAGCTTAAAAATGATGAGTGGTAGGAGGAAAAATGGGAAAAGAAATGTGTGATACAAGAGAATTATAAAAAAAAATCAAGGGGCGGAGCCAAGATGGCCTCTGGTAAGCACGGACTAGAGTGAGCTCCGTACCCGAGTCCCTCCAAAAACCTATAAAAAATGGCTCTGAACCAATTCTAGAATGGCAGAACCCACAGAACAGCAGAGGGAAGCAGGGCTCCAGCCCAGGACAGCCTGGATGGTCTCTGGGTGAGGTCTGTTCCACACGGAGCTGGGAGCTGGGAACGGAGTGGAGCAGAGCCCAGCCTGAGCGGCGTGAACCATCCAGAACAGAAGCTGGGCGGAGGGGGCCCTAGCGCCCTGAATATGTGAGCTGCAGCAGTTACCAGACCCCTGGAACCAAAAACACCAAAGACTGAGGAGAAGGTTAGTGGGAAAAGCTGCAGGAGTGGAAGGAGTTCGCGGTTCAGCTTCCAGCCCCGGGGGCAGCGGAGGTGGGGCAGCTACAGCTGTTGCTACTTCCCAGCTCCAGGCCCACCTGGTGGGAGGAATTAAGTGGCGGATCAGAGCAGGAGTGCAACAGCCTGCTGAAGATCTAAGCCCAGTCTGGACTGGGGGTCCTTGGGGAAGGAGGAGTGTGGCTCTGACAGAGCTGGCACCTCCCCCCCAAACATAGAACATAGAACTCGTTAGTCTACAAGCAGTCATACCCCACTGAAAAACTCAAGGGTCAAGTTAGTTGGTTGGGAATATGGCCAGGCAGCGAAAACGTGCCCAGATTCAGTCTCAGACTTTGGATTCTTTCTTTGGTGACAAAGAAGACCAAAACATACAGCCTAAAGAAGACAACAAAGTCATAGAGCCTACAACCAAAGCCTCCAAGAAAAACATGAACTGGCCCCAGGCCATAGAAGAACTCAAAAAGGATTTGGAAAAGCAAGTTAGAGAAGTAGAGGAAAAATTGGGAAGAGAAATGAGAAGGATGCAAGAAAACCATGAAAAACAAGTCAATGACTTGCTAAAGGAGACCCCCAAAAATACTGAAAAATACACTGAAGAAAACAACACCTTAAAAAACAGACTAACTCAAATGTCAAAAGAGCTCCAAAAAGCCAATGAGGAGAAGAATGCCTTGAAAGGCAGAATTAGCCAAATGGAAAAGGAGGTCCAAAAGACCACTGAAGAAAATACTACTTTAAAAATTAGATTGGAGCAAGTGGAAGCTAGTGACTTTATGAGAAATCAGGATATTCTAAAACAGAACCAAAGGAATGAAAAAATGGAAGACAATGTGAAATATCTCCTTGGAAAAACCACTGACCTGGAAAATAGATCCAGGAGAGATCATTTAAAAATTATTGGACTACCTGAAAGCCATGATCAAAAAAAGAGCCTAGATATCATCTTTCAAGAAATTATCAAGGAGAACTGCCCTGATATTCTAGAGCCACAGGGCAAAATAGAAATTGAAAGAATCCATCGATCACCTCCTCAAATAGATCCCAAAAAGAAATCTCCTAGGAATATTGTTGCCAAATTCCAGAGCTCCCAGATCAAGGAGAAAATACTGCAAGCAGCCAGAAAGAAACAATTTGAGTATTGTAGAAACCCAATCAGAATAACCGAAGATCTGGCAGCTTCTACATTAAGAGATCGAAGGGCTTGGAATGCGATATTCCGGAGGTCAATGGAGCTAGGATTAAAACCTAGAATCACCTACCCAGCAAAACTGAGTATCATGTTCCAAGGCAAAATATGGATTTTCAATAAAATAGAGGATTTTCAAGCTTTCTCAGTGAAAAGACCAGAACTGAATAGAAAATTTGACTTTCAAACACAAGAATCAAAAGAAGCATGAAAAGGTAATCAAGAAACGGAAATTGCAAGGGACTTACTAAAGTTGAACTGTTTTGTTTACATTCCTACATGGAAAGATGATGTGTATGATTCATGAGACCTCAGTATTAGGGTAGTTGAAGGGAATATGCATATATATATATATATGTTTATGTATATATATATAAGTGAATGTGTATGTATGTATATATCTATGTGTATATGTATGTATGTGTATATATATGTGTGTTTATATATATATATATATATATATATATGTAAAAGAGAGAGAGCAGACACAGGGTGAGTTGAAGATGAAGGGAAGATATCTAAAAAAAAATGAAATGAAATTAAGGGATGAGAGAGCAACATACTGAGAGAGGGAGATAGGGAGAGATAGAATGAGGTGGATTATCTCGCATAAAGGTGGCAAGAGGAAGCAGTTCTATGGGAGGAGGGGAGAGGGCAGGTGAGGGGGGAATGAGTGAACCTTGCTCTCATGAGATTTGGCCTGAGGGGGAATACCATACATACTCAGTTGGGTATCTTACCCCACAGGAAAGAAGAGGGAGGAAGATAAATAAAAAAAAATAAAAGGCGGGGGGATGATGGAGGGGAGGGCAGATGGGGGTGGAGGTAATCAAAACAAACACTTTGGAAAGGGGACAGGGTCAAGGGAGAAAATCCAATAAAGCAGGATGGGTTGGGAAGGAGCAAAATGTAGTTAGCCTTTCACAACATGAGTATTGTGGAAGGGTTATACATAATAATACATGTGTGGCCTAGGTTGAATTGCTCGGCTTCTTAGGGAGGGTGGGTGGGAAGGGAAGAGGGGAGAGAATTTGGAACTCAAAGTTTTAAAATCAGATGTTCAAAAACAAAAAAACTTTTTGTATGCAACTAAAAAATAAGATACACAGGCAATGGGGCGTAGAAATTTATCTTGCCCTACAAAAAAGGAAGGGAAAAGGGGATGAGAGGGGAGGGGGGTGATAGAGGGGAGGGCTGACTGGGGAACAGGGCAACCAGAATATAAGCCATCTTGGAGTCGGGGGGAGGGTAGAAATGGGGAGAAAATTTATAATTCAAAGTGTTGTGAAAATCAATGCTGAAAACCAAATATGTTAAATAAATAAATTTAAATTAAAAAAGAAAATAAATAAATAAATAAAGTATAATTTTTAAAAAGAAAAAAAAAAAGAAACACAGAAATGGGCCATGTTGTTAGGAGCTTTAAAGGCCCATAAGGAGAATTTAAATCTCATCCTAGAGGTAATAGAGAGCTACTGGAATTTAAACGTGTGAGGAGAGGGGGATAACATGATCAGACCTTTTACTGAAAAGACTCTGAGAGCTGTATGGAGGTGGTTAGAGTGGAGAGAGGTGAGGCATGGAGGCCAATTGGATACTGAAATAGTCCAAGATAGAGGAACTGAACTAGGCGGGTAGCTGTGTGAATAGAGAAAAGAAGACAAATGAGAGACATATTATGCGGAAAGAAATTAGGAGATTTGGCAAATGACTGGGTATGTGGGGTGGGGATGATGCCAAGGTTGTGAACCTGAGTGACTGGAAGGATTGGGAATTAATAGTAATTGGGAAGTACAGAAGAGGTATAAACTTGGGGGAAAAGATAATGAGTTCTGTTTTGGACATGCATCTAACATGTATATCTATGGGCCATTTAGTTTGAAATGTCTAATAAACAATTGGTGATACAGGACTATAGCTTAGGAGACAGACAAAAAAAAACAAACAAAAATAAACAAATAAACAAATAAATAAATAAATAAAAATCAACAGCTTGGAAAACTGCTTAAAAGGTAGAATTGGCCAAATGGAAAAGGAAATACAAAAATCCACCGAAGAAAAGAACTTCTTAAAGAGTTACAATTGGCAAATGGAAAAGAAAGTACAAAAGCTAATTAAGGAAAACAACACCTTAAAAGTTAGAATTGGGCAAGTGGAAGCTAATGACTCTATGAGACATTCTTGATGAAGAATCAAACAAATTCAAAAGAATTAAAAAGTGGAAGAAAATATAAAATACCTCATTGGAAAAACAACTGACCTGGAAAATAGATCCAAGAGAGACAGTGTCAGAATCATTGGGCTACCTGAAAACCATTCAAAAGGAGGACCTGGTCAGCATCTTTCAAGAAATTACCAAAGAAAATTGCCCTGATGTCCTGGAACTAGAGAACAAAATAAGCATTGAAAGAATCCACTGATCACCTCAGGAAGGAAATCTTGAGATAAAAACTGCAAGGTACATTATAGCCAAATTTCAGAACTATCAGGTCAAAGAAAAAAATACTACAAGTGGCCAGAAGGAAACAATTCAAATATCAGGGAGTTACAATCAGGATTACACAGGTCTTGGCAACTGCAAAATTAAAGGATCAGAGGTCAAGGAACATGATAATACAGAAGGCAAAGGACCTAGGACTACAAACAAGAATCACTTACCTGGCAAAAATTAAGCATAATACTTCAAGGGAAAAAATGATCATCCAATGAAATAGAAGGATTCCAAGCTTTCATAAGGAGAAGACCAGAACTAAACCAAAAATTTAACCTCTAATATCAAGACCCAACAGAAGCATAAATAGGTAAAAAGGGGAAAGAAAACATAAGGAATGCAATAGAGCTAAACTATTTACATCCCCACACAAGAAGATGATATTTGTAATTCTTAAAAATTGTGTCAGTAATGGTACAGCTAGAAGGAATATGCATAGAGAGAGAGTGTATGGGCATATGGTGAATATGATGGAATGACATAAAAAAAATAAGGGATGAGAAAAAGGAGTACAATGGGTGCAGAAGGAAGGGAGAGGTAAGATGGAGTAAATTATTTCACATGAAGAGACACGAAAGATTTATTATAGTGGAGGGGAGGATGGGAGGGTGGGCAGTGAGCATTGCTTGAACCTCACTGTCATCATATTGGCTCAGAGAGGGAATCATATACACAATTAGTTGAACATAGAAATTTATCTTACCCCACAGGGAAGTAGCAGAGGAAGAGATCAAGTAAGGGGGTGAGGGCAGGAGAATGATAAAAGGGAGGGCAGATCAGAGGAGGTAATAGACAGTAGGCAAAACATTGGGGAGGAAGGAAAGGGTGAAGGTGAGAGAGTAGAAACAGGAGGAAAAATAGGTTGGAGGGAAATAAACAGTAATTATAACTGTGAATGTGAATGGGACAAACTGTCCCATAAAATGGAAGCAGATAGAGTGGATAAAAACCCAGAATCCTACAATATGGTGTTTACAAGAAACACACTTGAAGCAGAGAGGCACACACAGAGTTAAGGTAAGTGGCTAGAGCAGAATCTATTATGCTTCAGCTAAAGTGAAAAAAAAAAACAAGGTAGCAATCCTGATCTCAGATAAAGTAAAAGCAAAACCAGAGCTAATTAAAAGAGATAAGGAAGAAAACCAAGCAAGGAAATCTTGTTTAAAAGTACCATAGACAAAGAAGCAACATCAATACTTAACATATGTGTACCGAGTGGTATAGCATCCAAATTATTTCTTTAATTAATTAATTTTTAGTTTTCAACATTCACTTTTATAAGATCTTGAATTCTAATTTTTTTCCCTCTCCCTTCACTCCCCCCTCTCTCTCCACTTCCCCCTCCCCAAGACAGCATGCAATCTGATATAGGCTATACATGTACAATCTTATTAAACATTTCAACATTAGTAAAGTTGCAACAGAAGAAATAGAACAAAAGGGAAAAACCAAAAAAGAGAATAGTATGTTTCATTCTGCATTCATACTCCATATTTCTTTCACTGAACGTGGATAATATTTTCCATCATGAGTCTTTTGGAATTGTCTTAAATCATTCCATTGCTGAGAAGAGCTAAGTCTATCAAAGTTGGTCATCCCACAATGTTATAGCATCTAAATTCTTAAAGGAAATGTTAAGTGAATTACAAGAAGAAAGAGCTAGCAAAAAATAGATAGCAAAGATAGTTAGGACCCTCAACTCTCCCCTCTCAGACCTAGACAAACCCAAACAAAAATAAACATGAAAGAAACTAAGGAGGTAAATAGAATATCAAAAGAGTTAGATATGACAGACCTTTGGTTCAATTTAAACATAGAGTGCGACACCATAAGCAAATTAGAAGACCAAGGAATAGTTTACCTGTCAGATCTATGGGGAGGGGAAGAATTCATGAGCAAATGAGATAGAGCATTACAAAAGATGAAATAAATAATTTTGATTATATTAAATTAAAAAGCTTTTGTACAAACAAAACCAATGCAACCAAGATTAGAAGGAAAGCAGAAAGAAGGGAAACAATCTTTACAGCAAGCATCTCTGATAAAGGCCTCCTTTCTCAAATATATAGACAACTTAGTCAAATTTACAAAAATATAAGCCATTCCTCAGTTGATATGTGGTCAAAGGATATGAACAGGCAGTTTTCAGATGAAGAAGTCAAAACCATCTATAGGTTTATGAAGAAGTGCTCTAAATCACTTTTCATTAGAGAAATGCAAATCAAAACAACTCTGAGGTATCACCTCAAACCTATCACATTTGCTTATATGACAGAAAAAGAAAATGATAAATGCTGGAGCAGATGTGGGAAAATTGGGACATTGCTAGACTGTTGGTGGAGTTGTGAACAGATTTAACCATTTTGGAGAGCAATTTGGGACTATGCCCAAAGGGCAATTAAACTGCATACCCTTTGATCCAGCAATACCTCTAGTAGGATGAATGTCTGAACAAGCTGTGGTATATGAATATAATGGAATACTGTTGTGCAGTAAGAAATGATGAACAGGTAGATTTCAGAAAAACCTGGAAAGACTTGTACAAACTGATACAAAGTGAAACGAGCAGAACCAGGAAAGCATTGTATACAATATCAGCAACATTGTGCAATGATCAACTATGAATGACTCATCTCTTCTCAGCAACACAATAATCCAAGACAGGTGCAAAGGACTCATGCAGGAAAATGCTATACATATCCAGATAAAGAACTGATGGACTGAATATAGACTAAAGTATGCTTTTTTTCATTTACTTTATTTCTTCTCATTTTTTTTTTCCTTTTGATTTATTTCTTCTTTCACAATGGTCAGTAATTTGAAAATAATTTTACATGATAGAATATGTGTAAACTACATCAAACCTACCCACCATTTTCAGAAGAGGGAGGAGAGGGAGGGAGGGAGAAAAATTTGGAACTCAAAATATTGTAAAAATGAATGCTAAAAATTTTCTTGACCTGTAACTGGGGAAAAAATAAAATACTATTTTAAAAAAAAGTTGACTTCTAATACCACATCCAACTTTAAATCTATGATCTCTTCCCTCAAAAGGAACTAAATATATACATAACAGACACCACTTAAAATGACAGGGAAAATGCATGCATAAATGTTAATACACATTTTTTGTTTTGTTTTTCATTATGAAGCCCCTTTTAAAAAATTATAAATTGCTTCTGCATTTCCAACACTACTCTTTCATATTCAAAGCACTTTTATTTTTTTTTCTGTACTTATTCCTAAGATAATGAGAAAGGTCCATGATATGTAGCAGTAGCAATCTCATTCTGCTTAAAATCCTGACACATAATATATTACATAAATTCCTTTATTGCTGATTCCATAATAGCTTTTAGGCATCCCATCAGCATGTATGCTATTGTATTTCTTCATTACTTAATGGCATCCAGATGCATGTGCCTCATGTCATTGCCTTTCAGGTATTTTTTTTTAAAGTATGTTGATACAAAATAGCTGCACTCATTTCTGCAATAAAAATTTTAAATGGCCCTCTCATACATCATAATTTAAGTTATAAAAAGAGGGTTTGATGCCTCTGTTGATAACATTTAAAATCTGAATGGATGTCTAAAAGACTGTTGTTATTGTTTTCTATTGATTTGAAAGCATAAGTTAAAATGACATTCTTCGAAGTTTGTTCAATATGAAGCCAATCTGTTTGGAGGTCAGAGAAGTAATTTTGCCTCCATGAATGACCAGTTTAATGTGAAATGTCAGAGCACACAGAACAGATTAACTACTCATAACGTCCATTAAGATACTTGGGGGCTCCATGAAAGCATTCGAATGGGTGGGACTTTTTAATGTTATGTTTTAGCCACTGCCAAATTAAAATAATGACTTGGTTCAGAGCTAGGAAAGAATTAAGGGAGGGTACTACCTGTCATATACCCCAAAGAGGTCACAGACAGGTCCATTATATGACAAAAACTTACAGCCATGCTTTTTGTGGTATTAAAAAAAGGATGCCCAATAATTGGGTTATAGTTGACTTTTTTTGGTGAATATAATGGATCATAAATGCAACATGAGTAAGCTAGGTGGCACAGTCATTAGGGTGTTGTACCTGGAGTGAGGAGAAACCTGAGTTCAAATCCAGTCTTAGAGACTTATTATCTGTGAGAATCCTGGGTAAGGCATTTGACCTTTGTCTCCCTCAGTTTCCTTAGCTACAAAATGAGGATAAAAATAGCAACTACCTCCCAGTGTAACATGGTACTTAATGAGTACAGTGACAGTAACATGAAATACTATTTATAAAATTTGTAAAATGCTTTACAAATCTTAAAGCTCTAGATAAGTACTAGTTATTATTATTACATAAGAAAAAGGTGACTGTAAGGGAAATTGGGGAAGCATGGAAAGAATTTGCATGAACTAAGAGACATGGAAATAAGTAGAATTAGGAGAATAATGTGCACAATAACCATAGTAATGGAAATGAAAACAACACTAGAAGGCAGGCGATGTCTCTTTACTTGTAATGGCCGATCTTGGTTCCCCAAAATACCTAGGGAAGCCTCCCTGCCTCCTCTCCATAGAGAAGTCGGAATCTACACTGTCTTACTGCTATTTGTTTTTGTTTAATTGTTTTTTCCTTTGTTATACTGGAAGGCTCAATTACTGGGGGAGTAGGGTGGCACTCAGGGCAGGCAAGGAGATTAATTCAAGAAAGTGACTGCAGGATATAAATGAAAGGCCTCAATAAAACTTAACACCTCTCCCCTATTTTCCTAGTAGAATGTAGGTTCCTTGAGGCAAAAGACAGTTTCATTTTTGGCTATATCCCTAGTATCCTAACATATTGCCTTCCACATAATAGATGTTGATAGATATTGTTCAGTCATATTGGATTGAATTAAAAAAAAACAGTGGCTAGATTCAATTTAAAGTTCTCAGTGTTATAATTTAATTCATCTTTAATTTAATACTTTATCCATCTTTATGGAAAATTAAGGTAAAATGACCTTATTTTCACCAAAGTTTTAGAGTATACATTACTAGTTTTAGTTCTTTGGTATCACAGGAGATAAATGACAATATTATAGCGTCTATCAGGGAGCAACCTTGAAAATATGAGTAACAAAAGCTGTCATCATTACTTGTTCTACAGAACACATTAGAAAGGGAAGAATTGTTGTCCCTATTAAGGGTATATTCACTCATAATTCCTTGATTCCTGAAGTGAGATCTGTGATTATAAGTTAAGATTTCAGTGACTACATGTTTGCTGTTCTCTTAAAACCTCTTCAATCTACAATATGGTTTGGCTAGGGATCAATGTTTCACAAACAACATTTCATTTCCTACTGGTTGTCTGCCATGCCTAGAATCTTCTCCGTCCTCACCTCTTCCTCCAGGTTTTCCTGGCTTCTTTCAAGTCTCAGCTCAAATGCAACCTTTTACAGTCCACCTTCCCTAAAGTGCATTTCCATTTAAAAATGTTTATGTGAGTGTGTATGTGTAGTGTCTGTAAGTACATAGTGGTTTTGCATGTTCTTTCCCACAGTTAGAATGTGAGCATCTTATGGGCATAATCCAGGCTTTTGCCTTTCTTGTTTCTCTGGTGCTTAATATAATGCCTGACATATAATAAACACTTTATAATGCTTATTGGTGACGATTAGAAGAGCTACGAAAATTTAGATACTATGACCACCTCATACATAAAGCTCTTAATAAACTAATGGCAGGTATGGATGTGACTTTGAACATAGTCTTCAACTTGAGTCATTTAATTCCTAAATGTCCAAAGAGAATTCCTAAGACTTTCTAATTAAGGAATGTAGCTAGTGCTTGCATCTGTTGCCTGGGAAATAACCAGCCATCAAAAACCTGGGTAGTTTATTCAGGTATAATAGGCTGTGTTTCCAGACCACATAATGCAGTGTTCATTTGCAGCTGCTGGCTGCTGTCCCCTGTTGCTGCAGCATTTTGAGCACCCTAGTGATCAGTTTCCTAATGTAGCCTCCCGAATCAATGGAACAGGCCTTTCAAATTAGAATTTGGAGGGTAGTCATATTTTCTTCTCATTTTTAATGCACACCTCTGGGTAGTGCAGTTAAATTATATAGTAGGTGAATATTACATTGATGCCCCTGTGGGAAAAGATTTCTACAGCTTATCAGTGGCCTTTCAAATAATCTTCAAAAGACCTGGATTAGCCTAAGCAATATACAGCAGTCAAGCAGATTGAGTTAACTAGAAAAACATTTACCATTATCTAGTAGGCAGGAAAGCTGCATGGATGCTGTTGTCCTTACTATTATTTATTATTGTTGAATGCTGACAGTGTACCTTGATGGCAAAGTTCATTATATCCTCATTGACATTCATAAATGAAAGCACCCTTCTTTGCCATCTATTTAATTGGTAATTAAATTTTCCAAATAACTTTCTCTACAGGAGCTGGATTTTGAAGCCAAGACAAGCTATACACTGCGCATAGAAGCCGCCAATAAGCATGTTGATCCTCGCTTCCTCAGCCTAGGACCCTTCAGTGATATGACAACAGTGAAGATAATTGTGGAAGACGTGGATGAGCCCCCTGTGTTTAGCTCCCGTTTATATTCTATGGAGGTGTCTGAAGCCACCCAAGTTGGCAATATCATTGGAACTGTAACAGCACACGACCCAGATTCTTCAAACAGTCCTGTTAGGTAATTTTCAGGCTCATTTGTTCCTGTTTCTTTTTGCTTTCATGAGTTTTGCCAGGTTATGTGTTTTCACCAGCTTAGTATGCTATCAAGGTGCTGCACATACAAACTGGTTGTCATAAACATTGTCAGATTTTTTCGATTTTCAGTCTACTGACTTAAACCTGGGCAAGTGAAGCAATTTCAGTGAAACACAATATTTTCATGATGTAAAATAATAGCAATAATAATGTTACCTTATTATCCAAGGTCATTTATTTTGTAATAGTTTGGGAGGAATCTATTATTATACACAAACATAGCTTATGCTCCTATTAAATCAATTATGCGGAACCTTTTTCAGGACAAACTCTGTTCAGAAGAGAAGTGGGGTGTATCCTAGTGGCAGAATAAATGTGAATGTTAGAGAAAGATATTCATAAACAGTTTAAATTAGGGATTGCTTTATCAGACAAATTATGTTTTTATAGTTGTTTATTTTGAAAGTACATGTTGGCTTAGTTGACTATGTCAGCTTTGTTTTTGAAAAAATGAAGTATGCACATGACCTATAGTTTAAGGATCCTTTGATTAGGTTAAATCTAATCCAACAAGCATTTAATAAGTGCGTGCTGTATACCAGGCATTGTGTAGACACTGAGGATACAAAGACAAGAATGAATAGCTGCTGCCTACAAGCCTCTTATGTTCTTTCATATTTAAACACATCATGTTCCTTTGGAGAGGTAGGCTTATCATAGGATATATAGAGCTAGCCTTGGAGTCCAGAAGATAAAGTCCCACCTCTGATCTGGCCAAGTCACCCAAATAACCTTTCGGTGCTCCAGGGCAGAAAACTCTATCAAACTGTAAGTTTCAGAACAATCACAAATATAAATTGGGAGGGGAATGTCCTTTCTGGTATGTCCCTACACTTGCAAGAGAGACGGAGGATTAATTTTTCCTTCCTGGAATACATAACTAAAGCTAAGTTGTCTACTTTTTTCATGAATTAACTAGTTAATGATCTTTATTTCACCTTTTCAAATTGAGTGCCCAGCCTATAGTTGGTATTCAATAAATATCTGTGAATGAATCAATAAGTTAGTGCATGTCAACTAAGTTATACTGCTACAGTCAGAATGGTACTTCCAAGAGAAAAAAAGCTTGTTTGTTCTACATGTGCTTTGCAGGTAATTCTGAGAGTATTGTACTTAGGGAAGTATAATTTTTTTCTTTGTTTTTGAGTACAAAGCTAGCTATGTGGCTCACAGCAAATAAAGGGAGTATACAAAGATTGCAATTTGGTAGCCTCACTTTTGCAGGCAAAGAAACTCATGCAAAATGTACTCAGTTACATCCCAGGGAATATGACCTAAACACATCAGTCAGGTTTGTAGTATATAATGACTTTTCCTTAGCATTTCTTCTCCTTACCATAGTGCAATACACTTTGCCAACTTCATCTAATACCACTGCTATTACAGTAGTAATAGGTCTAGGTTTTCTGTTTGCTTGATTTTTTTGTTTTGTTTCTGTTTTTGTTTTTAGGGAAGTTGAGTGTCGTTTATTGAAGGCAGGTTATGCAATTTATTCTATCCCCCATGGCTGTTCCCATTCCCTCCACAACACAAGCCACAAAGCTGTCCAGAAGAGCAGTATCTCTGAATAGAAGAGCCGGGAACTCAGGACTCATATCACTGGAGGGCATAATCAGTCAGTCAGTGCTAAATGCAATCCCTGAGACTGAGAGTTCCCTCCTAGTTTTGCTATTTAGATGTGATATATTTGTAAAGCATTTAGCATGGTGTCTGGCACAATTATTTTTAATAATATTTTATTTTTTGCAATTATATGTAAAAACAATTTTTAACATTTGTTCTTTTTTTTTAAGTTTCAAGTTCCAAATTCTATCCTTCCTTCCCTCCCCTCCCCCTTCCCTGAGACAGTAAGCAATCTGATATGGATTATACATATACAATTATATAAAACATACTTCCACATTATTCTTTTTTTTTGAAAAAACTCAAGAAGAAAGGAAGAAAGAAAGGAAGGAAAGAAAGGAACAAAAAAGAAAGAAAGAAAGAAAGAAAGAAAAGTGGATAGCATTTTTCATCCTGGGCCCTTTGCGATTATCTTGGATCATTGTATTGCTGAGAATAGCTAAGTCATTCACAGTTGTTCACTGTAGAGTATTGATTAGCTATTATTATTATTATACTTCAAGAAAACTGTAATTACTTAGAATAGGCATTTAGAAGGTGCAGAAAATGGAGGGGAGAACAAATTATTCTTTCTTTTAAATCATGGATCAGAAGCAAAATATAAAATCCAAAAACATATTAGATTCATATTGGTATATTCTGTATTTATAGAACACTAAAATTTAGGAAGTAGAAGTTAATTTGTAAGTTATCTAGTTCCACACATACTTGAACAGTTATTCCCTCCACAACAAGTGTCCAGCTGTCATCTGCTTGAAGACCACCAGTGATAGGGAACTCATAATTTTTCTAAACAATACTTCCTAATTTTGGGTACTGTACTTATTATGAAAATATTTTTTCCTTCTCCTAAGCTAAAATTTGCCTCAGAGCAGCTGGCTACCATTTGCCTCTAGCTCTACACTATGGGGCTAAGAAGAGCAATATAATGCCTCTTCCATGTGGCACAGTGCCTGGACAATAGTGGATGCTTAATAAATGTTGAATGATTGATTGATGTGGCAGCTTTCCAAGTATTTTGAGACAATTACTATCTTCCCTACCTCCTTATAACTCCCCTCCCACCAGACCAAGTCTTCCTTTCTCCATCCTAATGAACCACAATTCCTTCAAGCCATCTTCTTATGACACAGTCTCAAATTCCCTCTCCATGTTCTCTTAAAGAAAGAATTCTTTCAAAAATGCAGCACCTAAAACAAAACACATGATCGCAGATGTCATCTGGTCAGGGCAGAAATATAGCCCTCTCCCCTCTCTGACAATTTTTCAGATTAAAGATTTTTGCTGCTTATTTTGAACATAAAATATAGTGGGGATAGATAGATTTTATCTAATAAATAGGAAGTTTCTCCACTTGTATTCTCTTGTTTCAAATCTGACCTTGTTCAAACTCATGACTCTTTTTCTGTTTACTAAATCTTGACCTTTCTTTTCCCTCTGTCTTATTGGTTTTCTACCCTGTTACTCTTTCACTTATTTTCCTCAGGGGGCAAAAACTTTATATTGACTAAGAATACTGACACAGCCTCTACATGCAGCATGTATCAAAAAGCAAAAAGGAAGTCAGAATAAATTAAGTACTAATAATAACAAGGTATTTATAGTACATTTTAAGGTTTTGGAAGTGGTTTGCTTATAAGTCTGTGATACAGGTAGTGTAGGTATGTTAATCCCATTTTATAAGTGAAAAAAGAATGAGAAAGAGAGGTTAAAGGATTTGTCTAGGTTTGTATAGCTAGTAAATGTCAGAACCAGGACTAGAATCCACATCTTCTGAACCCAAGACACAAGTACTCTTCCAACTATACACATAGTCTCAGGACTAATCAGCTAGTTTAATTGAAAATTTTTATTGGTTAGGACTTCTCAAGTCTATGCTGGTGAATCTGCTGTAGGCCAAGTGCTTTTGTACACTGTAAAAGGCCATATAGGAGTAAGCCATAACTATTACAGCATCATCATAGCGGGATTCAGTATTGCTTTAGGAAATTGCAAAGCTCCTTTAATACCCCAAACTTCCCATGGAAACAAAACACCATTTTTAAAAATAACATCATTCTACTGATGGAATGAAAGAATTAAAAATGAGTCTCTCACAAAGGGCAATGAAGAAAGATATATTTGAGAACACTACAACGTATGACTGATGAGGAACTTCTTTATTTTTTATTTAATATTTTATTTTTTTCCAATACATGTAAAATAATTTTAATATTTTTTTCAAATTTTGAATTCCAAATTCTCTCCCTCTCTACCCCACGTTGAAGGCAAGCAATTTGACATAGGTTAATACATGTGAAGTCATACAAAACACATTTCCACAGTTCCATGTAACACATATACATGTAAGTCATGCTATGGGGGAAAAACCCTGAAAAAAATAAAGCATCTTTGATTTGTATTCAGACTCAACCAATTCCTTCTCTGGAGATGAATAGAAGCGTTCATCATAAGTCCTTCAGAATTGTCTTGGATATTTATAATACTGAGGAATAGCTGAGTCATTCACAATATATCACCATACTATATTGCTATTACTGTATACAGTGTTTTCCTAGTTCTGCTCATTTCACTTTGCATTCTTCTTGCCACTCCTTACAGCACAATAGTATTCTGATAAGGAACTTCTAAGGAGAGTAAGCCTAAAAAGATGCATCCGTGAAATGTGTGATTAGAAGAAAAAATGGGACAGCCATAAGGGGAAAGGTTAATAGGTAGACAGCCCATATGTTCTGCTGGTATTCTTGTGGTGTCAAAAGAAAGTAAGGAAAACCTCAACAATGATGGTTAGAATGCCTGTGGCCAACTTATGGTAGGAAATAGACAAAAGTTATATGAGATGGATCGCTGTCTGCATCTTTAGAGGGAGCATCCAGATCATTGAGGTAGTAGATCCAGTTGGGTATTTGGGTATGACAACATTCCCAAGAAAGATCATGCCTGTAAAGAAAAGTTAGTTCAAAACTAGAAAATGAATAAATCAGAGGGAAAATTATAAACCCTCTTTTTCACATTAGAAACCAGGACTTCCTATGATCAGTGCAAAAGGTTAGAGATAAAGGAATTAGAGATGTGATTAAGTGGGAGGATAAACCAAATAATCAAAAATGAGATCATAGGGCATAGAAGCCAAGCAGAGCCTGGACAAGGATGCTAGAGGGTTTCTAGGTTGTCCTCTGCAGTCAGTTAGGGTGAAATATAATGACAAAGCATTGAACAGCAGTAATTGGAAAAAAATATCTAAGAGAAGGTCTTGAATAGAATGCTGTTCAATTAAGATGTTAAAGAATTGAAGCAGAACCAATAGAAAAGTTCTTTATTGGCGTAAGAGCTTATGCTTATATTGTACATATTAAATAGTTGGTTGTGGCTTTTTCTTTATCTTTAAAAGTTTCATTTCTCTTGTGTTTTACACAAAGAAGGTGTCCTCAGAGTTCATGGTTTCCTTGGCTACTTTATCATCTGTTCACTGTTTTTCATGACACTTTCCAAAATGCCATGTGCTTGGTTGGATTCACTTTTCTTATCAACAATACTTTAGTACTTTGAAAGCTTAAAATTTTGTTGGTGCAGACATTTATGCCACTGAGCTAGATCACAAAACTTCTATACCTTCTTATTTTATGGGATTTTTGTCCTTAAATTCTCAGTGTTATATCTATCCAACAGTATGGAATCTTTTCTCTTGTTCTTTTAATATCTTATTATAAGAACAGTTATCTGTGATTCTTACTGTGTGAACCACCCACGTCTCTTTCTGGTCACACATTTTAATATTTATGTGACTGATGCTAATATACATGCTATTTCCCTTTATTGATTTCAAATTGAGCTTAATACTGATAATACACTAAACCATGGCACAGTGGATAGAACACTGAACTTCGAATCAGAAGACTGAGTTCAAATCTAGCCCCAGACGCTTACTAATTGTGTGAACCGAGGCAAGTCATTTAACCAATGTTTGCCAATTTCCTAATTTGCAAAATGGAAATAATAATAGTACCTACATCCCAGGGTCGTTGTGAGGATAAAATGAGCCAGTATTTTTAAAGCACTTTGTAAACCTTGAAGTGCTATATAAATGCTAATTAATAATAAATAGGATACATATATTGGTCAAACTAGGTGAGATAACTAAGCCCTTTGAGGATAGAATGATGAAACCAGAATGGAAAATCTATAACACAGATAAAGGATTCATAAACTGATTGTGTATGAACACAAATTAAGTAGGTGATTTCATGGACCTGGGAAATTCATTTAAACTACACTTTTAACAATCAGAGAATAAAATGCTTTTCTGAGAATGCCAGCATATGGATAGTTTTAGTATAACTCTCCGGGGTGCTGTAAGTTTCAGTTCCAAATTAATTTATTAGTTGGAAAAAAAAGTTTTAAAACTTTGGATACTGTTTCCTGACACTTTTAGAAATGCCTTTAGGTGAAGACCATATGTTTCAAGAAAAACAAAGCAGTATTATTTTCCAGGACCTGAAGGCATTGGCAGTGTGAACTTCTTGACATTAAGCCTAATCTGACTTGTAAAAGACAGTGTGACAAGGATTGAAGAATCAGGTATTTAAGGTTGAGTCATTTTACCGAGGGATTAGGTTTACTAAGGTTTTATGTAGCCTAACACATGCCTACCATATGCCATGTATAATTGGGATGTGTAATGAAGTTGGGGGCACAGAGTTCAGAATTCTAGAAACAAATATGTTAGTGCGTGCTCTCAATGGAGTGACGAACTTGGTGTCAAGGGGATTGGGCTCTTTGCCCATTTCTGTTAGTTTGGCTCTGTTGCTGGGATATTTTGACTCATCTTTGTATTTCAGCTTCTCTGAATTTTTCAAAATTCAGCTTCATTTCTGCTGTGCATCCAATCAATGAGGATTTTTATTGTGGTAACATTATTTATATTGTGGTTACATAGTAGGTACTTAACAAGTATTTGTTGAATAGAATTGAATGTGTAAGTAAGGAAACTGAGCGTCAGGAAAGTTGTAGCTTACATATAAAGTCACAAAGAGAAGTAGGATTCCAGACAAGGTTTCCTTACTCCAAACTGAGGATTTTTTCAACTATACCATACTCCTCCTGCATAATCATAAGGATAACATGTCCCCGAAGGAGCTCATACATTGTTATTCAAGGGATGTAAGGGCTCAGTTGCTAATTTGAGTGTACACAGTGAGACGGCTGGGTTTCTAGCCAAGGCACTTTCATATTTGTATTCCTAGCACCTAACAGAGTGCCTTGCACACATTGGGTAATTAATATATATTTATTGATTAATTTCTTGGTTAAGGTAAGGGAATTGATTAAAGTAGTGGAAATGACAAGGTTTCTTAACTTCATCGTTTTATGTCATATCACTCCTGATAATGAAGAATTACAGCAAATTAGAATTACAGCAAAAGTGGAATGAAGCAAGACACAATAAATACCAACATACTAGCCATGTACCATGGTAGTGAGGTCCTGTATTAGGAATATGGCAGTGGAAACAGAGAGGAGAGAAAAAAATGGAAGATCTTATGAATTCAGAATTGATATGGTTTACTTAGTTTTTAGATATTAGAAATAATGTTAAGGTTTCAAATCTGGAAATATTAAGTGAATGGTGATGTAGCTCACCTTCAGTCACTTACTCTTTATTGACTCCTTCCCTACTGGCTATAAGCATGCCCGTGTCTCCCCCATTCTCAGAAAAACCCTCACTTTATCCTTACATCCCTGCTAACCATTGTCCTATATCTTTTCTGCCCTTTGTGGCTAAACTCATTGATAAGGCTTTCTACAGTAGGTATCACCGCTTTCTTTACTCTCACTCTCTTCTTAAACCCTTGCAGTCTAACTTCTGACTTTATTCTACCAAAACTGCTCTCACCAAATTTACCAGTAATCTTTCAGTTGCCAAATCCAGTGGTCTTCTCTCAGTTCTCATTCTTGACCTATCTGTAGACTTTGACTGATTATCCTCTTCTCCTTGATACTCCCTTCTCTTTAGGTTTTAGGGACATCCCTCTCTCCTGGCTCTTTTTCTACCTATCAGATCACTTTTTCTCAGTGTCTTTTTCTGGCTATATCCTAATCACTCCTTCTAAGTGTAGGTGTCTCACAGGATTGTCTCAGACCCTCCTCTTTTCTCCCATTATAATATTTTAGCTCCCATGGATGTAAGTACAATTTCTAATCTGCTTATTGTCAAATCTACCTATCTTGCTGTCCTAAACTTTTTACTGACCTCTAAACTCACATCTCCAACTACTTTTCAGTTATCTCAAAGTGGATATCCAGTAGACCTCTTAAACTCAGCATATCCAAAACAGAACTCATTGTCTTTCCCCTGACCCTTCTCCCCAATTTCTATAGAGGGCAACATCACCCTTCCAGTCCTCCTTGCAGTCAGAGTGTCATTTTTAACTCCTCACAATCTCTTATTTCCCACATCTAGTCTGTTGACAAGATTTGTCAATTTTACCTTTGCAGCATCTCTCACATATGCCATCTTCTCTCCTCTGACAATGATACCATTGCAGCAGTAATCACCTAATGCCTAGACTACTGCAATATCTGGACACTAAGTCTCCCTGCCTCAATCCGTTCTGACACCAAAGTGATTTTCTTAAAACATGGGTGCAGCCACACACACACACACACACACACACACGCGCGCGCGCCCTCTCCTCCCTACCCCAACTCAGTAAACTCAAGTGGCTCCTATTGCTTCCAGGATCAAATACAAAATCCTCTATTTGGCATTCAAAACCCTTCAAACCCAGCAGTCCTCAATTCTCACTAAATATTCTTTGATCTAGAGACACTGGCTTCCTTGTTCTTCCACAAACAAGACACTATCCCTCTGCTCTAGGCATTTTCTCTGGCTGTCCTTCATGCCTGAAATGTTCTCCCTCCTCATCTCTGCCTATTGATTCTCTGGATTTCTTTAAGTTCTAAATTAAAATCCCATTTTCTACGGGAAGCCTTTGTCCACCGTTCTTAATTTTAGCTTCTTCCCTCTTTTAAATGTGTGTGTGTGTGCGTGTGTGTGTACATATGTACGTGTGTGTACGGGGGCAGGGGGGAGAGAGAGAGAGAGAGAGAGAGAGAGAGAGACAGAGACAGAGACAGAGACAGAGACAGAGAGCTTGTTTGTACATATCTGTTTCCTTGTTATCTCCACAATTAAATCGTGAGCTCCTTGAGGGCAAGTACTATCTTTGGCCTCTTTTAATATCCCCAGCATTTAACACACTGCCTGCCACATAGTAGGCACTTAATAAATCTTTATTGACTCAGTGACTGACAGAAATAATGAAGTGTGATGGAAAGGCAGTTTGGGAGAATGTTAAATATGGTTTACACATGTTGAATCTGAAGTGCTGGGGAAATATACAGGTGGAAATGTCCTGGAGGCTGTTGGAGATAAGGCTTTGGAATACAGGAAACATTTTCCATTTAAAACTGAAATATGAGAAAAGCATTTGTATTTGTACTCTGGGATTGTCTGGTAACAGTTATTATACACATGGGTGTTTGACTTATTTTTGCTTATAGGTCCTCAGATAGAGTATTCTAACATTACTAAATATTGCATTATTTAGACTCTATAGAATGAATACAGCTCTGCTAAATGCATTTTAGAGGGAAAACAACTTAGTTTGTGTTTGGCTCTTACTTATTTGTTCAATTAACATGTTATTATTTAATTTATATCTTTTGTATCATCTATATTTGCCATTATACTTACTTTTCTTCCTTTCGGAGAGAGAACCATGCCTTAAAACAAATTATAAAAAGTGAGAAAAAATTTCACAAAACTAACCAACATATTCACAAGTCTAACATTATTTGCAGTGTTTTACACTGAGTCCCCACTGCTGCAAAGAAAGGAAGGGGAGAAATTCTTATATCTCCTGCTTGACCTTCAGTTTTTATTTTTCATTATTATTTTTTCCATTTGCATTTTTGTAGTTGGTTCTATCAGTTTCCTAGATTTTCTTCCTTCAGATTACATCAGTTCATATGATTCTAATTTTTATCATTTTTCACTGTTTTTTACCATACAAGAATATTACATAAAGTTTACATACTACAGTTTATTTTACAGTAACATTTCAGTACAGACTTTTGAATGTCTCTCCACTTACCTTTTTAGTATGGCAACAGAAAGAAAACCACTCCTATGTTGGGTATTTTTAAGGGCCTTGTGTAATAACTAGAATGACTTCTGGGTTCAGAATATGAATCATAATGTAATTTGTGGAGAACAACTGCATTACTGTCAAGGGAAAAAAATTAACTAGCAAGGAAAGGAAATATTTATGGGCATATATACACATATGGGTGTGTGTTTATCTGTTAAAAAGTTCTTAAGTAGAAAAATACTTAGCTAATTGAATATGTTTTATCTTTCTTGATGACCCTAAATCGACCTGAACTTTCTATTTCAAGTAGAGACCTTGACGATTTTAGGTCCTGGTCAATTCTAAAGATGGTAGCATATAAAACTGACTTTTTGAAGACTCTTCTCCCCACACCCTACGCTGATGCACTCCTTGTTTTTTCTTCCAAATGTTATAAGATTTTTGAGAGATTTTTTATTAATAAAGAATGAATAACACTCAAATCCATATTCTCTCTGTCATCATTCATAAAAGACAGCATAGATGCTTTTTAAAAATAAGTGATTTTTCTCTGGATTATTTTCCTCCATTGAGAGGGATTTTGCTTGAACAATTGAAAGTAATGGTAATGTGTAGACTGGCCCATGATCTCATATCTGAATGTAAACTCCTCTTTTTGGCATTTAAAACTCTTAACCCACTGCTCTCTTCCATGCATTCTATGGTCCAACCACACTCTCCTTTCTGCTTGCCATTCCCCAGACATAATACTTCATTACATGGTAGAGAATACGTGCCTTTGCTTTTCCTGTCCCCTATCCCTGCAACGCTCTCTCTCCTGACTTCTGCTTCTGAACATCTCTCTCTTACTCTAAGACTGAGCACAAAAAGCATCCCCCATTCCTCCACACTACAGGCCTTCCATTCAAAGGCTACCTTCCGTCTACTCTATTTATATGTTTATGTATATGTGGTCTCTCCCAATAGAATGTAAGCCCCTTGAGGACAAGGACAATTTTTTCCTTTTTCTTTCTATCCCCAGTGCTTTCCACAGTACTTGCCACATAGAAAGTGATTAATAATTACTAATTGATTAATTGATCAGTTGCCTGAACTCATGGGTGTAGGCTTGTATCATCAGTGCAATATTCAGTCCATGGAGATGGCAAATCCTCCACAATTTGTAGATGGTCTTCTTTGGTAGTTGTGTCCAAAATAATTAATGGCCTGGTGGCCAGCCTTCTAATAATGGGCCTCTTTGAATTTAGCTAAACTACTCATTGATGACAGACACACAATCATGTCAGGCTCTTCTGTTTAGTAAGATATGCCAGACGCTGAACTCTACTGGCACAGCTGATGACAACTCAGAATTACCTCAGTGCCAAAGTGAGGCAGGAGAATCATGAAACGTTTGTAGTATTTCCAGTAGAAAGAAAGTGGAGGTTTTGTACCAGAAAAAATAGATGGTTATTGTTCAATTCTGTTCTAACATTACTATTGATGTATTACATTTGTAAACTAGATCATGCACACACTATAGGATTCAACTAATTTGAGTTTATGTTAAGTTTTAATGGTGTGTCACACAAGAAGTTCTTGAATCGGTAAATGATCATTATAGAAAGTCTGTTTCACTTTCTGATTTGTTTTTGAGGGGGGAAGGCAGGGCAATTGGGGTTCAGGGACTTGCCCAAGGTCACACAGCTAGTAAGTGTGTCAAGTGTCTGAGGTTGGATTTGAATTCAGGTCCTCCTGACTCCAGGGCCAGAGCACATTTTTCCTTTTTAATTTCATAGCTTTTAAAAGTTTTTTTTTAAACTTAGTGTATATGAAGTTATTAGTTCAATTAAATATATGTTTTAACAATTTCATATTTTGAATTAACAAAAATATTTTCTTTACCCACCCCAGTCTTGTGACAAATATGCATAGCCAAGGAAAACAGATTTCATGTCCATATAGGAATGTTGGCCATGGCTGTGTGTGTGTGTGTGTGTGTGTGTGTGTGTGTGTGTGTGTGTTTATCATTCTTCATTCTGAGTCCATCACCTCTCTGTGAGGAGGTAGGTAGCATGTTTCAATAATAGTCCACTAGAATCATGACTAATCATTAAATTGATTGATCGGTTAAAAGTTCTTAAATAAAGGATGATACTATAAGCAATTTGGGAGAGCAAGGAATAGTTTACCTATCAGATTTATGGAAAAAAAAAAGAATTCATGACCCAACAAGAGATAGAGAGGATTACAAAATGCAAAATGGATAATTTTGGTTATGTTAAATTGAAATGTTTTTGTAGAAAAAAAACCAATGCAACAAAAATTGGGAGGGAAGCAGAAAATTGGGAGAAAATCTTTACAACTAGTGTCACTGATAAAGGCCTCATTTCTAAAATATACAGGGAACTGAGCCAAATATATAGGAATACAAGTCGTTCCCCAATTGAGAAATAGTCAAAGGATATGAACAGGCAGTTTTCAGAGGAAGAAATTAAAGGTATCTATAGGCATATGAAAAAATGCTCAAAATCACTACTGATTAGAGAAATGCAAATCAAAACAACTCTTAGATACCACTTCTCTCCTGTCAGATTGGCTAAAATAACAAAACAGGAAAATGATAAATGCTGGAAAGGATGTGGGGAAATTGGAACATTGTTACATTGCTGGTGGAGTGTGAGCTGATCCAGCCATTTTGGAGAGCAATTTGGAACTGTGTCCAAAGGGCTATAAAAATGTTCATACCCTTTGACCCAGCAATACCACTTCTAGGGTTGTATCCCAAAGAGATCAAACAAGTGGGAAAAGGACCGATATGTACAAGGATATTTATAGCAGCTCTTTTTGTGGTAGCTAAAATTGGAAATCAAAGGGATGCCCATCAGTTGGGGAATGGCTGAACAAACTGTGGTATATGAAAGTAATGGAACACTATTGTGCTATAAGAAATGGGGATGATACGGACTTCATAACAACCTGGAAAAACCTACAGGACACAATGCTGAGTGAGTGGAGCAGAGCCAGGAGAACATTATACACAACCACAGATGTATGGATTCTGTGAGGACTAACCCTGACAGACTTTGCTCGTCTCAGCAACACAAGGTACAAAGACAACTCCAAAGGACTCACGATGGAGAATGCTATCTGCATCCAGAGAAAGAACTATGAAGTATGAATGCAGATTGAGGCACAGTTCATGCTAGCCTTCCCCCCCCCCTTTTTTTTTCTTTTTCTCTCTTTTGTTTTTGTTTTTGGGTTGGTTATTTTTTTTTTCGTCGATCCTGTTTCTTCTTTCTCATGATTCATTTCATTGGTCATAATTCTTCTCCGTAACTTGACTAGTGTGTAAATTAATTCAATGTGAACTTATACGTGGAAGTTATATGGGATTCCATGCTGTCTTGGGTAGGGAGATGAGGAGGGAGGGAAGAAAATCTGGAACTCAAAATTATGTAGAACTGAGTGTTGTAAACTAAAAATAAAAAAAATTAAATTAAAAAAGTTCTTTAATTCAGAATTTCTCAAAATAGTATTTATGCTATAGTATAAATTATTCTGCTTTTGCTCACTTCCTTCTGTATCAGTTCATTAAAATCTCAGGTTTCTCTGAAACTGTGCCATCTCTTTGGGGTATTAGTTTTCTCACTTTAAATGTATATGTGTGTAAGCCTGTCAGTATTATTCCCATTTCACAGATAAGGAAACAAACTTACAGAAGCTAAGTAATGTGCCCATCTAATAAGATGAAGAGCTAGGACAAGAAGCCAGATCTCTTGATCTCAAGTTCCAGACCCTTTCTTCTTCACTCTGTTACTAGAGAAAGCAGGAGACTATTTCAGCAACATGCAACACATGATGGTACAAGAAACAAACTGTGGAGTAAGCATGCAATAAAAACAGGCTAAGGCAACTAAAGTGAAGGGATTACTAGGAGGTGAAAAGATCAAGGAGAGTAATAAAAGCAGTGTCTAATATTTAAAGGAACCCAAAAACTTCACCAGGGTTACCAGATCTTACGTAGCTTGGTCTGACTGTTGCTAAGCAGAGGCAGCTAAGGAGGTTATGGTATGGTAAAGATGACCAAAACTTGTCACCACTGATAGAAAACAGAAACTTGCCTCTATAGCTAGCAGCTAACAGAACACAAGGTAAGTGACTTGCCTGTGATCACAAAGTCAGAATTTTTCAGAGGCAAAACTTGAACAAGGTCCTTACTCCACAGCCAGCCTTCCAGTCACTGAGTCATACTGCCTCTCTGACTAATGTATGATGACTTTGAAATAATGTAGCCAAAACAGCATCCAGATTTTTTTTTAACTTTTGTTCCTTGTTCAATCAATGAAACATTTTTTAGGAAACTATAATTAAACATAAATCTTGAAGTTTTTTTTTAATATTTCAACTAGGTACTCAATAGATAGAAACACAGACTTGGAGAGATATTTCAATATTGATGCCAACAGTGGAGTCATTACAACTGCCAAGTCTTTGGACCGGGAGACAAATGCTATTCATAACATCACAGTCCTGGCAATGGAAAGTCGTAAGTGAAAGACTAAAGTTTGGGGAGCTTAGGGGGTATGTGTGTGTGGATATGCATTTCGTAAGATTAAGAATTTAATATTAGTTATAATAATTTCTCACTTTCATTAAAACTTGAAAATGTCCCAACATTCTTCAATAATTCCTCATCATCTGTTTTTATGTACAAATATTTAAGAAAATAATCTATAAAATATTGATAATATTTATCTTTGTGTGTAGTTTATGGAGTTATTTTCATTTTACAAGGCTGCAGTTGAAAAAACCTTTATATGCATTCATAGATATTTACATCTGTACCAATATCTGTCTCTCTCATCTCTTACTCTATTTATCTAATCTACCGAATATCTATCAATCTCTCTATCTTTCTATCTCAAATTTCTGAGAGGCAGCTTAGTATATTGAATAAAGGACCATCTACTCCTGCCTCTGACATTTACTAGCTCTGTTTATCATAAGAGTTCACTTTACTTCTCAGTGTCCAGGACACCTGTGAATCAATCATCAATCAATCAACATTTATTAGGCACCAACTATATGCTGGGCACTGTGCTAAGTGCCAGTGATACAAAAAAAGGCAAAAGACAGTCCCTGCCCTCAAGGAATTTATACTCTAATCTGGAAGACAAGATGCAAACAAGCTATGTGCAGGATGATTAGGAAATAATTAAGGAAAGGGAAGGCTTCCTGTAAAAGCTATGGCTGTGTCATAGACAAGTTGCCACTCTTCATTGATGGAGGGTGTTTCCACGTTGACTTCACTGATGAAATTACATCTGTAAATATCCCTAAATATGTATATGACAGTTTTATAAAAAGAATTAGTTGATTGAATTAGTGGCAACAACATATCATACACAATTATGCATTGAGTGTCTAGCACTGTTCTAGGTGCTAGAAACAGCTCTCCGTTTACTGAGTCAACACCTCTAATATTATTCTCCGATCTGAAACCGCTAAAAATAGATGGATTAGTAGAAAGCAGATTTCTACCAAGACTGTCTCAAAATTTGTGTGTGTGTGTATACAAGTATTTTGTATATATAAATAGCTTTTAATATTTAAATATTAATTTACAATAGCATTAAACTTTGAGTCACATTACTTAAAACATTTTAAATTTCAGTATTTTATGAAAAATACTTCGTGGAAAGTATCTGCAGCACTCCAAAGAAAGGCATGTTTGTTTCATCATAAATAAATTGCATAGCAACAAATAAAACACTTTGCATGGTAAATGTAAAGGAAAGGGCTTTGTTTGGATATAATCAGGATCTTATTCTCTAAAAGATATAGCAAACTTTATTCTCAAATTTTTCAAAGTTTGTTTGTTGAAGGGTAGAACCTAGAAAACCTGAAGAGTTACCTTTTCAATCCACATTCTAAAATCATAGCAATATGACATTCCAGGAAAACTAATGGACTATATTGAAGAAGTTTTCTTTCTGATGAGACTGAAATATTAGAATTATACAGCCATATTCTTCTCAGCTGCTGTTAGCCAAGTTACCAGGAAGGAAGGAAGTGAGAGAGGGAGGGATGAAGAGAGGAGGAAGGAGGGGAGGGAAGGAGAAAAAGATGGAAGAAGGATGGACAGCTTAAGTGCTTTCTCTGTGCCAGCCCTTGTAGTAAGTGCTGGGAATACAAATAAAAACAAAAACATAGAGTCCCTGGCTTCAAGGAGCTTATATTCTAATTGTAGAAGACAGCACGCAGAAGGGGGTAGGGCACAAAGAGGGAGATAGGAGGTATCTGGTTTTAAAGTACAGAAAGTCAGGACTGGAATGGGGTGGGGAGGGAATGAAAGCTAGGCTCCTCCACAAAATAGAGGCCCCTGGAGTAGAAGGGGGCAGGCTGGCAGAGAGATTATGGGGGAGGGGGGAGTACGATAGGGGTGGTTAGATGTTCTACTGGGGCAAGGAAGCCACAAGTGCTTAGGGAAATACCAGGATGAGATAGCAGATGAGGCATGATTTTGAAGTGCAGAAAGTCAAGACCAGAGCAGGGAAGTTTCAAATTAAATATTCCTAATATAGAAGCATTTCATTAGATTATCTGACTTCTTAGGATAATAGTATTTTGAACTGAAGAGACCTCAGAGAAGATCAAAATGAACCCCCTTATTTTAAAAAGGAGGAAACAAGGAACAGCTAGGTGGTACAGTGAGTAGAGCACTGGCCCTGGAGTCAGGAGGACCTGAGTTCAAATTCAGCCTCAGGCATTTGACACTGTAGCTGTGTGACCTTGGGCAAATCACTTAACTCCAATTGCCCTGCCTCCCCGCCTCCAAAAAAAATAAAGGAGGAAGCAGAAGATAAGAAAAGTTAAATGACTTACCTAAGGTCACATACCTAGTAAGTTTCAAAAGTGGGATCTGAACTGGCCTCCCTAACTCGACATCTTGTGTCTTAGCCATTACTTCTCTAAGGTCTCTTCAAGCTCTAAAATGGATTGGAATCTAATTCTACATTCTATTTTGTCCCCTTTTTAATTAGTAAAGTTACACTGTAGACATGAGATGAAAATGTTATTATTTAGGATATCACTACTCTCTTTTTTAATCTATGTGTTTCAAAGCAGAAGGGTAGTAGAGATACATATTTAGCAGATGAGTATTTTACAGGAAGCTTTTCTCTTTGATCTAGAGAATCCATCTCAAATAGGACGAGGCTATGTGGCCATCACTATATTGGATATCAATGACAATGCCCCTGAATTTGCCATGGATTACGAGACCACTGTCTGTGAAAATGCCCAGCCTGGTCAGGTAGGAATTATTGTAAACACATCCCTAAATGGATTCATTTGTCTTAAAGTTATGTTGCTGACACTTCTAAAATAAACTATAACTCCTTATTTCATCAATTTCACTAACACTTCTAGGTGGAACATAAACTGACATGAAAGTAACCTACAAATCCTGGTTTATTTTAGATGGTGAAAATTCCTCAGAAAGAAATATTTAAAATTAAAATGCCTTGTTTAATGGTTAGATGTCTTAGATTTCCTTACAAAAGGTTTTATCCAGGGCAGCTAGATGGTGCAGTGAGTAGAGCACCAGCCCTGCAGTCAGGAGGACCTGAGTTCAAATCCGAACTCAGACACTTGACACATTTATTAGCTGTGTGACCTTGGGCAAGTCACTTAACCCCAATTGCCCTGCTTTCCCCCGTGGAAAAAAAAAAGGTTTTATCCCCTGCTAAACCTGGTAGATTTTAAGTATATTGTCCTTCAAATACAAGTGACAGATACAATTGATCTCAGTTTGGTTTGTATGTCTGTGCTAGATGTCTGTGGTCCATATAATAAAGGTTTACTAGTATTGTTTCTGATTCTTAAAAAAAATAATAAATTCACAGATAAATTTGAAAATGAACTTAATTCAGATAATTTTAATGTATGGCCCTCCATTATCCCTATAGTTCACTCAGTTAAATTTTAGCCACTGGAAGCTTTAAATTCAGTGGTTCTCTTTTTTTTTTTTCTTTTATGCACAGTATTCTTTGCTGTGAGGAATCATTGCACACTGAAGATTTATGTTTACAACCAAAAAGGATTCCCTAGCAGTCAGGCCTCAAAACCGAATTACCCAGTCTAAGGATTCCCCTACCATTGCTTTTCCTCCCACACCCCTTCACCAGTTTCTTTCTCTATTTACCTAGAACTCTCAGCAGAGGAGGGACAATGGTGCTTTTAATGGGATCTTCCTACAAAACCTGGAACAAAAGGCAGCAATATGTAGCTGGGGACAGGGGCTATGGAATGGGGGAGTCTAGGGATGTGGGGAGGAATCTGATAGCACACTTAGAAAAAGTCAGGAAACCCTAGTATGCTGAGTCATACCTTTTTAGAACCATTGATTGCTTTGTAAAATCTTATTTCAATAAAACGCATATATGTTTGATCATTTGAATATTTGCTAATTAATAGTACACTTATTCTTTTTTCGTGCTTCCCAAAATTTCTTTCTAGATTATCCAGAAGATCAGTGCAGTTGATAAAGATGAGCCATCCAATGGTCACCAGTTTTATTTCAGTTTAACAGCTGATGCAGCAAATAATCACAATTTTTCCTTAAAGGACAACAAAGGTAAGACTGAGTGACAGTTACCACTGAACTCAGCAGGTGAGTATTTACTGAGTAGCCCCTTGTTGTTTAGCTCAGTAATGCTGATTATGAGCTACATAGATTATTACTTTTTTGCCACAAGGACATTAATTAAAGGGCAATGAGCCCCTCAAGTAATTTTTATCTATGGATTAGCTGTCATGAAGAAGAAGCTGTTGTTTAAATCATTTTAAGCCTCAAGCGAGAGTGGGAGGTCAAATTATTCTCTTTTTTTTCCTTCAAGTGACTTGCTTCACTTTTTGTACATCAAGCTCTTTATCCAAATTAGCTTTAAAATTGGGTACCAGTTGACTGCCTTCCTAAGGCTTTATGCTTTGTTCTGTATCAAATTTGTTTTTTTTTTTTTAAGTCAAAACTACAAATTTAAAACTTAAACAGAGATTATGGTATTCCTTTTCAATCATTATATCATTTATTTAAAAGAGATTTTAGAGGAAATATGTTCACATGTTTTTAATAGGCTGTATTCTCACATTAATTCACATTCAGTGTATTTATTTCTTAGCAGAAGTAAGGGATTTGCAACAAATATAAGGGAAAATTTGAACTGTAATGAACGTTCTTACCCAGCATTAGATTCCAGATCGTCAGTATGCCTTTGGTCTAGATTTTATATGTGAATTACTTTTCAGCGAGGAGAAGGGGAAAAACAAAACCCATAGAAATGTATTTTGTTGAATTGTCTCAGGAAAGTGACCTTGTGAGTACCTCTAATTTCTACCACTACCCAAGTCTATAGTCTACACCTTCTTCTATGTAGTTTTACCATTCATACAGCCTCCATTCTGCTCTTTTATCAGAAAAGAGGGAAGATGATATTCTCTGAGGTCTTCTGGCATGATGTTGGCAGTAAGAAATTCCTGGTGTAGCTGATGTCTAAACACCTTTATAGCTATGAGAACGGAAAGCCATTGGCTCTGTTGTCCCCAGGGGAGACATTGCTTACCAGGTTGCTCTGGGATAGAACTATCGTAAATCTATGGCAGGCATTTCTGCATAAGTTTGTTGGGACTTTGATCCTGCTTCCTCTGGAAATGATCTTTCCAAAGAAAACAGGGATAATAAGTAGGAAGAGATTCTCTCTTCTCAACCTGTACAGACTTTTGAGTTTTCGGGTAATTTTGACTCCTGTTCCCAGGAAATGATAGGCATGATTAGATGAAGGATTCATATGGTTCATTGTAAAGACCACAGATCCAGGAAATGATAGGCATGATTAGATGAAGGATTCATATGGTTCATTGTAAAGACCACAGATCCAGAGTCCAAGCACCTAATTTTGACTCCTGGCTTTGAGGCTTAGTACTTGTTTCTTTACTTTTGAGATGTGAATAAGAATATTTGTATATTATCTAACTCATTTGAGTTATTCCCAGGATCAAATGAGATGAGATAGGCAAAATATTTTATAAATGTGCACTATAATTTTCTATAAAATGAAGAGATTAATTAAAATTTTAGATAACTTTCCAGCTATATATACTATATTTTATGGCCAATACTCCAGCCAACAGGAACCCTCATCATATATTGTACTTTCCATATGTTTCCATGTTAATTTTTGTTTTTTTTCTACTATTATGAAAGACATTTTAGATTTCAAACCCATACTTGAATTGTACAATATGTATATCAGGACACTTTAGTGCTATTTTCCATTCTGTTGATAGGAGGGACATGTATTCACATATTTGTGATTTATACAAATATTAGTACACATTATTAAAATGTAGGTACTAATTTTTAAATGTAAATGGTACCCTTTAAATTTCATATTTATTCTTTCTATAACTTCCTTAGAGAATCATGTGTGTATGTGTGTCCATACACATAGACATATACATATATACACAGGAAGAGAGAGATGGAGAGAGCTAGGCAGATGGGATTTCTGCCTCATATCTTCCTGCCTCATATAATCATAGGTAATAAATGTTCTGCAATCACAAGTGAGCTTACCGTTTTGTTGATGACGTTTGAAACAGAATGGAATCTAGCTTGCTCTTTCATCATGGCATTATTGGCACTGAATTACTAACAATATGGATTGGAATGAAAACAACCTTTGCTAGGAAAATAAGCCAGTACCACCCTAAAATGTAGTCAGTAAAAATGACTACCTTCATGCTTATTCCCACCTGTGCAATTTTAACTGAAATAAAGTTAGAGTTCATCATGATTTCTTGGCCAATCAATCCTCTAGCTTGTTAGTTAACACATATTCAGATAATTTTGAGAATTCCCTCAGAATACAGATGATGATCTATAAAATTATGATTGTATAATGCTAGTCCTCTTAATACAACATCATTATTACTTTACTACAAATTCTCATTTGGGTTAGGCAGTAGAAGAATTTGGTGGACAAGAGCTTATTGCCTGAAGAAAGAAGTCGAGAATTTGGAGCCAGGATTGGCTTTAGCTATTGGTGGTAAATTATACAAAGCCTAAAAGTAAAACATTCAGATAATTGAGGAGAATCATCAGACCAATGGCAGTAGTGGGAGTGTGGGCAAGTAATGTGAACTAGGTCAGCTTTGTGCTCAGTTCAAATCCTAGTTCTATAATTTACTACCTGTATGATTATGGCACCAGATGCAGCTATGTGGCACAGTGGTTAGAGAACTAGTCCTGGAGTCAGGAAGACCTGAATTCAAATCCAACTTCAGATACTCACTAGCTGGGTGACCCGGAGCAGGTCTTTTAACTTCTTTTTGCCTCAGTTTCCTCAACTGTTAAATGAGAATAATAGCAGCACCAACCTTCCAGCGTTATTGGGAGGATCCAATGAGATAATATTTGTAAAGCTAAAGCACTACCCACAATACCTGACACTTAGGAGGTGATTAATAAATGCTTGTTTCCTTCTGGCAGTTCACTTAAACTGTCTAAGCCTTAATTCTTCATATGTAAATTGACTGGATTGAGCTTGAGGATCTGGAAACGTCCTTCCATTTCTAAATCTATGAACCTATTTGACATTCAACAGACAGTTTTAAGAGGCATCAATAAAATTAGGGTAGCCAAATCCAGAGCAGTGTTTCTTGCTGTTTCCTAAAGAAAATATTCAATCATATGTGAGACTAGACAAAAATGAAATGAAAAATCAGTGACTTATTTTTTCTCTTGTTTCTTCCATTGCACCCCTGCCCTGGCTATTCTTTCTGTGGTTCTTTTCTCAAACATTTGGTGAACGTTATCAGGTATACTTGAATCCCTGTCCATTGCTTTGTCAAATCTCATCATCTGCCTCTTTTGTTCCTATTCATGTGCTGCTTAACTGAGCAAGAAGAAACCACTGCATAGTGCTTACTAGATTTAGGACAAAGTTTTGTAATCTAAATTCAGTTGGAGGACAGAAAGGTAGCACAGTGGATAGAGTGCCAGGCCTGGAGTCGAGAAGATGAGTTTTTCTGAGTTTGAACCATTTAGCAGCCCCATGGTGAAATCCTCACCAGCTTCATATTTTACCAAAAACTTGAAGCAATTTGCCATCATCAGTTCCATGAATTCAGTTATCACATCTATGATGATGATTCCCCCCATGCATAAATTCAAACCTAGTCTCTCTACTAATCTCCAAGCTCCAATTACCAAATGTCTTTTGTACTTCTCAAGTTACATGTCCTATAAGAATTTCAAATTCAAAATCCCAAAACAGAATTTATTATCTTCCCCTCCCCTTCCAAAAACCCCCTGCATTCTTTTTGAACTTCTGTGACTTTATTTAAAAAAAGTGTTTGTTGATTTTTGCAAACATTTATTATCTTTCTTATCTTTCTTTCTTCCCCCCAGTGGAACAATAACGAGAGACAGAGAGAGAGAGAGAGAGACAGACAGACAGACAGACAGACAAAGGGAGGGAGGGACAGAGGAAGGAAGGGAGGGAGGGAGGGAGGAGGGAGGAAGCAAAGGAGGAAGGAAGGAAAAAAGAAAGAAAACCCTTACAATTAAATATGCATAATATAGCAAAATAAATTTCAACAGTGGCAAAATATATGTCATTCTGAGTTTTATGTCCAATACTTCTCTAGCAAGAGGTAGGTAGAAAGTGACATCTTCAGTCCTCTTGACTCTTGGTTTATAACTGCATTGATCAGGGATCTAGTCTTTCAAAGTTGTTTTTCTCTATAATCACTGTATAAATTGTTGTAGTTCTGCTCATTTCACTCTTCTCTCTGTTCATAGAGGGCGCCTGGTTTTCTCTGAAACTGTCCCCTTCGTCATTTCTTTGGTTTTTTTTTTTTTGTTTTTTTTGGAGGAAGGAAGGCAGGGCAATTGGGGTTAAGTGACCTGCCCAAGGTCACACAACTAGTAAGTGTGTCAAGTGTCTGAGGCCAAATTTGAACTCAGGTCCTCCTGACTCCAGGGCCGGTGCTCTACTCACTGCACCACCTAGCTGCCCCTTGTCATTTTTTATGACACAATAATATTCCATTACATACATATGTCATACTTTGTTCAGCCATTCCCTAATTGTAGGATACTAAGCTTCCCTATTATTTTCAAAGGCACTGTGCTTCCATATTATAGTCAAGATCACCAATAAACTCCTACTTATCTAGGTTCAGAACCTTTTTGTCATCCTTGATTCTTCACAAATACCCCACATATCCAATCTGCTACAAAATCTTGTCATTTCTGTCTTCATAACATCTCATATATTTATCCTTTTCTTCACTCACACAGTTACCACTCTACATCAGGTCCTCACCAACTTTTGTCTGGACTATTTCTATAGACTTCTAATTGGTCTTCTTGTCTCAGGAAAGATTCCAATCCTTCTTCCACTCAGCTGCTAAAAAAGTGATCTTTTTAAAACACAGGACTGGGCATCTTAGTCCTTACTTAGTAATCATCAGTGGCTCCCTATTATTTCAAAAATAAAGTTTTCTCTTTGGTATTTAAAGGTCTTTACAGACTTACATCTTCCTAACTTTTCAGGATTTCTAAATTTTAACACCTTCCCAGCCCTCTAAGATCATCTATAATGCTTCACTTGGCTGCTCCTTACACGTGACCCTCCACTTTCCTTCTCCAGGACTTTGCACTGTTTGATCCCCCAAGCCTGAAATGCTCTCCCTTGGTACCTCTACCTTTTAATTTCCCTAACTTCCTTCAAGTAACAATTCAAATCCTACCTTTTGGAAGGTTTCCCTGTGCCTATAGCACTCCCCAAGTTTTAGCACCTTCCCTTCTGAGGTTACCCCTTAGCTTTTCTAAATACATCTTCTTTTATTTTGTATCTAGTTATTTACATGCTGTTTCCTCCATTAGAATGAGAGTATGTGAGGTCCTTTTAGGGCAGGAACAGCTTTTTGCCTTTGTATCCTCAGTGCTTAATATAGTGCCTGAGGTATTACTTCTTGACCCAGTGGCTGTCTAATATTTTCTAAATGTGGCAGTAATCACAAAATTCCTCTCTTAGATGCCTATAAATTTGGAGGTATACTCAATTAAAAAATAAATGAAGAAAGTTTCATTATCCATTTGTCTCATTTAGACATATGGTTTAGCAGTGGCTGTTGATCATCAGTGGTAAAACATTTAGGGTTTGATCAAGGAAAGGAAATACGGATTTGATGTATTAGAGACCTTTCTCTGGCATTTTAGGATATGACATTCAATCCATCAAACATTTATTAAATATTATATCAGGTACCATAGATACAAAGAAGGTAAACAGCATAGTCCCTATCCTAAAGAATGCAGTGGGAAAGAGGGAGTAAATATACTATTAGTTCAAATATGATTAAGTATGTAGAAAAAGTAAGACCTTGGCATGAAAGATTTTTTTTTAGGAAAGATATCACTTCTTAGAGTGAAGTATTGATATCAAGAAAAAAAAATATAAAGGAAGTAGCATGAGGGTAGAGGATATCAGGGAAATAACTTTAAAAGAAGCAGCAGCTAATCTAGATTTTGAAAGAGAGCATAATTCCAGTAAGCTAAGACTATAGTGGGATGAATGCCTTTCAGACATGAGGAATATATCTATGTATTTAGGATTAGGAGTTGGGGAAATAAGTAGTCCATTCTTTCTGGAGCCATATGCTGCATGAAGAAGAATATGATTTAGTTATGCTAGGAAGATAGGTAGGAAACAGACTCTAAGGGGCCTACAGTTAATTCTAGGCTAAGTAGTCCACGGTGTTTTGTTTTGTTTTGTTTTTGGTAGGTAGTGGGGACCATTGAAGATTTTTGAGCAGAGGAGTGATCATGATCAGACCTATGCAATAGGAAATATTTGTTGTCTTCCCTAAGGTTCTCTAGCATGATTAAACAAATATGTGAGAATATTAAGTGTCATTTACTATAAGAAATGGTATAGATGTTTTTTCTAATTTATAATGCTGCCTAAGAATTTTTAAGAGTCATAAATGAGTAAATAAAATAGTTTAGATTTCTTCCACAGAATCACTGTATTAAAGTCTAACTGATATCTCTTGATCCTTTAAAATAAATTTGAAGGGGATACTGGAATTCAAAAAACTTAAGAGACATCATCTCCATAGAAGGTGATCCAGTTAAGAAACAGAACACAACACACTGTTAATCAAGAGTCTCAAGGGAAAGACTATTTTGGTTTGTAAAGTATTCCACCAAAGACCATGCCTTATATGTCTCTTTCTTAATCCTAGATAACACTGCCTCTGTACTCACCAGGAGAAATGGATTCCGGAGACAAGAACAGTCTGTTTACTATCTGCCAATTTTCATCGTGGACAGTGGTTCTCCTTCCCTTAGCAGTACCAACACTCTTACCATCCGAGTGTGTGACTGTGATGCTGATGGCATAGCTCAAACGTGTAATGCAGAGGCATACATTTTACCAGCAGGACTTAGCACGGGAGCCCTTATAGCAATCCTTGCCTGTGTCTTGACATTATTAGGTAGGTACCTGAGGTATTACCCATTTATCCTGTCCTAGCACAGTAGACAGAACGATGACAAGAGCACAAATATTGGTACTTGGCTATGTTCCATACTATTTACTTTTAGTTTTACTTAGGGAATTAACATGCATATTGCACTAAGTGGTGTTTTATATCACTAAGAAACACAAAGTTAATTGTTTGGGCACATCAAATTTAGATAAATTATATCAAAGTTGAGCAGCCTCCAGTGGCACATTTCAAGTAAAGCTCATGAGGAATTATATCAATTTCATCTTATGAAACAGTTGAAGATAAATGGTTCACATTTTAAAATGTCTTTTAAAAGGGTGTTTTTAAACTTCTCACAGCTGTTTATTTTCAGATTACTGTATATGCCTTATCTGCCCACTGAGAGCCCACCATTTCATTTTTCCTTTAAAATTTCCTTACACATATTCTCTGATCAGTAAAGTTTATTCAAATGCTAGCAGTTGCAATTGTTGTAAATTAATGAGAAGAGCCAGAGTATCTTTTACATGGTGTTCTTTTATTGTAGGATTAAATTAATAGCATAAATGGGAATGGTCATGGAATTGAGGACAAAGCAGGAGACATATTTAGCAAATTGGGAACTTGATCCAGAAGTTCACTCAGTACAGTAGTAGTAATTGTTAAACAATATAACAGATAACTCAGTTAATCAGTATAATTGGGGAATGGAGTATCCCAACAAATCTGTTTAACTAAGGGATAATCCATTCCAGTATGTAAAGAATTGACCCTAGGCAAAAGTAAAGAAATGTGGGAGGATATGGAATGGACCTAGATCTGCTTTCCTGCATGTGAGTATAATTATGTTGCTTTATTTCTTAATTGCTGATTTTTTTGAAACCGATCACAATGAAGCCATAAAAATGCAAAATTAAAGTAGTATCCTATAGCTCTAGCAAAACAAACATAAAAGGGAAAATAATTTCCTAAAATTTCACACAAGTGGTATAAAGCTTCAGAAGTTCTCGAGTACATATAAGCATTTCAAATGTAAAGTTTTGTTTGAATTGAATCAAATTGAGGTCATTCTGAATAAGAGTAAAACAGTAGAATGTAATCAAATTGAAAAAAGAAAATGAAGTGATGAAAACCTAAATCACAGGTTCTCTGAATTGAGAACAAAGATTAGAAGCTGAATCTAGTTTTTTGGTTTGTTTTGCTACAGTTTTTTTTCCTTTGAATCAAACTTTTCAGAAGGCTTTGGTAAGAAACAACAATAACAAAAAACCAGGCAAATAGATTAAGTGTATCTCACCATCAACTCAATCTACATTTCCCAGGTAACAAAGATTTTATAGTATTTTCCATGGATTGGGTCAGCCTGTGATTTGGAGATTATAAAATTCCACCTAGTCACAAAGAATAATCAGTGGCAGAGGCAAGTAGCTCCACTCAGGATTCAACTTCTAATCTTTGTTCTCTTAATTCAACTGTAAGATATCTGGCTGTAGGATTTGAGTCTTGATTCTAATACGTGCTATAATTTTACCAAATAAATTGCTAAAAAGAAAGAAAAAGAAATCACTTCTATGTTGATCAAAAACAAGATGACAAGAAACTTTAAATGATGAAAATATTTATATATATTCACAGTGCTTTACATTTAAAAAGTGCTTTCACATTTGTTTAAATATATTTCAAATTATGGAGATCCCTCTAGTTTGTTCATTCACTTTAAAAATCCCATATACTTCATCCAGTTTTAGTTTCTACATGTTTCCAAATAGTATGGCTTAATCAGAACATGGTGGCATCTGACATGTAAATTCAAATTCAGACACTTAATAGTGCCTCCCTCCTTTATCTTTGCCATCTTATCAAAGGCCACTCACTAAAAGTCTTAGTCATTACCACTTCCAAGACACTTGCACAATGAACCAGTGTCCCTCTATGCATCTCACTTGAGTTCTTTAGAAACAATCATTGTAAGATCTCTCCTTTCCCCAACATCTTCATTTTATTCCCATAATCACACTTTTTGTATTCTGCTATGTCTATGCAAAAGCTTGTTTCTATGCGCTTATGTTCAGAAATTTTTAAATGATAAAATTAAATCAGTACCAGCTGATGTACGCTCATTGCATTTGTAAATGAGTTAGGACCCTGCACATGAAATTAGTCCATTTGGATGGGAGGGACAGCTGCTCTTGCCGAGCACCTGGCTTCCCAAGTCTATGTGGATTTATCTTTGCTTCACCTAAGAAATAGATGTGAATATTCTTCTTAGTTTCAGGAAGTAAAGCCCAAACCTCCACAGACCATAGAGCAGGCTCAATGAAAGCTTAATTGTAAAGAAAAGAAAATTGATGGAGTCTCTAATTGCCCGTAGAGTGTCAAGGTCATATGAAGGCATGAACTTGAAAAACAATGTTACTTTTTGGCTGAAAAAGAAATACTGCTACTGTGAAACTTAGGTTCTTTGTCAGTGATCCTACAAAAGCTAGTTACAACACACCAAAAAACCAGGAGTTAAGCCCTAGTCTGTTTCCTGTTCTTCAGTTTCACATTGCCAGCAAATTATTAGACACTTTAAACTGGATGTCTTGCAAGCTTCTCAAATTCAACATGTCCAAAACAGGATTAATTAAATTTTTTTCCCCAAAAAAAACCTATCGCTCTCGCAAATTCCCCTAAATCAGTACTGGACATTTCAGGGTTTGCAATTACAGTTATCCTTGACTCTCTTTCAGACTTCACATGAAATCAGATGCCAGATCTATTCTACTGCCACAGTCTTTCCCATGTGTTCCCTTCTCTCCATTGACATAGTCACCACCCTGATTCTTTCACCTGGACTATGAGAGTGACTTCTGAATTGATCTCCCTGCCTCATCTCCCCCCACTCTAATCTGCTTATGGCTGCCAAACTTATATGTCTAAGCATATGCTACTCCTCTGCTCAATAATTTCAGTGGCCCATTATTATCTGCAGGACCATGTACAAACTCTCTTTTTTGGCACTTATTGCTATTCACAACCTGACTGCAAACTACTTCTCTAGGCTTATTATATTCATTTACCTTCTTCATGTATGCTCAGCCAGCCAGCCACACTGCCTTCTTATTGTTCCTCAGACAAGACATTTAATCTTCCATTTCCCACAATTATCTTGAAATTTTATGTACTGTGTAGTTATTTATATATTTGTTTCTTATCTTCATCAATAAGATATAAGCTTTTTGAAATAATTTTTTCTGCTCTTCCCTTCCTCCACTTTCTCTCTCTCTCTCTCTCTCTCTCTCTTTTATACCTGACATCTAGCACACTGCCTGGCATATTTAATAAATGCTCTTTGGTTGATTGGTCCCTCACTATGGCGAAAGGGCCATGATATTGCCTTTTATTCCAGTCAGCCCTTATGTTATGGTACATGGACAGCTAACTGGTGTCGTAGATAAAGTATTAGACCTGAGTTCAAATTCAGCCTCAGATAGTTACTGTGTGACCCTGAGCAAGTCACTTAACCTGTCTGCCTAAGTTTCCTCAGCTGTAAAATGGATATAACAGCATTGCCTTACAGGGTGGTGGCTGTGAGAAATAAATGAAACAATATTTGTAAAGTGCTTACTAGGCCTTACATAGCATAGAAGACACTTAGTAAATGTTTATTCCCTTTCCTCTTCCTCATACATCATCATTGACAATATGTTAGGCTTAGGGTCACTTTACTTTTATCATACATCTTTCTGCTGCCCTTTGGGTTATCTGTAATTTTGATGGGTGTGGGAGGAAATATACAGGCAGATGGGTGGCACAGTAGATAAAGTGCTGGGTGTGGAGTCAGAATGACCTGAGTTCAAGTATGGCCCAAGGTTGTTGTGAGAGTCAAATGGGATATGTGTGAAGCATTTAGCACAGTACCTGGAGTATAGTAGGCACCGTGTAAAGTTATTATAATTATTATTATTATGACAAATTATTGATTTGTCATGAAAACATCAAATCAGTATTGATATATTTTTTTTTTCTGTATTGAAATAACTCCTTACCTTAGTATCCTTAAGTCAGTTTTTATATTTCTAAGACCTTTCTCTTGTCTGTACTCAACTATGTGATTTCTAATACATTTTGCGTACCAGCTAAATCCATCATATGCTTTTTGATTTGTTTATACCTGATTTCTACATAAGCTAATGGAGCATTTAAAAATGCAATGTTCTGTAGTGAAAGGAACAATTAATCTGGACTCATGCATCCTGGTTCAAATCTTGGTTCTATTGAATATCTGGGTGACTGCTGGGCTGGTCATTTTAATTTGACTCAGTTTACTTAAAATTAGGAGGCTGGATTAGGTAAACTTTAAAGACCTTTTCAGATATAAATCTATTATCCTCTGATGAATATTTCATTCCTTCATCTGGTCATTGAAGAAAAATATTTTGAACAGTACATATTATTTCTCTCCTTGGGTTACAACCTTATAGGAAGCATATACATAGATAATAAAAAATACATGCATGAGAAAAGAACTACCAGATAAATTAAGCTCACTTGAAGGAGGAATTACTATCCACCCTCCATACCCTCTGCCTTACCGCTTCTAAATATATGTTCAGAAGGTGACTATGGAAGTATTGAGGAGCCTATGGTCAGCTATTTCTAATCAGTGTCTTCTGAATAGTGATTGAAATGATATGAAAGATAATGTCAGAAAATTCAAGGATACTTATAATCTAAAAAGACTAGTAGGTTTGCTTTAGGACAGTGCTTAGTGCAGTTCCTAGCACATAGTAGGTGATTATTAAAAGTTTATTGAATGAATGAATGGATAATCAGGAATAAATTTGCAACTTCGGTGGAGCACATTTCATAGAAAGCAAATAAGTATAAAATAAAGATCAGGGTTGTTTCAGCAAAGCTCCTAAATGCATTGTAATGCAAAGGGAATTTTTTTTTATTGTTTATTTTACCTTCCTGGGTTTTCCTCTCGTGGTATCCAAACTTCAGGAGGTTTGTCTTAACCTGTGTGTATCCTGAAAAGGGAAGATCACAAGGTCACAAGAAGCTTAGGAACTGAAAAGCATTTTTGACTGCTGAATCTAGCTCTCTCACTTGACAGATGAGATACTAAGCCCAAGAAAGGTTAAGTGATTCATCCAAAGTCACACAGGTAGTTTATAACAGATTTCTCCTGGGGAAAAATTCCAGTTTTTTCTGTCTGTGTATGATAGGAGTAAGGCAGGGACACACCTTTGGATTGGTTCGGTTATAATGGAAACCAGATTTTAATAATATCCAGCCCCAGGCTCTGCCTGCTGATAACAGCTGACAACATTGATTTGACGTTTTTCTTCCCCTAATAGCTAGGAATCCATAACTAAGAAAGGAGGCATACATGCAAAGTGTTGATAGTTCTAGGAAGGGAACAAAAGCTAGTCCCATTATGATCTTACATTTAGTAGTTAACAAATCAGTCTCCTACTTTGTACTGTTTGTGACTTGAACAAATAGAGATCTAGTTATGATACTTTTTCTTTAAGATGAAATTTTATACTTTTCATTTGTTTTTCTTACAGAAGATTATAATTATTTTGTGTATAAAAGAGTAAGGTACTTTAGTCACCCTTCTCTGAAATATAAATTACATTCTCTGAGATTACCAACACATGTATAACCTCATATCCTTTTGGCCATGATTAATTCTAATTGCTGATTTATGGGGTTAATTTCCCATAAGACTCCAACTGCTTTACAGAACTATAAATTTTCAACATATCTGAGAAGCAATAGCTTCAGTAGCTCATAGGTAATCACTTCTTGGGAGAAAATGAACAAAGAATAAGCAATTTTTAGCCCTTTTGTTTAAAAACATTTTTAATGTTTCAGATTGCACATAGATTCAAATAAAGTTTCTGTAAGATTATTTTCTGCTTAGTTCAAAGAATGATTTTATACCTTAAGGCGATGGCTGAGCTGTTTTAAGGCCTTTTCCCCCTCTAATTTGGGCATTGAGCAAAGCAATTTAGGTCCTGTGGCAATATTCAAATACAATATGTAACAGACTATTCCTGCTTCAGAAATCCAATCTAATAAGGCTTGTTCAGAAGCATACTGCTGTTTAGGGGAATCCAAATGCCTCCATTCCTTTTCAGGTGACCAGCTGGACCACTAGCTGTCAGATGTTCTTCCTTAAATGATGACAGTATCTTTCCTCTTGTCTTCTTCATCCATCAGCTGATGAACAGTATGAATTACTGCCATTATTCATGAGTATGTTTAATTGTTATATTTTTATGTATGAAATGCTCCTTACTTGAGCCAAGTGGCTAATAAACATTCTGTAAATAAAATAATAAGCTTAATTTAGAAGAAAAATAATGGTTTCATTTTGAAGATTTTTGATCCTCACTGTATGCGTTTACAGTCATAGAAATGTAAAGAAATCTATTGCTTGGTCTGACATACCAAGTTCCCAATGGAAAAAAAAATGAATAGACTCCAGTAGTTAATGGTACAAATGTTTTCCTCCTTCAAAAAAGAGTAATTGGAGTGTTTTTTACAAAACATGTTAATTTCTACTTTCTGTACTCAGAGACCTATTTGGGCGATGGGGATTGGTAGCTGCCTATACGTGACACATGTCAGCAGATGCCAGTTGCTTATTGTTTTGTATTTAGTTAGTGGAGCTATAACTTGACTGGGTAGTGCCTACCATCTCTGTTCCTTATTAAAATTACTAACAGAGCCACCAAGTGAAAATCTTCTGGTTGCTTTATTAGGGGGGATATTGTGAAAGTTTCCATTTTACTTTGGTAATTTTGTTTTGTTGTTTTATTTATAATCTCTGTACCTCTCTACCATTAAGAAAGCCTCATAAAATTAATCAAAATTCAGTTATTTAGATTTCAGTTCCATTAACTAGGATTCCTTTTGTTTTTTCATGTATTGAACAAATATTTATTAAGTACCTACTATGTGCAGGGTCTCTCCACTCAGGTTAAAACCTATGCCAACAAAGTACAAGGTCTAACTCCTGCTGGAAAGCCTTGGAATAGGTCCTAAAGATGTAGGCACCTGAGGCCCCATTTACCTAAATTTAGAGGCTCTTCACTAGGTTAGTCAGTTTGATAAATAGGGCAGGCAGTCACCACTCCTGATGGCCATCTGCTAAGATGTACAGAAGTCATGATGGAGGGTAGGAATCTATAAAGACAAAAATCACAAATCTTTGGAAGTACTGGGATGTTTACAATGAAATACATTTGTTCTTATGAGGGATAAAAAGGAACAAGGTACAGTCCCTGTCTTTATGAAGCTTACATTACAGTGGGGACTATTTACATATGTGTAGTAATAACTATAAGCGTGATACAACGTAAAATTAAAGTAAGAACTATAATGCCTGTTAAGAGTAGGTAAAGATGGGGGCGGAGCCAAGATGGCGGCTGGTAAGCACGGACTAGAGTGAGCTCCGTACCCAAGTCCCTCCAAAAACCTATAAAAACGGCTCTGAACCAATTCTAGAACGGCAGAACCCACAGAACAGCAGAGGGAAGCAGGGCTCCAGCCCAGGACAGCCCGGATGGTCTCTGGGTGAGCTCTATTCCACACGGAGCTGGGAGCTGGGAGCTGGGAGCTGGGAACGGAGTGGAGCAGAGCCCAGCCTGAGCGGCGTGGACGATCCAGACCGGAAGCCGGGCGGAGGGGGCCCTAGCGCCCTGAATATGTGAGCTGCGGCAGTTACCAGACCCCTCGACCCACAAACACCAAAGACTGCGGAGAAGGTTAGTGGGAAAAGCTGCGGGAGTGGAAGGAGTTCGCGGTTCGGCTTCCAGCCCCGGGGGCAGCGGAGGTGGGGCAGCTACAGCTGTTGTTACTTCCGGCTCCAGGCCCACCTGGTGGGAGGAATTAAGTGGCGGATCACAGCAGGGGTGCACAGCCTGCCGAAGATCTGAGCCCAGTCTGGACTGGGGGTCCTTGGGGAAGGAGGAGTGCGGCTCTGACAGAGCTGGCACCTCCCCCCCAAACGTAGAACATAGAACTCTGTAATCTACAAGCAGTCACACCCCACTGAAAAACTCAAGGGTCAAGTTAGTTAGTTGGGAATATGGCCAGGACGCGAAAACGCGCCCAGATTCAGTCTCAGACTTTGGATTCTTTCTTTGGTGACAAAGAAGACCAAAACATACAGCCTAAAGAAGACAACAAAGTCATAGAGCCTACAACCAAAGCCTCCAAGAAAAACATGAACTGGCCCCAGACCATAGAAGAACTCAAAAAGGATTTGGAAAAGCAAGTTAGAGAAGTAGAGGAAAAATTGGGAAGAGAAATAAGAAGGATGCGAGAAAACCATGAAAAACAAGTCAATGACTTGCTAAAGGAGACCCAAAAAAATACTGAAAAATACACTGAAGAAAACAACACCTTAAAAAATAGACTAACTCAAATGGCAAAAGAGCTCCAAAAAGCCAATGAGGAGAAGAATTCCTTGAAAGGCAGAATTAGCCAAATGGAAAAGGAGGTCCAAAAGACCACTGAAGAAAATACTACTTTAAAAATTAGATTGGAGCAAGTGGAAGCTAGTGAATTTATGAGAAATCAGGATATTATAAAACAGAACCAGAGGAATGAAAAAATGGAAGACAATGTGAAATATCTCCTTGGAAAAACCACTGACCTGGAAAATAGATCCAGGAGAGATAATTTAAAAATTATTGGACTACCTGAAAGCCATGATCAAAAAAAGAGCCTAGATACCATCTTACAGGAAATTATCAAGGAGAACTGCCCTGATATTCTAGAGCCACAGGGCAAAATAGAAATTGAAAGAATCCATCGATCGCCTCTGCAAATAGATCCCAAAAAGAAATCTCCTAGGAATATTGTTGCCAAATTCCAGAGCTCCCAGATCAAGGAGAAAATACTGCAAGCAGCCAGAAAGAAACAATTTGAGTATTGTGGAAACCCAATCAGAATAACCCAAGATCTGGCAGCTTCTACATTAAGAGATCGAAGGGCTTGGAATGCGATATTCCGGAGGTCAATGGAGCTAGGATTAAAACCTAGAATCACCTACCCAGCAAAACTGAGGATCATGTTCCAAGGCAAAATATGGACTTTCAATAAAATAGAGGACTTTCAAGCTTTCTCAGTGAAAAGACCAGAACTGAATAGAAAATTTGACTTTCAAACACAAGAATCAAGAGAAGCATGAAAAGGTAATCAAGAAACGGAAATTGCAAGGGACTTACTAAAGTTGAACTGTTTTGTTTACATTCCTACATGGAAAGATGATGAGTATGATTCATGAGACCTCAGTATTAGGGTAGTTGAAGGGAATATGCATATATATATGCATATATATATATATATGTTTAAGTATATATATAAGTGAATGTGTATGTATGTATGTATCTATGTGTATATGTATGTATGTGTATATATATATATGTAAAAGAGAGAGAGCAGACACAGGGTGAGTTGAGGATGAAGGGAAGATATCTAAAAGAAATAAAATGAAATTAAGGGATGAGAGAGTAACATACTGAGAGAGGGAGATAGGGAGAGATAGAATGGGGTGGATTGTCTCGCATAAAGGTGGCAAGAGGAAGCAGTTCTATGGGAGGAGGGGAGAGGGCAGGTGAGGGGGGAATGAGTGAACCTTGCTCTCATGAGATTTGGCCTGAGGGGGAATACCATACATACTCAGTTGGGTATCTTACCCCACAGGAAAGAAGAGGGAGGAAGATAAAAAAAAAATAAAAGGTGGGGGGATGATGGAGTGGAGGACAGATGGGGGTGGAGGTAATCAAAACAAACACTTTGGAAAGGGGACAGGGTCAAGGGAGAAAATTCAATAAAGCAGGATGGGTTGGGAAGGAGCAAAATGTAGTTAGCCTTTCACAACATGAGTATTGTGGAAGGGTTATACATAATAATACATGTGTGGCCTAGGTTGAATTGCTCAACTTCTTAGGGAGGGTGGGTGGGAAGGGAAGAGGGAAGGGAATTTGGAACTCAAAGTTTTAAAATCAGATGTTCAAAAACAAAAAAACTTTTTGTATGCAACTAAAAAATAAGATACACAGGCAATGGGGCGTAGAAATTTATCTTGCCCTACAAGAAAGGAAGGGAAAAGGGGATGAGAGGGGAGGGGGGTGATAGAGGGGAGGGCTGACTGGGGAACAGGGCAACCAGAATATACGCCATCTTGGAGTGGGGGGGGAGGGCAGAAATGGGGAGAAAATTTGTAATTCAAACTGTTGTGAAAATCAATGCTGAAAACCAAATATGTTAAAGAAATAAATTGCATTTAAATAAAAATTTAAAAAAAATAAACTATTAAAATACTAAAAAAAAAAAAAAAAAAAAAAGTAGGTAAAGATCCTGAGATTGGAGTTGGGGAGGAGAGCAGATAAGGGTTCATCGAAGAGGTCTGAGCAGCAGACCATTTTTGAAAAAAAGGGTGATGTGATCAAAGATATCCTTTCAGAGGATTATTTGTGCAGCAGTATGTAAGATCTCAGGGAAAGAAAAACTAAGGCAGCAAGACTATTTAGGGAGCCATTGTAATAATCTAAGCAAGAAGCAGTGAGGAAGAAGATTTAGTGCAATGGTAGTAGGACAGAGAAAGGGAGAGATTTAAGAGATGGAAGTAGTGATTGACTTAGGCAAGTGTAAGAGGGACAAGAATCAAAGATGACTCCCAAGTTTCAAGTCTGATTGGGACTTTTATTCCAGTCAGCCCTTATGTTATGGTACATGGGCAGCTAACTGGTGTCGTAGATAAAGTATTAGACCTGAGTTCAAATTCAGCCTCAGATAGTTACTGTGTGACCCAAATGGGAAGGAAGAAAAGGTTTGATTGAGAAACTGAGTGGTCTTTTACAAGGCTGTGATCGAAGTAGTGCGACATCCAGGTCAAAATAATTAAGTGACAAGTAGAAATGCTAGCTTGGAGCTTTAGGGAGTGCTCTATAAATGTTTTTAAGATCCTACATCATGTAAAAGAAAATTGAGCATGCATGAATAATATATTTATATTTATTTATAAATTATATGCATATACAAACAGTATGTAATTACAAAACATACATGAGATATTAAAAAGGATAAAGATGAAATAAAATAACCTTTAAATAAATTTATTGTATTTAATGGTATAAACATTTTTGCTATTATTAGTAATTTTAGTGAGAGGAAAGTGTGAGTATGCTTCATTATTTTTGAAAATCTGTTTAACATATTATGATACAGAATTCAAAAGTTTCCTTCTATGTAAAGTCTGGTTCTAAGTTCAGTTAATTTCAATGCTTGATTTTAATATGTATATCTAAATGGAAGAATTAAATCTTTGGCTACACTCACTAAATCGATATAGTCATTTTCTTTTTTTTTCTTTTTCTAAATAGCATTTTATTTTTTTCTAATTACATGTAAAGATAATTTTTAACATTCATTTTTTATAAGATTTTGAGTTCAAGATTTTCTCTCTGTCTCTCTTCCCACCCCGCCCTCCCTAAAACATTAAGCAATTTTATATGTCATATATATATATATGCAATCATGTAAAATCTATTTCCATATTAGGTTGTGAAAAAAGAAACCATCAGGAAAAAAAAATGCAGTTTGCAAAAGCAAGAAAAAAACACAAAAAAGTGAAAATAGTATGCTTTGGTCTACATCCAGACTCCATCATTTCTTTCTCTGGATGTGGATAGCATTTTCCATCATAAGTCTTTTGGAGTTGTCTTGGCTCATTATATTTCTGAGAAAAGCTAAGTCAGTTTATAATACTGATCATTGCACAATGTTGCTGTTACTGTGTACAATGTTCTCCTGGTTCTGCTCACTTCACTTTGCCTGATAGTCATTTTCTAATTACATCCAGCATCATACAATGGTTTTTCCTTAAATTCAGCTAATAAATTTCTGTCTTCCCTGATGCTATTCAGTTGCTCTTGCAAGATGTGTATTTTTAGATGTTTAACCCAATGAGTTCAAAAGTCATTGAGCGTTTTGTTTTTCAAAAGGTTTAAAAGTTATGCTTCCAAATTTCTCAAGTGTAAAGAAGAATTTTCATAGTGAATTTTCATCATCTTTAGCAAAAAGTATTAGTTTGTAAATTTCTTGCTAATCATGATGGCTTCATATAATAATTAGTTAATATCTCAGGACATATTAGACATTTGGGGTAAGGTTCATAATTAAGGATAATGGATGGGAATATATATATTTCAAATATTCACTTTGATGCAGTGATTTCAATTTTTTTGCGTCCGTCTTCCCTATCTCATTAGTAATTGTTTCACCATCTAATGTGGCTGACAGAGTTCATACCAGGAGTAAGAGAACTGTCAACTCTGTCACTTTTTTATTAGTTACCTGTACACAAATTATTCGTATCATCTTCAACCCATAATTTTTTTACAATAATTTTTTAAACTATTTGTCAGTGTTGTGAGGGTTGGTTAAGACTAGATAATATAATTAGTAATTCACTTAACTGCACACAAATAAATTTCAATCTGTTGAAAGTAAACAAACAAGTAAAGCTGTCAACCCCTTACATGTTTAACTCTCAGTCTTTCCTCAGGATATCTTGCCTACCATACATAACTCATTGTCATTCAACATATTGACTGAGAGAGCCAATTACAATCTATGTATTAATTAAGAATAAAGCTTTTAAAAAATTTAGATAAAAACAGAAGTTCTAATACTGTCATCCAATACCCTAATGTATCAACTTACACACTTTAATTTGGAAACCACTGATTTAGAGCTGGGTTTAGGCTCAAGGTAAGAGATGTGAGACTCTGCTAATCAGACCTGGAAATGAAATATTCTATTTGCCAAAACTGTCAAGCATAATATAAGCAAGTCACGGTAATGATGTGTAATCCATCCTACTTCATATACAGTTAGCCATAATCTGTATAGACAAATGCTACCTTCCCTGGCCCCAATTAATGTTTTCTATTTGTCACTCTCAATCTGATATTTTATTTTGCTTTATACTTATTTGTGTGTATCTTATTTCCTCCCAAACGTGACAAACTCCTTGAATAAAGGGATTGTGCCTTATCTGCACATCTCCCTCAGTACCTAGTATAATGCTTAACATAATAGTTGATTCTTAATAAATGCATGAATTTGAAATTTCAACATTGTGATTTATCCAAAAAATTAAGCCACCAGTTTTATTAATTTTATTCATTTTAAGGCAGTTATCCAAGTTGAATTATTATTAATTTCAATTAAAATTGTCATAATTATTAGTCTTTTGCTGTAAGATATATATTGCAAGTTATATATGATTTGACTCTTGGTGAATATAAACCCAAGAATCAATTAGTTGTATTAAGATAGATTTCTTCTATAGTACTTTACAGTGATTGTTAAAGTAATATTAATTAAAATATGTTTGGCTTCTCTGATTACTAGAAGAAAGGATTATCCTATTAGAATGAATACTTAAAACAACTATCCTCTTACTGAGTACGTTCTAATTGGTTTTTACTTTTCAAAAATATTTAGTTTGTTTTACTTAAAAAGCAAAACAGAACAAAAAACACTCTCACAATATAGGTACAGCAGGGAATTTGAAAGATCATATAATCAGGGTCTTTTTTTGTTCCCTGATCCTAACTCCCCCTTTTAAAAATCAGTCATGAGGCACTGACTATCCAAATGATTAAAATACAAAGTTCAGTATTTGTTTAATAAAATCATTGCCAAGGTAACTTGGCAGAATTGGAGATTAAAAATTGAAAGTAAGTTGAGTTATGCATGTAAAAGACACCATGATGAATGACCATTAAAGGCCATTTGTATGTTGTAAAAAATTAACTTATCGAAAGCCTTTTATACAGGCTACTTTGAAATTATTCAATAATATTCAGTGTAATGTTTTTCAGTTAATACCTCCCACAGTAATTATAGCTTTTATCATAAGTATTAAGCTATTCAATATATTACTTGGTAATAAACAGCACATCTTCATTGAAGAATAACAAGATATTTCTAATATTCTTAAATCTTTTCCTTAAATAGGAACATCTGTAAGAATTCATACTGTTTAAGGGAAACTATCTGAAAGGTAGAAATATATGAGAAAGCTTTGACTATACATGCTCACATGTTACATATCAGAATTAGGATTCATAATTATTTTAGCAGGTTACAAACCAATGGTGTAAACTTGATAGGGATACATGTAAAGTTCTACATATTACAAATTCAAAAAAATCAATTGTATAAATACAGGACAGAGGAAAAAGAAATCTGGCTTGACATAAGTTTGTGTGAAAAAGATGGGGTTTTAATTGGCTATAATCTGGATACGAGTGAGAAGTTTGATGTAATAGCTTATAATTGCTTTCTAATATATATATGTGCATAGATGCGATATAGGGAATATTTAGTATATATTTGTGTGTAGAACGGAACAAGGCAGAGGGAGAAGGAGAAAAAAAGTTCTTTGAAAATATAAAGCATATCATTGGTAATAGAAGCACTGTGCTGAGCCTTGGGCAGTCTATATTTCTAGTAATTTGGCCAGTCCTGCCTTTTAAGAAGAACACTTACAAATATGAACACATGTAAAGAATGATAGAATAGTAAGGAATCTGGAAAACATGTCATATGGAGAGCAGAGGGATTTTGAAAAGGGAAGCCTCAGAAGTAGAAACATGAAGAAGGAAAAAATCATACATGCCCTTATATGTCTGAAGGACTCTAAAATTATTCTATATTAGTCCAGAAGGCAAAACTAGGCCCAGTGAAAATTGCAGGGAGACAAATTTCATGTCAATATTTTATAACAACTGCATTTGTATCACATAGGCCCATGAAAAAAGGAGGTGGGTTTGTTGTTGTTTAGTCATATCTAACTCCCCATGACCCTATGGATCATGGGGTTTTCCTGGAAAAGATAGTGAAGAGGTTTGCTATTTCCTTCTCCAGCTCATTTTATAGATGAGGAATGGAGACAAACAGGGTTAAGTGACTTACCCAGGGTCATTCAGCTAGTAGGTGTCTGAGGCCAGATTTGAACTCATGAAGATGAGTCTTCCTGACTTCAGGCCCAGTGCTCTATCCACTGTGCCACCTAGCTGTCCTCCACTTTATTTTACCAGTGATTAACTGAGACTAAGAGATATTAAATTACTTGCCAAGGTAACACATACTTCCAACTTGTCTCATAACTACAAATACGTAGTACCTGAATCTTCCCAAACTAAGGTGTCTTACTTAAGAATGCCAATTTTACTAATGTCAATATTTTGTACTATTTCACAACTATTACTTCAACTATATGCCAAACTGCCACTGTACATGAAAAGAGATATTTCAATATATAGCAGGTTTTTAAAATATCAGTGATAACTTGTTTTCTTAGAAGATATTCCTTTTAATACAGGAATTATCTCCAGTCCCTACAGAACATTTAATACTTGGTCTATAATATCAGGGTGGGGAACCTGTGGCTTTGAGGCCACATGTGGTCTTCTAGGTCTTTGGGCGCGGCCATTTGTCTGAGTCTCCAGGTTTTCTGTGAAGTTTAGATTCAGTCAAAGGACTGCACTTGAGGTCCTAGAGGGCCACATGTGGCCTTGAGGCCACAGGTTCCCCACCCATGGTCTACATAAAGGTTAAATACATTTCTTATACTTGCTTAAGTGGTTAGAAATTAAGCCATTGAAATGTTAAACTGTCTAACCTTCTAAAAGACTCCACATATTTCTTAGCTTCAAACAAGTGTGGCATATCCAAGACAAGTCTTATAAAATATTAATTTTACCTTAAATTTTATAATACCTGTAGGCAGACACACCCATTGATATGTTTCCTATTTTTTACTTATTAGTGAGTGCTTAACTTTCAAAGGGCAGGCTTTAATAACTACAGTAATGTGGAAATATATCTCTATTTGAATAAAGAATATAAATGGTAGCTTATAACATGGTAATACATAATCCTCTGACATGGAAAAAAAGGAAAGCTTCAAAATTCCATTAGGAACGAGGACATTTATTTAAATCACACTAGAGTTGTGTAGTCAAATGTAGTGACTACCTTCTTACCCTCACATCCATTCACACCCATTCCTAGGAACCCTTTGTCTCCTTTCCCACTCACTTGCCCAGTCTTACCTACCTTTTCTCTTTAATATGTGTGATGAGAATTTTTTTAATATTTTATTTTTTCCAATGATATGTAAATCCTTATGTAAATGTTAATCCTGAGTTCCACATTTTCTCTCTCCCTTCCCTAAAACAGCAAGCAATTTGATACAGGTTTTATGTGCAATCATGCAAAACATATTTCCTTATTGATCATGTTGTAAAAAGAAAACTCAGGCCAAAAAAAAACACCAAAAAAAAATAAAGTGGAAAATTGTATGTTTCAATGTGCATTCAGACTCCAGCAATTCTTTCTTTGGAACTTGATAGCATTTTTCATCACGAGTTTTTCAGAATTTTCTCGGATCATTGTATTGCTTAGCATAGCTACGTCATTCACAGTTGATCACCATACAGTACTGCTGTTACTGTGTACAATGTGCTCCTGGTTCTGCTTACTTTTACTCTGCATCAGTTCATGTAAGTCTTTCCAGGAATTTTCTGAAAGCATCCTGCTCATCATTTCTTAAAGCACAATAGTATTCCATCACAATTATATACCACAATTTGTTCAGCTGTTCCCCAATTGACCACAAAAAGAGCTACTATAAATATTTTTGTACAACTAGGTGCTTTTCCTTTAAAAAGAAAACTCTTTGGGATACAGACTTAGTAATAATATTGCTGGGTCAAAGGGTACGCACAGAGTTGTAGCTGTTTGGACATCATTCCAAATTGCTTTCCAGAATGGTTAGATCAGTTTACAATTCCAGTAACAGCGCATTAGCATCTCAATTTTCCCCTATCTCCTCAAACATTTATCATTTTCCTTTTCTGTCAGATTAGTCAATCTGATAGGTATAAGATGGTACCTCACAATTGTTTTCATTTGCATTTCTCTAATCAGTAGTGATTTAGAGCATTTTTTCATATGACTATAGATAGCTTTGATTTCTTTGTCTGAAATCATTTGGGGTATCTGATGAGAATTTAACTTTTGCCTACAACTCTCAACTTTCAGATCTCACTCTGATCTACCCAATTTTACTTCCAATAGCTAAGGTCTCCTTCTTTCTTTCATTATGTCCTCTGACCACTATTCATGACACACACACTTATTATATTATAAAAATATACTTTCTACCAAATTCTTCATTTTTCCTTCCCTAGATACTTCCTTTTCCCCTTTATTCATTTTATCCAGTTAGCTTTTGCCATCTAAACCATATTATCTTTGCCACACATCTATCAACTCATTTTCTTTTTGAGTCTTCCCTAATTTAGGGAGAGATTCTCCTATTTGATGGTGCTTAGGAAAACCTTAACTAATATCCTTGGTAAAATAGAGTACCATAGTTTGCCATAATGGGAAGCAATATTTTGCAAGGGATCAGTTACAGTGGCACCAGCATAGAAGAATAGGAACACATAAATGCCAGTAGTGCTAAGAAATAAGAGTATGATTCACTGGGCTTTAAGAAGGAAAGAACTTAATAAATAAATCTGTAGTTAGAAGAAGAAAAGAAACAAAGTAAAGGAGTCACTCGGGCTTCAGAGCACTATGTAGTCCCAGTAGATGAAGATCTCAGCCAAGGCCTCTCAATCAAATTTTTGGCTAGGAGACTAGCATAACACCTGGCAAGATGGAAAAGGCATCATGGGAAGTGCTTAGTTTTGCAACTACCTCTAGAGTGCTAAAAAGATAGTTATATAACCAATCATATTTTTATTGTGATTAGACAAGAAAATCAACAAATGGGTTATTTCACTATTTCAATGGATCTGCTATCTTTATTAAATGGTAACAATACAAGGCCTTTTCATACAGCATGATTTCTTTTCCTTATTTTTCTGTAGCTCCTCAACAAAGTCATTCAACAAACTGGAGGTCTTACTATAGGTATTTTGAAACAAAGAAAAAAAATATCAAAATAATATATAGAATTGATTAGAGTAGGTTAATCATAAATATCTGCTGAATTGTACTAAATCATTAAAAATTTTCATTTTATGTGCAACAAAATACATATGTGATCTGTTAAAAGTGCTACTAGTTCTGGGTTTTCATTCTACATATTTACTTTAGATTGTAAGTTCACATGTATAACACTGATCTCAAAGGGCAAACCTACTACATAGATATTTAAATGTTAAAGTCCTCATTTTTCAAACCTGGCTTGTAAACTTTTCTTAGACTAATGTATCTTAAAACAAACAATTCTTGATTAAATTTGTAGGTCTTATGTTTGTAAGTACCACAAATTTTAGACTGATATAGCAATAATTTATTTTCATAATGCAACACTGGCAATAGCAAGTGAAGGAAAATTAATTTATTTTTCATCACATTTGTCCCTCTCGAAAAAGCTTCAAAACATGGTATTTAATTTTTCCTGTTTCAGTAGGTATTCAAGAAGTCAAGAAACTTAAACCTTTTACAATTCACATGTTTTTTGTTTGTTTCTTTGTTTTCTGGCCAAGAGACTTGGTCTGTCCTTTTTAGTGACCTACTTTCCTATCAAAAATATACATTATATAACAAAACTATTTAAACTGTAATTTATATCAAAGTGGTACTGACCTCTTTTGCATGCCTTTTTTGTTCATCACTGAAGTACTAATTGTAATATCATTGAAGAAAAATCCCTAAAGTCAATAGGGTTATAAATTTGTTATATCTATCATTGGCTGTTCCTGAAGACTTCATTGTCTTACTTGCTTTCTCTCTGGGCATAATTCATAAGAACCAAGTATTCCATACATTAAAGTAAAGCATAATCTATTATATGGATGTTTTTGATCTGTGAGTAGAGGCCAAATTCTGGACTATATTTAACAACTGAGAGCTTCACAGTCAAGAAATCTAAGACTAGATACTATAATTCAGTTAATTCTCAAACTGCAGTTATTAAACTATACATAGAACCTTTACAAATGTGATTTTACTTTTTAAGCAATAATTCAAAAAAGGACCTTTTTTATTTTATGGATGTAAGATTGTTATGTTTATTCTTAACAAATTCTCAGATTTCTTCTACCAAATACTTTTGGCTGTAACATTAATGAGGGAGAAAACAGGTATGGGGAAAAATTTCTTGATATATAAAAGCATTCTCTTTTAAAACCATTTTAGTAATTTAGAACAATCTATTAAGATGAAATTCCACATTATAGGTGACAAATTCTCTTTAATGTAAAGAAGGGGATCTTTATGGGCCAACTTTGTAGGGCTTGTGCTGCTGATGAGAAAAAGCATTTTTAGAGTTTGTTTTAAACCTTTATACCTTTGCTATTCTATGTTCCAGTGTTGGTCCTTATGATTGTCACAATGAGAAGACGGAAAAAAGAACCATTGATTTTTGATGAGGAGCGGGATATTAGAGAAAATATTGTCCGGTATGATGATGAAGGTGGTGGTGAAGAGGACACAGAGGCTTTTGACATGGCTGCTTTGAGGAACCTGAATGTCATCCGAGATACCAAGACCCGAAGGGATGTGACACCAGAGATTCAGTTCTTAAGTCGACCAACTTTTAAAAGTATCCCTGATAACGTCATTTTTAGGGAATTTATTTGGGAAAGATTAAAAGAAGCCGACATAGATCCCTGTGCTCCTCCTTATGATTCTCTACAGACATATGCCTTTGAGGGAAATGGTTCAGTAGCAGAGTCACTCAGTTCTTTAGATTCCATCAGCTCAAACTCTGATCAGAATTATGATTATCTCAGTGACTGGGGGCCTCGTTTTAAAAGACTTGCAGATATGTATGGAACTGGCCAGGATGGCTTATACTCATAGCCTTGGGACCTTTTCAGAAAATGCACTGAAGAGAAACAAAACAACAACAAAAAAAAGAACAAATACAAACTCTACTTACTGGATTTAAAAAGGGTGTAAATATTTCTCCATTTTTAACCGTTTAGGTTTTTGCCTTGGTGAAGCATATCTTCATTAGACTTGTCCTAGGGACTGCACTGACCACAGATGCTGAGCATTTGAAGGCATTTTGATAAAATGAGCCGCTCAGATATATTCGAATAGATAGCAAGCCTTATATACCTGCAAAGGCAACTAACCTCTCTGAGTCAGTAGTGCACTGTGACCTTGATGAGCCAGTGATAACCCTGTAAATGCCTTCCCAGTACCATTATGTCTAGATGTAAAGTTTATTTCTTTGATATGATGAAAGAAAGAACAAATGTGGTGCCATTCTAAGTCTTAGTTCTTTATACCAAATCTTTTAGGTTGATATCTGTAGCTTACTGGCTCATGACATCTAGCAGAATTTTATTGCTTTTGACTAAAGAATCCAAAATGACCAAAAATATTTGCAAATGCCTAGCTAGGTACTCATTGCCTCAGTCTACTTGCCCCACCAAAACACACAAAACCTTCTAGAATATATCAGTGTAATTTATACTGAAAAAAAAAGAAAGAAAAAGTTATAGCATTATCTTGCAAAAAGTAATTTGTGAAATGGTCAAAATAAGAACTGGGGGAAAAATTCTCAGAATTAAAAATCATCCTTAGATGCCTGTGTGGGTATAGGGGAAAGTTGCTGTCTATTCGATTTTTATTATCTCTTCTGATTTGTACAGGAGAATTTATCTTTTTTTTTTTAATTTGACACATGGTGTTATATTTATTTTGGAGCCCAATCTCCACAAAATTCAGGTCCATTTTACTGCCTCACAGTATTAAACTCATCAGAACATGCTGATTTTTCTCCAGTCTCAGCTACATGAAGGAAATGAAGCATAGAAATGGAGAAATTACAGTAAAGCAATTGAGCCCCACAGTCGTTCATTTCTCAGAAAGGAACACAGCTACAAGGACACACAGTTGTTCTTCTGAGCCATTAGAATGTCTGAAACATTTGAATAAAGTATTTGTACCTTGTATTTTGGAAAGAAGACTACAGAGGGAATGGGGAGTATCTTTGAATGGAAGATTGAATTTTCAAGGTCATAAGTTCTCTGTGCTCCTAAGACTTAAAAGAACTTGTTTTCCCCTAGCGCCGCCCCGCTTTGCTGTTGAAGCACTTCAGTGAAAGACTGTTTGAAAATTCTTTCCTATGTTAAAAAATGTAATACTATTAACTTCAGAATCTATCTTTAAACCCTGATGCAAATAAGTAAGTTCCCCAAGGAATTAACTTCACAATCCATAATTTCTATACTGGTCTGGGAGTGCCAAAATGAGGAGAATTGCAGACAGTCAAAAATACTGTATAATTTTGAAATAGGATTTCTTAGAATAAGACAACTTTTTTATGATTCCAATAATATTTATACCTATGAGATTTCATGGTTTAATACTAGTTTATGATGCATATAATCAATTAAGGAAATTTTTTTTCTTCTCCCTTTATTTTAAAAAAGTTTGTAGTTGAGTTACTAATAAATCTGCAGATAGTGGGCACTGTGTAAAAAATAGTGTTCTAAAAGAGCTTCTTTCTATATGAAATATAAATGTTGAGTACACATGAGAAAAAAGGTGTCTATGAAAGAGTCTGTAATTTTTGCAGCCCAACATTATAAATGAAGTATGTGAAAGTGGCCTTCAGCTTCATCAAAATAAACAATTCAACAAATTTAATTATCTGAAAATTTCTTTAATTTTGGTAAAGTTTTACAAGACAGTCATTTCATGAGTCATTAGATCTGCCACAACTTGTATCAAAGAATACATATGTGTATGTATATATGTAAACATATATGTATGTGTGTATATGTGTATATATACATACACACATATATGATTTTATAATGGAACTGAAAGATATTGCTCGTGACTGTTAGTCAAACATGTAAGATTTTCAATAAAAAAGGAGGGAAAAATGAAGCTTACTTTAGTCAATAAAATCAAAATGTGCTGCAGGAATTATATAGGTGTTAAATCATCCAGGTGCTGAGAAAACAGTTTTATAATAATCCTCTTGTTTGCAGGAAGATAAAATATTTTAGTACATTTGGATTATGGTGTCAAAACTGCTGATTGTTGCACATATCACTAAATGGAGTTCTGAGTATATTATAGAAAAGGAATATCATTCATCTTGCTTTTCCTCCATTTAATAAGGATATAAATTTTCTCATGCTTTCCCCCCTACATATATGATAATGGAATTGGATAAATCAACTCTAATTTATTTAATGCTCTGAAATTCTTCCATGAAACTATTTGATACTTGATGACATAAACAGAGTCCTGAAACTTCTGTTGTCTTGAATACATCTATTGAATATAGGGCCACTTTTGGGGTAGGGTGGGGTAGGGTGGGGAGAAGAGGGAAGGAAATTCCTTAAATTGGATGATTAATGTCACAGGTATTGGCAAATTATCTTTGTAAAACAAAAAGTTCATTGTAATTGTTTTAGGTTTCTTTTTTCCTTTGTCTTCCAGACACTAATATAATGAGAGATATATAAGATCATCTGGAAACTACTTAAGTAGAGAAAGTCATTTTTTTCCCTGAACCAAGAAGGGAGCAATTGGTTATGGAGAACTAAAGCTATAGTAACTAAATTACAACAGTGGAGAGAGTATCTGTATTAAAATGTCTGCCCTGTTATTTAAATTTCTGTTTATTCATATATTATTGCAGTAAGTTCCAGAAATTTACTAATTCTCAATGAATAATAAAAATAAGGCTGACATTTGCATAGTGCTTGAAGAATTGCAAAGAGCTTTACTTGTCTTGTTTGAGAATATGAAAATAGTAGAACTGATTGGCAGGAAAATATCTGCTTCATCTTCATCTTTGCAGGTGGCAAAAGGGAGATTTTCTCCTAAATGCTTTTCTCCATAGCCTCAAAGTAGGGTCATCACTCCATTCTGAGAAATAATAAAATCAAATGTTTAAGTATAAAGATTGGCTCAGGGAGGCAATATGTTTATATAATAATATAGTTACATTAACACATGTGTATATACACATGTGTACATATATACATGAGCATATACTTACGCATGTGTATGAATGTGAATATATACACACATGTATATGTGTATATACACACACTTGCATATGTGTATACCTGTAGACATCTCTCTCTAGATATATAACCTATAGGTAAAGATAGAACTCGCAGGCAGCATTGCATAGTGGATAGTTTGCCTCAGTACCCAGATGACTTGGGTTCAATTTCTGCCTCTAATTCATACTAGAGCTGTGTGGCTCTGGTGCCACAGGCAGCTTTCTGCAGAACAGTTTCCAACCTACACACGCATACCTGTACATGTAGCTATTTCTATAAAGATATCTACATATAGATATCTAGATATTTCTAAATACAAAAATTGAAAACATTTAACAAATTTAAAATTATACTTGATATGTATGTATAGATATTTTTCTATATCTTTATATGTCCCAAAATAGAATGTTATGTGTCTGTCTTATTTAACTTGCTTCTGTTTGTTTCATGGGATTTGACCTTGACACAGCAGGCTCTGAAAACTGTTTCTTGACCTACTGAGCTGAATTAGATTCTTTCTCAACTGCTATGACTAGGTTAATTGTAGTCAGAGAAAGTACAATTCAAGTCAAGAAAACCAAAAGGAAACTCCCAAGAAAAGGAAGAATCAGGCATTTGGGTCAGCTTGCTAGGCTCATCTCTGGACCACAGGATCTCTGATAAACAAAGGCAATGAACAGTGTGAAATAAAGAACCTGAGAGCTGAGTGTCCAAAGGAAACAGGGGAGTGCTATGATTTTGGTTTGGAGGGTTCAGCTTGAAACATAGGTCACTGACAGAAGAGAATGCCTTGGATCCTTAACTACTGAGGTACACCTGTCAGGGTGTCTGCTCTTCTGCCAGATAATGGATTGGAAGTTCACTCTGTGTACTCAGACACCTTTCTTCCCTGACATTTGGTTTTGTAAGAACATTTTGAAACATTCGCTAAATAGAATATCATACTATTTTATAGTTAAATGGAAAAAGTTTAAATAAATATTCTCACAAGCACTGTATATATTTTATAAAATGTGTAAGTAGTGTATTTGTTAAGTTTCATATGCATAAACAATTGCATTTGAAAATTAGCAGTTGGGATGTGCCTAAGTTGGGAGAAAATCTTAAATGAGATGCAAATATAGCTTTGAAAAAAATACTGAGTTAAAAATAATTGAATTAAACACTTTCAAGTTTTTTTTTGAATGACAAAGATATTGTTTTTATTAATAATGGCTTTAAATAACCTGTTAACTCAATAAAAAGTTTTTATTGATTATTTTTAACTTCTTAAATAAGGCAAAGTTTTCTTTTTTAATTTCGCTGAATTTTAGCCATGGTTCAACATTTGAACTATACTTGGGAAGGTTCAGCGTGCTAGTTAGTAGAGAGGCCAGTCTACTACATTTGAAGGCTGTCAGGGCTAAAAATAGATTTGCAAATAAGCCAACTTTTTCACATGGGCTATAAAATCTATTCTATTTAATAGAATGTACCAATGTACCAATGAGGAAATTTTTAGAGGAGGAAGTGATTATTTTTATCAAGGTTTACTGGCTGTATGGATAGCAATTAATGACCCCAAAATTCTGAGAGAGAGGGAGAGAAAGGAGAATATATTTAATCAGGAAAAACTACTAGGGGAGCTATAATCGAGGATATGGTAGGTATTTTAAGACTGTTACCTTAGGATAAAAAGAAAAGTGAAATAGTAAGGTAACTGAAAAAAAATACTATAACCTCACCCCAGTGCCTTACTTCCCAATATGTTTTATTGTGGTGACAGATGCCTAGATTCTCTCTCCTGGCTTATAGTTCCAGGATGATACTGAATAGTACATGAAAATATTCATGGGATCAGGTCAAATAAGCCCAACAATCTAATAGTGACTACTGAATCCTGAGATGTCTGTGGCAACTGGCCATGTGACTGACTGCCAATCTGGCCAGAGAATTTAATGCACCTCTGAAGAAAGCAAAATAGCTATGAATTTCCAAATCTGCATTTATTTCAATTATCTTGATATTTTTGCTATCATAAGCAAAAGCTTTTGAAGAACAAAGAAGTGGCTAAGGTATCCGGGGTGTTGCCTTAAACCTTCATTTTTTATAATTCATGAAGCTTTTTCTTTCTGGGTATTATGTGAAACATGAAAACAAAGCATCATGGAAGGTCACATTTGGTGTAGGCCCTGTGGGGGAGTGAAATGACCACTGGCTTTAGAGTAAGACAATGTGTGTTCAAATGTTGGATTTATTACTTGCTACCAGTGGGACCTACAGAAGTCATGCTGGGTGGCCGCAGTTTTTTTTTTTTCTTTTCTTACTCTGTAAAGTGAAGGTGTTGGACTAGATGATTAAAGTCCTTCCCTAAATCCTATGATCTTAATTATTTCTGACTTGAGTCACGAATCTGTTAAGGAAGGCACATGCAATTTGCATTCCAGATAAAGAATATATAGATGGAATTTTAAAGTGGATAGCCAAAAAAAAAGCCAGTCCAATGCATGAATTAAGTAAGTACATGCCCTTTTAAAATGTTATGAAAACACATATGGTTGATAAGTCAAAAGAGTTCAAAGTTAACCATACAATTTTCAGTTATAAAATGAATATTACCAAATACATTTAATTTCCAAATCAATTTTAAGGACATTTTCAAACATTAGTTCTTGAACTACATATTCTGTAATACCTATATGTCTAAAAAGAGTATATCTTTCCCAATTCAACTAGAATTACTTCAAATTGAAGTGCAGATTATATAGTTTCCCAAAATCTATACACCTGAACTATTTAATATATGCAATTAGTAGAATAGCGTAACTCCCCAGAAGGAATTCCTACTTAATAAGATGATTACACAGATGCTGATAAAGTATCTAAATACATATTGATCCAATAGAGCATAACAGTAGTAATCATTCCAGTCTGTCAGAGAAATCTATACTCATCAGAGGCACTAGTAAAGCAAGCATCATTCCATTTGGAGGTAAGAGTTTATATTTTCTAACTGGCCTCTTAGTTCCCACAACCACCTACTCTTCCTGAAAGGAAAATAAAAAGACAAATAATAAGAAACTATAGTTAATGAATCATAAGAAAGACTGGTCAAACTTCAGTTAAAACACATAAATCTTTGTTTTATGAATATAAATGTAAAAGTTATTAGGCACAAAGCTAAAAATAAAAAACAAACTAGATGATGCTAAATTGTAAAGAAGATGCACTGGTAGATTTGTGATCTGAGAGTTCTGTATACTGACAACACAGGTCTAATATTTATCCCTATCCCTCACCTAAATTCACTAATGTTAATAAGGCTTCTTTTCTATTATTATATGAATATATAACATACATTATCAAATTTATATTATATATTAATTGGTAAAGTTGAATTATTAGCTAATAAATATTCATAGGAAATATGTAAGAGATGAAGATTATTTTAAGATTTCTTCCTTTTTCCATGTATTTTATTTTTTTATAATAAAATTGATCTACCACCAAAAGAAATATTCCATATATTCATTTAAAGTGATAATGTACATTTTCACATTATTAAGACAAAGTTGAAAAATCCTCCAAATAAGAATAATTAACAACTGTGGTAACAATGTAAACAATATCTAAAAAGGTATTTAAATGTATCTCTGTATCCATATCTAAAATCAACAAAATATTCGTAGAGAAATGAATAAGAAAAAATAATTTTCTCAAAAGTGGTACATAAGATGATATTTTAACTAAATTGTTTTTGGATGCTGACCTGTGAATAAAATTTACTTCTCATTTTGTCATTGCTGAATTTAAGAATGTAAAATGTTATTAACAAAATCTTAAAGGATTTTATCTTGTTAGTGATAGTATTAATAAGTAATTAGAAATGACACGAATCTGAGACCACATAAGGAATAAAGCCCCTTTCCCTAGTATAGTGTATTGTCTATAAATTAGGATACCTCCTTAGTATCCTTAATACCATCGAGATGGCTTCACTAAAACTGAGAAATCTAACAAATGAAAAATCTCCATTACCATTTTTAATCCAATGTCTTCCTTTTCTCTGATAATGCTAAACTCACCAAATTTTTTTAATTTAGTATATGTGGAAAAACAAAAGCTAAACAAAGCTGCAAAAGAAATTGACTTTATTACTGAGACAACTGACAACTTACCACCCAAGTATTCATGCCACTCTACAGCCTTAAGTTTATTCATTCACTTAACCAATATTTGGATAATGACTGATATGTGTTCATTAATATAACATAAACTGCAAATAAAGAAAATAAGAGTAACACTTTAAATTTGTAAAAAAAAAAAAGCTTACTTTTCAAAATGTTTTTGCACATGCTGTATTAAGTAGTACAGACTCAACCTTTAGATATTTACAATCTAGATAGGGACATACTTGCTGCAGTGTTAGTTACAAAACTATTGTGAGGCAAAAAGAAGTGTAAGATTTGGTAAAGTACATTCATTTGCAGTAACTGAAGGGAGATTCCAGTAAATGGATTTCTTTTACCTGGGAACATATATACTACACATGATCACAGTTGTTCAAATAATTAGAATTGATTAAGATGCATAACACCAAAACTAACTTTTGCACTTTATTATATTCTTGTTAATTATCCCTGAAAAAAACCCTCATTTTCAATAAATTTCCAATGTTGTCTGACTGCTAACTGTGGATTACTAACCTCTAAAGAAGTGGAGCTGAGGTTCACCATGAAGCCAATGAGCATTTTAAACAGGCTACAAAATATTACAAATAAATCATGAAAGAGAAGTGGTATAAATGATGTCATGAAAGAAATGTATAAAAAAAAAGAAAATGGAAAGTTCATATAGTCAGAGTGAAGGACAATAGAAGGACAGTCTACATACTCCATTGGCATACTCTTATTTAATATTTTTTTGCTTAATTACATGTAAGCAAAAATATTTAACATTTGTTTTTAAAATTCTGAGTTCCAAATTCTATCCTTCCCTTCCTCCAATCCCTTCTCCCTGAGATAGTAAGCAATTTGATCTGTTATGCATGTGTGATCATGTGAAACATCTCTCTTATTACTCATGCTGTAAAAGAAAAGGCAGAACAAAAAAAAGAATAATAATTTTTTTTCAAAAAGTATGCTTAAGTCTGCGGTCAGACTCCATCAGTTCATTCTCTGGGGGTGGACAGCATTTTTTTCTTTTTTACCCTAAGTCCTTAGGAACTATCTTGGATCACTGAATTGCTGAGAATAGTGAAGTCATTCACAGTTGATCATTGGCCAAAATAGCTGATACTGACAATGTTGTCCTGGTTCTGCTTATTTCACTTTGAATCAGTTCATGTAAGTCTTCTTAAGTTTTTCTGAAAGCATACTGCTTGTCATTTCTATAGAAAAATAGTATTCCATCACAATCATATCCCACAATTTGTAGAGCCATGACCCAATTGATTGGCATCCTCTTAATTTCCAATTCTTTGCCACCACACATACATGCTGCTATAAACATTTTTGTACAAGTAGATCTTTTCCTTTATTTATTTTAAAAATCCCCGTGGGATATAGACTAAATAGTGGGTAAATTATTGGGTAAAAGGGTATACATAGTTTTATAGCCCTTTGAGCATATTTCAAAATTGTTCTGCAGAGTGGCTGGATCAATTCACAACTCCACCAATGATGCATTAATGTCCCTATTTTTCCACATCCACTCCAAAATTTATTATTTTCCATTTCTATCATATTAGCCAATCTAATAATGTGATGTGATACTTCAAATTTGTTTGAATTTGCATTTCTCTTGTTAATAGTGATTTAGAGCATTTTTTCATATGACTATAGATAGCTTTGATTTCTTCTAAAAACTGCCAGTTCACGTCCTTTGACCATTTATCGAGTGTGAAATAACTCATAGTCTTAATAAATTTGGCTCAGTTCTCTATATATTTGAGAAATGTGCTGTGAAATTTGCCCCATTTTCCTAATTCCTTTCTAATTTTGTCTGCAATGATTTTATTTATGCAGAACCTTTTTAATTTCATGTAGTCAAAATTATCCATTTCACATCCATTGCTATCTTGTTTGATCATAAATTTTTGCCACAAATCTGTCAGATAAAATATTCCATGATCCATTAATTTGCTTATATCACCCTTTATATCTAAATCATGTACCCATTTCGACTTTATCTCAGTTGTAGCATGAGATGTTGGTCTATACCTAGTTGCTATCAAACTGCTTTTCAGTTTTCACAGCAATTTTGGTCAAATAATTATTTCTTGTTCTAAAATCTTGAATATTCAGGTTTGTCAAACACTAGATTACTATGGTCATTTACTACTATGTATTGTGTACCTAATCTAGTCTACTGATCCACCAGTCTATTTCTTAGCCAGTACCAGAATATTTTGATCATGACCACTTTGTAATAGTTTGAGATCTGATATTGCAAGACCACCTCTCTTCATATTTTTATTTATTGATTGCCTTGATAATCTTGACCTTTTGTTCTTCCACAGGAATTATTTATTCTAGCTCTATAAAATAATTTTTGGTAACTTGATTGATGACACTGAATAAGTAAATTAATTTAGGTGGAATTGTCATTTTTATTATATTGGCTTAACCTACCCATCAGCAATGAATACTTCTCTAATTGTTTAGATCTGAATTCATTTGTGTGAACTGTTTTATAATTGTGCTCCTCTAGTTCCTGGGTTTGTCTTGGCAGATACACTCCCAAGTATTTTATACTGTTTACAATTATTTTAAATGGAATTTCTATCTCTTGCTGCTGGACTTCGTTACTAAAATATAGAAATGCTGATGATTTGTGTGGGTTTATTTTATGCCTTGCAACTTTGCTGAAGGTGTTTAAGTTAATTTTTTAAGTAGATCATCAGATAGTCTGCAAAGAGTGATAGTTTTGTTTTCTTATTGTCCACTCTAATACCTTAAATTTCTTTTCTTATTGTTATAGCTAGCACGTCTAGAACAATATTGAGTAACAGTGGTGATGATAGGCATCCTTGTTTCACCTCTGATCTTATTGGAAAGGCTTCTTATTTATCCCCATTACAGATAATGCTTGCTGATAGTTTTAGACACATACTACTTATATATTTAAAGAAAGCTCCATTTATTCCTATACTTTATGATAATTTTTTTTTGCTTTTTGGCAGGGCAATTGGGGTTAAGTGACTTGCCCAAGGTCACACAGCTAGTACATGTGTCAAGTGTCTGAGGTCGGATTTGAACTCAGGTCCCCCTGACTCCAGGGCCGGTGCTCTACTCACTGCGCCACCCAGCTGCCCCGACTTTCTGATATTTTTAATAGTGTTATATTTTGCCACAATTTTGCATCACTATTGTTAGAGAAATTGGTCTATAATTTTCTTTCTCCATTTTAGCTCTTCCTGGTTTAAGTATCAGTACCATATTTGTGTCATGAAAGGAATTTCATTGCACTCCTTCTTTGTCTATTTTTCCAAATAGTTTATATAGTATTTATTAGAATTGTTTCTTAAATGTTTGGTAGAATTCACTTGTAAATCCATCTGGTCCTGGGGATTTTTTTCTTAGGGAGCTCATTTATGGCTTCTTCAATTTCTTTTTCTAAGATAGGGCAATTTTTAAGGTAAAGCTATTAATTATTCTATTTCTTCAACTTTTTTTAATATAAATATTCCTCTTCATTTAGATCAGGGCTGTCCAACCTTAGGTTTTTATTGAAACAATAGACAATACATTTTGATTTACCATTTCAGTGAGAGCTCTGTGGTTTGTTTATTAAAGCATTTATATAAATTTCTATGCTTGTAGGCAATCCACATAAATCTCACTGCCAGCCTGCATGCAGCCCACAAGATGCATTTTGGACAGCCCTGATTTAGATTGTCAAATTTATTGGTAAATAGACAAAACAGCTCCTAATAATTGCTTTAATTTAATCCTCATTGGTAGTGAATTCACCCCTTTCATTTTTGATACTGGTAATTTGATTTTCTTTCTTTTTGCAATAAAATTAAACAATGGTTGATCTTGTTTATTTTTATAAAAGCAGCCGCTAACTTTAATTACTAGTTCAATGGTTTTCTTGTTTTCAGTTTTATTAATCTTACCTTTGATTTTCAGGATTTCTAATTTGGTGTTTAAATTGGAGGTTTTTAGTCTATTCTTTTTCTAGTTTTTTTGTTTGTTTTTTCTAGGTACATGCCCAATTCACTGATCTACTCTTCTTCATTTTATTGATGGAAGCATTTAGAGACATAAATTTTCCCATAACTACTGCTTTGGCTGCATCCCATAAATTTTGTTATGTTGTCTCATTATTGTCATTCTCTTGAATGAAATTGAGTGTTTTCTATGACTTCTTCTTTGACCCACTCATTCTTTAGAATTAGATTATTTAGTTTCTAATTAATTTCTAATCTGCGTTTCTATGATCTTTTATTGAATGTAATTTTTATAGCCTTATATACTGAAAAGGATGCATTTAACATTTCTGCTTTTCTGCATTCAGTTGGTCGTGAGGTATTTATGTCCTAAAACCTGGTCAATTTTTGTGAAGCTATCATGGTCAGCTGAGAAAAAGGCATACCCTTTAATATTGCCATTCAATTTTCTTCAGAGGTCTATCATACCTTTTACAAAATTCTATTCATGTCTTTAACTTCTTTCTTGTTTATTTTATGATTACATTTATCTAGTTCTGAAAGGAGAAAGTTGAGGTCCCCCACTAGTATAGTTGTACTATCTATTTCCTCCTATAACTCATTTAACTTTTCTTTTAAGAATATGGATGCTATTCTTTTTGGTGCATATATTTAGTATTGATATTACTTCATTGTCTATGGTAACTTTTAGTAAAACACAGACTCCCTTCTCATTTCTTTTAATTAGGTCTATTTTTGCTTTTGCTTTGTCTGAGATGATGATTGCTACCCTTGCAATTTTTTAAACTTCAGCTGAAGCAAAATAAATCCTGATCCAGCCCCTTATCATTATTCTGTGTCTCTGTTTCAAGTGTGGTTCTGGTTTTTATTCCATTCTGCTATTCTCTTGTTTTATGGGTGAGTTCATCCCACTCATGTTTATGTTTATAAACTGTGTCTTTCCCTCTATCCTATATTTCCCATTTATCCTTCTCTTTTTAACCTGTCCTCCCACAAGTCTATTTTGTTTTCTTTATCTACCCTTCCATTAGCCCTCCTCATTTCTATCATCCCCACTCCCCTTTTCTTATACCCTTCCTCTCCTACTTCCCTGTAGGGTTAGGTAGATTTCTATACCCAACTGTGTATGTCATTTGTTAAACTTTTGAACTAATTTTGAAGATTAAGTTTCAAGCATTGCCTGCCTTCTGGTCCCGTCCATTGTAAAAGCTCTTCCTTTCCAGCTTCTTTTATGTGAGAATGTCCCCCATTTTTCCTCTCATTTCCAGCTTCATCCATCTTTCTCACCCTTCAATTTTTTTTTTTTTTGAAATCAGTCATCTCACACTCATGCCCTCTGGATATATAAACCCCTTCTAATGGCCCTAATGATAAAGTTCTTAGTAATTGCAATTATTGTCCTCTGATATACAAATGTAAACATTTTGTAAACAATTTGATTGATTCCCTTATAATTTCTCTTTCATGTTTACCTTTTTATGCTTCTCACGTCTTGTATTTGAAAGTCAACTTTTTAAAAAAATACAGTTCTGGTCTTTTCATCTAGAATGCTGGAAAGTCCTCTATCTCATTAAATATTGATTTTCATGCCTTGAAAGATTATACTCAGTTTTGCTGGATAGATTATTTTTAGTCGTGATACTAGCTCTTTTGCCTTCCAGAATATCATATTAAAGCCCTCTGATCTCCTAATGTGGAAGCTGCTAAATCTTTTTGTTTTAAACATTTTGATAATTTTGACATTCTTTTCCTTTAAATTTGAGTTCCAAATTCTCTTTCTCCCTTCAACACCTTCCACCAACTACTGAGAAGGCAGGAAATAAGATATCAAGTATAGATGTGAAACCATGCAAAACACATTTCTTTATTGGTCATATTTCAAAAATTAAAGCAAGAAAAACAGAAATTTGTATTTCCATTTGCACTCAGAGTTCATTAGTTCTCTCTAGAGATGGACAGCATTTTTTCATCATGAGTCCTTTGGAATTGTCTTGGATCACATTATTGAACAGAGAAGTAAAGTCTTTCACATTTGATCATTGTTACAAAGTTGCTGTTACTGTGCACAAAAGTTTCCTGGTTATTCTCACTTCATTTTGCATCAGTTCATATACATCTTGGCATATTTTTTTCCTGATTTCCTATGTACAACGGTAGTTCATCACAATAATATGCCACAATTTATTCAACCATTCTCCAACTGATGAGCATTCCCTCAATTCCCAATATTCCAAAATTTCTACTATATTTTGTACAAATAGATCCTTTTCTTTTGATCTCTTTGGGATACAGACTTAATAGTGATATTGTTGAGTCAAAGGGTATGAATTTTATAGTCTTCTGGACATTTTCCCAAATTATTCTCCAGAATGGTTGGACCAGTTCAATATGCCACCAGCAGTACATTTCTTTCCCCTCCATCATCAGTAATTTCTGATAGGTATCAAGTGGTATCTCACAGTTATTTTACTTTGACATTCTCTAATTGACAGTGATTTAGAGCATTTTATATGAGTATAGATAGCTTTGATTTCTTCTCTCAAATACTCCCTGTTTATATCTTTTGACCATTTATCAATTAGGGAATGGCTCTTGTTTTTATAAATCTCAGTTGTATACTCAGTATATATTTGAGAAATGAGGCCTTTATCAAAGAAACTTACTGTAATTTTTTTATAACTGTTTCTTTGTCCATAGTACTTTTAGCATAATATAGTTTCCCTGATTATCTCTTTTAAGTATGTCTTTCTGCTTTTGCTTTCTCTGAGATCATGATTTCTATCTCTGCTTTTTTACTTCAGTAGAAACATATATTCTGCTACATTTTAAAAATTTTAACTCCATGTGTCTTTTTCTCTTTCAAAAGTGTCTCTTATAAACAACACATTGTTGGATTCTGGTTTCTAATCCATTGAGCTATCTGCTTCTATTTTATGGGTGATTTCATACCATTCACATTCAGTTATGATAACTAAGTGTGTATTTTCCCTCAATCCCATTTTCTTGTTTCTTCCTTCCTCTCTCTCTCTCTCTCTCTCTCTCTCTCTCTCTCTCTCTCTCTCTCTCTCTCTCTGTCATCTCCATCCTCAAAAATCTGCCTCCCTTAATCCACCCTCCCTTTTATCACACCCCCTTCTATTTCCTTATTTTGTAAGTTGCATTTCTATAGATAATTGAGGGTATGTATGTATGTGTATATATGTGTGTGTATGTGTGTGTATTCTTCCCTCTTTGAACCAATTTCAATGAGAATGAGATTCAAGCATTATCCACCACCCCTCCCATTTTTCCCTCCACAGTAAAAGCTCTCATTTCATGGCTCTTTCCTGTGAGAATACTTTCCCCATTCTACCTCTCCCTTCTCCAAGTCCATCTGTCTTTCTCACAACTTCATTTTATTAGAAATCATTCCAATATAATTAACTCACATCCATTCACTCTATGTAAACACCTTTTAACTACCCTAATAATGATAAAGTTCTTAGGAGTTATCATCTTCCCATAGAGGAATGTAAACATATTAACTTTATTGAGTCCCTTAGGATTATTTAGTATATATTTACTTTTTCATGCTTCTCAAGTGTTCTATTTGAATGTAATTTTTTTAAGCTTTGGTCTTTTCAGTCCTCTATTTCATTAAATATCCATTTCCCTCTGACAGATTACACTTAGATTAGATGAGTAGGTTATTGGTTTTAATCCTAACTCCTTTGCCCTCCAGAATATCATATTCCAAGCTTGCCCACTCCTTTAAGGTGGAAGTCGCTAAATCCCTATGATACAGACTGTGGCTCCATATTTTGTTTCTTTCTGGCTCCTTCAAGCATTTTCTCCTTGACCTAGGAGCACTGGAATTTAGCTTTAATATTCCTAGGAGTTTTCATTTTGGGATCTCTTTCAAAAAGGGTTTGGTTTCTATTTCTATTTTATCCTCTTGAGCTAAGATATCAGGGTACTTTTCCTTGAAAATTTCTTAAAATATGATGTCTCTAGGCTCCTTCTTTAATCATGACTTTCAGGTATTCTGATAATTCTTAAATTATCTCTCTTCAATCTGTTTTCCAGGTCAGTCATTTTTCTGATGAAATATTTCACATTTTCTTCTAATTTTTTTTTCATTCTCTTGCCTTTTTAAAATTGTTTCTTAATATCTCATGGAATCATTAGCTTCCACTTGCTTAATTCTAATTTTTATAGAATTATTTTTTCAGTGAACTATTGTACCTCTTTTTGTATATAGTCAATTCTGCTTCTGAAGGAATTCTTTTCTACAGTGAATTTTTGTATCTTATTTCCACTTGGTCAATTCTGGTTTTTTAGGTATCATTTTCTTCAGTATTATTTTTGTGCCTCTTTTACCAAACTGTTCATTCTTTTTTCATAATTTTCTTGCATCACCATCATTTTCTTTCCCAATTTTTCCTCTACCACTCATCTCTTTCTTTCAGGTATTCTTGTTGGGTTTGGGTCCATTTAACATTTTTCTTTGAGGCTTAGCTGTTTTTTTTCCCCATATTTTTGTCTTCTAAGTTTATGTTTTGGTCTTCCCTGTCACCACAGTAGCTTCAAATTCTTCTGTTCTGGTTGTTGTTGTTTGTTCATTGTCCATCCTATATATTGACTTTGAACTCTATGTTAAATTTGGGTTCTGCTCCCCTGGAGTGGAGAGGCCCTTTCCCAAGCTTCAGGCTTTTTTGTGCTGTTTTCAGAGTTAGTTCTGGGAGTTTGCAAGTTTTTGGTACTTCCAAAGTGGTGTGATCCTGGGAGAGGTATGGTCACTGCTCTCCTGGTCTGCACTCTGGTCTTCACCAAAGAAAGGCCCCCGTTCCCTTATAGCCACAAGCACTAGAATTTTCTTTGCCTTCGAACTGTGATCAGGGCCACTGCACCCTTGTGATCAATCACAAGTGCTGCACTCCACCTGGAACTGAGACCCAGAACTACATATGGGCAATGGAGTTGCCAGCTGCACCCAGTACCAGCGAAGGATACCCTATAATCTTTTTTCTGAGCAGTTGTCTCAACTCCTTACTGACTCTGGGGTGAGAGCTCCCAATGCTTCTGCTGTTGCTATGGCTGCCAAGTGTGTGGGCTCTGGACAGACCTCCACTAGACCTCCGCCCTGCCAATCTTGTTTTTAAGTTGGAAAAATGTCTCACCTAGACCTTCTGTTGGCTCTGCTGCTCCAAAATTTGATTTGAGTTGATATTTTAAATTTGTTTGGAGGGGAATGTTAGGAGAGTTCAGCTGGTTGGCTGCCTCCAATTTGCTATCTTGGCTCCTCACCAAAAGCTGCTAAAGCCTGTGTGACTGTTGCTCCATGATACCTGTTTGCAATATTTTCTCCTTGACCTGGGAGCTCTGAAATTTGGCTATAATTTCATTTAGGGATCTCTTTCATGAGGTGACTGGTAGATTCTTTCAATTTCTATTTTACCCTCTGGTTCGAGCATGATGGGGCAATTTTCCTTGATAATTTCTGGAAATATAATGTGTAGGCTCTTTTTCTGATCATAGCTTTCAGGTAGTCCAATAGTTCTAAAATTGTATGTCTTTGATCTATTTTCCAGGTCAGCTATTTTTCCAATTAGATATTTCACATTTTCTTCTATCTTTACATTCTTTTGATTTTGTTTTATTGCGTCTCAGTGTCTCATGGAGTTACTACCTTCAACTGGCTCAATCATAATTTTCTTGCATCCTTCTCAATTCCTTATCCAATTTTTCTTATACCTTTCTTATTTGATTGTCTTGATCTTCCATGTCACCATAGTAACTTGTTACAGTCAGATTCTTCCTTGTTGTTTGCTCATTTCCTCAGCCCACTTTTTGACTTTTAACTTTGTATGAAGTTGGAATCTGTTCCTGAGGTGGAGGGGGCACTGTCCCAAGTTTCAGGCCTTTCTTGCTACTGTTTTCAGATCTAGCTCTGGTGGTCTATAGATTTTCAGTGCTTCTAAGGTGGTATGATCTAAGGAGAGGTGTAGTCACTGCTTTCTTGCCCTTTCCTCTGGTATTATTTAGAAAGGGACCTTGCTCCCCTGTAGCCACCAGTGCTAGCACTCCTCCTACCTCTGGGCCTATGACCAGGTCTACTGCTCTCTGGTAGCTGCAATTGCTAATGCTCCCCTGTCTTAGAATCGAGACTAGGGTCCCTAATGCCCTGTAAATTACAAGCAGCACTCCTCTCTACCTTGGAACTGCAACCTGGGCCCTTGCTTTTCTGGGGCCTCAAGCACTATCACTCCTTTTGGCCCCGGGATTGAAATTTGAAGTTGGATATGGGCAGTGCAACAGGGTCCCGAACCTAGCACCAGTAAAGGATCCCCTGCTGTCTCTTTCAACTATTGTCTGCCCCCTACACCTTCCAATCATCCATGAGCTGTGAGCTCCTGAATATGATGCTTCTGATGCAACTGCCCCCAAGGCACAGCCTGAGCTGACTGTCATCTACCACTACTATCCTGGGCCTCACCACCACCCAAGTGAGACAGACCTTTTCTGCCAATCTCCTAAGTTGTCTTGGGCTAGAAAACTGTTCCACCAATTCTTTTGTTGCTTCTGCTGCTCCAGAATTCTATTTGAGGCACTAGAGCTTTTCGGAAGAGAATTTGGGAGAGCTTGGATGAGTGTTTTTCTACTCTGCCATTTTGTCTCCACCTCCCACTGATATATTCTTAATGACAGGAAAACTTAAAAGTCCCCAACTGATCAAGTGGTCTCCTCATGGAGAACTTATCTGAAGCTTTGGACAAAATTTGCAGTCTTCACTGTTGGAAGGAACGTTCACACTGATGAGACTGAATATCTAATGGCATAAAATTATACTGAGTGGAATTTAATATCATCAAGAAATGACTGCATTGTCAGGTCAGTTCACCAAAATCAAAAACAGCAACAACAACAAAAAACAAACACAGGGTGTCTTTTTGCTGTAACATAAATATAATTTTCAGTTTCTTATATTTAGAGCTGGAAAAGGACTTAAGAAGTCATCCATTCTCACACCTTCCCTATACAGAAGAAGAAACTGATTCCACCAAGGTCAAGGGATTGTAATAAATGGCAGAGCTGGAACTAAAAAAACTAGGTCCTCTGAGACTCAAAGACCAGAGTTCTCTTTCACAGTACCATACTGCCATAAAAGGAAATGAATCATATAGTTTAGCACTTTTTAAAATAAGCCCCCAATATCAGCTTTCCTATTTCTTTGTCTCTTTTCAGTAAAACCAGAGGGCTCAATAAGCTCCCAATATTTGTGATTCCAGGTTAGATGAATTCCAAATAAATAGAGGTTTACTGTAGAGAAGTCATATATGTAGGTACTGAAGGAATAGGAAATATAGTATGTTTTCACTCAAAAAGCTGGACATCTTCACAAGTACACTCTATTGATGAAACTATTTCAGAAGGTTTTAAGTACTTAAATACATGCTAAAAAGAAAATATTGGTTATACTATTAGACAATCTGTTGCTTCATTCTTTTTTTAAAATGAACATACAAAAGTGAAGACACAAAGAGAAAAAGAGATGCTGATGAACGAAAAATTGGATGCAGGGGAAACTGACCAGACAACTTATCTTTTAAAACTTCTTATATAAAAAGTGGAAGAATGAACACAAATGCCTACCACATAGTAAGTAAAGCATCAGTAGCACTAGCACTTGAGTGAGCTTAAGGTGCTGAAGAAAGCTAAGAATAACAAAGTCTTTTGAGGAGCAATATTGGGACAAGGAAGGAAGCAGGAAGAAATAGAACTACTTCTCTGACTTGTTGGGATGATAACTGATGAGAGAAGACAGTACTACTAATTTTTTTTATCTTGATGGTTTTCTCTGCCATGGGAAATGATCTTAGGCTAATTAAGATAGAGGAAAAAACAGATGGGAGGACAGATACCCAAGATAAGGAAGGAGACTCTAGCTGCCTTTGAGAGATTCAAATCCCTTAGCATGGATGAATTACAACATAGACTACAGAAAGAACTGGCAGACCTGATTTCTAAGTCACCATCAAGTGACCTTTGAAAGATAACAGGAGAGGTACTATAGTACTGAGAAAAGGAAAATGTGGTACCCATTTTGACAAAAGGGAAGAGAGTGAAGTTTGCAAACTATAAGTTAGTTTGACCTTCTTGGTAGAAATTCTACTGAAAAGATTCGCAGTGAACATCTAGAAAAGAGTGGCCGGCTTCTTAAATATTTGTTCTTAACTTCTGATAACAGAGCGAGGAGCAAACGACAGAAATATCAGAGGTAAATATGTGCTTGATGTAAATAAATATTTCCCAACAATTACAACTACTCAAAATTTGAATGTACTGTTTCAACAAGTAATAGGTTCTTCCTTACCAGAGGCATCCAAGGAAATGATGGCTGACCACTTATCAAGAGATAAGCTAAAGTAAAAAAAGTGTATCAAAGAAAGTCCAAGCCCTCTGATTACAAGAATAGGACAATGTTAACTGACAAAAGAAAGAGGATGAGATGCTTATCTGCCAAGGAGTATGACCTTTATACTGGAAATGGCAGAACAAAAATGGGGAAGAGGTACCTGACACCCAAGATAACTAAGGAGATAATAAGAGGATCTCCAAAAAATCTGGGTAATCTGAATTAGGAAAAACAGCAAAGTTATCACAATATTAGAAAAGGGTAAAAGTTGTCCTAATTAAATTAAAAAAGGAAGAGAACCTGCTAAGTTGTAGGAAGAGAGAGCCTGCAAATTATAGGTCAGTGAGCTTGAATTTGTTTCCCTGGAAAACTCTAGAAGGGATCATTAAAGAGAAGGTTGACAAAAATCTGGAAAAAGAATTTGATCATTATAAACAGCCTCTCCATCTACCAATCCCTTGGACCAGGACTGGGTTCCTACTGCAATGCTTTCAAGGCTTTTTCGCTACCTTTTCAGCCACACCTTCCTTTTCATTCTGTTTTTTTTCCTTTTTGACCTTCTTTTCCTTTGGTTCCTTTGATGACTTTTTGTTCAACGTCTAGAGAGAAGGGAAAGGGAATTATAGTCCAGACTTCCGGTCTATAAGCAGGGGCCAGTTAAAACATTTCTTATCAATGACTTAGATAAAGGCAGAGAAACCATGGCTTCATCAAGAATAGAAGTCATGTCTGACTATCCTAATTTACTTTTATGACAGGACTTATTACTAAAGTAGTCAGTGAGGGAAACGTTGTGGATATAGTTTGTCTAGATTTTAGCAAAACTTTTAATAAAGATATAGATTAGACAAGAATAAAAATATATGGATTCAGAACTGGTTGGATGGTCAGATTCAGAGAGTAGTTGTTAATGTAATACTGAAGTGGCAAGAGTTTTCTAAAGGTGTATACCAAGCATGTGAGGCTGGCTCAGTGCAGTTAAAACATTTTTTTTTAGCTATTCCAAATATCTTAATAAGAGTTCTCTGGAAGGCATTTAAAACACCAATTTGTGAGGATAAACTCCATTGGAGAGAAAGAATACAGGATTCAGGTAGCCACAGAGCTGAGGAATTTTCTTGATTTGGGGCAGGATCTGAGAGTCCACTGTTTTCTGATCAGCCTTGCGCTGCTCTGTAATCTAGTATTTCTCTTTTTCTATGTCAAAAATCTCTCCTTATTGGTGTCTAGGTTTATGTAGCCTAGATAATTTGAAATTTTTACACCTGTAAAGTTAACCCTGGTAGAGGTGGCAATGACAAATTTCTGATGAGTCCTTCTCAGAGGAACACGGTTGATGGTCAGAGGTCCAGTCACCAGTAGCAAGCCACTAGCGAGCTGCTTCAGGAAAACCACTGGCTTGCCCCTGTGGCGGCCAGTGAGCATGATCTAAATGGTGCCTGTCTTGATGCTAGCTCGAAGTCTCCTCACATGCTGGCTGAAGAGCTTTTTGCCATGACTTAGCAGCTTTCTAGGCACATCCTCAGTAGGGTAATACTGAGGCATTTTTCGAATCTTTACCATGCCGGTTCCTCCATTCTTATCACCACCACTTGGCTTTGAGATAGTAGCAGGCACCTTCTCTTTCTTTTTCCTTTCAATCTGGGTTTTTGGTGCAGCATATTTCCACTTGTACATGGCCCTCTGGGAGTACATTGCAGACCTGGAGTATCTACCAATCCCTCGGACCAGGACTGGGTTCCTACTGCAATACTTTCGAGGCTTTTTTGACACCTTTTCAGCCACATCTTCCTTTTTGTTCTCTCTTTTTTTTTCCTTTTTGACCTTTTCCTTTGGTTCTTTTGAGGACTTTTTGTCCACCATCTTGAGAGAAGGGAAAGAGAATTACAGTCTGGACTTCCGGTCTATAAGCAGGGGCCAGTTAAAACATTTCTTATCAATGACTTAGATAAAAGCAGAGAAAGCATACTCACTGAATATGCAGCTAACACAAAGCTAGAAGGGAAAGCTAACATCCTGGATGACAGATTCAGAATCCAAAAAGACTCTGAAAGGCTAGAGTGCTGGGCTACATCTAATAGAATGAAATTTAATAGCTAAAGAAGCAGTTAAGTGGTACAGTAGAGTCCCTATGTTGAACCATAAAGACTCCAGTTCAAATCCAGCCACGGATACTTACTAATTATGTGACTCTGGGCAAGTAACTATACTTTTCTCAGCTGTAGTTTCCTCACCAGTAATAACAGTACCTAACTCACTGGGCAAGTGTGAGGATGAAAAGTAAAGTGTTTTGCAAACCTTAAAGCTTTCTATGAATGTTAGCTATTATTATGATGAACCTATTAGTAGTGAATTAAAATTCAAACTGGGTCTATTTGTTTGTTTTTTAAAGTAGTGTCTGTGTTCTCTCTGCTTTTAAACACAGAATCAGATTGATTGCATGGCTAATCCAATGAATTATGTATCATTAAGACAGCAAAAGGATTTTTCAACTACAAAAAGGTCTGATACATTGCCCATCTAATGCAACCTCTAAGTGCTTGTATTCTGAAAGACAAGTAGAGCCTACTGCAAAACCTATACTGCCCAAATGAAGCAGATTTTGTAGAACTCCAAATAATTATACCTTTAGATTTAAAATTCTAAATCATGAAATAAAAACATTATAATATAAAATTCTCCCTTGGCATGCTAAAACATCTTTCTCCACATCTAATGCTATGATGGACTTACAGAAGTAAATTCACAGCAAAATGGTTCACCAAGACAAATCAAATAAGAAAATCTCAGAACTGGAAGGGACCTTAGAGGCCATCTATTCCAAACTAAGAATCTCCTTTACAATATCCCCAATAAGTAGTCAAGTATCCTTGGCTCAAAACCCTCTAACAAGGAGAAACCTACCATTGCAGAGCCAGTCATAAACATTCAACTCAATTCAATTCAACTTACATTTATAATGTGCCTACTCAGTATCATATTCAATTTTGAACAGTTCTAGTAATTAAGAAGTTCTTCCTTGTCATTAATCAAAATCTACCTCCCTGCAACTTCCATCCACTGGGCAAAATGGAACCTGTCTATTCCTTTTCTTTATATGACAACCTTTCACATACTGTAGTCAGACAGGTATTACTTCCTTCTTCTTAGATTTGTCAGTGACCTTGTGTTTTTGAAACTGCCATTATTATAAAAGATGAAAGGGCAATTATTTAATAACTGAATTGAAAGCAGCACTTAAAAAATTCAATCAGTCACTTGATGATCAGTTATTGATCAGTTATTATGCTGGTTGAAAACAATGAATCAATCATGTTTGGGTTAATTTAATTGTCTAGTGAGATAAGGCCTGGCAGCCAGGTACTCTGAGCTCATTCCTGCTGGCCCCTGACCTAAGGCATGGCCTTTCACAAATAACTTAAAGGCCATAGGAGATCAAGTGGTCCGGCTCCCTGCCTTCAGACAGACAGAGCTGTTTTTATTTTTAATCTGCTAAATCTTTTACAATTATTTTAAATGACACCAAATTTGAGCTTGTTTAGTCACATTAAAAAACAAGTGCAGTTATAGTGCTACATAGTAATGAATCAGGTGCGTGAACACAGGTGGTTAATGGGATGCAAGCCTGGCAGGATGATAATGTTTATCACCATGTTTACCTGGCAAGCCAGTTGCTGTGTTTTTTCTGAGTTTTCCTTCTTCATCATCTTTTTTAAGGAGCTCTGGTTTTAGGTAAAAAAATGTTGATTACTTGGCTACAAGAGAAGTTGAAGATCTAAATAAAGAAAACAAATTTCTAAATATCTTTTTTTAAATTGTGAAATACACTATAATAAAAATAACAACAATAATAATATTTGTATAGCACTAACTGTGTGCCAGGCACTATGCTAAGTCATTTACAATTTTATTTCATTTGTTACTCACAAGAACCCTAGCAAGGAGGGGTTATTATTGTACCCATTTTACAGCAGAGAAAACTGAAGCAAACAGAGGTGAAGTGACTTGCCCAAGGTCACACAGCAACCGAGAATCTGAGGTTGAATTATATTTAATATATACATATATATATATATATATATATATATATATATATATTGAATTTGAACTCAGGTTGTCCTGAACCTAGACCTAGTGTTTTAAATACTGTGTCAATTATAACAAAGTTAAGAAAAAATAGCAATATCATCTATCAAATGAAAAAGAAATTGGCTGGCAGTCAAGAATGGACATACTGTTAAACTGAAAATAATTCTACAAAATGTATAATATTTTAAAACATATTTAAATACAATGGCATAAATTTTTACAGAAATATAAACAAACTGGGGAGATATTTGTTGGACAACTCCAATATAATAAGAATGTATATAGATCTAGAGCTTGAAGAAAACATGGAAATCCTCTAATCCAACCACCCATTTTACAGATAAAGAAACAAGCCCAGAGTGGTTAAGAAGGCTATAGAGAAGCAAGGAGCAGGAGGACCTGAATTCAAAGTCTAGTCTGGCCACTCCAAGTTCAACACTTTTTTCCACTGCAAGAAGATACAACCTACATTAATTAAAATATTTAGTACTATGCTAAACTGTGAAACTATTACTTTATTGAATTAAATTAATAATAAATTGATGTGGAGCAAAAAATGTTGTAGAAATTCTTGGACAGGGATTCTTAAACTTTTTTTGGCAGTCTAATTTAAACAGTTCCGATTTAAGCCCATTCTTAAAAAATGCATAAAATAAAAGATTAAGTAGAAAACCAAATATACTGAAACACATTTACCAAAAAATAAAGTTCAAGGACCCCAGGGTAAGAACCCATGCTCTAGAGTAATCCTGAAAACTGAGAGGCAGGGTTACAGTGTGTATGACCTTTGGGAATCCTGAAGATTTGCAAGCCTTCCTTAGAATTCTGCATCTGATCCTCATCTTAATTGTAAAATGAACAGGATGGATTAATAGGCCTTTAAATTGACTTACAGCTCTCTATGACGAGGGGGTGGGAGGGAAAGGGAGAGAAGAAGAAGGGGAATGGAATTAAAAGGTGTCTTGTTGCCTTGTAGGACTATCTCTCCAACTACAATATAAAATAACAAGCATCAGAAATTATATGGTTAAAAAATATAAACAGAAAAATAGCTCAGTGGAACAGACTACTAGATAAATAAGAAATAGAAGCAATCAAGCACAGAAGCACAGGGTCTGATAAAGCCCAGAACACAGACCCTTGGCTGGGCAAAAGCGCTTCCGGTTCCACAAGAACAACTGAGCAAATGGGAGGTAACTGTGAGAATCCCTGACGTGAAGGAATAAGGGGGCGGACCTACCCAGGGATCCTAGGGACTCCACAAAAGGCCCCCCACTAATCCTGGATCCTACCTAGAAGGGACAGAAGTAGGGGGTTATTCACAACCCAGGACTCCTACCAGGAAGCGCTCTTCCAGCTGTCGTAGAACTGACAGAAAGGGAGAAGAGGAGGGAGGCGGGACTTCCTCCTCCCTGCTAACGTTGGATGGTGAAGTGAGCCTGTAAAGAGCCTCCGCTGAGGGGAAGAGGCAGGACTATTAGAAAAGTGGGTGGAGCAAATCCCACCATGACAAATGAAGTCTGAGGTAGGGATTAGCCTGAAAACTTGGGCGAGGTAGGAGGGTTTTAAACGGGAGACCTAAGGCTGAGTTGTTTGATCTGGACCTTCAGAAGGGCAGAACCGAGGCTTTAGATCAAAAGTATCTGGTTTCTTCAGCCCCTACAGGTCTGCTGCTTTTTATGTTACCAGAATCATTCCAATAACTGGGAAGGGTCTTAACTTGCCTAAGGTCAGAGAACTGGGATTATCATAGAATTTAGAGCTACTTCAACAACTGCATGAGCAATTGCATGAAAAATCAACAAGCATGAAAAAAATTCTCTAAATCACTTAGCAATTCAAATTAAAATAAATGAGATTTCTTGTCTTTCCCTCTCACACTCTCCCCATCGAATTAGCAAAGATAATTTAAAAACGAGTAGTTATGTGCTGTACTTTCTAGGGAGACAATTCCACAGATACATATTTAGTGGAGCTATGATTTGATCCAACTGTTCTGCAAAGCAATTTGTAACTTACAGTTGGTTAGTTGTTACGCTTTCAGTCCCAGCGATCCCACTACTAGGAAAATGCTCAAAGGGGAATGACAGAAAACTTGGCCTTATATGTAACAGAATCCTCCTATTTATATTTTGTTGTATGTGACAGTGCCATAATGGATAAAGCCCTGTTCTTAGAGTCTAGAAGACCTTGTTCAGGGACCACCTCTAGTTCTTGAAATTCTGACTGTGTGGTCCTGAACACATCACTTAATCCCCAGGCAATATTCTAAAATTATAATTTTTCAGAACAGGTGACAATCAGCTCTGGAAATACTCTTACTGCTCTGGAAATATTCTTAAGGGTTGTTCCACAGCTGAATTAAATAACAAGTCAGGTCCAGAAATAATTGTTTTACTTAATTGTTACGCTAAAATAGAATTTATTATATTACTTTTCATTTTATACAATATCAGCTACTCATCATCCAGATATAATAGAAAGTAAAGAACAGGTTATTTTTATGTTGCTGCACTTTTCTCACATCGATATTTTAATGAGAGTAAAGTAGAGGTCAGAACCTTGAACTAGTGTAAATTAAACATGTTGGGAAAATAAAGAAAAGAGAAATTGGGTTATTTTCAAAATAGGTGTTTGTTCATAAATTAAAGAAAATACTTTAAGATATTTGAGTTATTACATTTCCACTGCTAAGTTTTAAATTTTCTTTACTGATCTGTAGCATCACAATGACTTATAAATACATTAACCATAAATTTTTGAGAAAGAATTCTGAGAGAATTCTTGGTCGTTGAAAACCTTGTGTGTTCAGGGGCAAAGGAGTAGGATCAAGAGAAGGAATATAACTACAAATGGGAGCTAGAATTTGAATGTGCTAACCTAAAAGCAAATACCCATTAGTGGATGCACCAACTAAAAAGCAAGTGCCATGTTTTGCTGCACTCAAAAGGACAGTATCATTATGATTGATTTGGGCAATATATTTGTAACGAAAAACTTCACACGGTCTATTAGGCCATGAACAAATAGAAGAGATTTTTCTGATCTTCTGCATCCTTTCTGACAAACTTGGTAAGGCATAATGGAAAGTAATAGATTAGTCTAAGAATCAAAACACCTTGGTTCAAGTTCAGGCTCTGCTATTTACTAGCAATATGACATTGGGTTAAAAGTTATTTAACTTCTCAGGGACTTAGTCTCTACTGTAAAATAAGCAGTCCAGACTACTTGAATCTTCAGTTCCTTTTCAACTCTGGTATTCTGTTATTCTCTCAGGGCCTTTGCAATTTTAGTTGAAAAAATTAGGTAGATAATCATGATTTACACTGAACCATGTTTGATGTTAACAACATTTTCATTTTCTTCAAGGAACCTCCCCAGTTCAATTTTCAATATGTTCTTGTAGCCCTTGCTGAAGAATCCTTTTCTTCTACTAGACACTTAAGAGTTATATCATCCTTTAGTGTCCCATGAAGTATTGTTGAACAAGATGGCATATTGCATGCATCTTTGTCTGATCTACATTTCAGGAACTTGGAGAGCCTATAGCAAGACTATTCATGCTGTACATCTGTGTTCAGAAGTTTTAAGAAAAATTTAGAGAGACTTATGGTTCAACAATTCTACGTTTACCAGCCATTCTACAAATTCTCCCTTCTACAGATGTACTTTGGGACCTTCTCTATAATGTAAACATCCTGAATGTCTTCTGCTTTCTAGTACCTTGTTTTAAGTTATATTGATTTGGAATTGCTGTAACAACTATTTTGACCCAATTGATCAGTTAATTCATGATATAAGAAGTCAGGTCACTGAAACAATTCATCCGTTTAATGGCCTGCTTCATTTACTCTGCCAGGTTTGTTTTTTTTTTAAAAGAATCGGAATTGGCACTTTCCAGATAAAAAAGGGTGACTGTTCCCTAAGGTCATACCTATAGGTGGGCCTACAAACTCTCTTGTCTCTAATCTTATTCTTTGGTTTATAAATTCAGAGTTTTTAAGTTCATGTCTTATTTTTCTTCTTTCTTCTCCATCCCTTTCATGTTTCTTCTTTTCTTCCCTGAACACAGGCCTCAGAACTACCCTTTTGAACTCCATCTTTGTGGGAATCCTGACCTGATTTCTTGCTGTCACCTTGCATTTTAACCACCCATTTTCCATTAATGTTCTACTTGCTCTATTCTCTAAAACCAGTGATTTCTAACAACTCATTCACGAAATGACAATACAGTAATAGATCAGGTTCCCTTAAGATAAATAAAACTTATACTATTGGGGATATTTCCTTAATAAAAAGACTGATTAGAAAAAAAACATATAGTTTCACTGACGTTACAACTTGAAGGCCACCAAACTTAGATTCTGCTAGACCATAAAAATGAATCCCATTTAAAAAATTTCATGAATATCAAATAGAGTTGGTTATTACATTAAAAAGAAATAGAATACCAAATAGAGGTCGTGTTTTCTGAATGCCAAATCCAAATCAAAATAGATAATTAGACATAACATAGTAAGAGAATTGAATAGAGAAATGCAAATGCACAACTCTCAAACTAAGACACAGTTACTATGGTGACCCATCAGAGACTAATTGTCGTCTACTTTTTCCATGGAGAGAGAAGTATGATTTATGTAACCAGAGAGTGAAGTGGTTGTCATGTAGTCAGGAAACATGAATTTGAGACCAAGACCTGAGACTTATATGCCATATGACCTTGGGGAGGATATTTGACTTCTCTGAACCTCATAAGAGGCAGTGTCTTATCTTTTAGTCATATATTAGAAGCACCACTAGAGTTTGAATATAATTACATAGGGGAAATATCAAACTATAATAAAAAGATTATGATCATTTCTTTTAAGTGTTTAATTATTGAACATTTGAATGGTCTCTCATTCTGAAATGATTAGATAACAATGATTATCTGATTGGATTGGTGTTAATACCAACCCTATGGAAATACATCTTCCTTAATGAGCATTATAATTTTATTACAAGAGTGGCTCAAAGTGACTTTAAAACTGCTTTTATCTTTCATTCAAAATAATTCAACCAATATTACATTCAATTGTTTATTTTCCTTATGCTGTGAATGATTGGCAAGCATTCAAATTCTCATGAAAGAGAATATGACTGGCTTTCACTGACACTGGCAACATAAGCACACTGAATTTACCACCTTTATTGAAGAAACCAACTGCCAACCAACATATTTTTTCTGCCCCAGTCCAACAAACTTGCCAATTGAATGCCTAATTAAATTCATTCCTTCTTCTCTCCAAATTGTTATCCCAACTATCCTTCCACTCCTGGAATTATTTACTTATGCTTTTCCATATACTTTGTTTTGTATATGCTTTGAAATCTGACAGCTCCCAAATTATCTCCTTTTATTATGCTCTGCAAATAAAAAAGACTTTAATAACTTTATTGACTCACTGAAGTACCCAGAAATGTTATCTGTTTGACACTCAGTTGGAGGAAATTAACATGCTTCCCTATCATTTTGTAAGATACTCTGGGAAATGGAAAAGTGAATAGTAGGCAACCTTTGTATATCTAACTTCAGTTTCATTGTAATATTCATGGTTGACTAGCTTTGAAAACTCTCAGGAGCGATTACTTAGATAATATGTGATCAAATCTGTATTACCTTTGAAACCATTTCATAAAATTCCCTTTCCTTAAAGATCTTCTAAAATGGTCCTTTGTCTAGTAAACATTCCTGGTGGAGCAGAAGCTTCTATAGATTCAGTCGTTCTCTCTATGTAGACAATTTCTAGATCTATTTGTCTAGGTCTAGTCTCTTTCTAGAACTCCAGTTCTGCACTTACAACAACCTAGTAATTATTTCCAGATGGATGTCCCATAAACATCCCATAAACATAATTTGCTTAATTAACCCAAAATAGAATTCATTTTCTTCCTCCCCTCACCTTCTGAGGCTCTCCTCTTTTTTAATTTCTCTTGAAAGAACGACTATCCTTTCATTCACACTCGTTCTCAACATTGTAAGCATCCTCAATTCTTCCTTTTCTTCCCTGTCATATGTAACTAGGTGCCCTAGTTGATTGTGTCTCAACCATATATCCCACATACTCTTCCTTCTTTCTACTTGCCATATCCATATCCACAAGCCTAGTTCACACTCCCTATCATCTCTTACCTGGACTAAGGCAATAACTTCTGAATTGGGACCCTGCCTCTAGCCTTTCTCTTTTTCCAATCCATCTTCCACACAGCTACCAAATTGATATCCTGTAAGCACAGTTTCAGACCTAGTCCCTCCATTGTTCAAGAATCTAAACTGGTTTCCTCCTATTTATAGGATAAAAAACAAACTCTTCTGTTTGATTTTTAAAGCCCTTCACAATAGTATTCTTGCATATTTTTCTAGCTTTTTATTTTTCTCATTCAGAGTCTATATTCCAGTACACATTGGTATATTTTCTATTTCCTGTAAATATGACATCCCAACTCCCACCTCTGTGGATAGGCACTCTGCCCCCTATGCTTGAAATGTTCTCCCTTGTTACCTCTGCTGTGTAGAGTTCTGAACTTCCTTCAAAGTTTTGTTCATGTGCCACTAACTACAAAAAGTCAAATCTGTTCGTCATAGTTACTATTGACCCCTTCACCCCAAAATGACTTTTATAAATTGCATAATTAATTTTCTAAGCATAATACATGATGGTTGTTGAATGACGTAGAAACAGAGAGGTACCCTTCTGAATACATATTGAAGCCCTCTTTTGCAAGAGAAATGAGAGTAGGAAAGGCTGCCATGGCTGTAAAAAATGGTATCATTTACTTTGTAATTAGAGCACTCAATACTTATTTTACCAGTTATTTTTCTAAGGAGTATTTTTAATTTTTTTTCATTTCCTTGCTCTTCCTTTTCTTTTCATATGTAAACAAAATAGAGACTGGGTGATCATTTTTCATTGGAGTGATATGTCCTCTACTCAAAGGGTACATAATATTCAGAACTAAATTCTTTTCCATTTGTCATTAAACTGAAGTGATGACTTCCAGGTTTTACATAATTTAATTTTACTTTAATTGGTCTAATAGAAGAATTCAATTACCCCCAATTTAGATAGGCTATTGTGAAAGAAAAAAAGGAGAGGGGGAAGGGCCCTGTAAAAATAGCACCCGAGATTCACCTAATTTTATTTTATTATTTTTTCTTTTGTATTATCAAAATATAAATACCAGAATGCAAAAAGTCTAGGCAAGAGATGATGAGGCTATGAGCTAAATTGTTCAATATATGAGCAGAGAGAAAGTCTCTTAGTCCAGAAATGTGGCAGAATAGGAAATAGCAACATTTAGCAACTAATTGGATATGTGAGCCACTGTGAGAAGCAGAAGATGACATCTGAGAGATTTAGACGAATTTTGGTTCCTCCAACAGAAATAGAAAGGTTTAGAAAAAGATATGTGAGCAACAACCCTATGAGGTGGTGCTATTATTAGGCCTTCTTTATAGATAAGGAAACTAAAGCTGAGAGAAGTTAAGTGATTTGATTTAACACAGCTGCCAAGGGTCTGAGGCAGGATTTAAAGTGAGGTCTTCCTGATTCCAAGTATAGCAGTCTCTCTACTGTGGCAGGTTCTATGTTAACCCATAGAAGAGATCATCTCCAGGAAGAGAGGGTAGTCTACAGTGGCTAACGCAGCAGAAAAGTCAAGTAGAATGAGGACTGAGAAAAGATCATCAGATTTGGCAAGTAAAACATCACTGGCAACTTTGTGAGACAGCAGAGCTGGATGGTAGAAGTAGTATGGAGCTGATGTTTGTCAAGGGATGAACAGTAATAGGAAAATAAGATGAGGACTTTTAAGAGTTGACAACAGTGTGCAGTCAAATTAGTTATTTAGAGAGTTGATACTGGAAAGGGAGTAAAGTCGAGTCACAATAGGGGTAAATGGCCTGAGGAAATGTTGAGGAATGAAGGTATTGAAGGTTGTGGTAAGGAGGAAGAATAGGCTTAGGAGGGGGGAAATGAAATAAAAGCAGGTTATGGTAATAAAGAGCAATGTCACTGTTTCTGATTAAAGAAGTAAAAAACTTGTGGATAATAGTGATAGACAAACATTTACTATATATGGTACTTTTGCTCTTGGCATAGAATCGATAAGTAAATAAACAGTACATAGTAACAATAAAATTGCCTAATAAAACATTTCCTGAGTGGCATGCCTGCCATTATTCTAGACGCGAGCAATTTCTAGAGAACAGAAGTTACTTCACTCCCAATTTAGTCCCTTTGCTGCCTCCCTGCCCCTGACTTCTGTCCCCCAGCTTATCCTGAAAAGGGATAAAGGAGTACATGCAACACAAAGAAGTTCCCAGTTAAGGTTTGACTCATAAATACAGCAGGGAGCAGAAACTCTGGGCCCTGGACTCCTAGCATAGCAGCAGGATCCAGTGAGCTTGTATTTTCAGCTTGTTAGAAAGGGATAAAGTTTGACCTCCACAAAAAGAAACATCTAGGGTAACGTGGTTAGAAGAGAATACTAAGAAAAGGAGAAACAATTCTCACAAGTAAAGCAGTAATCAAAAGTAGGGCAAAGGGTAAGCTAGACCTGTAGCATGCATGCTTAATAACTTCATGCATAGTAACTGACACACCCTGCATAAAATTAGAGCCTCATTATCTGCACATGCGTCCTTGCATGACCAGGAGGAAGATCATGTCAAGGAGCAATATGAAATGGCAATATCCAGGAGATTGTAACCCGGAAGAGCTGGAACCAATCCAAGCTCTGAAAGGATGGACCAGGAATGACTAACCTTATAAAAACTTGCTTTGTTCCTATATCTGGGCCTCGGGTGCATTCCAGCCCTGGTGGCCCGCTTCTCTAATTGCATTAAAGCTTTCCTTCACCCACTTCAGTGTCTGAGACCTTAGTTCTTGGCTTTTCTAACAAGCTCCACTTCTGACATTGAAATATGGATCTAGGCAAAGATAAAAGCTTTAATGACCAATAATCTCTTGGTCTCAGCTGTCCAGCTAGTGGTAGATACCTCTGACTTTCTCACTGAGGTTGGCTCATCTTTACGAAAGAGGGTGAGTACACTCAACAGCTGACTCCCATAAAAAAGTGTGTTGCTACCAAGTCATTCTGACATTGTCCGTGGTAGCCACCTGCTGAAGCTTCCTTATTTCCTGTGATAAACTTTTCTCTTTTCTCTTTCCTATAGTCAAAATCTCATTGCCCCTCAAAGAAGTAGAAGAAGCAGACATTGAGAAGGATACCACAAACAGGCATAAATAAAAGTACAGCAAAAAAGCCCTGGACTTGGGATCAGGTGATCTGGATTCCAGATCAGACTCTGCCACTTCTGATCACTATAATATTGGACGAGTTACTTCCCTTTTCAATGAGATGGATGGAGATGACCTCTAAGATTACTTCCAGCTCCAACAGCATGTAATAGGGGTAGTTTTGTCAAAGTAAATGGTAGACAAACTACATATGCAGTATTCGCAATTGTAGGGGTCTCACAATTCTAGCCACATGTATGTACCTGAACTGGATCTCTATAACATCTACTCCGCAACATTTATGTCTATGTCTACTTCTACTTCATCTTCTTCTCACACCAATACCTTCTATATCTATATCAATATACACACCCATATATAAATGTTCAATGTGTTTGTAGGCATATATGTATATGTAGGTATGTGTATATATATATGTATATATAATATATATATATGTATATATATATATATATACATATAAAACTATATCTGACTCGCAGCTAAAATCTTGCACATTTACTGTCCCCCCATTAGAAGGTGAGCTTTTTGAGAACAAGGACTGCCTTACTTTTCTGTTTTATCCTTAGTATTTTATACATAGTAAATGCTTTAACAAATCCTTCCTCCTTTCCTCCCTCTCTTCCCCTTCCTCCTTCTTTCCTTCCTTCCTTCTTTCCTTCTTTCTTTCCTTCCTTCCCTTCCCCCCGTCCCTTCCTCCCTCCCTTCTTCCTTCCTTCCTTCCTTCCTTCCTTCCTTCCTTGCCCACACCAATGACCTCTGCCTTCCCTTCTCAAGCCAGAGATGGTAGCAGAGAGCAATGTGACATTTTTGTGAAATTTCAGCTCTCACCATCTGGCATTGAAGGAAAAGCTGCAATTACTTATGCTCTTATCCAAAGAAGTTAATTCTCTCTCTTTCCAATCAGTAATTACTTAACTGGAGCCTTGTGTCATCTAATGACTTTTAATTGCCATAGAGACCTTTCTCAGCCCTGCTCTCTCTCTACCTCTCCATTTGTTCTCTTCAGGTTCCTATACCCAGTTTTCCTATACCAGTTTCCTATATTCAGTTCTGAAATACTTCAGTGACTTAAATGAGAGTCTTTTGACTCTTTTGGACTCACATTTAAAATACACACACACATGTGTGTGTATAAAATATTTCCTGGTTACATTAAAAAATTCTAACATTCATTTAAAAAAAATTTGAGTTCCAAATCCTTTCCCTCTCTCCTGTCCCTTTGCTACCCCTCGAGAAGGCAAGTAATATGATATTGATTATATATTTGAAGCAAGGCTCATTTTTTTACTTAAAATGACACAACTCCCCTAAAGTTCACAGGGTCAAATTGATAATCCTTTTAAAATCATAGCTCAGTCTCTGAATGTTCATGATTGCCTATTTTTTAAGTTTCATCCTTTTGCGCAAATGAGCTGAGGTACCATAATGTTTTGTAACTGTACATTCCTCAAATGGTTCTTCTATTCTTTGGCTCCTTGAAACAGTGTTTCTTTACACTTGTATTTCTCCAAATGTTTAAAATTTTAAAAATATGTATTTTTGCCTTTTTAAGATATCATATTGTTCACAGACAAATGAAGCATCATTTTATATCCTTCAAATATAATTTGTCTTCATATTTATGACAGTTCATTTTCTGTCCAAAACTGCCATCTGAAAGCTGTTTTTCTTTAGATATATATTAGCAGCTGTTACTAAAGTTATTTTCCTACCTTTTTTAGGTATTATAATGTTCATCTATAATAGCAGCAATATATCTTAGCATCTCACTATTAATATAAATCTGTCCTGTAATAAATATATTTTTTTTCTGATCTTTTCATTACTAAAATAGTCTGTGAAAAGGATATTATAGACACAGCATACTTTACCACTTCCCCACAGTGAACATTTGTAGAGTGGGGCTTGATGGTTGTTAAGAGTCCCATAAACACACACGTATAGAAGCAGTGTTGATAAGGAACAATGAACTTGCAGTCAGAAGAACTAGATTCTAAACTAAACTCTGCCACATTCTACTTGGGTGGTCCTGGGCAAGTCAATTTGCTTTAAAATGAAACAGATGGAAGAGATGATCTCCAAGTTCCCTTTTAGTATAATCAGTATATTAGTCTATAAATAAATAACTTTTAAACAAATTTATATATTAGGAGTAAGAACAGTTGGGAATGCAAATTTTCTATCCATTGAAAGAACAAAGAGTAGGCCAGAACTCAGGGATTACTTCTTCCCCTGCTCTGTCATCTTTGATCTGTTCATGGTTATGTCCTATTGCTGCGAATATGACCAATTCTTCTCATTGGTTACATGGAAGACAGACAAGAACATGATTGAAGCAAATAAAATCTAGCATCACTACTTGGAATAAAAATTTAAAAATAGCATATTCCATGTGACAGTCACAAATGTCAATGTTGCTATCTTTATATATCAACCCACTGTTCATTTTAACCTGATATAAAAAAGATACTCTTGGTTTGCATTCTGCATGATCGTGTAGGATATAGAAATTAACTTTAAGAAAAATAAAGAAAGAAAAAGAAAGTTGTTTTTGACTATCATTTCTAGTTTTCTCATTTGGATGCCATTTTTCATATTCTAGTATTCTCATTGGAGCTTTATACATTACTCTCAATTTACTTTCCTCTTTTTTTTGAAAAATGTTATAAATCTTTCTATGGTGACCTAGTGTTACGTCTTGTAGTGGCAAAGTTCCTCATCTTTATTTTTAAAGACTTTTTAAAAATGCTGTAATGTAGATGCTAATTCCTTGGGCAAGAATAGAGAACCTGACTGCTACAAATTATTAATATCAAATACTCACCTTGTATCCTAACACTAGTCTCACTAAAAGTTTGATATTTATCTTTCACAGTATCTTCATATTCCAGCAAGATGTTGTTTTCCTTTCTGTTTGTATTAACATATGGTAAGGATATGAGAACAGTAATAAAGAAAAGTCTATTGAAAATGTAAGTTATGACTATGTGAAGTTAACCACTGGTTGAAAATGGAAAAACTCAGTCAAATAATTGAATTTTTCCACACTACCTGGGCCTGAATAAGCTAGAAAGGGAAATTGCTTTGTAGGACACCCTTGCATCAATAATATACTTATTTAGCAAACAACAGTTGATATATATGTTTAATTCTGAAATCTTAGAAATAGGAATGGTAATGACTAAGCCTGGCTAATAATTTGAAAACTTCCCTGTTTTGGCCATAGTAGAACAAAATACTTATAAGTTGGTTGGCATATGTTGTATGTTTTCATAAAGTTCTGGGATTGAAAAGGAATTTGAGAGGTTCTTTAGTTTTCCTCTTTTCTTAAAAAAAAAGCAAATTTAAATGCACTCAAGATATCCTCTCAGACAATGTCTGCTACTCTGTCAGCTAAGTACTGGGCAGTGGGGTGAAAGGAAGGAAAGAAGAAAGAAAGGAAGGAAGGGAAGAAGGGAGTAATAGAGAGAGGGAAGGACAAATAAGCATTTATTAAATTAAGTGCCTGATATGTAACAGACACTGTGCTAAGTTCTTTATTGATATTTAATCCTCAGAACAACTCTGAGGCAGGTACTATTATTATCCCTATTTTACATTTGAGGAAATTAAGGCAGACAGAGGTTAAGTGACTTGGCTAGGGTAAGATAGCTATTAAGTGTCTAAGGCTAGATTTGAAACCAGGTCTTCCTGACTCCAGGCTCAGGGTGCTCTTTACTTCACCATCTAGCTGCCTCTAGATAAGAGGTTTGGAAAAGGAGATGGGAAGGAGGAAATATAAAGATGAATAATATTATTCTTGTCCTCAAAGACTTTACCACTCACTTACTATAATAGTTGGCATTAAAAAAACTCAGTAAACTCCTCTGGTGCCTACTATATGCAAGGTAGGGTGCTAGTAAGTCCTGGAAATTCAAAGACTTGAACAAAATAGTTCCTGCCCTCATGGAGATTATATTTTAATAGAGGAACACACCATTTACACAAATATATACAAAGAACATAGGAAGTAAATAAAAACTAATTTTGGGAGCAAGAAAGCATAACTGGCGAGAATCAGAAAATGTCTCATGTAGGAACCTGAACTAAGCCTTGAAGAAAACTCAAAGAGGCTGAGGTGAGGAAGGAGTGCATTACAGGCATGGGAGACTATCTTTGCAATGGAATAGACATAGGAGATAATGCTAAATCCAGAAATCAGTTAAATGGGCCGGCTTGACTGGAACGGAGAGTGAGTATGTAAGGGGGAATAATTTGAAATGAGATGTGAAAGATAGATGAGAAATAGACTATGGATGGCTTCAAATATTAGGCTAAGGATTTCATATTTTATTCCACATATAGCAAGATTGTTAAGTAGGAAAATGACATGGTTGAATATATTTTAGAAAAAATTAATTTGGCAGCTGAATAGAGAATGGATTAGAGAAAGGAAAGATTAGGAACAGAGAGAATAATTGGAGGGATATTGCAGTAGGCCAGACAAGATATAAGAACTTGAACTAAGTGTGAGTGTGAGTGGGAAGAATGGGAGAGATGTGAGGGATGTTGTGGAGACAGAGTTATCCCTTGTAACAAAGAAACCTTAAAAAGTTAAAAGTATATTAATACATTGAATACCTCATCATGTTTGCAAAGTCCATATGCATACTTTCTTATTTCTTCAAGGAAAAAAGGTATATTTCCTCAACTCTTCAACAGGATCAAGATTGGTTATTATAATGATGTAACATTCAGCTTCATTCAATTTTTATTTTTATTTTTATTGTTATAATCATTTTGTATATTTTTTGGCTGTGCTTACTATATTCCGAACTAGCTCACATACATCTTCCCATCTTTTTCTGAGTTTGTTGTGTTCATCGTTTCAGTGCTCTTGAATCTTTAGCTTTCAGGTAATTATCTACATGCTCAATATCAGAAGATCCTGAAATGAGGTTATTTCCTCAAATTGCCCCCTGACACAGAAGTTTCCATATAATTAGAATCTTGTAAAAGAAAGGTAAAATGGAGCCTGTCCACTGTATGTGAGATCAGTGACCAGGAGAATAGGTCCATGAACAAATATTTATTTTAGATTCTTCTAGATCGCCAGGGAGAAACCTGTCAGGAGAAGTCTGATAGACTTCCAACTAGCATTAGCTTCCTGGACTAGCTACCTGATCCTGATCATGTATTATACAACCAGCAACCTAGAGTAGATCATTTGCTTTTATAGATGAGGAAAATGTATCTCCAAAGGCTTGGTGACTTTTTGGAAGGTCAAACAGATAAACATATAGCAGATACTGGTGAAATGATGCTACATACAACTTTGCTCACATTGACATCTTTGGATTCTTCTATTCCTCACTAAAATACACACACACACACACACACACACACACAGAGAGTCTCTGTTCTTTGTTGCCTTAAACTTGGCCTGGACTTTCGACCTTGCCAAGAATGTAAGTTAACTCCCTGTTTTCTGATATTTATCAAGTGTTCTCTGGACTGATTTTTCATCTTTTTCATTCCTAGCCTCCTAGTTTTGATTCTCATACTCTATAAGTCCACAATGTCTGTTCCAGGTGCTAACTCCTATTCAAGGGTGACAACTTTGAGTGTTAGTATACTTTTGTCCCAAACTTGATTCAGTCATGATGAATTTGAACAGAAGTAGAGTAGAGATAAGTTTTTAAGTCAAGATTTGACCATTGTAGCAGCAGTCCCTGCAAAGGCGAAGGTAAAACACGTAGGCAGCAGTGACTATGGGACCTGTCCTCTACATTGCCAAAAGGCTCCTGTAATCACAAGAACGTGCCTTAGAATATAGAATCATCACTTTCTCATTTATCTCATGAATTGTGATCTGAACTCTTTGTGTTGTAAGTGGCAAAATACATACTTTCTGGAGATCAAAATTGAAATTGCATTTGAAAAAGCAGTGTAGGCTAGTGGAGACAGTGCTGGACATGAGATCAGTAAGACTTGGGTTTAAGTCACTTGATTTCTTTGAGTTTCAGTTTATTCATTTGTAAAACTGGGATAATGTATGTTTTACTTCAGAGAATTGTTATGAGGCTTAAATGAAATATATTTAAAGCATTATGCCATTTTAATGTACGTAAAACATGTCACAAAATATTTAAATGCTAAGTAATTGTTAGTTTTCTTTATTGCTCTTAATTTTGGTTGTTGGTAAGCAACTTCAAGCAAAATTTCACTAACTATCCCATAAGATTTTTTTTGGTCCAGTTGTTTTCAGTCATATTTGACTTTTTGTGACCCCATTTGGGATTTTCTTGGCAGAGATACTGGAGTGGTCTGTCATTTCTTTCTCCAGCTCATTTTACAGATGAGGAAACTGAGACAAACAAGGTTAAGTGACTTGCCTAGGGTAATGCAGCTAGTAAGTGTCTAAAGCCAAATTTGAACTTAGGAAGACAGGCCCTGGTGTTCTATCCACTAGGCCACCTAGCTGCCCCATGAAATAGTTCCTATAATTAATGTTCAACAGACTCTGAGATTAATTAGCAGCAAAAGGTCCCCCTGTCCCTTAATTGAGTGTAAATTTGAGATAAGTGTACCTAAGTTCTATATTCTTTGTAGGCATCACTTTGGGAAAATCAAGCACCACTGACCATTTGCAAAGACCAGAAAGCTAGTCCTCAGTTTCTCACACATTACTGCTCCTCTTTCAGAAACTTTTTTTTTCCAAATTTTGAGTTATTCACTTAATGTATCAGGAACTGGCTTTTCAAATGAAACATGATCTTGTCCAAATCCTTTCTCTCTAGCCCAGTAGAATTGTCTTTAAGTGTGACTTCCAACTTCTTATTTTTATATAACTTGAATATTTTTTAAAACCGTCTTTTCAGGCTCACAAATTCTAAAGCAAGTTAAAAAGACAAGACAAGAGGCAGTAAAAACCTTCTAGAAGTCTCTGTACACTGAGTTTCAAATCTTTAAATTACTAGGAGGAACAAATTCCCTTTGGGGTTTCATTGGTTCTGGTATTCTAGTGTATCTCATAGTCCTTGAAAGAGGTAGTAAAACACTGAGAGACAATTATATTGTAAAGGAAAGAACCTGGGGAACAAGATTCATCTTACTAGTTAGGAAAAAGCATTAAGACAAAGGGAACTGAGTGTGAACAGTTAAGGAGTTCAATAGGGAGGAATAAGACCTACCCAGGAGAAATAAGTTGCCATTAAAGGAAGACAGGGCTTTTAACTGCACTTATCCTCCATCTCTTTGGAGATGTATGCCACAAAAAGTATTAGTCATATGGATTTTTATTTTTGCTTTAGAAAATGCTCTTCAAAGTTTCCTCCCTCTTTCTCAAAGAATTTTGTCGTATTGTACAGGCCATATCCATGGAGACATAAAAGTATCCTTTGTGATCGTACATTGTACTGTACATTCAAGGACGCTGTAAGAATTTGCGAATTCTGTTTCTCTTAAAAGCACAAGGTGGAAGACTGAAAAATATGTGCGTATCTCTGTTCTTCCATGGCTATTTCCTACTTCCCCCTCTCTCTAAGACTAAAGACAATGATGAAATTTCAAGAAGATACTATTTTTCTCTTCTGGGTACTTATTCATTCTTTCTTTCTCTGTTGCAATAGTTGTGTGTACAGAGTAAATATACATTAAACAGACAACAAAGTTGAAACATGAGAATAAAGAAAGAACTTAAAAATTCATATCTTTATTGAACATGTGACCTTGGAAACTGGCTACAAGGAAAAACTATATCATATCTGCAGCAAAAGAAAAATTCTATTGAAAAACTCTGAATTTTTATGTAGTAGATATTTTTTTGTTGCTGCTGTTCAGTTGTTTCAGTCATGTCTGACTCTTTGTGATCCCACTGGGGATTTTCTTGGCAGATACTGGAATGGTTTGCCATTTCCTTGTCCAGCTCATTTTACAAATGAGGAAATTGAGGAAAACAGGGTTAAGTGATTTGCCTAGGGTGATGCAGCTAGTAAGCGTCTGAGGCCAGATTTAAGCTCAGGTCTTCCTGATTCCAGGCCCAGTACTCTATCTACTGTGCCATCTGGCTGTCCAAGCAGATATATTAAATATTATCTTTTTAATGTGGGAGAACTGGTTGTTCCTGGGATAATTCATTCAAATCATTTACATATTCTTTTAGTTACTCAGATTAAAACCTATAGGGACTAAGGTAGGCTTGTTCTACAATACTGAGCACAATTTTGGTACTAAAACAAAAGAAAATCCTAATGAAAGGAAAATGTGGAAAATAAAAAATCACCTTTTCTTTTCATTCTTATTCACAATTTGATTATCAGAGGTAGATGTTATTCAGGAGGGCTGTGGTCTATTCATTACTTTGAGTAAAGTTGCAGTGGTTATAGCAATTTCTTAAAATAAGACAACAATAAAGTTTAAAACACAGATTAACTCTTCCTTTCACTTGATCATTTAGACGCCATTGTAGGGTTATTAATTGGCATAATTTCAATATCATTGTGTCTTAGGGAATAGGGAGGCCTGAGGAAAGGGAGAGAGATGGGTAATGGCCTATAGGTGGAGCAGTCAGAACACAGACAAAATTTGTTGATTAAATTCACCATCTTTCATGGGCACAGTTCATGGTGCCCCAAAACAATCGCAATGGTAACATCAAAGATCACTGATCATAGATAACCATAACAGATATAATAATGAAAAAATATGAAATATTGCAAGAATTACCAAAATGGGACATAGAGACAATGTGAGCACATGCTATTGGAAAAATGGTGCTGATAGACTTGGTCAACACAGGGCTCCACAAACCTTCAATTTTTAAAAAATGCAATAGCTGTGAAGCACAATAAAATGAAGTATGCCTGTAAATTTGAACCTCCTGATGGAAGTGAGTGGACTCAAGAAGCAGAAAGATATACTTTTTTGGATATGGCCAATGTGTAGGGAAAATGAATACTTATTATTTGGGGAAAAAAAATTTAAAAAGCAAATGGAAAAAAGATAATAGTTGTAACTGGTTCCATGAAATTTATATTATAATTAACTTGAGGCCCTTTGACTTTATTCATTCATTTGTTTATTTGTTCATTCATTTGTTTAATCTACTTATTTAACAAAAGAAGTACTCTTTCATCATGAAACTTTTTCTATGACTATAATTTGCTTTCTAGATACTTCTTATATTTAACTCCAAATACAAACTCATATGATTCATCCTGCCGGGATTTGGTTTTGAAGGTCTCATGTTGCTATTTTTTCATATGATTCATTTCTTATGTTGTCTCGTCCTCACAGTTTTCAAACAGGATTCTTGTTGTTTAGTTTATAATGAATATTAAGCAAGGTAGCAATATAGTAGGATGATGTGAGGATTTGATCAAATATTTTAGTGCATTTCTATCTATTCTTAGAGAACTTTTGATATTTTTATTTGAAAACATAATGAAATTAAATCATTTTATGCAGTTTTTATTTAACTAAAGTGACTTCTTATTTATAGGCAACAAGAAAAATTTTGAATAATGCACTTATGAATCCTGAGTGACATGAAGTTAAAAGTATGAGTTGCAACCCTTAACCAGTTCAGAAATAGGATGCCTTGTTTACAATTGACTGTATTCATTGGAGAGCTGTTAGCTTAGAAGTATTAAATTTAGTGCACTTTGGAAAATGTAAAATTGAGCACAAGGGACTAAAAATATAAATTGTGTTCTGCAAGCAAATAAATCCAGACCTTTACTGGCTCTAAAATAAGCATAAACTAGAAAAAGGAATGAGAACAGACAATTTAGAGGTCAATCACTATGGTAGTCCATCAATGTTTTACAAGGTTGTCCCCTAAGCAGTTTGGAAATGAATGGCTAGTCATAAGACCTCATGAACTTGAAAGAACTAATGTGATATCGGGCTGAATTAAGGCATCCAGAGCTTCCAAGAATAAAGATGTACCAATCCTTCTTCTCTATATCCTGTTCAGGCCATATCTGGAGAATTCAGTGTAGTTCTCTATGCCACATTTAGAAAGGACAGTGATTAGCTGGAGAATGTAAGAGCAAGGATAGAAAAGCAGCAAAAGACCTTGGATCCCTGCAAAATGAGGAACAGTTTGAGGAACTGGAGAAGTTTAGCCAGGGAAAAGAAGATTCATGGGGGACATTATAGCTATCTTTGGAGTTTTTTAAGCCATCCCAAGACCACCCCTTTCTTTTTATTCCTCTCTTTTTACTATTAGGAGACACCTTGTTTTACAAAGCTAAGACAGTAAGAAAGCTGTGCCCTGAGCCATACACTACAACAATCCTTTATGCTAACCCTCTGGATGAACTCAGCCACAGCAAAATCCCAAAATTGTTTCACTCCAGCACCAAATTTTCTCTGAGCTTGGACCTGAAGCACCTATGTTCCTGTCATGAAGTTCTCCTATGAAGCTTATATCATTGTTCCTGTTAACCCTCATAGTCAGGGCTACAGTTCCCTGCATAGCCACTAGTATATGTATTGAGATTTGACCACCCTTAAGTAGGACTCCTAGTAGAGGAGGTTCTGGCTCATGTGTCTAGTTTTCCTCCTCTAGTGGAATAGAGAAAACTTTTTGCTTATGACCACACTTATCTCTTTGGTTTTATTTATTTGTTTGTTTGTTTCATTTTATTTTATTTTTCAGACTTAGCTGTGGTTGTGATAACCTGTATGAGCTCTTTGACATTTTTAGAGTTAACAGAGGTTGCCAAACCTCTGTGACTCTGGCCTTTTGTTTTCAGGGTTGACAACATGGAAGAAGGATTAATACTGTCAGTTTGTCTCCAGAGTAAAGAACCAGAAGTAATGTGACCAGAAATTGCCAAGAGCCAAATTAAGCCTTGAGGTCAGCAAAACAAGACAAAACAAAATAAAACAACAATAACTTTCCTAATGATTAAAGTGATACAGATATGGAATTAGTTGACACAATGGCAAATGAGTTTCCTCTAAACTAAAGTATTCAAGAAGAGACTGATTGGCATTTTGTAGTGGCAATATTTTTTAGTGTATGGGTTGGACCAGATGGTGACTAAATTTCCATCCAACTCTAAAATTCGGTGATTGTGTGAACTTACCTTTCTCTGTCTTATCCCCTTTCACCTGTAATTTGGTTTTCCCTTTCACTAGTACCAATTCTAGTTAATTTAGTACATCAATAAATTTTAGTATTTATTGAGCACCTACAATGTCAGTTACTGTGCAAGGAAATGGTAATACAAGTGCAAATAATGAAACAATCCCTGTTTGAAAGAAATTTACATTCCTATGGAAAAACAAGTACATATCAAGTATAAATATAAAATTAAAATTACATACTATCAGGTATCAGGTAGTTTGAGATGGCACTAGCTGTTGAGGAAATGAGGAAACCTTTATGCAGAAGATGGTGCTTGAACTTCATCTTTAAGAAAAATAGAAACTCTGTGAAGCATAAGGAAGGACTGCATTTCAGATATATGAGATAACCAGTGTAAAAGTACAGAAAATGAGGGATGTGGTGTTCTGTGTAAGAAAGGGAGACAGTATCATCTCCACTCTGAGAGTTGAACTCAACTTTAATAGAAAGTTAAAAGTCAAGAAATAGGCTGGAAAAGGAGAAAATAATAAAAAAAACCTGACTATAAAAAAGCCACTATGGTGACAACTGAGATCAAGACATAAACTTATAGGAAGATATTAATGTCAAAAGAGCTACTAACAAAGCCTGAAAGAAAAATGTAAATTAGACATAAAACCAACAAGAATCTCTAGAAGAGTTCAAAAATGATTTTAAAAATCAAGTGGAGCTGTAGCCAAGATGGCAGAGAGAAGCCAGGAAGTTGCCTGTGATTTCCCCAGTTTCCCTTCAAAACAACATTAAATCAAGACTCTAAAAGGATTCTTGATCAGCAGAACCCACAAAAAGACAGAGTGAAACAATTTTGCAGCTTAATATTACTTAGAAGGACTTCAGGAAAAGTCTATCTCACCTGGGTAAAAGGGAGGCACAGCCCAGTGCAGCTGGTGTCCAGGTAAGCCACTGAGAGGCTCTTAACCACAGCACAGATCAGCAACTGAGGTCCCACAGTCCTGGCTCAGCAGGCTAGTGGCACATCAGGTCAACTATGAGACCTTCAGCCTCAGCACAGAAGACAAATTGCCAGCCCCAGAGCCCTGGAACAACAGGTGCAACTAGGCCAGGCCACCCCAGCACAGTGGGCAAGCTGAAAGCACCTGAAGCCCTAGTGCAAAAAGCCAGTGAACAAGCCCCTGGCCCCCAACACAAGAAGTTTGGAACAGTGCCCCCTGTGCCCCAGGAGCAGAGCGTGACTTTAAAACATGAGCAAAAACCCAAAAAGAGCTCTGACCATAGAAATCTACAATGGCAGCAGGGAAGATCAAAACACAAACTCAGAAGAGGACAACAATTTCAAAATACCTGCATGTGAAGCCTCAAAGGGGAATATGAATTGGTCTCAAGCCCAAAATTCCTTTTGGAAGAGCTCAAAAAGAATTTTAAAAATCAATTAATACAGGTGGAAAAAATGGGAAAAGAAATAAGAGTTTTGCAGGAGAATTATGAAAAAAAGAGTCAACAGTTTGGAAAAGAAAGCACAGAAATTTGATGAAGAAAACAACTTGTTAAAAATTAGAATTGGCCAAATAGAAAAAAAATCCACTGAGGAAAGAAAATTAAAAGTAGAATTGGCCAAATGGAAAAGGAGGTACAAAAGCTAAATGAAGAAAAATTAAAATTGGGCAAGAGGAAGCTAATAATTATGAGACATCAAGAATCAAAATCATAAGAATGAAAAAATAGAAGAAAATGTAAAAATCCTCACTGGAAAAACAACTGACCCGGAAAATAGATCCATAAGAGATAATTTAAGAATTATTGGTCTAATAATAAACAACTTTAGCAAAGTTGCAGGATATAAAATAAACCCACATAAATCCTCAAGCATTCCTATACATTACTGACAAAGCCCAACAGCAAGAGCTAGAAAGAGAAATTCCATTCAAAGTCACTGTTGACACTATAAAATATTTGGGAGTCTATTTGCCAAGACAAACCCAGGGCCTATATGAACATAACTATGACACACTTTGCACGCGAATAAAATCAGATCTAAATAAATGAAAAATATCAGTTGCTTATGGTTAAGCTGAGCTAATATAATAAAAATGACAATTTTACCTAAATTAATCTATCTATTCAGTGCCATACCAATCGAACTACCAAAAAATTATTTTATTGAGCTGGACAAAATAATAACAAAATTCATCTGGAAAAACAAGAGGTCTAGAATATCTAGGGTATTAATGAAAAGAATGCTAGAGAAGGTGGCCTAGCCATACCAGATATTAAACTGTGCTACAGAGCAGCAGTCATCAAAACTGCCTGGTACTGGTTAAGAAACAGGGGTGTGAATCAGTGGAATAGGATAGGTACACAAGTAGGTGAAATCAACAAGTTTAGCAATCTACTCTTTGATAAACCCAAAGAGGCCAGCTTCTGGGCTAATAATTCACTATTTCACAAAAACTGTTGGGAAAATTGTAAAATGGTAGGGAAAAAACTGGGCATAGACCAATATCTTACACCATATACCAAAATAAAGTCAAAATGGGTTCATGATTTAGGAGTAAAAATTGATACTCTAAGTAATTTGGGAAAGCAAGGAATAGTTTACTTATCAGATTTGTGGAAAAGTAAAGAATTCATGACCCAACAAGAGATAGCATTACAAAATGCAAAATGGATAATTATGATTATGTCAAATTGAAATGTTTTTGTACAAAAAAAGCCAATGCAACAAGAATTAGGAGGGAAGCAGAAAATTGGGAGAAAATCTTTGCAACTAGTATCTCTGATAAAGGCCTCATTTCTAAAATATGCAGGGAACTGAGCCAAATATATAGGAATCCAAGCCATTCCCCAATTGAGTAATGGTCAAAGGATATGAACAGGCAGTTTTCAGAGGAAGAAATTAAAGCTATCTATAGGCATATGAAAAAATGCTCTGGATCACTACTGAGAAATGCAAATCAAAACAACTCTTAGATACCACATCTCTCCTGTCAGATTGGCTAAAATAACAAAACAGGAAAATGATAAATGCTGGAAAGGATGTGGGGAAATTGGAACATTGTTATATTGCTGGTGGAGTGTGAGCTGATCCAGCCATTTTGGAGAGCAATTTGGAACTATGCCCAAAGGGCTATAAAAATGTTCATACCCTTTGACCCAGCACTACCACTTCTAGGGTTGTATCCCAAAGAAATCACACAAGCAGAAAAAGGACCCATATGTACAAGGATATTTATAGCAGCTCTTTTTGTGGTAGCCAAGAATTGGAAATCAAAGGGATGCCCATCAATTGGGGAATGGCTGAACAAGCTGTGGTATATGAAGGTAATGGAATACTATTGTGCCATAAGAAAGAGGGATGATATGGACTTCGTAACAACCTGGAAAAACCTACACGACATAATGCTGAGTGAGCGGAGCAGAGCCAGGAGAACATTATACACCACCACAGATATATGGACTCCGTGAGGACCAACCCTGACATACTTCACTCTTCTCAGCAACGTAAGGTGCAAGGACAACTCCAGGGAACTCACGATGGAGAATGCTATCTTCATCCAGAGAAAGAACTGTGAAGTTTGAATACAGATTGAGGTGCACTACATGCTCGCCTATTTTGCTTCTCTTTTGTTTTTGTTTTTGGGGTTTTTTTTGGTTCTGTTTCTTCTTTCTCATGATTCATTCCATTGGTCACAACTCTTCTCCACTACTTGACTAGTGTATAAATTAATTCAATGCGAAGTTATACATGGTATTTATATGAGATTCCAGGCCATCTTGGAGAGGGAGGGGGGAGGGAGGGGAGAAAATCTGGAACTCAAAATTATGTAGAACCGTGTGTGGTGAACTAAAAATAAATAAATAAATTAATAAAAAAAATCAGGAAAAAAAAGAATTATTGGTCTACCTGAAAGCCATGATCAAAAAAATAGCCTCGACAGCATCTTTCAAGAAACTTATCAAGGAAAACTGCCCTGATTTACTAGAACCAGAGGGCAAAACAGTCATCGAAAGAATCTACTAATCACCTCCTGAGATCCCGAAATGAAAACTCTAAGGAATATTGTAGCCAAATTCCAGAATTATCAGCTTGAGGAGAAAATACTTCAAGAAGCCAGAAAGAAACAATTCAAATATCAAGGAGCCACAGTCAGGCTTACACAGGATAGCAACTTATACATTAAAGGATCCAAGGGCTTGGAAGGCAAAGGAGTTTGGATTACAACCAAGAATCAACTACCCAGTAAAACTGATCCTAATGTTTCAGGGGAAAAATGGATATTCAGTGAAATAGGGGAATTTCAAACTTTTCTGATGAAAAGAGCAGAGCTGAATAGAAAATTCAATCATCAAATACAAGACTCAAGAGAAGCATGAAAAGATACACAAGAAAGGAAAAACAAGCAAACATTCAGTTAAGATTAAATTGTGTGTATCCCTACAGGGGAAGCTGATACTTGTAACTATTGAGAACTGTCTATTAGGGCAATTAGAAGGAGTATACATAGACAGAGGGTGTGGGTATAAGTTATCTTTAATGTAATGAAATATAAAAAAGGGTTAAAAAGGATTGTACTGGGAGAAGAGAAAAAGGCGAGTCAGAATAGGGTAAATTACTCACATGGAATGGCACAAAAGACCTATTACAGTAGAGGGAAAGAAGGGAGGGGGTGAGCATTGTTTGAACCTTACTCTCATTGGATTTGGTTCAAAGAAGTAGTAAAATAAATATTCAGTTGGATTTATCTTGCCCTATAGGAAAGTAGGAGGAGAAAAAAGAAAGGAGAAAGGAGAAAGAAAAGGGAAGGGCTGGGGCTTATAGAAGGGAGGGCAGATTGAGGGAGGCAGGGGTCAGAATTAAAACTGACTTTTAAGGAGGGTTGGGGGGAGAGGGAGGAGAGAGAGAGGGTGGGGGGAGAGAGAGAGAGAGAGAGAGAGAGGAGAGAGAGAGAGAGAGAGAGAGAGAGAGAGAGAGAGAGAGAGAGAGAGAGAAAGGGGGGGGGACATAAAGGAATATAGACAGTTTCTAACCGTAACTGTGAATATGAATGGGATAAATTCACCCACAAAACAAAAGTGGAGAGCAAAATGGATTAGAAACCAGAATCCTACAATATGTTGTTTATAAGGAACACACTTGAAACAGAGAGATACATACAGAATAAAAATATGGGGCTGGGGCATAATCTATTATGCTTCAGCTGGAGTTAAAAAAGGCAAGGGTAGTAAGCAACATGATCCCAGATAAGGCAAAAGCAATAATAGGCCTAATTTTAAAAGATACCATAGACAAGGAGGTAATATCAATATTAAACATACATGCACCAAATGACATAGCATTCAAATTCTTAAAGGAAAAATTAAATGAGTAACAAGAAGAAACAGGGAGTAAAAGTATAGTTTATAGGAGACCTCAAAATTATGCTCTCAGAACCAGATAAATCTAACCATAACCTAATTAAGAAAGAATTTAAGGAGACGAATAGAATTTAGAAAAGTTAGATATTATAGACCTCTGGAGAAAATTGAAAATACAAGATTCTTTGCTGTACATGACACCATCACAAAAAATGGCCATATAATATGGCGTAAAAAAACACCTCACAACCAAATGCAGAAGAGCAGGAACATTGAATGTATCTTTCTGTAATGCAATATAAATTACATTTAATAAAGGGCTGTGGAAACATACATTAAAAACTAATTAAAATGAAATAATCTAATCTTTTTTTTTTGTTTTGTTTTTTTAATGCAATTTATTTATTTAACATATTTGGTTTTCAGCATTGATTTTCACAACAGTTTGAATTACAAATTTTCTCCCCATCTCCGCCCTCTCCCCCCACTCCAAGATGGCCTACATTCTGGTTGCCCTGTTCCCCAGTCAGCCCTCCCCTCTATCACCCCCCTCCCCTCCCATCCCCCCTTCCCTTCCCTTCCCGCAGGGCAAGACAAATCTCCACGCCCCATTGCCTGTACATCTTATTTTCTAGTTGCATACAAAAACTTTTTTTGTTTTTGAACATCTGATTTTAAAACCTTGAGTTCCAAATTCCCTTCCCTCTTCCCTTCCCACCCACCCTCCCCAGGAAGTCGAGCAATTCAACCTAGGCCACACATGTATCATTATGTATAACCCTTCCACAACACTCATGCTGTGAAAGGCTAACTACATCTTGCTCCTTCCCAACCCATCCCGCCTCATTGAATTTTCTCCCTTGACCCTGTCCCCTTTCCAAAGTGTTTGTTTTGATTACCTCCACCCCCATCTGCCCTCCACTCCATCATCCCCCCGCCTTTTATTTTTTTTTTTATCTTCCTCCCTCTTCTTTCCTGTGGGGTAAGATACCCAACTGAGTATGTATGGTATTCCCCCTCAGGCCAAATCTGATGAGAGCAAGGTTCACTCATTCCCCCCTCACCTGCCCTCTCCCCTCCTCCCATAGAACTGCTTCCTCTTGCCACCTTTATGCGAGATAATCCACCCCATTCTATCTCTCCCTATCTCCCTCTCTCAGTATGTTACTCTCTCATCCCTTAATTTCATTTTATTTCTTTTAGCTATCTTCCCTTCATTCTCAACTCACCCTGTGTCTGCTCTCTCTCTTTTACATATATATATACACATACATACACATACATACATATACACATAGATACATACATACACATTCACTTATATATACATAAACATATATATATGCATATATATATATATGCATATTCCCTTCAACTACCCTAATACTGAGGTCTCATGAATCATACTCATCATCTTTCCATGTAGGAATGTAAACAAAACAGTTCAACTTTAGTAAGTCCCTTGCAATTTCCGTTTCTTGATTACCTTTTCATGCTTCTCTTGATTCTTGTGTTTGAAAGTCAAATTTTCTATTCAGTTCTGGTCTTTTCACTGAGAAAGCTTGAAAGTCCTCTATTTTATTGAAAATCCATATTTTGCCTTGGAACATGATACTCAGTTTTGCTGGGTAGGTGATTCTAGGTTTTAATCCTAGCTCCATTGACCTCCGGAATATCGCATTCCAAGCTCTTCGATCTCTTAATGTAGAAGCTGCCAGATCTTGGGTTATTCTGATTGGGTTTCCACAATACTCAAATTGTTTCTTTCTGGCTGCTTGCAATATTTTCTCCTTGATCTGGGAGCTCTGGAATTTGGCAACAATATTCCTAGGAGATTTCTTTTTGGGATCTATTTGAGGAGGCGATCGATGGATTCTTTCAATTTCTATTTTGCCCTGTGGCTCTAGAATATCAGGGCAGTTCTCCTTGATAATTTCCTGAAAGATGGTATCTAGGCTCTTTTTTTGATCATGGCTTTCAGGTAGTCCAATAATTTTTAAATTATCTCTCCTGGATCTATTTTCCAGGTCAGTGGTTTTTCCAAGGAGATAGTTCACATTGTCTTCCATTTTTTCATTCCTCTGGTTCTGTTTTATAATATCCTGATTTCTCATAAAGTCACTAGCTTCCACTTGCTCCAATCTAATTTTTAAAGTAGTATTTTCTTCAGTGGTCTTTTGGACCTCCTTTTCCATTTGGCTAATTCTGCCTTTCAAGGCATTCTTCTCCTCATTGGCTTTTTGGAGCTCTTTTGCCATTTGAGTTAGTCTGTTTTTTAAGGTGTTGTTTTCTTCAGTGTATTTTTCAGTATTTTTTTGGGTCTCCTTTAGCAAGTCATTGACTTGTTTTTCCTGGTTTTCTCGCATCCTTCTTATTTCTCTTCCCAATTTTTCCTCTACTTCTCTAACTTGCTTTTCCAACTCCTTTTTGAGTTCTTCTATGGCCTGGGGCCAGTTCATGTTTTTCTTGGAGGCTTTGGTTGTAGGCTCTATGACTTTGTTGTCTTCTTTAGGCTGTATGTTTTGGTCTTCTTTGTCACCAAAGAAAGAATCCAAAGTCTGAGACTGAATCTGGGCGCGTTTTCGCTGCATGGCCATATTCCCAACCAACTAACTTGACCCTTGAGTTTTTCAGTGGGGTATGACTGCTTGTAGATTACAGAGTTCTATGTTCTACGTTTGGGGGGGAGGTGCCAGCTCTGTCAGAGCCGCACTCCTCCTTCCCCAAGGACCCCCAGTCCAGACTGGGCTCAGATCTTCGGCAGGCTGTGCACCCCTGCTGTGATCCGCCACTTAATTCCTCCCACCAGGTGGGCCTGGAGCCGGAAGTAACAACAGCTGTAGCTGCCCCACCTCTGCTGCCCCCGGGGCTGGAAGCCGAACCGCAAACTCCTTCCGCTCCCGCAGCTTTTCCCACTAACCTTCTCCGCAGTCTTTGGTGTTTGTGGGTCGAGGGGTCTGGTAACTGCCGCAGCTCACATATTCAGGGCGCTAGGGCCCCCTCCGCCCGGCTTCTGGTCTGGATCGTCCACGCCGCTCAGGCTGGGCTCTGCTCCACTCCGTTCCCAGCTCCCAGCTCCCAGCTCCGTGTGGAATAGAGCTCACCCAGAGACCATCCGGGCTGTCCTGGTCTGGAGCCCTGCTTCCCTCTGCTGTTCTGTGGGTTCTGCCGTTCTAGAATTGGTTCAGAGCCATTTTTATAGGTTTTTGGAGGGACTCGGGTACGGAGCTCACTCTAGTCCGTGCTTACCAGCCGCCATCTTGGCTCCGCCGAAATAATCTAATCTTAAAGAATGTGTGTCAGAGAAAAATCACAGAAATAATAAGCAATTTTATTAAAGAGAATGTGAACAATAAGACGATATACCAAAATTTGTGGGATGTATCCAACACGATACTTAGGGGAAAATCTGTATCTCTAAATGCTTATATCAATGAAATAAAGAGCAGATCAATGAACTGGGCATGCAATAAAAAAAACCTAGAAAAAGAATCAATTAAAAATCCCTAATTAAACACCAAACTGCAAATCCTGAAAATCAAAGGAGAAAATAAAACTAAAAGTAAAAAAAAGAATTAATAAATAAAACTAAGAACTGGTTTTATGGAAAAATAAAATAGACAAACTGATGGTTAATTTGAATTTTTTTTTAAAAAGAAGAAACCAAATTACCAGCATCAAAAATGAAAAGTGTAAATTCATTACCAATGATGATGAAAGTAAAGAAATCATTAGAAACTATTTTCCCACAGTAAATCTGACAATCTAAGTGAAATGGATGAATATTTACAAAAATAAAAATTGCCCAGATTAGCAGATGAAGAAATAAAATACTTAAATAACCATTTCTTAGTCAATTGAACAAGCCATCAATGAGCTCCCTAATTAAAAATCCCCAGGACCAGATGGATTCACCATTGAATTCTACCAAATATTTAAAGAATGATTAGTTCTAATACTATAAAATCATTTGGAAAAATAGGCAAAGAAAGAGTCTTACCAATTTCTTTTTATGACACAAATATGGTGCTGATACTTAAATAAGGAAGAGGAAAAACAGAAAAAGACTATAGATCAATTTCTCTAATGAATATTGATTCAATTTTTTAAGGAAATACTAGCAAGGAGATTACAGCAATATATCACAAATATCATACGCTATGAGCATAAGGAATTTATACCAGGAACTCAGGGCCGATTCGATGTTAAGACAACTATCAGTATCATTAACCATGCCAGTAATAAAAACAAAAAAAAATATGATTATCTCAGTAAATGCAGAAAAAGCTTTTGGCAAAATACAACACTCAGTCTTATTAAAAAAAACACTAGAATGCATAGGAATAAATGGAGCTTTCCATAAAATGATAAGTACTATCTATCTAGAACTATCAGCAAGCATTATCTGTAATTGGCATAAACTAGAAGCCTTGCCAATAAGATCAGAGGTGAAGCAAGGACATCCATTACCACCACTATCATTCAATATTGTACTAGAAATTGTGGCTATTGCACTAAAAAAAAGAAAAAGAAATTGAAGGAATAAAAATAGATAATGAGGAACCAAAACTCATTCCTTGCAGATGATATGTTGGTACACTTAGAAAATCCTAGAGAGTCAACTAAAAAACTAGTTGAAATAATTAACAACTTTGGCAAAGTTGCAGGACATAAAACAAACCCACATAAAACATCAGTATTTCTATATATTACCAACAAAGTCCAGCAGGAAGAGATAGAAAGAGAAATTCCTTTTAAAATGACTGCAGACAAAATAAAATACTTGGAAATCTTCCAGCCAAGACAGACTTGGGGACTATATGATTACAATTACAAATCACTTTTCACACAAATAAAGTAAGATCTAAACAATTGGAGAAATATTCATTGCTCATGGGTAGACCAAGCCTACACACACACACACACACACACACACACACACACACACACGCACATGCACACACACACCTATCTACATGTGCATATGTGTGTATATGTATACATACACATATATGATGATAAATATCTTTATGTACATTTATATGTTAATATGTGTGTGTGTGTGCATGTTTGTGTGTGAGTGTGTAGCAAATAACTGAAACCAAAGGGGTACTCATCAATTGGGGAATGTGTGATCAATTCATAAACTATGAATATAATGGACTGTTATTGTGCTTTAATGATGAAAGAGAGAGATTCAGGGAAACCTGGGATGACTCAATATTAACTGATGCATGATGAATTGAAAAGAACCAAGAAAACAATTTAAACAATATCAATGAAATTGTAAAGACACATAATTTGAAAGACTTACCAACCATTATTCCAGAAGATTGATGATAATCTATGGTACTCATCTCTTGACAAATGGATTTAAGGTGCCAAATAACACATATGTTTCTAGCTGTGAACATTGTAAGGTTTTATTTTTCTTGATTATACATATCGACTTTACAGGTTTTCTCTTTCTTTTTTTTTCTTTGTTGTGTGGGAGAAAAATAAATGCTTGTTAACAGAAAAAGAAAAAAAGAATATAATTGTAATGTTTTGTGGTAACGACAATTCATGTTCAATAAGTTCATGTCAGTAAAAGGAATAAATTATATTTGAGAAAAAATAAAATCATGTAAAAATTATAGTGGATTATGTATTTTCATTTTCATGCCATAACAGTACACTCTATTCAAAGACTGTATCCATTTGGTATTAAACTTCTGGGGAAAACAAAAAACAAAAAAACCCCACAATTTTCCCCCTTCTACATGATGATAACATTCTTTCCAAATATCTGTATAATTTTTATTCTATAGATTTAAATGTTGTTTGATCATAAAGTTTTATTCATCATTAGATCAGAATTGTGACACTGAATCAAGAACTTTACTTAAAAAAACAACAACACTGTTTGGAATATCTATTTAGAGAGACAAATTAATAGCTATTTGGTATTTGTCTCCTTCAGATTATTGGTTTTAGGTCCCTAGAATCTTGACTATATGCTGTAACCCACAGAGAAAGACGAAGATGTTGCATTTACATATCCATTAATTCTGTTTACAAAGAAGCTGCCCTTTGGGGTTTGCATAACATTACATTCCCTCTGTCAATCAAATCCCATCCTGATCAATGGTATAGCAAGCAGGGAGCCAAATTCATAAAAGCCCTTGGGTTTTATTTGGATAATCAGGTGAAGTCAGTGGATTTGTTCAAGGTTCAAAATAAGCCTATTATTCTTCTCTCCCTCACATACATTTTCACTGTTGTATTTTGCTTTATTTTTCCATTATCAAAACTCTTAAATGTATTGGATAGACAGTCTAAATGTTTTGTTTGTTTGTTTGTTTTTAGAATGTTAGCATGTACCAGACAAACCAAACATATTCAGATATCCTAACAATGTAGAACAGATAAGAGAGCTGACTTTTACCCAGGGATTATTGTTATTTGACCTTTATCCACTTCACCATCTTAAAATTATAGTGTACATTCTAGAGGCTTCTATATATCGTTTAAGGTCCTCTAAAATTCAAGTCATAGTTCCAATATCCCCTTTCATTTCAACAAGATTTATCTTCTCATTACCTCTCAACACATACTATACTTATCCCTTGACTTTCTACTTTTTTACTCTTTCCATAACTTTGCCTAAGTTTTATCTCTTCATACAATACAAATTCTACCTCTTTCATGAAATTATTTCAACGAATTCTGACCTAATTAGTATCCTCAAGCTACCAATTATGAAATCCTGAAAATTCACAAAGATATTCTAGTGAGGAGGAAAAAGAATTTTCAAAAGAGACTAATACAGACATGCTGAGTATTCATTGACAAAAATCAAAGTTTTAAAAGACAGGAATTGAGAATGGAAGAAAGGGTAAAAAACTGAGGATGTATAAAAAATGGTACTCTAAGAATTGTGTCATGTGGCAAATAACTGATCTTATTTAGCTTTTGTTTTTACTGTGAAGATTTTGTATGTACATAGCTATTTGTATGTTGTCTCCCCAAGCCTAGAAAATGTTAACATTGGCCATAAATACAAAAAGAGTAACAAAAAAATTTATTTATTTTTCTTGTTACACTGGGGAAAATAGGAAGATCAGAGAAGGGAGAGGATCGCTGCTTAGGAGTCAGAAGATAATGAAACTAGAAAATGGTAAGGTGGTTATGGGGCTAAATTATTGAACATTAATTTGTTTTTGTATTTCAAGGAGCATAATAATAACTAGGATTTGTAGAGTTCTTTGAGTTTGTGCCAGCACTTTATTAATATTATCTCATTTTATCATCACAACAACCCAGGGAGGGAGATGCTGTTGTTATCCCCAATTTACAGATGAAGAATCTGATGCATAAAGAAGTGAAATGACCTGCTCAGGGCCACACAGCTAGGAAATGTTTTGAGGCTGGCTTTGAACTCAGGGTTTCCTGACTCCAGATTCACTGTATCAGCTCACTGCCTTCTAAAGAAGGATATTTGGATTAGAAAAAGGTAGAAGAAAAATCATGCAAATCAGTTGCCCCAAATTCATTGAAGTTATCAAGCTCATCTCAACCACACTGTTCAGGAAGACAAATCTCTCTGTGGAGAAGGAGCCAGCATTCCTACCATCAGCCAAACAGGAGTCACAAGCAAAGCAGGAAAATAATCCTGTTGGAGCAGCAAGTCACATTGAGGGAGAGGAAGCCATGTGGTAGGCAGGTCAAGCTACAACTGCCCTATTGACTGCCATCTACTATTAGACTTCAATAGAAGCAACCCAGGATAGCAAACTCAACCATTCAAGCACTGTGGAATTGGCAGTGTCCCATAAATCACTAGATCTGCTTCTAGCCCAGCTTCTGCAGTCATCAATGAGGAGAACAATTATTGTGGAGAAAGAGACCACTTTCCTTACCACCATCAGTGGTATCTCCTGACCAGCTGCCAGAAATGGGCAGATGGTCACGAGAGACTTGGAAGTGGCAATATATTCTCCCCCAACAATTAGTACTGTTCCCAACCCTCTCTTCCCAGCTATCATCTGAGGAAACAATTCTTGTGCAGAAGGGGTGGCTACTCCCACCAAATGCCAACCAGTTGCTGCCTATAAGGCAAGCTAGTCAGTCTAGTTGAAAGAGAGACCAGAGGCAACATATTCCAGGCAAGTCAAACTACCACCATTGACTATCATCTTCCTTCAGGCCCTGAGGAAGTAGTCCAGGATCCTGAACCCATGAACCTTTGGATTAGTAATGCTTCCAACCAAATGTCAATAGGCATAATCCTGGGAAGCAACCCCTGTGTAGTTGCAGCCTAGTAACTGTTCCTATAGGAGCTATAGCTACAGCTATTGAAGATCCCCAAATAGAAAGTTTTGCAACCTTGGCAGTGTCAAATGGTTCAACATCAGACACTGACATGGTTTTGTCAATGGAAATAATATTAAAGAGGAAGCATTAACATCTGCTTTGCTACGGCACCCTAAGGACCTTGGGACATGTCCATGTTACTTGTAGCCAGAAGCTTGCATATGGGTTGTTTCCTCAATTAGAATGTAAACTCATTGGGATCAGAGACCACTTTTCTATCTATATCCGTAGTGTCTAACACATAGTATAAAATTAAATGCTTCATTCATTCATTGAAAGAATTAGCAGATAGGATTGGTGAACCACTCAATAAAAGAACATGGACAATAATAGAGGTGCTCCAGCTTCTAATGAAGGGCAAATGTTGCTCCATTTTTCAGAGATAGAAGAGAATAGAATCTGTAAAGTATGGACCAATGAGCTTATTTCAATTCATGGCAACATTTTATCTAGTATATATTGTTAAATATATTGTTTGTGAGAAGTTGGATAGGGAAAAAGTGATCACTAAAAGTAAGGATGGAGGATGGCCTCATCAAGAACAAATCATTCAACTTTTGGGAAAATAGAAGGGAAGAAGTTTAAGCTAAAAAATAGATCTTCCATCTAATAACACATAAAGAAATCATAAGAAATTCTCTAAATGGAGTAAACAATTGAAATATGAGAGAAAAGAAAGGAAAAAAAATCCCCACAAGGTCATCTCTCCAAGAAATAAGGAGAACAACTCAACAAGAATAGACTATGCCTGGCACACCTAATGTTTGTTGGTTGATTGTTGGGCAACCTGTTCTTCTGGAGCACTGTCCTGAACCCAAACCCTAAGGATGAATTCCAAATGTATGAAAAATTTGGAGGTATCTTTGGGCAGGGCAAAAGATTACTAGACTCTTCACCAGACTGCCCTAAATTTCTTTTAGATCCCTGGATATGTCATACCATTACACATTCCTCCATTGTAGCTGCCCCAGTGACTTCAGAATCAGGGGAAATTTGGAATTAGTGGCAGATTAGAGGGTCACTATATGGCTATTGTGATTTACCCCAGCTGTGGTGCTAAATGGCTTCCCCACCACATAACTGGGATATAGACCTTCATAAAGTCAACTTCAACAGCTATAGAGCCAAAGTACATTTTGAATTAGCAGCAAGTGGGATAGAGAATATACATATGCGTATATTTTAGCTGTCATCTTCTTATCCCTTGCCCCGATTCTGCCGTATGGATGCCCCTAGCAATCACCCTATTAAAAATATAGTTATTACCAGGAAGAAGGTCTGAAGTCAAGCTTTATGGGAGGAGAGAGGAAGAAATAAAAAGAAAATCAGCAGCTACAGCGGAAAAACAGAGAAATAAAGTGAGTAAAAATAAACATATATAACTAAGAAATTATATCAGGTAAAAGAATTGTAGGATAAAATGACCACAAATTAGTAATGGAAAACTAATCGTGCTCCTGGAAAGAATGAAACTATGGTTCTAGACTGAGGGAAGGGGTCTGGACTGGATAGCTCAGGTGTTATAGTATCATTCTAATGAAATACAGCTTCCATACACACCATTTGTTTCTCATAGATCATATAGAGACCATAGATTGTAACTCTAAGCCTGGGTAGCCTAGCTAACAAATGTCTAACAAATAGCAGGAAGGATAGTGTGAATAGCTAGAGATATCTCCGTGCTCAAATATAGATGAATTTCTAAATTTGGTTTCCTTATGTGCAAAGGATAGCATAAGGGTAGAAGAAAATATAACAAAAATACATATATTAAAGCCTTTAAATTTGAAGATAAAATTAACAACCACTATTATCACCTTGATAATTCACAATCACTGAAATGTCTTCTTAGGCAAATTGAAAATATTCCTCATAATAGAGGAAACCATAAGCTCGTGTTTACTACCTGGCTCACCTAAGTCATTGTATTAATTTTTAGGACTATCAGCACTGAGCGTGATGCAGCTACCAATAATTCAAAGGATTTTCATTGCCCGTGTATGCCTCTTTTCCATAATTACATGCTGAACATGCATTCCGATAATATAGACCTTTTTGTTAAGTTGACATAAAAAGGTCAGTAATATGCTAGTATTTATGTTTAATCATCAACCTTCCCTTACTTTAAAATCTTCTGACAATTATGTCTGAAAGCAAGATAGCTAATGTAATGTAAATAAAATTTTAGGATGGGAAACAAAAACGGGCAAGTTCAGCTGTTTTTTTCCTATACTTTAAACAACTCAATTCTGAAAAATTGCGAGAGTTCAAAAAAGAACCACAGATTCCCAGAAATGGATATATTGGCTGAAACCTGTTTCTTATGTATGCTATGAAGTTTGAAAAGATTTGTAAGTATTCCATCATATGGTAAAAACCTTAGAAGATGATTAATGTATTTGGTGGCATATGCTGATAACACATGTAATAATTCAGACATATACACCAGCCCTAATGTGATTTCAACAGATTCCACTGGGCCATTCTCAGACAGATAAGCTCAAGTAGAAAGTGGAGATCTCTACTCTAAGGAAGCCTATTTACTCTTCCATTCATGGTGAAGTTCACCCGTCCACAAATAGGAGTATTTCTTACTAAGTTCATATAATTTAGGAGTGATATGTATCATCCCATGTAAAACTTCAAGCTCTGCCAGTTCTATGTTTTGTAAGAAACAAAATCTCACTCTTTATTCTGACAGGCTCCCAAAATTTTACTGTGTCTTCTATTTTGGTTGAAAACATGGAGGACATTGCTTTAGTGTGGCTCCTTTAGTGCCGTAAGAACTCTTCAAATGCTATTATTATAAAGAATATCACTTGATAACTACTTACCTTCAAGTTATTGGGAATTGGGGATATAAAAATTTGCTCTTCACCCTACTTAGCTCTAAAACAAGAGACATCGGAAAAGAGGCAGCAAAGAGTCATTTATCATATCTAGGGGGTAGTATTTTTGATTGCCAATAGGTCTGAAACTTCTTGACTTAAAAATCATTTGTCCCTTTTAAAGGCACTGCACCTGTAAATGACACTCAGATCTCATACAGAACTTATAATTTAAAAAGTGTACTTTTATCTGTAAACTCAGGAGATGTTGATAAACAGGCTATATAGACTCTAACAAGAGTGAAGGTCCTTATCTATGACTTACAGAATCCATTCTTATACCTTTTCAGAAACAGAGAATATTTGCCCTAATTCAATCCTGTGGTACCGTTCTTGTTTTCACACCTGACCTTACTAGTTATTCTTCATACTCTCTACCCTAATTCTACAAGTAGTTGTACCTGTTTTTTTAATTCGAGCAACATTTTAAAAGACACATTTCTAAAATAATTCTTTCCTTTGGATTAGGAAGAAACACAAGAAGTTGATAGTGCCATTCATTATCTTGGTGTAAATAGCTATTTGGTTATTGTCATCATCCATTTTGCCACCTGGATCAAGTTCTGACTTCTCCATCTATTCAAAGCCCTCCCCAGATTCAAACCAATCTCTTACTACTTCCCAAAATAAATTTTTATTCAAGTCAAAAGAAACTTAAGTTGGCCTATTTCTTTCCCTCGAAATGTGGTTATACAGGACTTTATGCCCTTTTTCTGTAACTAACATTTTCTAATTTGTACTTTATTTATCTTAATATATGTCTTATCAAGTTGAGGGCAAAGAACTGATCTTATTTAGCTTTTGTTTTTACACAGTTATTTTGTATGTTGTCTCCCCTATTAAAATATGAGCTCCTTGAAGACAAGGACTACCTTTTTGCACTAGTTTGTGTCAGTGCCTGGTACATGCTTAAAAAATAAAGTCTTACATACTTAATAAAGTTGACTAACCAACTACCTTATTTATCTTGGTACTTCTCCCAAGTCTTAATCTGATAATTCCCATTCATATGCCTTATCATCGCATGAAAGGGAATCTGGTTTCTCAAAAAAACAATACCAGAAGAGCAAAACATCTTACATGTTCTCATATTTTGGAAAGGTTTTGAATATTGGTGAATAAATTGCAAGCATTTATTGAGCACTTATGTGCTGGGTGTTGTGCTAAATGCTGAGGATACAAAGCCAAAAGAAATGGTGGCTCAAGAATAATCTTGAGAAAATACCTGGAAGTAACTATCCAGCTTTTTCTTAAAGACCTTCTCCGAGAGGAAATCCACACCTTTGAAGACTGACCACTCTATTCTGGAATAGGAATAATGGTTAGGAAGTCTTATACCAACCCTAAATTTGCCTCTTTTCAACTTCTAGCCATTGTCCTGCTATGTTCTCACCAGTCCCTCTCTTCTAGGTTAAGGCCCTTCAGGTTGTTGACCATTGCTATCATGTTCTCTCAAAACCTTTTTCCTGGACAAATATCTTCAGTCTCTTCCATCAGTCCTTGCATGGCATGATTTTGGTTCCTTTAGCTTATTGTTTGCCCGTATTTGAACGGGAGCTTCTTTGCATCCATTAGATGGGAGCATCCTAATGAAGGAAACAGGTTGACCACCACTCTCACTCTTGCCATAAAACCATCTCACCTTCTATTTCACACATGCTTTTTATGGCACCTTTATACTTTGCTTCTTCTTCATTGCCTATTTTTTAGGTCTCGTAACTTGCTCATACCCATACTCCGTATGCCTAATAATAATATAATAATAATAATACCTAATATTTACATAGAATCTACCAGGCACAATACTAAGTTCTTTACAAATATTTTATTTGATCCACACAGCAACCCTGAGGTAAGTTCTATTCTCATCTTCTTTTTATAGATGAGGAAAGTGAGGCAAACAGAGGCTAACTAACTCTTTCAAGGTCACATAACTATTAAGTGTCTGAGGCTGGATTTGAACTTATGTCTTCTTGACTCCAGGCCCAGGGGTTTATACGTTATGACATAAGGCTGCTCTTAGGTACACCTCTCCATTATCCTGTAGGTGATGCAACATTATAAAATCTTGGAATTAGGGAAGTGGAAGCCTCCTTCCATACCAGCCCCCATTCATTTAGTCCAGCCTATTTGTTCAAGTAATCCTCACTATAACATACTGACAAGGTGTTGCCCATCTCTTCTTGAAGAGCTACGAGAAGGGGGAGCCCCCATATATAGAAGCAGCCTGTTCTACTTTGGGATAGTTGTAATTGTTAGAAATTTTTTTCTTGACCTCAAGCCTAAATTTTTGTCTTTGCAACTTGCACATGTTTCTTCTTGCTTTGTTTTTGCAGCAAAACAGAAAAAAATTTTTAAAGTCTTTTTCACATGATACCACTTTAAGTACTTGAACACAGTTACCATGTTACCTTGAACCTGTAGGCTAAACAGCCTCAGTTCCTTTAAGAACTTTAATCATCTTGCTTTCTCTCCCCTGTATACTCTGCAGTTTACCAATGCCCTCTTTAATGGTGTTGAGCAGAACTAAAAACAATGTTGCTAACAAGGTCTGACCGGGCAGAGTGCAATGGGACTCTGGCATTTCTATTTCTGGAAGTTAAAGGCTCTCAATGAAACCCAAGACCACATTAGCTTTTTTGGTCATCACATCACACACAATTTGATAGTGATAATCTTGTACACTAAATTCCAAGAGTTCATTCAGAAAACTTCTTTCAAAAGATGCCTCTTGTCAATGTGTTTATAAAGCAATATTATAAGTTCTGGGGTCGACTGGGGTTTGAATGCTACCTCTAGAACTTACTATTTGTGTGACCTTGGGCAAGTCACTTATCTGCCTTGGACATGTCATTTATCTTTCTTGGGCCTCAGTTTCCTTAGATGAACTTTGAGGTTCCTCCCAGCTCTAAATCTATGATGATCTTACATTGAATAGTTCTAGACTGCTTGTCATTTGCTACCATTCTCTTCCTTAAAGATGCTGCTCAAACACTACCATCTACATGAAGCCTGTTCTGATGCCCCAACTGCCAGCACTTTCCCTTCTAAACTACCTTGTATTGAGTTATTGTGTGTGCTCATATTTATCCTCTCTTTCCCCCTCTCTCTTTCTCTATGTACCTAGACATATATTCCTGTATGTACTTACATGTGTACTTAACAATGCTTATACTTAACATTCATTTATTCATTTTATCCTCAGAATAATTCTGAGAGATAGATGCTATTATCGTTCCCATTTTACAAGTGAGGAACCAAGGCAGACAGTAGTAAAGAGGCAGCCAGGTGGCACAATAGATAAAATGCTTGGCCTGCAATTAGAAGATCTGAATTTAAATACAGCTTCAAATACCAACTAGCTATGTGGCCCTGGGCAAATCATTTAACTTCTTTTTGCCTTGGTTTCCTCATCTGTAAAATGGGGATAATATTATCTACCTCCACTGATTGTTGTGAGGATCAACAATTGCAAAGTGCTTAGCACACTGTCTGGCATGTAGTAAGCACTATAGAAATGTTACCTATTGCCCAATACCACACAATCAATAAGTGTCCGAGGCAAGGTTTGAATTCAGGTCTTCCTGACTCCAGATCCAGCACTTCATCCACTGTACCACCTAACTGTCTTTTTATACTTCTTGTCTTCCCCTTAAAAGTAGGAATCATTTCATTTTTTATATATGTATCTGTAATGCTTAGCACAGTACCTGACATTTAGTAGTTATTGAATACATGTTAGTTGTTGATAAAGAGGAAACACCACAAAATAAATTTGATTATGTTTTTAAAACTATGTTTACTTATATAATTAAATATTTCACAATTCTTTGTAAAAATATTTATAATCTTTTGTAGTACCAATGTGATACTCACAGTGCCTAAAGTGGCTATGAATATGCTAGCATAGCTCTGAATAGCAAAATATAACAGACTCTCTTCATTGAAGGCAGAACTAAAACATTTATTCAAGCACCAGAAAGCCAAATCCCAACACCAGAAAGCCAAATCAATCATAACAACAAAGAAATCTATAACATTAGCAATGCAGGGGGCACTGACATCCCCAAGCCTTCCCTATGTTAGGGCCTTCCCACAAACAAGGGCAAAAGCACTCCCTCTGTCACTCAGGCTAGCTGCTGCTCTCTGTATCTCTCTCTCCTAGCTCTGACTGCTCTGTCTCACTTACTCTCATCTCTGCTCCACCCTTCCTGAGCTATACCTGTTTCAGCCAGCTCCTCCCATCACAGACTCATGTGACTCAGGCTTCCATGTGACAAACTCATGTGACTCAGACAGATCACATGGGCCTATTAATGAATGGGAAGATATTCAAAGTGTATTAACATTACATTAAAAATACTCCTATTGCATTAAAAATATATTAACAATACATCATTAAATATTTCCTAGTTCTCTCCCTCTGTCACCTCTCCTCCTTGAGAAGAGCATTTTGATATTGGTTATACATGTGAAGTGATGTAAGACATATTTCCATATTAGCCAGGTTGCAAAAGGAAACACACACAAAATGAAACAATAAAAATAAAGAGAGTAAAAAATATTTTTAAATCTGTGTTCAGAGTTCATCAGTTATCTCTTTGGAGGTGGATGACATTTTTTTTTTTTATCACAGGTCCTTTGGAATTGTCAGGGGTCATTATCTTGATCAGAATAGCTGAGTCTTTCACAGTTGATCATCCTTACAATATTGCTGTTACTGTGTACAATATTGTCCTCGTTCTGCTCACTTTTCTTTGCATGAATTTATATGTCTTCCCAGGTTTTTCTGAAATCATCCCGCTCATCATCTCTTATAGCACAATTGTATTCCATCACAATCACATACTACAACTTGTTCAGCTGTCCCCAATTGATGGGCATTTCCTCAATTTCTGTTTTTATTACCACCACAAAAAGAGCTGCTATAAATATTTTTGTACAAGTGGGTCCTCTTCCCTTTTCTTTTATCTCTTTGAGATACAGATCAAGTAGCAATATTGCTGTGTCAAAAGGTATGTACAGTTTTATAGACCTCTAGGTGTAGTTCCAAATTGCTCTCCGGAATAGTTGGACTAGTTCACAACTCCACCAACAGTGTATTAATGTCCCAATTTTTGCACACACCCTCCAACATTTGTCATTTTCCTTTTCTGTTATGTTAGCCATAGATGTGAGGTGGTATTTCACAGTTGTTTTAATTTTAATCTCTCTAATTTAGACCATTTTTTCATGTGACTCTTGATAGCTTTTGATTTATTCTTCTGAAAACTGACTGAACATTTATCAGCTAGGGAATAGCTCTTATTTTTTATAAATTTAGCTCTATATAGTTGAGAAATGAGGCCCTTATCATGGACACTTTCTGTAAAGAAATTCTTTCCCAATTTTCCATTTTCCTTCTATTTTACTGTATTTGTTTTACTATATTTCACCACATAATCATCACAGATTTTATGTCAAAATATTTTTTTGCAAAAAAGTGGGGTGCAACTATTATGAGAAGCTTTAAAAATTGAGCTGGTATTACTTAAAAATAATTTGCTACTAACCTGTCTTTGGTGCAAGATTAGGATGCACAGAATACTCAAGAATGTACATTAAAATTGAGTACTGACGATGTGTACGTGCTGAGAATTCTAGGCTCATGGCTCTCAATGCACGAGAGAAAAATGCATTGGTGAATACATTACTGCTCTGTTTACCTTTTAAGCAGAATGATGAACAGAATTATACCATGTAATAATTACATGATGAAAGGTTATAAACCAATTTTTGGACTGAAAAAACTAGGTGTGACAATTACACGGTGGAGATGACTATGCTGTGGAATACAGTATTCGTGCAAAAGCTTTTTAATTTCATGTAATCAAAAATATCCAGTTTATATCCTGTGATGCTCTCTATCTCTGGTTTGGGTATAAATTCTTTCTTATCCATAGATCTGACAGTTACATTTTCTCATGATCCCCTAATTTACTTATGATATTACCTATATCTATATCATTTATCCATTTTTTACCAAATCTTTGTGTACAGTGTGAAATGTGATCTATGCCAAGTTTCTGCCAAATTGTCCTTCAGTTTTTCCAGAAATTTTTTGTCAAATAGTGAGTTCTTACCCCCGAAACCTGGATCATTGTGTTTATCAAGTAGTAGATTACTATGGTCATTTAAGACTGAGTATCATGTACTGATCTACCACTTTATTTGTTAGCCAGTATCACATTGTTCCGATGCAACTGCTTTGGAATATAGTTTGAAATCTGGAACTTCTAGGCTGCTTTACTTCACATTTTCTTTCCATTGATTCTTTTAATCTTTTTGAACTTTTTTTCTTCTGGATGAATTTTGTTACTATTTTTTTCTAGCTTTATAAAATAGTTATTTGGTAGTATGAAACTGAATAAGTAAATTAACAGGTAGAATTGTTATTTTTATTATATTGGCTCAGCCTACCCATGAGCTATTGATATTTCTCCGATTGTTTAGATCTGTCTTTATCTCTCTGAAAAGTGTTTTGTATTTTGATCATATAGTTCCTTGTTTGTCTTGGCAGGAAGACTCTCAAGTATTTTATACTATCTATAGTTATTTTAAATTGAATTTCTCTTTCTGTTTTTTTTTCTGCGGGGTTTCATTGGTAGTATATAGAAATGCTAAAGATTTATGTGGGTTTATTTTATATCCTGCAACTTTGCTGAAGTTTTTGATTGTTTCAACTAGTTTTTTAATTAGATTTTTTATTTATTTTACAGCACTTAGTTCTACGTGTTCTTGAGTTTCAAATTTTCTTCCCTTCCCTCCGCTGCCCCTTCCTACCGAAAAAGGCATGCAGTCTGATATAGATTCTACATAAACCTCCACATTAAACTTATTTACACAATAGTCAAGTTGCAAAGAAGAATTATGACCAATGGAATAAATCATGAGAGAGAAGAAACAAAATCAAAAAAGACACAAAAAAGGGAGCAAATAGTTTGCCTCAGTCTGCATTCAGATTCCACAGTTCTTTCTCTGGGTGTAGCCAGCTCTCTCCATCATGAGTCCTTTGGAGCTGTCTTTGAGCCTTGTATTGCTGAGGAGAGCCAAGTCAATCAAAATCATCACAGAATCAATATGTCTGTGGTTGTGTGCAATGTTCTCCTAGTTCAGCTCCTCTCACTCAGCATTATATCGTGTAGGTTGTTCCATGTTATTACAAAGTCTGCATCATCCCCATTTCTTATCCCACAATAATATTCCATTACCTTCATATACCACAATTTGTTCAGCCATTCTCCAATTGATGGGCATCCGCTTGATTTCCAATTCTTTGCTACTACAAAAAAAGCCACTATAAATATTTTTGTACATATGGGTCCTTTTCCCACTTGGTGATCTCTTTGGCATATAGCCCTAGGAGTGGTATTGCTGAGTCAAAGGGTATGCAAATTTTTATAGCCCTTTGGGCATAGTTCCAAATTGCTCTCCAAAATGGCTGGATCTCTTTACAACTCCAAAACAGTGTATTAATGTTCCAATTTTCCCACATCCTCTCCAGCATTTATCATTTTGTGTTGTCATGTTAGCTAATCTGACAGGAGAGATGTGGTACCTAAGAGTTGTTTTGATTTGCATTTCTCTAATCAATAGTGATTTAGAGCATTTTTTCATATGCCTACAGATATCTTTAATTTCTTCCTCTAAAAACTGCCTGTTCATATCCTTTGACCATTTCTCAATTGGGGAATGGCTTTTATTCCTATAAATTTGGCTCAGTTCTCTGTATATTTTAGAGATGAGGTCTTTATCAGAGATATTGGTTGTAAAGATTTTCTCCCAACTTTCTGCTTCCCTCCTGATCTTGGTTGCATTGGCTTTGTTTATACAAAAACTTTTCAGTTTAACATAATCAAAACTATCCATTTTGCATTTTGTAATGCTATCTCTTGTTGGGTCATGAATTCTTCCCTTTCCCATTGATCTGATAGGTGAACAATTGCATTCTCTCCCAAATTGCTTATACTATCAGCCTTTATTCCTAAATCATGAATCCATTTGATTTTATTTTGGTATATGGTGTAAGATATTGGTCTAGGTGCGGTTTCTGCCTTACCATTTTCCAATTTTCCCATCAGTTTTTATGGAATAGTGAATTCTTAGCCCAGAAGGTAGATTCTTTGGGATTGTCAAAGAGTAGATTGCTATAGTCATTGACTACTGTGTCTTGTGTAAATTTTTAAAAATTTTTAGCTTACATCACTCAGTTCCACATAATTTTCACTTCCACATTTTCTTTTCCCCCTTCCTCTCACCTTCTCCAAGACGGCATGGAATCCAATATATCTTCTACATATAACTTTGCATTGAACTTATTTACACAACAGTCAAGTTGTAAAGAAGAATTATGACCAATGGAATGAATCAGGAGAAAGAAGAAACAAAACCAAAAAAACCAAAAACAAAAACAAATAAAAGAGAAAATGAAACAAAGGAAAAAAAGGAGAGCAAACAGTGTTCATCAATCTGCATTGAACCTCCATAGTTCTTTCTCTGGATGTAGATAGCTCTCTCCTTCATGAGTCCTTTGGAGTTGTCTTTGCACCTTGCATTGCTGAGAAGAGCAAAGTCTATCAGGGTTAGTCATCACAGAATCCATATATCTGTGATTGTGTATAATGTTCTCCTGGTTCTGCTCCGCTCACTCAGCATTATATCGTGTAGGTTGTTCCATGTTATTACAAAGTCTGCATCATCCCCATTTCTTATCCCACAATAATATTCCATTACCTTCATATACCACAATTTGTTCAGCCATTCTCCAATTGATGGGCATCCGCTTGATTTCCAATTCTTTGCTACTACAAAAAGAGCCGCTATAAATATTTTTGTACATATGGGTCCTTTTCCCACTTGTGTGATCGCTTTGGAATACAACCCTAGAAGTGGTATTGCTGGGTCAAAGGGTATAGACATTTTTATAGCCATTTGGGCATAGTTCCAAATTGCTCTCCAGAATGGTTGGATCAGTTCACAACTCCACCAGCAATGTAACAGTGTTACAATTTTCCCACATCCTCTCCAGCATTTATCATTTTCCTGTTTTGTCATTTTAGTCAACCTAACAGGAGAGATATGGTACCTAAGGGTTGTTCTGATTTACATTTCTCTAATCAGTAGTGACTTAGAGCATTTTTTCATAAGCCTATGGATATCTTTAATTTCTTCCTCTGAAAACTGCCTGTTCACATCCTTTGACCATTTCTTAGTTGGGGAATGACTCATATTCCTATATATGTGGCTCAGTTCCCTGTATATTTTAGAGATAAGGCCTTTGTCAGAGACACTGTTTGTAAAGATTTTCTCCCAATTTTCTACTTCCCTCCGAATCTTTGTTGCATTGGCTTTTTTTATACAAAAATATTTCAATTTAACATAATCAAAATTATCCATTTTGCATTTTGTAATACCATCTATCTCTTGTTGGGTCATGAATTCTTTGCTTTTCCATAAATCTGATAGGTAAACTATTCCTTGCTTTCCCAAATTGCTTATAGTATCAGCCTTCATTCCTAAATCATGAACCCATTTTGACTTTATTTTGGCATATGGTGTAAGATATTGGTCTAGGTGCAGTTTCTGCCCTACCATTGTCCAATTTTCCCATCAGTTTTTATGGAATAGTGAATTCTTAGCCCAGAAGGTAGATTCTTTGGGGTTATCAAAGAGTAGATTGCTATAGTCATTGACTACTGCGTCTTGTGTACCTATCCTATTCCACTGATCCATGACTCTGTTTCTTAGCCAGTGCCAGGTGGTTTTGATGACTTCTGCTTTATAGTACAGCTCAATATCTGTTATGTCTAGGCCACCTTCCCTAGCACTTCTTTTCATTAATTCTCTAGATATTCTAGACCTCTTGTTCTTCTGGATGAATTTTTCTCTGTATTTGTCCAGCTCTGTAAAAAATTTTTGGTAGTTCGATTGGTATGGCACTGAATAAATAAATTAATTTAGGTAAAATTGTCATTTTTATTATATTAGCTTGGCCTAACCATGAGCAAATGATATTTTTCAATTAATTTAGATCTGACTTTTTCACATGAAAAGTATTTCATAATTATGTTCATATAAACCCTGGGTTTGTCTTGGCAGATAGACTCCCAAATATTTCATAGTGTCTACAGTAACTTTGAATGGAATTTCTCTTTTGATCTCTTGCTGTTGGGCTTTGTTAGTAATATATAGGAATGCCGAGGATTTATGTGGGTTTATTTTATATCCTGCAGCTTTGCTAATGTTCTTTATTATTTTGAGTACTTTTTTACTTGATTCTCTAAGTAAATCATGATATCATCTGCAAAAAGTGATAATTTTGTTTCTTCTTTGCCTATTCTAATTCCTTCAATATCTTTTTCTTCTCTTATTGCTACAGCTAACATTTCTAGCACCAGATTGCATAGTAGGGGTGATAGTGGACATCCTTGTTTCACCCCAGGTCTTATTGGGAATGTGCCTAGCTTATCCCCATTACAAATAATGCTTGTTGATGGTTTTAGGTAGATGTTATTTATCATTTTAAGGAAGGATCCATTTATTCTTATGCTTTCTAGTGTTTTTAATGGGACTGGGTGTTGTATTTTGTCAAAGGGTTTTTCTGCATCAATTGAGATGATCGTGTGGTTTCGACTAGTTTTGTTGTTAATATGATAAATTATGCTGATTGTTTTCCTAATATTGAATCAGCCTTGCATTTCTAGAATAAATCTTATCTGATTGTAGTGTATTGTTCTCCTGATAAGTTGCTGCAATCTTTTTTTTTTCCATATTTTCTTTTAGCTCCCTAATTTGGTTTTTAAAATTCCCCTTTAGCTCTTCCAGCGGTGCTTTTTGGGCTGGAGTCCAGTTCACATTACCTTTTGAGGTATCAGATGTATCTACAGTGTCATTGCTGGCCTCTTCCATATTGGTATGTTGATCCTGCCTGTCTCCATAAAAAGTCTCTTGTCCTCGGTTTTTTTGTGTTCTTCTTCACGTTGGTTTGCCTTTTCCTGGCTTTACAACAAATTTCTGCCTTTGGGGCCCAGGGCTTTCTGTACCATCTTTCTTATTCTGGGGACTGTGAGTCTAGAATTATAGCCTTCAGTTCCTGGGATGTGGGGGAGGGGTCTGTCTCCCTGATGTCGCACTCCCTTTGGGTGCTCTCCAGCACTGTTGCTCTTCAGCAATGGTCTCAGCTGTTTGTTGTTTGAGCTGATGTCTGGCACTTCCCCTGGGGGAGCAAGATTATGTCTGGGCTCCTGGTGTTGACTCCTGCGAGCTCTGCCCCTCTGGTTCTAATGAACTTCTACTATTTGACCACTGAAGCCCCACTTCTTTCTCCTCTCTTCCAGTGTTCTTTTTTTTCCCGAGGAATTCTCTGGGTGAGGTGGGGAGGGATTAGAGCCATTTACCTGGACATTATGTCTCCCGGAAGTTCAAGAAGCTGTGTTTCATTCTCTCGGGCTGCAAGTCTTAGGAGTCGGTATTTGACAGCCGGTGGCGTTGTGCTGTCTCTCATTGCTTCCACAGACTGCCATCCTGTGTTGGGAGGCCTGGGGATCTCCGCCAGCTTCGGGCGCCCAGCTTTCTCCCTGCCTGTCTTCCACGTGGATTTCCCAGCCGACCGCTTCCGCTTTGGTCTGGAGCAGCTCCACATGCTGAGCACTCTCCAAGCCTACAGATTCGTGCCTTCGGCCTTTCAGATTCTCCCGGCTTGGAAATTTGCCCCACACAGACTGCTCGCAGTTTCTAACTCTCTCAAATCTGCTCAAATTCACTTTTTTATAGGAATCCGACAGACCTTGTGAGAGAGCTCCGGTAAGACGCTGTTTTCATGCAGCCATCTTGGCTCCGCCCCCTGCTGCAATCTTTTTGCTAATATTTTATTTAGAATTTTTGCGTCAATATTCATTAGGGAAATTGGTCTATAATTTTCTTTCTCTGTTTTGACTCTACCTGGTTTGGGTATTAGTACCACATTTGTGTCATGAAAAGAATTTGGTAGGACTTCTTCTTCACCTATTTTCCCAAATAGTCTATAAAGTATAGGAATCAATTGTGCTTTAAATGTTTGATAAAGTTCAGATATAAAACCATCTGGCCCTGGAGATTTTTTCCTAGGGAGTTCATTGATGGGTTGATCAATTTCTTTTTCTGAAATGGGGTTATTTAGGAAATTTACTTCCTCTTCTTTTAACCTGGGCAATTTATATTTTTGTAGATATTCATCCATATCCCTAAGGTTATCAAATTTATGGGCATACATTTGTGCAAAATAATTCCTAATTATTGTTTAAATTTCCTCTTCTTTGGAGGTGAATTTACCCTTTTATTTTTTGATACTAGTAATTTGATTTTCTTCTTTTTTTAAAATCAAATTGACCAAAGTTTTATCAATTTTATTGTCTTTTTCATAAAACCAACTCTTGGTTTTATTTATTAATTCAATAGTTTTCTTGATTTCAGTTTTATTAATCTCTCCTTTGATTTTCAGTATTTCTAATTTGGTATCTAATTGGGGACTTTCAATTTGTTCTTTATCTAGCTTTTTAGGTTGCATGCCCATTTCATTCATCTGAAAACTGCCTGTTCATATCCTTTGACCATTTATCAGTTAGGGAATGGCTTGCATTCTTATAAATTTGACTCTGTTCTCTATATATTCGAGAAATGAGGCCTTTATCAGAGACACTTGCTGTAAAGACTGTTTTCCAGCTTTCTTTCTTTCTTTCTTTCCTTCTTTCTTTCTTTCTAATCTTGGTCACTTTGGTTTTGTGCAAAAGTTTTAAAATTTAATATAATCAAAATTATCTATTTTACATTTCATAATGCTCTCTATCTCTTGTTTGGTCATGAATCTGTAACTCACTTTATGTCTTTAAGAATTTGGGTGCTATACCCCTTGTTGCATATATGTTTAGTATTGATATTACTTCTTTTTCTATGATACTTTTTAGCAAGATGTAGTTTCCTTCCTTATCTCTTTTCATTATGTCTATTTTTTGCTTTTCTTTTGAGATTAGGATTGCTACCCCTGCTTTGTTTGTTTTTACTTCATTTGAAGCATAATTGATTCTGCTCCCTTACCTTTATTCTGTGAGTGTCTCTCTATTTCAAGTGTGTTTCTTGGAAACAACATATTGTAGGATTCTGGCTTTTGATCTATTGTGCTATCTGCTTCCATTTTATGGCAGAGTTCATCCCACTCTCATTCACAGTTATGATTACTAACTGTATTTCTTTCCATCCTATTCTTCTTCCTGTTTGTCCTCTCTCTCCTTTCACCCTTTCCCTCCTCACCAGTGTTTTGCTTCTGTTTACTGACTCCCCAATATGCCCGCCCTTTTGTCAGCCTCCTCCCCTGTCACTTATGTAATCTTCTCCCTTTCTTTTTTCCTACTGGGTGAAAAAGATTTCTGTATTTAACTGATTGTGTAAATTTTTCCCTCTTTGAGCCAGTACTGATGAGAGTAAGGTCCAGGAGATGACCATCACCCACCCTCCCATCTTTCTATCTATTATGTTAGGTTTTTCATTCCTCTTCATGTGAAATAATTTACCCCATTCTACCTCTCTCTTCCTTCTCTACCCATTGTTCTTTTTCTCATCCCTTAATTTTTTATGTCATTCCCTCAAATTCACCTTATAATCATACACTCTGTCTCTGTTTATTCCTTCCAGCTGTACTACTAGTGGTACAATATTTAAGAACTGCAAGTATCATTTTCCCATGTAGGATGTAAATCATTCAACTCTACTGAATCCCTTATGTTTTCATTTCCCTTTTTATACTTCTCTTGGGTCTTCATATTGGATATCAAGTTTTTTGGCCAGTTCTGGTCTTCCCCTTATGAAAGCTTGAAATCCCTCTATTTCATTGAAAGACCATTTTCCCCTTGAAGTTTTATGCTTAATTTTGCCAGATATGTGATTCTTGGTTGTAGTCCTAGTTCCTTTGCCTTCCAGAATGTCATGTTCCATGACCTCTGATCCTTTGATGTTGTAGTTGCTAAGTCCTGTGTAATCCTAATTGTGGCTCCCAATATTTGAATTGTTTCTTACTAGCGACTTGCAGTTTTTTTCCTGGACCTGATGGTTCTAAAGTTGGCTATAATGTTCCTTAGAGTTTTTATTTTGGGATCGCTTTCCTGAGGTGATCAGTGGATTCTTTAAAGGCTGATTTTTCCCTCTGGTTCCAGGATATTAAGGCAGTTTTCCATGATAATTTCTTGAAAGATGCTGTTAAGGTCTTCCTTTTGATCATGACCTTCAGTGATTCTGACATTGTCTCTCCTGGATATATTTTCTAAGTCAGTTGTTTTTCCAATGAGATATTTCACATTTTCTTCTAATTTTGTCTTCTTTTGAATTTGATTGATTCTTGATGTCTCATAAAGTCATTAGTTTCCATTTGCCTAATTTTAACTTTTCAGGAATTGTTTTCCTCAGTTAGCTTTTGTACTTGCTTTTCCATTTGGCTAATTGTACTTTTTAAGGAGTTGTTTCTTCAGTGGATTTTTGTATCTCCTGTTTTATTTGACCACCTTTAGTTTTTAAACAGTTGTTTTCTTTTCCAAGCTGTTGACTCTTTTTTTCACAATTCTTGTGATTCACTCTCATTTCATTTCCCAATTTTTCTTCTACCTCTCTTATATGATTTTAAAGCTCCTTTTTTAACTTTTCCATGAATACTTTCTGAGCTTGAAACCACTTCCCATTTTTCTTTGAGGTTTTGCCTGTAGGTGTTTTGACATTCTTGTCCTCTTCTGAGTGTGTTTCTTGATCTTCCCTATCACTATGATAACTTTCTATGGTCAGATTCTCTTATTGTTGTTGTTGGTTTTTGCTCATCTTTTTGGGCCTTTTTATTTTAAATTGGAGTTCTGCACCTGGGGTGAAAGGGGCACTATCTCAGGGTTTTTGTGCCTGGGATTGCAGGCCCTGGCTGTTTATCTGGTGCTGCCTTGATGTTGCCTGAGGCCTGTGGGTGAGTCTGTTTACCTGGTACTGCACTGAGGGGTTGGAGTCAGAGGTTGCTGGCACTGCTGGAGGATGTAGGGGTCTGGCAACTTACCAGGTGCTGTTCCAGTATCCTAGCCAATTCTCCTGTTCCCCTGGCTATGCTGAGACATGTGAGGTGTCCTGGTGTTTACTTTTGACTTCTCCCCTGCACTGCACTCAGAATTTCCTACTGCTTTGCTGAGACAGGGCTTGCTGCTGTCTTGCTGGGAAGCTTCCTGCCCTGGACTGTGCTCCCCTTTCACTTTTTTGCCAATATTCCAAGCTTCTGTGACTCAAAGACTGTTTCACCCTGTCTTTCTACTGGTTCTGATCTTCTAGGATTTGTTTCAGGGTGCTATTTTATGGTTGGTTGGAAGTGAACATGGGAGAGTTATAGGGATTTATTGCTTACTCTGCCATCTTGGCTCCTGAAACTCCTTTCTTGGATGTTATTTTAGATAATGAAAGTAAAACCAGGGGTAATGTGAATGGGCTGCCTATGCCTTTAGCCCTTGGTTTCCTCTCAGAAGGGACAGAGAATAGGAAGTAGAATTCTTCAATCTAGAAGAAGTGTTTCTCTCTCTCTCTCTCTCTCACTCTCTCTCTCTCTCTCACTCTCTCTCCCTTCCTCTTTTTCTCATACATTGTATGTGCATGTGCATATTTAAATGGGTTTATGTATGTAAACGTCTTTCTGCTTGGTTTGGAGCTAGGACTTGCCTTTTTTTTAAAAAATAGTTGCTGTCTTCTTGACTCTTTTATTGGACTTTTTCCGTTCTCCTTATAGATGCCTGGAAATATCTCCACTCTGAGACCCATTCTCTTGACTTTTTGATTTGTGACTACCTAGTTGGGAATGAACCTTACACATTTCACTCCAAGATAGACTCGTTCTCTGGATTTTACCTCCTTTCCTGTTGCCTTGCCCCTACTTGGGTACCATTCTCTTTCTTCACTCCCTTCTAACTCCCTTTTTTTGCATTCACTACCAGCCCCTCTGATGTGGGGCTTGCTGAGCCCTTTTTAGGGCTGCTTGTTAACCTTTGGTGTCCATCTGTTACCAAACTCTCACCTGTGGTTCCAAGAAGCTATAACATGCTCAGTGGACACATCCCAGCAAAAGTCTTGGTAGGTAGGCTAAACTCGGTTGAGAATAACCAACAGGCCTCAAACTCAAATGTGAGATAGGGGTATGTCTATCCCAAACATATGAAGACTTCCCTTGGTGGAACGGGCAGATGAGAACAATTTGTTCCAATTCCCATTGAAGCAGGCACTGTGTAGCATTTAGAGATTGTTCAGACATTGAAGATGCCAAGGTCATCTGCTGCATCCTGGATCATCTTGACTTTTGTCTTACCACTGGACTTTGATGACCCTGAAAGAGAGAGTAAAGCTAATGATTTTGCAGAACTCTGCCTCAGTTTAATCAAATTCATGTGCAGTCAAGACATCATCCTGTGATGACATTCGTCCTCTTTGAAAACAAAGGACAAATAAGAACAACCACCATTATGATAGAAATTCCTTGAGGGGAAAGACTATTGTCTTTGCTTGAATTTATACATCCAGTGCATAGCATAGTGCTTGACACATAAATGCTTAATAAATATTTCTCTGTGTATGCCAACCTGAGCCCTAGAGAGGTAATCTCATTTCATTATTATCAGGAATAGTTGTGTATCTTATTTTTTATTGTTACTATTAAGAAATATATTTTCACTTATACAGGTAATTTCTGATGAATTTGCACATTTGTAGTGAGCTAAAATTTTCCCCCAAAGTCCCTGTGAGTGCTAATCTTTGATAAATATATTTCTTTCTGTGCAAAATGTTCATTTATTTTCAGTGAGCTTCAGCTAGCCTGGAGAATAAAATGGCAAACTGTTCCAGTATCTTTGCCAAGAAAACCCCAAATGGAGTCACAAAAAGTTGGATATGATTGAAAAATAACTCAACAACAACAACAACTACTACTACTTTTTACTGCTTAAAGGTCCTAAGAGTTACCAGGTGAGAAAAGAGAAGAGGGTCCACAGCTCTCTTCCCAGAATAACGTTAAGAGGTGTAGCTGAAAGTGAAACTTATTAGTAATGGTAGGAGACAATAGGAATCTTAATTTTTATGTGTTTTAGACCTCTTTGGCAGTCTGGGGCCTGGAGTCAGGAAGACCTAAGTTCAAATCTGACTTTAGACACTTGCTAGCTATATATCCCTGAGCAAGTCACTTAACCTCATTATACCTTAGTTTCTTCATCTGTAAAATGGAGACTATTACTAGTATCTACCCCCCAGGCATGTTATGAGGGTAAAATGACATAATATTTTGAAAGGTCTTTGAAAATGTTAAAGTATAAACATTATTATTAATATTTAGAAATGAATAAATATAATACATAGGATTAGAAAAGAAACAAATCATATTAAAATATAGTTATCAAAATATTTAAAAGCCAAGTTAAGAACCTCTATAGTACACACACACACACACACACACACACACACACACACACATGATAGTGTAAGGCAAAGATAGAGCCCATTTCTGGCCTTCATTTTTGCCATTTTAATGCCTGTTTTGACTTTTAGACTCTAGTGCATTGCTCTCCTTCACAGGATTAGATTACCCTTTTCTCACTGGGATATTTAAAGTCACTGGGTCCCTATTACCCATGTTCCCAGGAACATCCCATACCGTTTCACAATACTTTTATGGCACCATGGCTCTTGGGATCATTTGGCCTTGATTTTAGTCATCCTTTAAAGCTGACCCTGTGTTCCTGAAATTTATAATATCCCTTCTATCTCTCCCTGTATAATTCTATGCTCCATAAAATCAGTATAAGTGGATATATTATCTCACAGAGTAGCTAGATGGCACAGTGGATAGGGTATTGGGCCTGGAGTCAGGAAGACTCATCTTTCTGAGTTCAAATTTGGCCTCAGACACTTACTACCTGTTTGGCTAGCAAGTCACTTAACCTTGTTTGCCTTAGTTCCTCATCTATAAAATGAATTGGAGAAGGAAATGTCAAATCATTCTAGTATCTTTGCCAAGAAAACCCCAAATGGGGTCACAAAAAGATGGACATGACTGAGATGACTAAATAGCTAAATTATCTCATAATTTATATGAAAAACAAAGCATCCATGTGACAAATTCACAGATTGTAGCCATATTGAAATAAACACAAATTAGATGTGAGATTGTAGGCAGAAAGTGCAGAGATTAGAAGTATTGTTGTTGGAATTTACTATTCTCCAGTTAATAGTTATCTGTGGTTCTTTGTTTACTTATTCCTTGTTTTGTTTGCTTCTATAATTGTCTATTTTTCTTTTATAAATGGACTCAAGGGAGCTTTAAGTTAGGATATGGGTAGTAATACCATGAATTTGCTGAACTAAGCCAAAATATATAAGTCCTGTTGTATATAATAGTTTTTAACTGCTGGCTGCCACCAAGAGACCACCAAAGTAGTTCAAGGCCAAAGAATAGTCAGGCATCTTTTGGTGCAAGCTTGTGATCTTGACCTTCATGTTATCCAGTCGAACACAGACCTCAGCTATCCTATAATTGTTCTAGATGGAGGATAAGTTAGCTAGCTACACTAGGTTTTTTTGATTAATTCAAGAAATGATAGTGGGGAACAGCGTGGGGTGGCTGGAAAGCCCAAAGCTCTGCAAAGTTAAGAGTGGTTTGCATTGAATGTCTGATCAAATTGGCAGCTCTTGCTAGTATGCCAACTAGTGAGATGAAGCTGAAAATCTGCCACAGGAATTGGAGGCCATGGAGAGAAAGGGTAAAAAAGCCTCACCTCTTAACAAATGAGCCATGTATTCTAATTATTTTCCAAATACAAAAATGACAATGGGAACAATAGCCCATTTTAAAATATCAAGCTGTATTCTGAATAGCTGTTGTCTTTTCTGGTCACTAATGTACCTGTAGGAAGAAAATTGTCAGTTATAGATGACTTTTGGACTGAGGGCAGCTAGAGAGCATCACTTTAAAGGCAAGAGAAGCTGAGGCCAATCTATCTGACAACTGCTGGGAGTTCTGCAAATGTCTGCAAGCAGCTGCTTAAAAAATCATCTGAAAATTACTTATAAGTGGATTATGATTTCTGAGAAGGCACATGTCATTATTTTTACCACTGCCACCTGCCAATTGCAGTCTTGTTGGAACCTTTGTCTAAACCTATTTACCTTCAACATTTCCACCAAACAAAGGAATTTTTGAAAAGTCAAAGATAGATTTCTCCTTTATTAAAAAGGTTTCTTAAGGCCTAATTTTTTTTAAATACAGATCTCCTAAAGCTCTCAGTCCCTTAGCATGGCTGGCAAAGCTAACTATACCTTCTACCTAGACATTCTCCACAAGGGAGAGTAGCTTCTGACAGATACTTTCTTTCTATTTTTCCCCCCTGAATGTTAAGCTTTAAAATATTCATTCATTTTCCAGTGGTCCCTTGACAAAAAAAATGGATTGGAAAACTTTTTGCTTGTTAAGAGGCTTCATTTTTAAGCAGCAGTAAGGGAACCCAGAAGTAATAATAATTTAAATATACCCAATCTGGAATGAGTTCCAGTGTCATTGAGACAAGAGGGGATTCAGGATTCTAAACTACCATTCAAAATGTCAGCAATTAAAATTAATTAAAAATCATTAAGTAATTCCCATCTCCTTTTCCCCCACTGGTATTTATTTAATTTTGACATTAGAGCTATAGTCATTTCACACAGTCAGACTGAAAATAGTGATCTTTTTATTCAATTCCCCTTTACAATGTTATTCAGACTCTTAACTTCTCATCATATCTTAACACCATTGGCCCTGAGCCAGTAATTTAATAAAAAAGGGATGGCAAGTTGCTGCATTTCTTCCATTGCTAGTGCTTTTCTCTCCATTTCTACTGTTGATAATAAGCTTGTGTTGGCAGAAGAATATGTATTGTGGTTAAGCCAAATCTTATCCTTTTCTCCTACATTTTTTCAGTAACACAAACCTGAGAATTTCTGCTTTAGGCTACTTCTGCCTCATCTGTTCTTCCTTCTTTTAGATAAACTGCCTTTCCCACCTTCCTTTTTATTATCTTATTTTTCCCTGAGTTCATTTTGAAGTCTATGGTACCTCCTTTCCTCCAAATATTAGTGTGCTCCTATCTCTTCCAAACATAACCTTAGCAACTATCATAATAGCTACTATTAGCATAGAGACTTCTGAAATCCATCTACATGACACTTTTCTATTCAATATATGGCAAAGAGGAATAGGCAGAATGTGGCATGTGAAAGTAAGATAGTAGAAAAAGCTTATAATCTGTAATGTGAACATTATGCATACTTTGCCTCTTGGCACATCTGTGAATACTTGTGTATGTGTAGAAATACTTATCTTCATTCATGTCCATTTTCCCATGGTTAATCATCTCCACTTTTCTTACTTTACCACATTGATAAGGCGACTGTGGTTTGTGCTGTCAGTAGAGTGGGGATGAATTAGCCAGGTTGACACTTTTCTCCCAAGGCCCTGTGCTTGCAATTTGGATAGGTAATACCAGATGGTGGGAGTGCCCAGTGAGAAAAGGTCATAAGGGTGAAGAGAAAGGATGAGATGGAGAGGTAAAAGGGAAAGGATTAGTTTTGATAAGGTGAAAAGCCACCTCTTCCTCTGAGACTTGAGGAAAACAAAAATTACTGAGAGCGTTGAGAGGACTAGAGGAAAGGAGCTGAAGGGTCTCACATTGGACAAGCTAATGTAGAAAAATAATTAGCTTAATTACATATACTGTCATATTCAATTAATCTGTGTCTTAATTTTACTAAAACAATTTCTTTCCTCCTTCCTTTCTCTCTCTCTCTCTCTCTTTTTCTCTCACACACACTCACTCTGTCTCTGTCCCTCTGTCTCTCTCTTTCTCTTTCCATGTATCACCTCCTCTGGAATATCCCCCATCTTGGCATTTTTGCTCATGGATTAGTTTCTCAGAGGATGGCTGTTATTACAATAGATTCCCCTTTGGGGTTCTCACTCCTCAAGCAATAAATAGCTCACAATCCCCTACTGATGTAATTATCTGTAATAGTCAATAGTTACTATTAGTTCAAATAAAAAGTCATTTACCAAGATACCTTAGTAAAAACAGTAGTGATAAAATGCTCCATCCATAAACCTAGGGTACACTCATCCACAAACACACACAGTATCTGTGGGAAAAGTGGGCCCAAGCTTAGCATACAAATAAGGAATGAATATGGCAAAGACAATTCACGTTTTCAGAGCAGGGTTCTTAATTCTTTATAATTCTTGAAACTTCCTTATGGTTTGCTAAGAGGCATAATGTCTGTGCTGAGTAGGTTGCTCTGATACTAGGCTGTGTGTCATCCTCATAGGGCATATGTAAGATAGTTGCTCTACTGGACATCTTAGGCTTTCTTCTAACTGGAAAGCTATAGCTTTTACCATCTTCAACTTCAGTATCCCTTGCAATCCTTAGCTGGACTATTCTGGTATGCCTTTAAGAGGTATAGGAATCTTTATCAAAGGACTCTACCAGAAGCATCCCCAGTTTTGCTTTCTAAGTTTTTGCTTTCGTAAAACAGTTTTGCTGGTTTTCCTTGGTAAGAGACCTGTATGGTGACTATCAAGTAAATTTCTCAAATCTTCATCTCTTCAAGTTAGGCCATAACCAGGCAATATTATTTGCCCAGCAATCACCAAACAGTTCTACAGTTCCAGTTCCCCAGTTTTTTAAACTTTTTCTCTTCTGTTGGTCCATAGAAATGAATGGTTAGTGCAAAGGTGCAGAGGCAATCTCTGACTTGGGAATAAATTTGTTATTTTTGCTTATTGATCAGTTGCTTTCCTGGTCTTTCATTTACAAATGAGCTACTCAAAAACTCATTTATTTCACAAGGTACAAATGAACATATGCAAAGATTCATGTCCTTCATATGGTAGAAATATGTCTGAATTAGAAGTATTCTTATATCTCATTGTTTCTATTACTTGTTTCTCCATCCTATAATTTTGCCAAATATATAAAGGGGTACACTGTTACACTAGAAATGGCCCTCTGAGTAGGGGAGGGTAAAGGGATATATTTAGAAATTAAGGTAACAAAAAACAAATAATGTCAATAAAATAAATTAATACATAAATAATATAGTAACAAAAAAGGGAAAAAAGACTCAAAGCTCAAAATGAGAGATGTCTAGTTCAATAGAGGTAAGCTTCATTGTATTCCATATTGTTTAGACCACTAATTCAGTATTGTGTTAATTAAAGTTGTCATATCTAAGAGAAACATTGATATGTTGGAAATTCAAAGGGAGTCCACTAGATAGCAAGGGGAAAATAAATATTAATCCAAATGAAGAATAATTTAACAATCTATTAAGCGCAGATTAACCAATCAACAATTTTTATTAGGTTCTTACTACGGGCTAGAGGTTGTGCTAAGTGCTAAGTATACCATACGATGAAAAGCAAAAACAAAAAAGCCATGCTCTCAAGAGATAGGAATATTTAGCCATTTTTAGCAATCCTCAAACATTCTTTATTGTTCTCAACCAGTGCTAGTTGTTAGAAGTTACATGGATTTAAGTAACAGAGACATATTTAAACTCAATATTTGGAAGAGCTTTCTTAAAATTCAAGCAATCCAAAAATGGAATATATTGCTTCTTAGCTAGTTAATGCCTTGTCACTGGATTTGTTAGAGAAGAGCATGGCTGATTATTTGTCTAGGATTTTATTCAAGTTGTTCTGCTCAACTTGTAGATTTTGCAGTAGCTAAATTCTGAGCATCCTTCTTACTCCATATTATTTTATGATTCAATTATTCAGTCAAGATCACATTACTAGAGTCACTAAGTTTTTACCACAAAGCACCACTATTTCTCCTCCCACTAATCTTTACCATTAAGTCAGGTTCTACTCCCCTTTCTTTATCCTAATGGATATTTAGTCAGCAAAAGTAAGTTCTCTCTGAATCTGATTTGTTCACTGGTTATATTTTCTTTTGCTTTTTTGGCAAGGAGAAATATGTATTTTATGAATGTATAATACCAATTTTAGATATACGTTACACATGACAACAGAGCTGGGCTTTTAGCTACATTGTTTATGGCCAAGCCATTTTTTTTAAAGAGTGGCATTTTAAATGTTTGCCTTGTAACAGCAGCATAATATTTTCCTGGAACTCAGAGTTTCTGACTTTTCTTTTGTTTTTGTTTTCTTTCTTCCCACTTAATAGTGTTTTATTTTTTGCAATTACATGTAAAGAAGGTTTTCAACATTCACTTTTTGATTGCAGATTTTGAGTTCCAAATTTTCCTGTCCCTCTTTCCCTTTCCCCATCTCCAAGATGGCTTGCAATCTAACATAGGCTATACATATATAATCATATTAAACATATTTCCACATTAGTCATATAGTGAAAGAAGAATCAGAACGAAAGGGAAAAACCATGAAAAAGAAAAAAAGAGAGAAAATAGTATGCTTCGATCTGCATTCAGACTCCATAGTTCTTTCTCTGAACATGGGTAGCATTTTCATCGTGAGTCTCTTGGAATTGTCTGAGATCATTGTATTGCTGGAATGAACTAAGTCTATCAAAGTTGGTTATCACACAGTGTTGCAATGTGTACAGTGTTCTCCCGATTCTGCTTACTTTACTCAGCATCAATTCATGTAAGTCTTTCCAGGTTTTTCTGAAATCTGCCTGCTATTTCTTATAGAACAACAGTATTCCATTATATTCATATATGACAACTTGTTCAGCCATTCCTCAATTGAAAAGCATCCTCTCAATTTCCAATTCTTTGCCACCACAAAAAAGCTGCTATAAATATTTCTGTACATATGGGTCTCTTTTCCCTTTTTTGTGATATCTTTGGGATACAGACCTAGTAGTGATATTGCTGGATCAAAGGATATGCCCAGTTCCATAGCCCTTTGGGCATAATTCCAAATTACTTTCCAGAATGGTTGGATCAGTTCACAACTCCACCAAAAATGCATTAGTGTTCCATTTTTTTCATGTCACCAACATTTATCATTTTCCTTTTTTGTCATATTAGCAATCTGATAGGTATGAGGTGGTGCACTGGTTATATTTTCTCTAAAGGGATCTCTATTTCTTTTTTTCTTAGTACATTTAAAATATAATTAAACACAAAGAATCTAACAAAAACACACATAGAACAAGAATTAGCTCACTTAGACTTGATATAGCCTTCCTAAACTCCTGCTTTAAGCATCTCCTTTAGTCTCTCAATCTTAGTATCTGTTACATTTAGATCAGTTGCTTCTGTCCAGAGGAATGAAATGGGACAATGAAGCTAAAGGACTGTTGATTTGAAATCTCCAGAAGTTATGGCAGCTATATGTGGTAGTGGTTAGAGTGTTTAACTTAAAGTCAGAGAGTCCAAAGTTTTAATCCTACCTTAGACATTTAGGAATTGTGTGAGACAACTTCTCTCTGTCTCTGTTTCCTCATCTGTAAAGGGGGGGATAATAACAGCATGTAATTCACAGGGTTGTTTTGAGGCTCAAATGAGATAACATATGTAAAGCCTTTGTAAATGTTAAAGTGCTATATAAGTGCTTGTTATTATTATTGCTATTGTTATTATTACCCTCAACTCCACTTACTCAATACAAATGAATAAATCACTTTGATAGAGGTCATTAAAAAGTACAGTACTGATTCAATTAAACTATTTGTTTTTTTTTGCATAACGGATTTTTATGCATGTTAGAATCCAGTACTATATGATAGAGAGGTGGAGTTACTCAATGCTTATCCTGGGTAACTTCTGTAAAAGGGAAGGGTGAAAGACAATTTGTACCTGAGATGCCTGTGGAAATGGTAATTGTCAGTGGAAGTTAGTGAACAAAGATGTAACAGGGAGAGATTCACAGAGAACCCAATAGAGTAAAAGGACAAACTAGTTTTGGGTAAGGTTTGAGGCACTAACCAAGGAAAAGATTGTGATATACTTTTGAAAGACTTAAAAATCTGTTCAATCTAATTATGAATCATTAATGTAGACTCAGCAGAACAAAGGTGCAGAATGACACATATATTTGTGGATATGATGAACATGTTTTTTTTTTTTTGGTTGACTGAATACATTTCAAGGGTTTTATTTTTCTTTTTTTTTCTTTACATTGTGAGGGTGAGAAAATAAATGCCTGTGGATTGAAAAACAAAATTCAGTTTTATAACAATGTGAGGAAGAGGGCTAATGATTATATTATTTAACAAACTCTGCTCAATCCAACAACAATTTATTGAATACTAACTACAAATAAGCTTCGGGTCTGTGTGCTAGGGATGCACAATGAGAAATGATAGTCCTTCTTTTTTAAAGTTTTAAATCTATTTTAAACTTAAATACAAAATTAGAAAAGAAAAAAAGTGCTATGTACACAGCAGAAGATGAGAGGATTCAGTATAAAGCAATAAATTCCCATTTCAAGAAAACCTACATAATAAATATTACACATCGCTTTCAAAGCTGTCCATCTTTTCTTTGCTTCCTTGAAGGTTTTCTTTTGTCCTCTGCTATGTACTTTTTGATTTATTTTCCTCTTCTCCCTCTTCTCCCCAAAGCTATAATTAAGCACAGACACACACATACACATAAACATAAACATCCATAAACATGTCCATATATTCACATGTACACTCAAACACACACATGTAAGACTGTATTATGTCTATTTCCACTTTTCATCTGTTTCTCTGAAGGTGAATATCATCTTCCTTCATAAGTACAAGTCTTTTCATATTTTTCTAAATCCATCAGCTCATCATTTCCTATGCCACAACAATATTCCTACCCAATCACATTCTATCTGAGAGATTGTCTATGAAAGTTTTCTCCCAATTTTCTGCATTTCCTCTATTCTTGGCTACATAGATTTTATTTATATAAGGAAATTTTAATTTAAAATACTTAAAATGGTCAATTTTACACCTAAACAAAAAAAAACTGCTTTCATCTTATAATATGATTTAAGGCCTGGTACTAGTTAATCTAGTTCTTTCACATCTTTTTCTTCTGGTTTCCTTGAAGTTCTTGACCCTCTGCTTTTTCAAATGAACCACATTATTATTTCTTCTGATTCAGCAAGATAAATTTTTATTAATTTAATTGTGCTGATATTACATAAATCAATTAGGTAGATAGTTCTTATTAAGGAATTTACAGTTTAATGGGATGACAAAACATCTTCCAATGCTTAATGATTATAATCTCTCCATAATTTGATAGATGGTTTCTTGAATTACTATGACAAAAACAACAGAAAAATTATCGGATTTGCAGTTCTCTGGTACTGAGCCTTTTTAAATTTAGGTTGGTTCTTGAACTAAAGTCATATTGTTGCATCCATACTCAAAGGACTTTAACTTTGGCAAATCCTCCCAGAGCTTGTGTTCTGTGGGCAGAATTGTGTGCTAGAAAATTTTTAACAACTAGATCTCTGAGGGCTGGGAGTATACATGATACACTTTTAAGTTTATTCTACATTATTGATGTATTCAATTTCTTAAGTCTAGACAGCCAACAAAATGATAAATTAAGCCCTGCTTTGTAGCATTTTCAGATTTCTGAGGTGTAAATATTCATATTGAAACATTAACAATTAGCTCTCAGTGTGAAATGGCTTCAGTATATAACTATACTTAGGACCACCTCCAAACCATGATCTAGTATTGTATATATGAAGATGAATATACTTAATTGTCTATAGCCATAGTATCTTAAATTTGGAAGGAAAATTGCAGTCTAGAAGTACAGAAACAGAAGAGAGATAAGAAAAGGCAAAAGTACAATAGTCCAGAGGGTAATGGGGATATGGTTATAGCAGGATGTCTTTGATACCGTAACATTCCTTTATCTTCCCCCACTCCAAATCATATCTGCATCTTTTCCTTTCTTTTCTATACAGAGATCAAACATCCACAAGAAAAGAAATATGAAAAATCACGGCATCTCAAAGTATTGAAAGTCCAACTTGCACTTGATAGAAGTTCCCTATGTAGCATCAGTAATAGATGGCAGTGAGCATTTTTAGGTAAGGAGAAAACATCATTTTGGGGTACCTCTGTTAGTTAAGGAGCCTTTCCTTATATGAAGACTGACTCTATCTCTACAAATTTAAGCTGTTGCTCCTAGTTTTGCTCTCTGGGGCTATGCAGAACTTGCCTTCATGTAACAAATAGATGTTTCATTGATGTAGAGAATTCCCAAGCAAGTAATCTCCCTCCACAAGAGCAGATTGGTGCCTTCTCTGCAATTTATAGTGTTAGGGAGTTAGCTAGAACACCAAGAAGTTAAGTGGCTTGCTTAAGGTCACAAAGCCATTTGTGTTAGAGGTAGAATTTGAACCCAGTTCTTCTTGGCTTTAATTCCTCCTGTCCGCCCCTATTTTTAAATAGACATGACTTGAAGTAGTTTATTATAACATCTATGCAATAGTACTCCACTACACCATGATCAACACTGCTACATTATCTGGTGCTTAGCAGAGTGACTGGCATTTAGTAGGCACTTAAAAAATGCTTATTAACTATCTTGGGATTGGTTTCAATCCCAGGCTAAATATTTATGAAGAGAAATATAGCATGTCTTTAACAAGCATGTGCACTGCATTCTGTAAAGCTAATGTTCTGATTTTCCAGTTGAGGTTGCTTTGACTGGGATTTATTGTACTGTTGTAAAATCATTTCAGTTGTTTATGGCTCTTCGTGACTCCATTTGAGGTTTTCTTGGCAAAGACACTGGAGTGATTTGCTATTCCTTCTCTCTAGCTCTTTTTACAGATGAAGAACTAAGGCAAACAGGGTGAAGTGACTTGTCTAGGGTCACACAGTAAGTGTCTGAGTCCAGATTTGAACCCAGGAAGATGAGTCTTCCTGACTCCAGACCTGGCACTCTATTTGGGGTTTATTATTGTTGAGTCATGTCCAACACTTCATGACCTTGTGGACCATACTATTTATGGGGTTTTTTGTTAAAGATACTGGAGTGCTTTTGTTCCTTTCCAAATGATTTTACAGATAAAGAACTGAAGCAAACAGGATTAAGTGACTTGCCCAGGATTACACAGGTACTAAGTATATGAGGCCAGATTTAAACTCATATCTTCCTGATTCCAGGCATAGGTGTATTAGGAGGGCAGAGTTTATAACCTCAAAGAGGATCATAAACATGTCTGAAAGGTTCGGAACCGCCGGATATAAGAAACTCTCAAAGTAGAAAGCAGAAGAATCAAAACATATATTTAGGCTCCACAGTAACCAACCCATGAACCAGCAACCCCATTTTGATATATTGATCAAAAGCTTCCAGACCCAATAAGTACGCCTTGAAAGAGTAACCAGGAGGCTACAGAGAAGCATGATTGCGTAAAGCAAAATCATGCTTCCCCCTCTATGGTAAAAAGATTACCCACTGGCCTGAAGTCCTTGTTCAGCTTCCTCCTGTAGGTCAGCTCTGCCACTGGCAGCTCCTGCTTCGGCTGTGGCTGTGGCTGTGGCTGTGGCTGTGGCTGTGGCTATAGCAGCCTCTGGCTCCAACGGGAGCTGCTTTTAACCATCCGGCTTCTGCGGGGGGGTGTAAGGTACACCGGGGAAAGCACAGGTTCTTTCAATCTGCTTAAGCAAGGTGAAGGGGTTGACCAGGAAAGCACAGGTTCTTTCCATCAGCTTAAGCAAGGTGAAGGGGTTGACCGGGAAAGCACAGGTTCTTTCCATCAGCTTAAGCAAGGGAAGCAAGGTGAAGGGGCCGACAAGCTTACTCCAGTCCAAGATACAAACAGCATTCAGTTCAGGGGAAAAAGCCAAACTAGTCAAGGGCACTTGTTGACTAAGTGCTAAGGAGCCCATTTTTGGTTGCCAACACAATAGCACTCTATCAACTGAGCCAACTGGATACCTCCTTATTGTGTTGTACTTCAATTCTGTCCTGAAGAGACCAGAGGACTTGTCTTTCTCAAGCAATCATTTGCTGAGATGTGGTATCACAAAGCGGGATAGTCTTGTTCAATAAAATTGTCCATTCTGATTACACCATATTTATGTGACCAGAGACAAAATAGACTAGATATTAGACTGGTTTCATTTCTGGTGATATATTCTCCAAACTCACTGAAGTACTTCACAAAAAGTATTCTTTTGTGGATTTGAGTTTTTCACAGTATTTGTTATCTGCTTCATCTACGTTCTTCACTATTTCTCTTTCAACTATAAAGTCCATTTCTGGGTAAGTATTTGGTTCAGCTGTTGTTTAAAATACTTATGATTTGCAGTTGCCAGTAATTTGTTTCTGGATGTTTTTCTCCTATGGAAAATTTAATTTGGTACTATGTTCACTATGCCATAACCATCATCTTCAAACAGTTTAAAGAAAATTCCAGCTATTTAAGCTTACTTTATGGAGTAAGACAAGGACACAATGGGAAAGTTGTGTTTTTCTTTCAGCCCCCAAGTTTCCAGGTTAACCATATTTAGTTCCTTAAATTGATCCTTAGATGATATCGATGCTATCCCTCTCACCAATAAAATCAATCTATCTTCTGTATATATTTCCATTTGTATGTGTATTCCAGGTGTTTGAAGTAGAGAATAAAGGTCAAGCACCTTAACTTGACATTCAAAGTAAAATGTAATAAGTACATAGGAAAAATCTGGGAAGTGCTAAAGATTCTGAAAGGGAAAGAGTCCCTGATGGAAGGTAGGATCCAGTTGCCTTGAGAAGGGGCTTTTAAGGAAAGGATGAGTTATAAGAGAAAATCAAAGAGAAATCCAGTCTAGGCACAAAATGGCTATGAAAATATGTGGAGGTGAGTGAAAGAATAAGATCATGAGGTTTAAAGTTGAGTGGGACCTGAGAAAGTACCTGGTCCTGCTTTCTCATTTTATAGGTGACAAAAGTAAGGCACAATGTGGTTAAATGACTTATCACACAACTAGTCAGTCAACCAGTCACAAGTATTTTTAAGGGCTTACAATGTGTCAGGTACATTGTGAGGCGCAAAAGATGCAAATAAAGATAAACATTTGTTCTGTGCCTTAAAGGAGCTCTGTTTCCAATGGGGAGGCAATATAAAACATTGCACACACACTATATCTATATCTTTATCTATGTCTATGTCTATGTCTCTATGTCTATCTATCTATCTATCTATCGTAACTGGAAGGGGGATCTTAGAAGGAAAGCATTAGCGGTATCTTCCACCTGAGAATTGGGAAATGGCTCCTGCAGAATGTAGGATTTAAGCTGAATCTTAAGGGACCTCAGGGAAGCTTTTCTGGGGGCAGAAGGTAGAAGGGGAAGCATTCCAGAAAAGGAACACAGCAAATGAAAAAAGCACAAATTGGTAGATGGAGCACCATGAGCAAACAATGACACCTAGCAAGAATGCCAGTGTTACTGGGTGCTAGAGTCCACAGGAGATTAAAGGGTAAGAAAGCAGGAAAGTTAGGAAGGAGCTAGGTTGTGATGACTTAAAAAGCCAAATACATGTCTCTGTCATCTGAGGACAAGTTGATCTAAGTTCAAAGAGGCTCGTTAACCAGAAATCTGGATAAAAGTAACGGTTTTATTTTCTTTGTTGGCTATGGTGGTTCACAAAGGCTATCTACTAAGGCATGGAGGGATCGTTTTCTGGGAAGGTGAAAGAAGCAGACATACCAGTGAAATCGTGTTTATCTTATTTAATATTGATCTACTCTACCTGATTTTTTTAAATATTAAAGAAGTTTTGTGAGTGTGTGTGTGTGTGTGTGTTTATGACTAACTATGCCGGTGTTCAGTATATGGCTTAATTTCCTACCTTACTGATGTTAAAGCTATATGATTTGAGTTCTTTTAATTCCTTTATCTTACACCCACAAATTTTTCAATGTTTTCACCCGTTTATTCTTTTCCTCCTCTTTCAGACAAAATAATAGTTGTCTTTCCTCTTTTCCAAGGTCTTTGCTGCCTGGTCCCAAGCCTTCCCACTTTCTCTGGGACTTTGATCCATGATCATCCCTTTGTTCTTCTGTACTATAATCTATGCGTCTGTATTAGACAATTCTCTGTTTTTAAATATGCTCATGTCTTACCCTAAAAAAGCAACAATTTCCCTTCTTTTAATCCTGCTACACTCTTAGGCTATGACTAAGGTTATAGGATATTATTTTTAGAGCTGAAAGGGAACTTAGAGGATCTTTCTACTAACTCATTTCACTGCCAAACCTCTACATTCACTATCTCCATTTCCTCTCCATACACTTAGTTCTTGCAATCTGGCTTCCATTCTTTCCTAATTGCCAGCAAATGGGCCTTTCTGTGTCTTCATATTTCCAGCTTCTCTACAACACTTGACATTATTGAATGTCTCATTGATAATTTCCTTCTTTTCATCTCCATCAAGCAGCACCATCCTACTTCTCCTACTTCCATGAACACTCCTCTCTATGAGAGTGCTTAAATCACAATCAGAAATTAGAGCAGTTAATCTGTGAAGTATAAAGGGAGAAATTGCCTCTAATAATCACAATGAGAATACTATCCTCTTTCTAATTATAAGACTATCTATGGTTTAAAAGAGGATAGCCTGGGCTACTTGATTGGTGTTGAGGCTATCACATTATATCATGCTCTCTATTTTTGCAGAAGTAACAGAGAGAATGTCATGTGAGATCTCTTTATTGTAGAGATATTCTGCTCTGGAAATTCTGGTTATCTGAGAATCTTACCCTTTGTGTCTTTATCTTCCACTGTAAAATAAGTTAAATAATTTGAGTTTGTTTTAAGCTCCTTAAAAATTTAGGCATAGACTGTATCAAAGGCCTGGGCAATGATGACAAAATTTTAATATCTTTCTCTTCAACAACACCTTTGGAAATTTTTCTAATTCAGTCAAGCATACTTGTGTCTAAAGTTAGGTCAAGTTAAGTCAACAAGCATTTGGTAAGCACTTATTATCATCCAGTCACTTTGCTAAGAGCTTTACAAATATTATCTCATTTCTAACCTCACAGCAGTTTGGGATGTAGGTTCTATCACTATTCATATTTTACAGTTGAGGAAAGTAGAACAGATAGAAGTTAAGTGACTTGCCCAGGGTTGCACATCTATTAAGTGTCTGTGGCTAGATTTGAACTTAGGTATTCCTGATTCCAGGCCCACCACTCCTGTCATTGTGTAATATAGATTCTATATGAAGAGGTCTAGCATCAGGAAAGGTGATGGGAGAGAAGTGAAGGAGTTTGGTCAATATGATTACATCTTCAAAACAAGTTCTGGGAAGCATCTTTGGGGCTTAGAAGATTGATATTCAGTCAGGAGTAGAGCTGGGAGAGGAGTCAAGGAATGATTGGTTGTAGTACTCTGGAAGCCACTTGACATAGGGCCCTGAATCTTCCTCTTTCTTTTCCTTTAATGTAAGCATTGCACATAGCTCCTTCCTTATCTCTTTTTCCTTCTTTCTGTGTAACCCATCTTTGTCAATCTCATGTTTACCATGGCTTTAACTATAACCTCTACACCTACAACTCCCAAATACGTATCTCCTTCCTCAACTTCTCATCTGAATTACAGACTCATATTACTCTTTATTGTACATTTATTGACCTGTGGATCTGCAGACCTGTTGCACCCTCGAACTGAATGTGTACACAAATAAACTCATCATCTTTATCCTCGACCCACTTCTAGCTTTTTACATTTTTGTTAATGGTATTACCAACCTACCGGTCACCCATGCTTGAAATCTCAGAGTAACTTTTTGTTTCTCCTTTTCCTCCATTCGAATAGTTGCCAGGTCTTGTTGGTGTTGATGTTACCTATCTGATATTGCTCACTTTTGTTGTGTCCTTGACAGTCCCACTGCTACCACTCCATTAAGCACTTATTAACTAGAATTGCCTTTCAAACAATCTCATTGCCTTCAATATCTCCCCTATCTAATGTATCCTCCATACCCCTGTTTGCACAGGCCTGATGATGCCCCTCCCCTGCTCAGAAATATTCAAGATCTTCCTTAGTGAAAGAATTGCCTAATGAATTAAGTCAGCCTACTTATTGTTTTATCCTGGGTAGCCAAGAAAATAAGGAATTAACAGCACATTTCAATAAGTGGGAAAAGAAACTCGAATGGACTATTTTAGATGATGCCAAAAATCTCATTTTCACCACATTTGAGCAATTGAATAGAAAGCCAGGCAGAGACAAACTACCAAATCAGCATTCAAGACCCTTCACAATCCGGCTTCAACATCTGATTATGTTACTTCATACAACTCTCTGTATGCATGTTATGTTTCTTTTGAACCAGACTACCCAAACACATCCTTTGATTTTCCAAATCTGTATCAATTATCATCCCCCATGCCTAAAGTTTTCTCTCCCTCATTTTAAAAAGTCCTTAACTCCTACCTTCTTGTTGATTTTGATTTCTTAAGGAAGTTTCCCAAGACAAAAAGAATTGTGTATAATTTTTAAGAGATTAGTTTAAGGAAAGTTAGACATTGCTATTTTGCTGATCATAAACTCTGGGTAGGCATGTACAAAGACTTTCAATCAAAGGCTGTAATTAGCAATAAAAAAGTTTTTCCCAATAATTTTTCATCACTGTTGGTCATCTGGAATCATGGATTAGTCATTGCATTAATTGGAATTTGTAAGTCTTTTAAAGTTGATCTTTTTTTTTTTAACAATGTTGTTATTGTATAAATTATCCTCCTAGGTTTATACAAGTCTATGCATTTTTTGGAAACTGCACTATTCACTGTCCTTATGACACAATAATATGAAGAATGAGGCACATTTTGGAACATGGACATCATGTAAAGTTCCTTAACTATATGTATTTTCAAAGCATTTTTCTTTCTTTTAGTGGTGAATAGAAATTTGTGGGAGAAAGAGAAAAAAGGTTTTAATTTAAAAATAATTTAAAAACTAATCTCTAAATATTAGTAGAAAATGTAATAAAACTCCTTGATTTGTGGATACTACTATCCTATTCTCTGTCTCAAAGCAGTGTCAATGAATATATTTCATATCGTCTTCTCTAGCTTGGTGGAAATAGTTTAAGATCCTTGCAAGTCCAAGACAAAAGCTATGCATGGAGTTGAACAGAAATGTGGTAGTCTGGGAGATTTCTTTTTCCCATAGGGTATATTCACTATTTCTATCCTTTGAAAGGTACTGGTCAACTGGGTATACTCTGGAGTAATCTACACAGGATCTTGCCATTATGGCTAAACCCATTTAATAGGTTTTTCTTAAGGTTCTAGTATTTGATTCTTTCCATATAAACAAGGCTATTACTATATTTTCTGATGTCAATGTAAACTTTCCTCCACTAAAATTCTACTTTATTATTTTATCATAGTGTATGTGGAAGTGGCCTTGAATTATCAAGGGCTGTGCCAGTAAAGACCAGTTCTCTCATGTTGTATCAACCTGGAAGTTCTTTGAGGATAGGCCCAGCAACATCTGAGGACCAACTTCATTATGAGATGGTTGCCACCAGGTGATAACTTTTATGGCCATTGAGATTCATGAAGACAATCTATTATGGTCAGGAGGAGTTATATTCTCTGTCAATATAAGGGTGAGGCATCCACCCTGATGAAATGATGCAACTTTTGAAATAATGAAGAGACATTCACATTTTTATTATCCTTTCTACTGAGGAAAATTAGCTCACTTAAATATTCCAGCAGTAGTCTAATGTGTAGATATGAATGAGTGAGAAGTTTCAAAAATTTAATCCATATAAGTGAAAAGATTTACCTGGGGAATATAGGAAAAGTAGAATATATTTTATGAATTGAACATATTTTTGATCACTGAAATCTCTGGTCCTAAACCAAGACCTTAATATAAGCAGTAGCTGGTGGTTACTTTTTCTACCGAAGATTATTTTTTTTGATAAAGCTGTACATTATCTCAGTCTGATCAATCATCCGTAAGAGTTAATAATGAATCCAAACTAAATTTTATTTTTGTGGGCAAAATTCATTTCTATAATGAAAGAAATGATCCATAAAACCTGAAGGGGAGGTATAGTAAAATGAAAGTGGCCTAATGATGATGACACAGCTGAAAATCTATTATAGAGAACTTCTTTTAAAGAATCTAACTGGCATCAATCACTCTTTTAACAAACCATTGATTTTTCTATTCTTTTCTTTACTTGTCAGATATTTTATATTATTCTTCCTATTGTTTGGAAGCTAAGAACCCCCAAAATCTCAGTCAATGAACTATAATAAAACTGTGAAGTCAATATAATTAATTCTAAGTAGGTAACACCTTTCAATATGGTGGAAAGCTTTCTCTATATAGCTTGAATCTCTATATATTCCTATCAATTATGAAATAAAACCTGATATTTATATTACACCTTGAGGTTTGAAAAATGTTTCATATATGGTATCCAATTTTATTCTTGCAACAATCTTGTGTGGTAAGTGCTATAGTAATATTACGGATAAAGAAACAGAGACTTAGAGAGGTTAGTGACTTGACCAAGCTCAATTGACCAGTAAACGTCAGGTGAGATTCATACTCAGGTCTTCAATTCCTAGTCCAGTGCTAGAATCACAATACCATTATGTTACAATCGTAACTTATGTGGGATGTAAACATTGGCGTACAAAGACAAAGGACTCAGGGCAACAATATGAAAAGTAATCCTTCAACTGAGGGAAAGTAAGAGTTTATCTGAATTAGTTACTTAACTGTCAACAGGGTTAAAAATGAATAGATAGTTGCTCAATATTTTATTTCAGTTAGAATATAATATGAGGGTCTGTGAAGAAACTACCAGCTGTAAAATGCCTATGCTGAGATTGCATGAGAACCAGCCCTTCACTTTCCTCTCTTATCCTATTATCCAAACCTCTTGATGAGATGCAGAATCCACAGAGCAATTAGAAAAAAAAAATGACCTTGGTATTCTCATAGTCTGACAATGAGTACATTTCAAATAAAGTCAGGATAAGACCAAGCATAAATTTCATATCAATCCAAGACCCTCACCATCTTTTGAATTTTATTGTGTGTTTAATCAGTTTTAATTACTTACTTCAAATGATGAGTTCAATATGGAGACTATGTCATAAATGGATTGTTTGAAGGAATGAGAGTGTTTATCCTGGAGAACACTCATGTGGGTTTGGGGCAGGGAGGGATTGATAATTGTCTTCTAATATTTAAAAGACCATCATTGAAAAAAAAAGATAAAATGTAGTTGGAAGTTACAGAGATTGGTTTTAATTTAATGTAAATAAAATCTTCCTAACAATTAGAACTAGCCAAAAATGGAAGAGAGATTGCCCACAACAGAGTTTTCCACTTGCCAGTGATATTGTAGGAGGAATCTTGCCAGATGTAGTGGCAAATCCAAAAGAAATGGGCATTGCTTTGAGGGAGGGATATCTTGAGTTGCAAGTAATAAGCGGTAGTGCGCTATGCCAGTATTTACATTGAATACAAGATCAGTGTGGTGAACCATCAGGAGTGGAGGGACACCACATTGCCTAGGGAACAGCAAAACAGTGGGGTTTGGAAATGGAGTAGGCCCAAGTCCCCAGGCTGATAGTGGGATGCTATCCAAGAATAGGACCCATACTTCCAACCTAGGTGAAAAAAGGAGACCTAGTTTAAAAAATGATGTATTCTTGGTCATTTAGTCAGGAGCTTTTGAGATTGAGCTCTGAGATCCCTTTCTGCTCTGATATTCTGCGTAATGTAATTTTGTTGTATGTGTTTACAGATGAGAGATATTCATTACATAAACTGATTTAGGTATGATCTCTGAGTTCAAAAGCATAGTTCTGAGCTCACACTGACAAGCTTCAATCATGGAACCTGTGGTGGCCATGGTAAACAAGTCCTTAGTGTTCCAGTATCCATACTCACACCATGTCAGTTTCTAGGAGCTGCATTTGTCCATGGCATCAATGACAAGAACCAGGTTGAGGATCTGTCCAGGTCCCACATAGCACCTATAAATGAAATTGTAGTTGCTGGGCATGACTTAAACATGAAGAAACAACAAAGTAAGTGCTGCTTCATGACATGAGGTTGACTGAGTCTGCCTATTCCTTCCTTTGTCCTAATGCTGTCTTTATGCCTATGCCACACTACCAATATCATACCCTGGTCACTGGGCCCCTGACCTGCCCAGCCTTAACATGATATGGAGCTGATCCTGAATGGACTAGCTTTTATGAGTGTGCTTGTGTATGAGTGCACACACATATAAAAAGAATATTCTTTTCTGTGCATACATTTAGAGAAACACATTCAGATGTATAAATGCCCCTAGACTAACATGGAAAAACAGATTCACACTCTACAAGCATATCCCCCTCAGACATACCATGAAATGCATATTGTGGAGACAGCAGATAATACACAGTCACACAATTCATACAAATATAGTTACAGTTATGAGTTCATGCAGACACACATATTCACACAGATACGGTTGGTTGGTTCTCATCCTCCATTCTTGAAGAGGGCCAAAATTACATCACTATGCTTGAGTCAAGATTCATTGTGTCTGATTGTGGCTGATCAGGCCAATATGATCTCTGAATCGTCTACCACAGGTTGGGCACAAATAGTCCTTGTGAACGTTGGGGTCGATACTCCAAACTTGCACCTCCTGCTTTTCCTTTGAGCTGTTTCAATTCTGCTTTGCTCATAGCACCTTCTCTGATGTAGGCATGCCATGCTGAATGGTCCTATGCCAATGTGTCCCATATCATGCAATTCAAAAGTTCTTGAGAGAGACCTTGAAAGGGTCTTTGTATTGCTTCTTCCGACCACCATGTGAATGCTTGCCCTGTGTGAGTTCTCCATAAAATAAGTTTTTTTGGCAAGTGTACGTTTTGCATTCAAACATGACCAGCCCATCAGAGTTGTGCTCTCTGAAGCAGTTTGAATACTGGGCAGTTTAGTTCAAGTAAGGACCTTAGTGTCTCCTACCTTATCCTGCCAGGTGATCTTCAGAATCTCCCTAAGACAATTCAAATGGAAGTGATTCAGTTTCCTAGCGCTGGTAGACTGTCTAGGTTTCACAGACATACAACAATGAGGTCAGCACCACAGTTCCATAAACATTCAGTTTGGTAATCAGTCTAATACCTCTTCTCTCCCATACTTTCCTTCAGAGCCTCCCAAACATTGAACTACCTCTAGCAATGTGTGCGTAGACTTCATTATCGATGTATACATCCTTGAAAAGTACACTATCTGGGGCAGAGCCAAGATGGCCACGTGCAAACAGCATCTTACTGGAGCTCTCTTACAAGTTCTGTCAGATACCTCTAAAAAAGTGAATCTGAGCAGATTTGAGAGAGTTAGAACCCACTGAGTGGGGCAAATTTCCAAGCCAGGAGAGTCTGAAAAGTCAATGGGACAGACTTGTAGGCTGGGAGAGAGCAGACAGCACCAAAGTGGAAGCAGCTGCAGAAACCAGCCAGTGATCCAGGCTGGGAGAAAGCTGGGCACCTGAAACCAGTGGAGATCCCCAGGCCTCCCAACACAAGACTAGAGTCTGTTGCAGTAACGAGAGGCAGCAGCGCAATGCCTGTGGCCGCGAGGCATCCACTTCCGAGGCTTGCAGCCCAAAGGTCTGAAACACGCCTTCTTGAACTCCTGGGAGACATAATGGGCAGGCAAACAGCTCTCATCCCTCCTTCCCTCAATGACCCAGAGAATTCCTCGGGAAGAACACTGGAATAGAGGAGACAGAAGTGGGGCTTCAGTAGTGAAACAGTGGGAATTCCTGAGTCCTAGAAGGGTAGAGCCAGCAAGGATTAACACCGGGAACCCAGACATTTCATAGACAGGGGAAGGTGCAGACACTATTACACACTACAGCTGAGACCTCTGGTGTTGGAGAGCTCCCCCAGGGGAAGAGGAGACTTCTGGCAGCGAGACAACCCCTCCCCCACACCTGTAAAGGCCATCAGTAAATGAGAAGATCTTTCCCGCCCATTTGAATAGGCTTGGGGGGGGTGGGGCTGGCTTTCAGGGTCCTAGGGGGAGTGGCTAAGACTGGAGCCAATGGTAGGTGCCTGAGTTCTGGTCGCTCAGATGATATTCTAGTTGACAGGATGACCATATAAAAGGAGAGAACACAGCTTGGAGATGGAGACATAGTGGAGGCAGGAGAAGGAGAAGTGGTGGTGGTGGAAAGCAGCGGCAGCAGGTGCTACTGAAATAGGACTGACCCTCATGCAGACCAAAGAGTGCTGAGCAAGTGCTTGACGCCAGTGGGTAATCTTACTGGAGTGCCCTAGCATTGGGGGGAAGCACCAGTATGGCTTGGCTTGCTGCCATAATAATATTCTGTAACCTCCTGGTCACTATTGTGAGATGGACATATTGGTTTTGGAAGATTCTTGCCAGGATATCAAATTGGGGCCACTGGTCCGTGGGTCTGCTACTGTGGAGCTTTAATAAATGCTTTAACTCCTCTGCCTTCTACTTAGAGAATTCCTTATATCCTGTGATTCTGGACCATTCAGGCATATTCATGATTTTCTTTCAAATCATGAATTCTGCCTTAATGATATATCTGGTGATGAGGATGGGATTGCTAGGTATAGTGTCTCTATTTAGAAGCAGAAGAACTTCAGAGGAAGAGATGAATATCCCAGGGTGGGAGTATCCATTTTATTCCTCCCTAGCAAAGGAATGGGCTAAAAGATCAGTTCTCTGGGAAAATTGGGAACCGAAGCTACTCAACTGGTGACTGGGAAGGCATGAGAGTATTGTCCATTATCTAGAACCCAAGCAAGTATACCATCACAAAATTGATATACAATGCTGATGAACTTCTCTGGGCAACCAAATTTTGACATAAATTTCCATAAGCCCTCATAACTAACAGTATCAAAGACCTTGGTCAGATCTACAAATGCTGTATACAGACCTTCGTTCTGCTCCTGGCATTTCTCCTGGAGTTGTCGGGCAGCAAACACTATATCAGCTGTTCCTCAGCCCTTTCGGAAGCCACACTGGCTCTCAGGCAGATGACCATCTTCCAGGTGAAGGATCAGCCTATAAGGAGGACTCTGGCAAGAATCTTGCCAGTGAGGCAGCTACAGGTGGCCCAGTGAGTAGAATACCAGCTCTGGAGTCAGGAGGACCTGAGTTCAAATCAGGCCTCAGACACTTGACACATGTACTAGCTTCATGGCCTTGGACAAGTCACTTAACCACAATTGCCCTGCCAAAAAAAAAAAGAATCTTATCAGCAGGGACTAAGAGAGAGTTGTGTGAAGTTGCCAGCGTCACTTTTTCCTCCAGAGTCATTACAGTCCAGTGGCAGGACAGAATCAAGACAACTGGTGATGGCTCAAGATGCAGTGGATGACCTTGGTGTCTTCGATGTTTATGCGACCTCTAAGTGCTCTGCAGCGCTTGCTTTGTCTGCCTTCACGGCTGTTGGAACAAAATGTTCTCATCTGCCCATTCCACCAGGGGAAGTCTTTATATGCTTGGGGTAGACACCCCCCCTAGCTCACCAATGGGTTTGAGACCCCTTGTTTACCCTCAAACTGGTTCAGCCCATCTGCCAAAACAGTTTACTGGGGTGTGGCCGCTTTGCATGCCACAGCTTCTTGGAGCCACAGGTGAGAGTTGGGTGGAACAAGCGGACACCAAAGGTGGAAAGCAGCCCTGAAAAGGGCTTGGCAGCCATCACACCAGAGGTACCAGTCCTCCCTGAACACACCCTACACTGGAGATATATGATCAAGCAAACACTTCAGACACATATTTAGAAATATATAAAAATAGAGAATCACCAAATCATTTTCATGTACTGATAAAGACACAGTGAAATCCAAAATATATAGACACACTTTTTTCCCCTTAAAAGCTCTTTGAGCTTCATAATCACTTCTGGTGCTTCTGGCTTTCAGCTTTGAGAGAAGATGGATGATGTTGATCCCATTTCAGGTTGCTGAAGTGAGAATAAAACTCTGAGATGAAACTGACATGAAAGGAATTAGTATTGTGCATCATGTCCTAACCTTTAGGGAATTTCTCCTTAGATGAGATATGGGACTCTCCTGTTTGAACTGAGTTCCCTTGTTCCCAATGGGAGAGCCCTTCACTCTCTACTGTCTGGTCTATATTCTCCTATGTATACTTTTTCTGATTTCCCTTTTGCTACTAAATTGGATAAATGAGTTTCTTTGCTATATGTGTTTGTTGTGCAACTGGTTTTGAATGGGAAGGGTATCAACCCTTAGAGACAAAGCCTGAGTCCTCCTTTGTCCATTAATATATAGTGATCAGAAGTTTAGCTTGAACCTGAAAATCATATTCCCTAGATAAGCAATATTTGAGGGAGCAAATAATACAATTCTAGCTTGGTACCCTCTGCCGTTCTCTGAAGACAGCAGAGTGGCCAAATTTCTAGTTTCACTTTCCTATTTCCCCTCTTGGAAGAAATTAGTTTACCTTGAAGAAGAGTGGAGAAGAAGATACATATATATATATAGTTATTCTGATGCCCTTTGAGCCATATAATGGCACCCCCTTTGCTACATGTGAGGCACTATTTCATATAGCTGGATGCATGCACAAGCACTTATTTATGTATATTTATATGTACTTAAAATAAAGGATAGACCCTAGAGTCAGATTTTACAACTCTTCTTGGAAGGCCAGCATGATTCAGCTTTGAGAGACTCATGATTGACCTCAGGATGGTTGATTTTATGCCATATCTATTATGTGACAGAGGAGTTGCAATTGATGTGAGTGGAGAGAGCCCTCATACTGATGAAAAGTCCATATCACTTAAGTATTAAAGTATTAAGTATTAAAGGCTTGTGTCTCTAGCATGTATGTGTTAATATAGATAAGGTAGCTGTCAGCATCTGAGTCTATTGTTTGGAGCTGCTCTTGTGCTTTTTCCACTGGAGTTTGGTTTATCAACAGTAAATTCTTTAATGCACTCAGAGAAAGGAAACTAACTTTTAACATCCCTTCAGTATTTAATATTTAATAAGGTTAGAAAACCAACTTCATAAAGACATTTTAAATCACTCTGTAAATACACTCATACAAATCACAAAGGTTTGACCTCTGCTAGATACTGAAAAGCCAGGCAATTAAAATCCACTATCAACTAAATAAAGACACATAAGAGATTTTAGAAGGTAAGGAGGGTAGGAAACAGAGCAAGTACTTTCACTTCCCTGGAGTGAGCAAGTTTCCCCACTAATTACTATTTAATGATCATAGAGTGAATCAAAATATACATGCTGGGTACATTCTACATAATACTGATGATATCCTATTTTTCTTCCAAATGCTATGCATAACTGTGCTTGATACCTATTTATGCTAATTGACTACTTTGGTCATTTCCTGGTGGGAGGGTTGTTCCCATGTTATACAAATACCGTTTCATTCTTTCAGCTTTGTCCAATTCCTTGTCCAATCCCTTATCATTGCCCTCTGCTTCTTAGATTTAACACTAGCATAAAAAGCCTTTGAAGTATCGAGCCAATAGAGTTCCTCAAGAATATTTTGTAAAGAACTTCACCTCAGTCCCTTTCTTAGTTTCTGTTTGTTTCTTGTCTAACTTAAATTTTTTTTTTCCAGAACTAAGATCCTGAAATGGATCTCTGGATTTTTAATTTTTTTTGTTCTCAAATATCGATAATTTTCCATTTCCCCTGCTTCACTCTCCACAAGTAGTCTCCTACTTAAAAACAGCCAAAGCATTCTGACTCCTAACTCTCCTCTTCCCCACTTATTAATGACAGTCTTTCATTTCTTACCCTGTACTTGCTTTTCTGCATTTGAAAAATACATTTATCTCACTTTTATTGCTAAGTTTTGTATCAAACATTTGTAACCCATATTTTTTTTCAAGCTTCAACTTTAGTGTAATATGACAATTACAGATATGTTGTCTCTTCTCCCTTTTGTCACTAGTGGAGGTCAAAATAGCCTGGTATGCTTCATTCTGACCTACTGACATTGCTTTGTAGTCTTTACTCCCCTGCTGCTTAATTCTGTGTCTGGACTGAGAAGCAATCAATTTACTACTGAGCACAAAGAATGGGAATAGAGGAGAGAGGGAGGGAGGGAAAGGGATGTGAAAGATGCAGATGCAACAATTATCCAAGTAGGTGTCCCTTTTCAACAAGCTGAATGGGATTACTACTATATGGAAGCTGACTAAGATTACATCACTTCTACATCTGACATATCTATATAGCAGATATTATTCATGGTTTGGGATTCATAAATCAGCCATTTATTTACCTGTAAATTTTAATCAATTAAATTTAATAAATTATTCATCCCCCCATTTTTCAGCTGTCATTATAGTAAGGCCCTAATTTTTATCTTTATCAATTCCACATTAAAAGTCATTTTATAAAAAAAAAAAAATTAAGGAATGGAGTAGGCTTTGAAAAACTTTATGTTTATACCTTAAAACTTCTACATTGAGAAAACACCTTATATTGTTCTCCATAAACCAAAAGCTAAAGAATTTCTTCCCCCCACCAGCCCACACATACAGACCTCTGAAACAAAAGGGATATGCTCTTTCTCTTAAGTGCTTTTTGGTACCTTTGTCTACCTAGGGTTAATGTCCCTCAGCAGCCAATGCTCCTATATGAGCCTCCTGTTTCTACTGATTATGAACAGCAAAGTACAGTCATCTGCATAAGACACCCTCACTGTCATCATCATAATGAATCAGGGGACATGTAACAGTACTGGGATGAGTGCCTGTATGCAAATCAGCTTAAAGTCACTTGAGTGCCAAGCTGAATGTTTGTCCATCTTCCCTAGGCCACAGGGTCTGAGCATAAATAAATCTACTTTTAAATTTACAGATCCAAGTGGCAGGATCAATACTAATAAAACAAGAATCAATTCCCATATTTTTTAAAACACATACCCATATTCACACATGTACAAAAACTGCATCCTCAGAGTAGATGGACATGTTCTCCTGTAATTTCTGCTGCTGTTTTTCCTAACAAGTATTTATAATTGAGTTTGGCAAAAAGTTTACTAATATTTACTTGTCTAATGTCCAAATGAGTGATTTTGAGCAAGAGGTATGGACATGTATGTCAAATCAATACTAGGAGACAAATCAGTGCCTTTCTATTTGTATCATGATTAAAGGATCCCAAGACAAATATGACTTTAGAATATAGTATCTAAGATACAAGGTTTCAGGTTTTTTAAAAAATCTACCAAGCCTCCTTAATTACATCCTGTGATTTATTGCTTTCTATCATTGTTCTTTTTTTCTTTTGATGAGAAAATATAGATGCCATGATAATCCATACACTCATATTATTATTATTAATGACTTTCCCATAATTTTTTTATAAATGAAACTATGCTTTTTATTCTGCCTGGCCACATTTATTAATTTGTTTTAATAAAATATTTATTTATCATATACAACAGGGTCTCAGCCAAGTAATAAGCAAATGTGATTTATTTTGCACAAGAATTCAGCTATTGACCACTATTGACTAACAAATGTTAAAAGGAAAATTATATAATAAAGCATACTGGACTCGGCTCTGATGGAGTTTTATTCATGTCAGGGCAAAGCATAGGATTACTTAAAAAATATGCCCTGTCCTATGGTACAGACAGTATACACAGCATGCCTCATAGATTATCAATTATATCAAGAAATAGGAAAAGAGAAGCTACATATATTCTTTAAGTCATTGCAAAAATAATCAATTTTAGAAGAAAACGGTACTTTAAGAGCAGAGTTTTGCAAAATTGTGTGACAGTATGGTTATAACACCTTTGGAACTTTTATATTACTAAAATAACAGGCATTCTAGTTTTCTTGTGCCACAGGTTTTTCAAAGGCTAGTTGAGTAAGAAAAATATTGTGAATTTTCTTAGATGAATCAAATTTAATCACAAAATTTTCTCCTGATTTCATATTTGTGCATTTTTGTATAAAAGTTGACATTCTAAATTAATCAATATAAAGGTCTATAACTCATAGTTGGACCTAAAAAAGGCAGAGAGACTGCATTTAATAAAAAGCTAGAACTATGGATAATGCATTTACAAAGTAATAATTTTGATAATTACCCCATTAAAATACATACTCTGAAAATGAAATTAAAGAAAGTAAAGGTCTACTAAGCACTCTATTGAAATGGTTATCATATTTTAAAAAGCCAAATATTTTAAAATATGAATGAATATAGATCTCTTTTGCCATGGACATATGATACCATGGTCATACCTAGAGGTTGTGAAAAGCATGACGTCTAACTAGGAAGAAAAAGACCAATGGTAGAGTATTCAGGGTAGGCTGATACACATAGTATGACCTCTAAGGATGTATCATTTGATACATTTGATCTTAGTCCATTTGAACAAAGACTTACTTTGTGTGTATCTTGTATATATGTATCTTGTATGTATGTGTGTGCACATTTGTCAGCCAATAAACATTTATTAAATGTTTACTATGTGCTAAGCTATTTTTACATATGTAGGTACACCTATATGCCTGCATATTCATATAGATGCATATAGATGTGTACATGCATATCTCTATGCATGTATGTTGTCACCTCCATTAGAATATAGGTTTCTTGAGGGCAGGAATTGTTTTTTGCTTTTGCCCCACTGCTCAAGACAGTAAGCATTTGATAAATGCCTGTTGATTTCAGTAATAGACTGATTAATTGAAAAATAATCATAACTAACAATAGCATCAGTGTTACTATGTCATTAATATAATTTAGCCCAACTATCACATTGTTATTGTTGTTATACATAAACACAATAGTGTTTTCTATATGAAACTTGTAAAGTTTTATTAATAAATATTTGTGTTATAATGTTTATTTCTTGTTATTATAAAAGTATAATTAATTCTTAATTTTATTTTAGTAACGAATATGAACATTGTTTGAATGGATTGTTTTATAAAAGTTTTGATGATGGTGTCTTTTCATAAAACAGAGATTGTTTTATAAAAGTTTTGATGATGGTGTCTTTTCATAAAACAGAAGGGCACTGCTACATGTTGTTTTAAGAAAAGCAAACAAGATCAACCCTGAAGGATTTTGTGATTCTGAGAGCCTGCTCTTCTTTGACACTAGTATGATTTAGTTCAATGATTGGAGTGGGAAGTAAAGGGTGTATAGGTAGGGAAGAGGAAGAATCAAGGTAGTTTTGACACTAACTTCTCTTTCTCCCACAAAGGTCTCAGAAAGAAAAGGGAGATATCTGAGTTAAAATACAATTCTATGAAATTTAAGGAAGGATAGAATGTGGCGGGAGTAGATTTAGACTTTAAAGCAAAATGAAAGAACACCCAAAAAAGTGATAACCCATTATCTCTCCTCATGCTCTTCCATCATTGGTTCTGGGGAGGATTATTGTAAGATATAGCAGGATTTGAATGGAGTGGCCCAGCAAAGCCTAGGTTGGTCAAAATTAATGCTGTCTAAGATGAGCTCAGCAGTCTTTCTAAACTAGAATCTTAAACTTAACTTGGAAAAATTGTTTTTTTTAAGGCAACTCCAATGAGGCCCTAGAAATGAGAATTAGAAACAAATAAACAATACCGATGACCTACTCCCAAACCAGGCTGGCCTAACTGACAAGAGGCCAGTATTGTTTTCTTTGGGACTGAAACTGGTTCCCCAACCTTATCCACAGATCCATATCTAGTCAAATCTCAAAGAAAGTCCTTGATCTGAACCTGCTTAATGAAAGACCGTAGAGGAAGTAGTATTCTGTTTGTCCTTATTCACCCGTATATAGTCAAAAAGACAGGTCAGGTTTTTTTTCTTTTTCTTATCATGTCTGTTTCAGACTATTTTTATAAGGTACTTTTATAATGTTATAACCATTTGAATATGCAGCAAAAATGGATCACTTTGAAGTTTAAATAACACTTTTAGAAATGTCATACTTGCATTTTTATGAAGGAAAACATCATTTGCTGGCATGAATATAAACTGTGCCAAATATGCCAAAGTGTAAAATATGTCACAGGCTATCTTTTTATTAAAAAATAGATGTGTTTGGGATGTTTCTGGGAGAATATAACTTCCAAAATACAGATTTTTCTTCATTTAGTGACTTAAAAATCAGAACTCTGATTATTTCCCCTTATTTCCCTTAGGAAAATAGCGTTGTTTCAACTAGGGTTGTCAGGACAAAGGTGTTTCTAAATAACCATTCACCTCTATTTTCCACTCTTGTCCATGTCTCAGAGTTTAGTTGGCACTGAAATGATGGTAATATCTGTCCAATAGGTCCCTTGGGGGACTAGAGAGTACTTTCTCTTATATAAAATTACTTCTCTATGCCAGGTGGTAGAAACCAGCACATGCCATTACACATAGTAAATGTTTGATGTATACTGATTGGATTGAATTGAATTGTAGGACTGGAATTATTTTACAGCTTTTATCTGTGTTCAAAAACTTAAATTAAAAATGCAGAATGATATTACTCCATAGTAGGTTTCCTAGAAGATGCTGTTTAGCCCACAAAGGCCAAGAAAGTATGAAGTAGGAAAAAAAAGTGTGAATAAACTCTTTGCTGAAACTATCTAACAAAACTAAAAACTCACAAATGTTGTCTTTATTGACCTTGCTAATAATGCCTCTTGGCAGATTGGGCATAATAAAACAGACACATATGTGTATATACATATTAAACACAAATATATAACATACATTTATACTGAGGAGATGAGATCTCTATTTATTGAATGCTTGAAATTAAAGTAGACAGTTGGCCAATATTTATTAAATACCTACTATGCGCCAGACACTATGCTAACCTCTGGGAATACAAAAGAGGCAAAAGACAGTCCATTCTGTCAATGAGCTCATAATCTAAAGGAGAAGACTACAAATAAACAAATTTGAACCAACAAGCAACATATAGGATAAATAGCAAAAAATTAAGAAAGGGAAGGCACTACATTAAGAGGAGTTGGAAAAAGCTTCCTGTAGAAATTGGATTTTAATTGGAACTTAAAGGAAGCTAGGGAAAGCAATAGGTGAAAATGAAGAGGAACTGAGAAGATACCCAGAGTTGAGAGAAAGAGTGTCTTTGTTCAAAGAAGTTCAAAAAGTTGAGAGTAACTGGATCGAAGATTATGTGGTGGGGAGTAAGGTGTAAAAAGACTGGAAAAGTAAGAGAAGGATGGATAATAAAAGGCTTTGAATAACAGAAGATTTAATGTTTGATACTACGGATGATTGGGAGATACTGAAGTTTATCGAATAGGAAGGTGACATAGTTGGATTTGCACTTTGGTAGCTGAATGGAAGATGGATGGGAGTAGAGAGAAAATTGAGGCAGGCAGCATGCACTAACAGACTATTACAATGGTCCAGATGTGAGGTTATGAGGGCCAGTCTAGAGTGGTGACAGTGTTAAAGGAAAGAAAAGAGATGTTACAAAGGTGAGCTAGACAGGCCTTGGAAACAGACTGGATATGAGGAATGAGACATAGTGAATAGTTTAAGGCAACTCCTAGGTTGCAAGCCTGAGGGACTGGGAAGATGCAGTTGCCCTTGACTGTATTAGGGAAATTAAGAGGTGGAAAAGGTTCAGGGGGGAAGATAAGAAGTTCAGTTTTGTACATGTTAAGTTTCAGATGTCTACTGGACATTGCATTCGACTTAAGAAAAACATAAAAAGGTAAACATGAAAGAGAAATCATAAGGGACTTGATATGATAAAACTGTTTACATTTCTATATAGAATCATATGAATTTTTTCATTATTAGAGCAGTTAGAAGGAGTATTCATAGACAGAGGACACAGGTGTGAGTCAATTATGCTGGGATGAAGTCCAAAATTATATAATGAAGGGTTGAAAAAGAGGAATGCACTGGGAAAAGGGGAAATGGGCTGTAGAATGGGGTAAATTTTCTCACATAAAAGAAGTATGAAAGTTTCTGCAGGGGAGGGGAAAAATGAGAGGTAGTGGGAAAGGTTTAAATTTTATTTTCATTGGACTTGACTCAAAGAGAGGATAAGATATACACTCAGTTGGGTATAAAAATCTACCAAACCTGATAAGGAAGAAGAAGTGGAGCAGGATAAGAAAAGAGAGCAGTGGGGTTGATAGAAGTGAGGGTAGATTGGAAGAAGTGGTTGTCAGAAGCAAAACACTTTTGGGAGAGTGAGGGATAAATGGGAAAAAGAAGAATGGAGGGAAATACAAAGTTTGTAATCATAATGGGATGAACTCACTAATAAAATGGGAAGAGATAGTTGAGTGGATTGAAAAAAACCAGATTCCCAGAATATGTTATTTGCAAGAAACTTATTAGAAGTAGAGAGAGAGAGAGACACAAATAGAGTAAAAATAAGGGGCTAGAGCAGATTCTATTATGCTTCAGCTGAAAGTAAAAAAAAAAGTAGTGATAGCAATCATGATCGCAGATAAAGCAAAAGCAAAAAGAGATAAGTAGTAGCTCTTTTTGTGGTGGCTAAGAATGGGAGATTGAAGGAATGTCAATCAATTGGGGAATGGCTAAACAAGCTATGGTATATGATTGTAATGGAATATTATTGTGCTATTAAAAAATGACAAGCAGGATGATTTCAGAAAAACCTGAAAAAACTTACATGAACTGATGCATACTGAAATGAGCAGAACCAAGAAAACATTGTACACAGTAAGAACAATATTGTTCGGTGAATAACCTTGAATGACTTGGCTTTTCTCAGCAATATAATGACCCAAGACAATCCCAAGGGACTAATTATGAAACATACTATTCACCTCCAGAGAAACAATTGATATAGTTTGAATACAGACTGAAGCATGCTATTTTCACTTTCTTTCTTTTTTTCCCTTTTATTCCTGTCTTCTTATACAAAATGACTAATATGGAATGTTTTACATAATTGCACATGTATAACCTATATCTGATTGCTTGCCATGTCAAGGATTGGGGAGAGGAGGAAGGATAGAATTTGGAACTCAAAACTTTAAATAAAAATGTTTTATAAAAAGAAATAAATGGGAAAACTACATTTTGTCAGAAGGCGCCATAGCCAATTAAGTGATATCAAGGCTGAACATATATACTTCAAATGATATAGCAACCAAATGCTCAAAGGCAAAGTTAAATAAGTCACCAGAGGAAACAGATAATAGAACTCTTCTAGAGGGAGACCTCAAATTTAAACTATTAAAACTACATAAATCTAAGCAAAAAGTAAACAAGAAGGAAGATGAGGAGATGAATAGAATAGAAAAGTAAGATATGATAGACCTCTTGAGAAAACTGAATGGGAAGAGAAAGCAATATATTTTTTTTTCTTATTTGTTCATGGCACCTACAAAAAAGGACCTCACAAACAAATGCAGAAAAGCAGAAATAGTAATTGCATCCTTTTCAGACCACAATGTGCTAAAAAGTACCTCAATATTGAGTCATGGAAACATAGATTAAAAATTAATTAGAAATGAAATAATTTAATCCTAAGGAATGAGTCAGTCAAAGAAAAAATCATAGAAACAATAGTTTCACTAAAGAGAGTGATAACAACAATGAGATAACACACTAAAATTTATGGGATGCAGTTAAAGCAGTACTTGGAGAAATAGAGAAAGTCAAATCAGTGAATTGAGCATGAAATTAAACAAAAAAACCCCAAAAAATCTAAAAAAGAGAATAAATTAATAATTCCTAATTGAATATCAAAATGGAAATCCTGAAAATCAAAACAGAGATCAATAAAATTGAAAGCAAGAAAATCATTGAGCTAATAAAACTAGGAGCTGGTTTTGTGAAAAAATAATAAAATGAACTTAATTAATTTGAATAAATAAAGAAAGAAAACCAAATTTTCAGTATCAAAATGAAAAGGGTGAATTCATCACCAATGAAAAGAAAGTTAAAGCAATTAGTAGGCATTATTTTGCTCAATTATATGCCAGTAAATCTGATAATCTAAGTGAATGGATGAATATTTATGAAAAAATATAAATTGCCCAGACTAACAGAAGAGGAACTAAAATATGTCAATAACCCTGTCTTAGAAAAAGAAATTGAACAAACTATTAATGAGCTCCCTAAAAAAAATTCCTAGGACCAGATGGATTCACATTCAAACAAACATTCAAACAACAACTAATTTCCCATACTATATAAACTATGTGGAAAAGTAGGCAAAAAAAGAGTTCTATACATTTTCTTTTATGACCCAAATATTGTGTTGATACCTAAAGCAGGAAGATTAAAAACAAAACAAGAAGGGGAATGAAAACTACAGAACAGTTTCCCTAATGAATGAATGGGAATAAGCTAGAAGCCTTCTCAATAAAATCAGAGGTAAAGCAAGGATACTTAGTATCACTATTACTATTCAATATTGTACTAGAAGTGATAGCTATAGCAATAAGAGGAGAAAAAAGAAATTGAATGAATTAGAATAGGCAACAAGGAAATAAAACTGCAAACTATATGATTAGATAATTAAAGAACCCTAGAGAATCAACTAAAAATACTAGTTGAACAACTTTAGCAAAATTGCAGAATATAAAACAAGCTCACATGTCTCAGCATTTCCATATGCTATCAACAAAGTTCAGCAGGAAGAGACAGAAACAGGAAATTCCATCTAAAATAACTGTAGACAGTACAAAATACTTGAGAATCTACTTGCCTAGCCATACCTAGGAACTATATGAACACAATTACAAAACAGTTTTAACACAGAACAAGTCAGATCTAAATAATCGGAAAAATAATAATTGCTTATGTGTAGGACAAGTCAATATAATAAAAATGACAATTTTATGTAAATTAATTTACTTTTCAGTGCCATCTCAATCCAACTACCAAAAATTACTTATAAAGCTAGGAAAAAATTTATTTCCAGATATTCATCTGGAAAAACAAAAGTTTAAGAATATCAAATGAATCTGTGAAAAAATGTGAAAGAAAGTGGCTTAGCCTTACCAGATCTCAAACTGTATTACAAAGCAGTTGTCATCAAAGCAATATGATACTGGTTATGAAGTACAGTGATGAATCAGTAGAATAGATTAGGTACACAATACATAATATTGAATGACCATATTTCATCTTTCCTCCAACCAGATCTGTGAGCTATTTTTCTATATTTGGTTTTTCTTCTAATGACAAAGAGAGTAACAACAATTAGAACTCTCCCCCTTTCAGAAGAATCTCTATAAGGAGATGTTCTATAAGAAAAGAGACTGTATCAGAATGAATAAGTAGCTTCATTGAAGCTTGGAAGACCTAGATTAACGGTGTGCTTCTGACATGTATTAACTGTGTAACTCCAGTTACAAATTTTTTAACCTGTCAGTGTTTTAGGCAACTCTCTGAGAGCACAAATTTCAGAATGTGTCAACCTATATTGATAAAGAGAGTTTCTCCATTCAAGAATTCTTTATATCAATGAAATACCCAGTCCAGTTCCTATCCTTCTACAGCAACACAGCTTGGGAAAAATTACAGTGATATTTTTGCTGAAGCAGAAAGATTAGCAAACACAATTGTGAAATGTGGGTAATATTGATTAATAGGATGGTAGGATGAATTAATCTGATCCAATTCAGTCCAATATGCAATTTATTAAGTGACTTTTATGTACAAAGCATTGTGCTAGGTTCTAGAGATAAAAAAGACAAAAAGGAAAAAAAAATAGGTCCTTCACTCAAGAAACTTACATTCTATTAGGATGAGGAAACTGAAAGTCATGAGAAGAAGGTCATAAGGGGTTGCGTGTATAACAGACATGGTATGGGTTTTTATCTGATAGGGTACTGAGGAAATGATACTTCTATATAGTCACTGTTAGTTAAATGTCAGTTTGGTTAAAACAAATGGATGGCAAACAAAAGAAGAGATTTTCCTCTTGAAGAATTTCATGAGGGCAATGATTGGAGGGAATTGTGGGTGAACATAGTCTGACATGATATTAAGTAAATACACAGCAGTTAGGGTCAAAGACTTTGACACTTTAGATAGCTATGTTCACACTATAATCTTACACTGAAATTTTGTAAGCTGAACCATCAGGTAAAAATGAACATTTATAGTTTTTCAAGAACAAGAAGGAAGAATACAGAGTGAGGTAAAGTAATAAGATAGGTAAAATCAGTGACTGTGGACAGTAGCCTTTGTGGGAAATTTAAGCTAAGATTGAAGAAAATTGATTTATAGACAACGTATTGCATTGTGCTTTTTTTTCATTTCCTTGTTAATTTTTTTGTTTTGAATATGTATAAATGTTTTCATTATTTAATTTATAGTGATTTTTGTTAAAAAAGAAAGCATTAATTTTAATCAGTCCTCCTTGATATATCTATATTAAGTGCCTAATGAGAAACCTTGTCACTTAGTAACAGTATGTACTTGTGAAAGTTGAAACTCTGGGCCACAGTTTTCTCATCTGTAAAATGAAGACATTTTTCAAAGTCCATCTCAAAATGCCAAGATCTTTTGCAGCCTTCTCTATTTGGTGGCAGCTACCTTAAGGGGGTAATAGTCCAGAATAAGTAATAGCTATACCTTCAGGGTATGTTGAACCAAACTGAAATTCAACCTGATAATGAAGTTAGTAGATGTGGAAGTAAAATGTGTCATTTTTAAGCATCATAGTCTCTATTCAACATGCCAACTTAATAAAAGTTAAATGTATTTTTAAATGTTTGATATGAAATAAAAACGTAGACAAATCATAACATGCTATGTTGCAACCTAATTATTCTGAATCTCACTTTTTTATAAAATAATACTATATTTATTTTTCAACATTAGATTTAGAACTTGAAATAGAAAACATTTTTCTTCTTTTATGTTTCAACTCATTCAATCATAAATCAAACATTTATAAACATCTACAATGTTCTAGGAAATGGACTAAGCAATTCAAAAACAAAAATAAAACAGCAGCTGCCATCAAAGGCCTTAGATTCTATTGCATAGTAACATGAACCCAGAAAGAGAAAGAAAATATCTACAAAGTAAATAGAAAGTGAATTTTGGGGGAGGACCTATATCCTGCTGGAAAGATTAGCAAAGGATTCAAGGAGGAGACAAGGTATGAGAGGAGCTTTGAAGAAAGATAAGGTTCTAGGAGAAGAGGAAAGGAAGGAGAACATTCCAGACACAGTGGGCTAGCTGTACAAAGACATAGAAATGGGAAACCTTGAACATTATAAAATAATCCCCATTTTCAATCTCAAAAAAATCTTGGCATCTTTCCTAAAAAATAATTTAATATTTTATTTTCCTCCAGTTATATGTAAATTTTTAACATTCATTTTTAAACCTTTGAGTTTCAAATTCTCTCCATTCCCCTCTCCCCACCTCCCCTCATTGAGGAGGCAAGCAATGGCTATACATGTATAGTCATGTAAAATATTTCCATATTAATCATGTTGTGAAAGAAAACCTAGACAAAAAAACCTCAAGAAAAATGAAGAAAGTAAAAAAGTATGCATGAATCTGTATTCAGACATGATAAGCTCTTTTTTTGGGGGGGCTGATGTACAGCATTTTTCATCATATGCCCTTCAGAGACATCTTGAATCATTGAATTGCTTAAGAATAGCTAAGTAATTCACAGCTGATCATCTTACAGTATTGCTGTTTCTTTGTACACAGTACATTTCACTTTGTATCAGCTCATGTATATCTTTCCAGGTTTTTCTGAGAACATCCTGCCCATCATTTCTTATAGCATGATAGCATTCCACCATAATCACATACCACAATTTGTTCATCCATTCCCTAATTGATGGCCATCCCCTCGATTTCCAATTCTTTGGCACCAGAAAAGAGCTGCTATAAACATTTTTGTACATATAGGTCCTTTTCCTTTTTCCTTTCTTTAAAAATATCTTTTGGAATACAGACCAAGTAATGGATTTTCTGGGTCAAAAGGTGTGCATGGTTTTACAGCCCTTTGGCAAAGTTCCAAATTGGTTTATAGAATGGCTGAATCAGTTCACAAGTTCGCCAACAGTACACTAATATCTCATTTTCCCCACATCTCCTTTAACATTTGTCATTTTCCTTTTCTGTCCTATTAGTCAATCTAATAGGTATGAGGTAGCACCTCAGAATTGTTTTAATTTGCATTTCTCCAGTCAATAGTGAATTAGAACCTTTTTATATGTGGCTATAGATACCTTTGATTACTTCATCTGAAAACTGATCATATCTTGATCTTTTATCAATTGGGGAATGGCTCTTATTTTTATAAATTTGACTCACTTTTCTATGCTTGAGAAATGAGGCCTTTATCAGAGAAACTTGTTTCAAATTTTTTGAGTTACTATTGCTAATTATATTTCCCTCCATCTTATTTTTCCCTCCTGTTTATTCTATTCTCTCTCTCCTTTCACCCTGTCCCTTCTCAAAAGTGTTTTTCTTCTGACTGTCCCCTCCCCCAATATGCTCTAGCCTCACCCCACCTCCCAAGCTTCTCTTATGCCCTTTCCCTCCTACTTTGCCATAGGGTAAGACCGATTTCTATACTCAATTGAGTGTGTATGTTGTTCCTTCTTTGAGCCAATTCTGATAATAGTAAGGATTACTTACTCTGCCTTCCTCCTCTCTCCTTCCCTCTAATGTAAAAGCTTTTTCTTGCCTCCTTTATGTGAAATAATTTGCCCCATTCTACCTCTGCCTTTCCTTTTCTCCCTCTACATTACTCTCTCACCACTTAATTTTATTTTTTTTAGATATCATCTCATTTAGATGTCATCTCATATTCAACTCACAACCCTCAACTCACAACTGTGCCTTCTGTCTATATATACTCCTTTTAATTGCCCTAATAATGAAAACTTTGTTATGAGTTAAAAGTATCAACTTCCCATGTAGGAATGTAAATAGTTTAACCTTAAATCCCTTGTGATTTCTCTTTTCTGTGTACTTTTTTATGCTTCTTTTGAGTCTTGTATTTGAAAGTCAAATTTTCTATTCAGCTCTAGTTTTTTTAATCAAGAATGCTTGAAAATCCTCTGTTTCATTGAATATCCATTTTTCTCCCAAAAGATTATACTCAATTTTGCTGGGTAGGTGATTCTTGATTGTAATCCAAGCTCCTTTGCCCTCTAGAATATTACATTCTAATCCCTCTGATCCTTTAATGGAGAAGCTGCTACATCTTGTGTTATCTTGACTGTGGCTCCCATGACACTTGATTGTTTCTTTCTGGCTGCTTGCAACATTATCTCATTGACCTGGGAGCTCTGGAATTTGGCTATAATATTACTGGCAGTTTTAATTTCGGAATCTCTTTCAGGAGGTGATTGGTGGATTTTTTCAAAGACTATTTTACCCTCTGGTTCTAGAATATCAGGGCATAATTTCTTGAAAGTTGATGTCTAGGCTTTTTTTTTTTCTTTATGGCTTTCGGATAGCCCAATAATTTTTAAATTATCTCTCCTGGATCTCTTTTCCAGGACAGTTGTTTTTCCAATGAGACATTTCACATTGTCTTGTATTTTTTCATTCTTTTGGTTTTCTTTTATTGTTTCTTGATTTCTTATAAACTCATTGGTATCCATTTACTCAATTTTAATTTTTGAGGAACTATTATCTACAGCGAGTTTTTGTATCTCTTTTTCCATTGGAACAAGTTTACTTCTTCTTTTTTGGGGGGGAAGGGGGAAGGCAAAGCAATTGGGATTAAATTACTTGCCCAAGATCACACAGCTAATAAGTATGTCAAGTGTCTGAGGCTGGATTTGAACTGAGGTCCTCCTGACTCCAGGGCTAGTGCTCTACTCACTATGCCAACTAGCTGCCCCACCAATTTTACTTCTTAAAGAGTTTATTTCTTTGGTTAATTTTTATGCCTCTTTTTCCATTTGGCCAATTCTGATTTTTTAAGACATTCTCCTTCTCAATGGCTTTTTGTACCTCTTTTCCCATTTGCCCTAATCTGTTTTTAAGGTGTTATTTTCTTCAGTATTTTTTGTGTCTCCTTTATCAAGATGTTGACTCGTTTTTCTTGTATCACTATCACTTTTCTTCCCAATTTTTCCTCTACCTCTATTACTTGATTTTCAAAGTCTTTTTTGAGCTCTTCTATGGCCTGAGATCAATTCATATTTTTCTTGGAGGCCTTGGGTGTGGGAGCTTTGACTTTGTTATCCTCTTCTAAGTATGTGTTTTGATTTTCCTTGTCACTATAGTAACTTTCTATTGTCAGAATTTCTCCCCCTGTTAGTTGCCCATTGCCCCAGCCTATTCCTTGACCTTTAACTCTTTGTCAAAGTAAGGCTCTGCTTCTAGGGTGGAAATCTTACTGTCTCAAGCTTCAGGGGTTTTGTGTAACTGTTTTAAGAGATACTTCTAGGAACTGGTAAGTTTTCAGTTCTTCCAAGGTGTTATGATATAAGGAGAGGTGGCCTGTGCTCTGGTCTGGAAGTGAGCACAAGCACTCTTTTCTTCCCTGGAATTATCAAGAGGCTCTCAGCTCTACTGTGGCTGCAAGCTCAGGTGTTTTAGTGCTCCTCCTTGCCCTGGGACTGGCACCCAGGACTACAACCCAAATCCAAGTGTGGGCAAAGCAACATAGTCCTGCCTCAGTGCTAAAAAAGAGACTCCTATAATCTCCTCCTGACCAGTTGTTCAAACTCCTTATGGTCCACAGACTGAGAAGTCTGGAAGCAGCTTCTGATTCAGTGACTCCCAAGGCCTGTTTCTGGTTTGCTGGGGTTGGGTGGCAGCCAACACGAGACTGTGCTCCACTCTCACCCAGGTGTGACAAAACTTTTCTGCTGAACTTCTAAGTTGTCCTTGCCTGGAAAATTATTTTACCCCATCCTTTGGTGGGTTCTTCTGCTCCAAGAATTGTTTTATGGCATTATTTAAAGGTGTTCAGAGTGGTTTGGGGAGAACTCAGGTGAGTAGCTGCTTTTTCTCTACCATCTTTGTTCTGTCACTCAAAATCTTGCTATCTTAAAGAACACTATATTTATTTTGCCCTTTTTTCTAATTTATTTGTTCTAATTTTCATATGTTTTGTGTTCATTGGGGAAATTTGAAGGGTGTTGAAAAGGGTTTAAGTAGAATAATTTTCTGGGGTTTTGGATAATCATCTTTTATAGCTGTTCAGAAACAAAGCCATTTTCCTGTTGTAGGCATAAGCATTGGTGAACTAAATCCCATTCCAGGACTTTCTTGAAAGCCAGTGCAAAATTAAGTAATTGCTTCAGCAACATTCCTGGGAGGAAACAGGGCTACCAGTAAAGAATACCTTGTTTCGCTTTTCCTTTGAAACACTTAGGCTGGATACTTCACCTGTTTCCTGGAGTGAAGATCTAAAGATTTTAAGGGCTAGAATGTGCCACCTTTTAAATATTACAGTCTATATTCAACAAAGTCATTTAACAAGTAGTGTACCTGAAATCAATACATCCAAAGTCATAACATTAGTTGACTCTCTAACATAGCTGTAAAGAAGTCAAGAAAGCACTGTGACAAAGGTCATGTAACTTATCTTTGTAGTTGCTGAAATGTCAGAGAAAAAATGCACATCTGATTTAGTTTTCTGGGTCTGTGAGGGCAAATGTGATAGTATCACAGGGTCATAGATTTAGAACTCAAGAGGACCTCTGAGGTTATCTAGTCTCTCTTTTTCAAATTTATTTATTTTTAGTTTTCAACATTCATTTCCACAAGATTTTGAATTCCAAATTTTCTCCCCATCTCTCCCCTCCTCCCACCTCAAGACAGCATGCATTCCAATTACCCCTATCCCCAGTCTGCCCTCCCTTCTCCCCTTCCCCCTTACTTTCTTGTAGGGCATAGATTTACATACCCCACTGCCTGTATATCTTATTTCCAAGTTGCACATAAAAACACTTTTTAACATTTGTTTTTAAAACTTTGAGTTCCAGATTCTCTCCCTTCTTCTCACCCCACCCACCCTCATTGAGTAGGCAAGTGATTCGAAATAGATTACACTTCCATAATAGTCTCATTGTGAAAGACTATATTTCCTTCCATCCTATCCCACCCCACATTTGTTCTATTGAATTTATTCTATTATTCCTTTGACCCCTGTCCCTTTTCAAAAGTGTTTGCTTCTGACTACCCCTTCACCCAATCTGCCCTTCCTTCTATCTTCCCCCTTTCCGCCTTCTTTCCTGTTGTAGCAACAATCCTGCTAGCAGCTACCATGCTTGTGTAAGACCAACAACAACCACCACACAGAAGGGCACTAACACAGGATCTTTGATCTCCTAAACTAAGGAATGCAATGTTAAGGGGTTAACAACCTAACTTTAATCAAACATACAAATATCATTCACTTAGTTCAGGAGGAAAAGCCAGCAACCTGAACTTGAGAACAAATATAAACAAATTACAAACATACATTATATAGAGACCAAATACAAACCAACATCTGGGTTAGCAAATCTGAGGGCCAATTACAGCTTGCCTAGAGTCTCAACACTCCTTCCATGAGTGTGCCTCCAAAGTCAAACACCAACCTTGGATCTTATATACCCATCTCAGGGCCCTGGGGCACTTGATTACCTCAGTGCTGAAAAGCACTTAAACAAAGAACAGTGAAAAATCCCATTTAGGGTGTGGGAAAGTTAATTCCTAGTACCACCATGTACAAGTCAATGACTTCTGATTGCCTTAATGCTGAGAAACATTCCAAGACAAGATCCCACTTTATCTGCCCCATTCAAACAAAGGCCAGAATCATTAAAGGCACTTAAGAACAGCAAATAGCACCACCCTGGTTACCATTATACCTGTAGGATAAGATACCCTATTGAGTGTGTATGTTATTCCCTCTTTAAGCTTAATCCTATGAGAGTAACGTTACCTTGTTCCCTTTCATGTCCCCCTTCTTCCTTTCCATTGTATTAGCTTTTCTTTCCTCTTTTATGTGAGATAATTTACCCCATTCTATCTCTTCCTTTCTCCTTCTTACATTATATTCCTCTCTTACCCCTTAATTTTATTTTTTAGATATTATCCCTTCATATTCAACTCACCCAATGCCATCTATATATACATGTACATATATACACCTATATATATATATACATACACATACATACATACACACATCTATATGTGTGTGTGTGTGTGTGTGTATATATATATATATATATATATATATATATATATATATATATATATATATATATATATATGTATGTATATACTTCCTTCAACTATCCTAGTACTAAGAAATGTCTCATGAGTTATAAATATCATCTTTCCATGTAGGAATGCAAACAGTACAACTTTAATAAGTCCCTTATGATTTCTCTTCCTGTTTACCTTTTCATGCTTCTCTTGATTATTTTATTTGAAAGTCAAATTTGCTATTCAGATCTGGTCTTTTCATCAAGAATGCTTGAAAGTCCTCTATTTCATTGAGTGCCCATTTTTCCCCCTGAATTATTGTACTCATTTTTGCTGGGTAGCTGATTCTTGGTTTTAATCCTAGCTCCTTTGACTATTGGAATATCATATTCCAAGCCCTTTGATCCCTTAATGTAGAAGCTGCTAGATCTTGTGTTATCCTGATTGTGTTTCCACAATACTCAAATTGTTTCTTTCTGACTGATTGCAATATTTTCTCTTTGATCTGGGAACTCTGGAATTTGGTGACAATATTTCTAGGTGTTTTCCTTTTGGGATCTTTTTCAAGAGGTAATTGGTGGATTCTTTCAATTTCTATTTTACCTTCTGGTCCTAGAATATCAGGTCAGTTTTCCTTGATAATTTCTTGAAAGATGATGTCTAGGTTCTTTTTTTTGATCATGGCTTTCAGGTAGCCCAATAGTTTTTAGATTATCTCTTCTGCATCTATTTTCCATGTCAATGGTTTTTCCAATGAGATATTTCACATTGTCTTTTATTTTTTCCTTCTTTTAGTTCTGTTTTATAATTTCTTGATTTTTCATAAAGCCATGAGCTTCCATTTGCTCCACTCTAATTTTTAAGGCACTATTTTCTTCAGTGATCTTTTGGACCTCCTTTTCCATTTGGCCAATTCTGCTTTTTGAGGTGTTCTTCTCCTCATGGGCTTTTTGGACCTCTTTTGTCATTTGGGTTAGTCTATTTTTTAAAGTGTTATTTTCTTCAGTATTTTTTTAGTCTCCTTTAGCAAGCTCTTGAATTGTTTTTCGTTATTTTCTTACATCACTCTTATTTCTCTTCCCATTTTCTCCTCTACTGCTCCTAATTGATTTTCAAAATTCTTTTTGAGCTCTTCCATGTCTTGAGACTAATTCATATTTTTCTTGGAGGCTTTGGATGTAGGATCTTTGACTTTCTTGTCTTCTTCCGGTTGTATGTTTTGATCTTCTTTGTCACCAAAGTAATATTCCATAGTCTGATTTTTTTTTATCCTGTTTGCTCATTTTCCCAGCCAATTACCTCACTTTTGAGCTCTTTGTCAGGAGTGGAGGGTGCTCTCTCCGAAACTTCAGGGGTTTTGCGCAGCTATTTTCAGATCTACTTCTAGGCACCTATAAATTTTCAATTCTTCTAAGGTAGTATGATCAAAGGAGAGGTGTTTGCTCCTCTCCTGGCCTGTGTTCTGGTCTGTGAATGACCTCAAGCACTCTTCTCTGCCCTGGAACTGCAAGGAGCATTCCCTCCCCACAGCCACCCCAAGCTCTGCCACACCAACACTTCTCCACACCCCAGAACCTCCAACCAGGCCTGCAACCCAGATCTAAGCAGGGCAAAGCAAGAGAATCCTGCCTCAGTACCAGCAAAGAGATCCCTGCAATCCCCCTCTGATCAACCATTTAATTCACCTACCATCTGTGTGCCTGGAGCTCTGGAAGCAGCTGCTGCTGCTGCTGCTGCAGCCCCCTGCTGCCACCAACTCTGCTGCCCCAAGGCTGGGGCCAGACCATGCTCTTCTCCTTGTAGATCTGACAGTTTTCCCACTGACCCTCTACTCTGTTTTGGGCATTTGTGGGTTGAGAAGTTGTAAGGGCAAGCAAAGTGGGGCTTTTTACTGTTTTTTTTTTTCTCTTGGAGCTCATCTTAACACCAAGGCAATCAAGTGCCTTTGTTTGAGTCTTGCCTTTTTTGAGTCTTGCCTTTGTTTGTAGGAAGGCCCATCCCTTTTTGCTAATTAGGTCACAAGAGATGTGAAGCCCTCAAGAGGGGTGAAGCCTGTGAGAGTTGTAAAGCACTCTGACCCTGAAGAAGTGCATATGTACTCTGAGGTTAGCGTTTTGTTTGTGGCTCACTCATTGGAAGAGTATTGGTGTTGAGACTATGGGTAGCCATTAAGGAGGCCCCTGGCTTTGAAAAACTCAGCTGTTGGTGCTTCTCTCTCTCTGGTAACTATGTATGCTATGGTCAGACAGAAACCTGTCTGTTGATCTGTTTATATTTTCTCTGTATGTAATTTCTGTTTGTATTTGCTCTGAAGTTCAGAGTGCTGACTTTTCCCCCTGATTTAAGTGAATGATATATGTATGTTTAATTAAAGTGAGATTGTAAACCTCTTAAAGTTGCTTTACTTAGAAAAGCAGATCAAAGAACTGGTGCTAGCAGCCCTCCCAGGTGCTGGTGTTGTTGGTCTTACACCTTCACAGTAGCTGCTAGAAGTATTCTTGTTGCAGAAGTCTGGGAAATGCCACAGCTGTCAATGATTCAGTGCCCTGAGGCCTGCTCCAGCTTCATCTATGCTGGATGTGGCCCACACTGGACTGTGCTCCTTGCACAGTCCTGTGTGACAGACCTTTCCTGTCCACCTTCCAAGCTGTCTTGGGCTGGAGATTTGTTTTACTCTGTCTTTTTGTGGATTCTGTAGCTGTAGAGTTTGTTTAGAGTCATTTTGTACAGGTACTTGAAGGGGTTTGGGGCTTAAGTCTGCTTTTAGTCTGCCATCTTGTCTCCAAGGTTATCTGGTCTTACCCCTTCATCTTGCAGATGAGAAAACCAAGGCAAAGAGAAATGAACTGACTTGACCAAGATGACACTGGCAGTAGCAGAAATGGGTTTTCAGCACAGCTCCTCAGACTAACAATCTTCTCTTCTTTTCACTATAACAAGGTGCCCCACAACAGATAATGGGATTATATGTGACCATTGATCAAATTTATGTAAATTTTCAATCTTGGGTTACATGGTTATTACTAAAATCCAGGCATGGATATACCTTGTATTTATCAGGAACCTATAGGAAATTAAAATATTTAGCCAAACTAGGTATTTGCCTATTCATCTAACATTTTCTAGGTGAGATGAGTTTTGATGTATAACACTGGTATTTGGGCTTCTTAAATAATATATACAGAATGAAACAGCATTACATAATGGTTTTTGGGTCAGGAGACCTGGATTCTAAATTACCAGATATGTTTTTACTAAGTTCTGTAACCTATCTTTTTTTATATGCACAAACTGGGAGTTGTACAAGATGATTTTTGTGGTCTCTTCCAGCTCTTGAATTACATGAGTACATAAGTTCTAAGAACCATAGTGATAAAAAGGTATGTTTCCACAGTATGAAAACAACTCTGATTTAATCCACCAACTTAAACTACTGCTTAATTCAGAAGGAAAAGAAAAACCAATATGCTAATCGTTTGCCATAAATTGTAGGAGAAACTCTTTTTGCCTTATTATTTCCTTGTCCAGTCCATTGTGTGGGTTCCAGGAACTCTTCTTAGTTCACTCCCTCTCTCCCTTGAAATAGTCATTGCAAAGCTAAAAATAGAATTCAGTGTTCCCAACTCCAAGTTAGGGATCTAAACATATCTTGAATTTCACTGAACTATTATTCCTCCAATGTTGCACAGCTCAAATTGGAACTTGAAATTGAGGGAAACTTACATGTTCACACAATTTTTTTCACCAATAATTCATTAGTAGCCACCATAACCACCAGCAACACCTTGAGTTTGTGTATCACTTTGTAGTTCACAAAATATCTTTATATAATCCTGTCTTTTGATTCATTGAAATACTTTGGAGTTGGAATGTGGGTAAAAATACTTATGTCTGACTATTGGTAGATACTCACATTGTTCATTCAAACTCATATTTTGCTTCTGAAATTATTGCTTTAGGAGCATTTCTAAGGGGAATAAAAAGGGTTTTCCCCCATTTTTGAAGATACTTGAAGGAATATTTTGATTCCATTTCTTCTAACTTTTCTTGACAATCAAACATCTGTAGAAGTCTACTATTCATTTGAAATCGTTGCTGTTTTGAATGACAGCAGTTCTATTACAATTATGAAAAGGAACTGCACTGGTTTTCTAAATTGCATGCAAATCATTACTCCTCTAGCTTCTTTTTGTCCTTAATGATCTCTGCCAAACCTTCTATGTCTCTTCACTCAAGCCCCCATTGATTTTCACTCCCCTGCCATGTTTCAGTTAAGCATGTTCATTTAAATGGAACAGTCACCTGTCCTTATCATTAAAAGGTACTGTGTCTTAAGAAGTTAAAGACCTTGGAGTAGCATATCAAAAAGGTTAATGGCAGATGAAATGGTGCATTTCAGTGTTACCCTGGACTTCATTAAAATTTAGTATCCGTTATTGGTCTTTTTAAGATCATGACTTCCATTGAATCATCTGATTCTGCCCTTGTAGTTTCATTAATAATTCAAAAACTTTTGTTTCAAACACCACATGTCAGCATCTTTCAGCATCATGCTATTAACTTTAACATCACCAGAATAGCAAAAAGGAATAGAGTGTAAAAGTAAGTACAGGTGAGAATAAAGTCTTGCAGGAGCAATCAGTCAAGATGAATGTGTTTCCACTTAACAGGATAGGAAGAACATATTTTCCACTTATATGTAGGACTTTTGCACTCTGATCATGTTTTTCTTTAATGAATAGAGTAATGGAAATCCACCTGACTGTGTTTCGTAGGCTATTGTTTTTAAAAATCCCTTGAAGGTAAGTTAGACTGAATGCACATGCAAAATCAAATGGACAGCATGGTTCAATAATGTAATCCTCTCTATCACTCTCAATCATCCATTTTTTTGAAGAAATTTGAAGAAAATATTTTTGTCTGTATTATACAGAGGATTGCCTTAAGTCTCATTTCTTTTGTATATTATTCCATTGTACAGGGTTAACTAGAGAAGCTGCAGTGTAATGGAGTGAGTATTTGTTCAAAGGTTTGAAGATAGCCTGACATTAACTGGTTATGAGACCTTGGGGAAGTCTCTTCACCTTTACAAGCCTCTGTTTCCTAATATGTGAAACTGTGATGCCTATCCTGGCAATGCCATGAGGTTATTGTAAAGATCAAATGAGATACTGATATACAATATTAATAATAATCACCAACATTTACATAATGCATAAATGTTTACAATGAATTCTAAATACATCATCTCACATTTGTATGCTTAAGATGTAACAAAGCAATTCACATCCATTAATAAATTTATTTTACTGCTTTGAAAAAAAATGTGATGAGCTTGTACAAGGTAAGGAATTTTCAAGATAGTGATGATGTATGAAGAGTAAACCAGTGACAAGTGTCAATTAAATGGGATTATGTGGTTTAGGAATGAGAAAAACAAACTAACTCTACATGTGTTAGCAATTTGTTTTCTGTGTTTTATAGCAAAAAACATTTAAAAAATGTTTAAAAGTAGCAGTACTGAGAGTCACCCTGATATAAAATCAGCACCAGGAATAGAAAATCAAGGAAGAGAGAGTTCTGTACCCACCATGATCCCTGTGGTTTTGTTCAGGTTTCCTCTGGTCACTCATTGTCACCAGATGTCCCTAGTTCTTGTGTCAGCAAGTACCTTTCTGCATGAAAGCAGACTATTCCTCGTGAGTTAACATAGGCATTCTCTATTTTCTCTTTAATAATCTTGCCTCTCCTTCTTTAAGTGAGTCTTTTCATAAGCCTCCCTCCTCCATCTCTCCCTAATAGTCACACAGTGGTCCTTTAACGTACATTTACTTGTTGAATTGACTTGAGTTGCTCTAGCAATTGAGTCCCCAAATATACCTTGCATGTTTTCCTTCTGTACCTTTACCCTTTCCACCTATCCTCCCCTCTCTTACACTTCCCCTTTATCTCCACTTGTACCTATTTCTCAGGGATCAGCTAAAGCTGCATCCTCTCTGTGAACATTTTCCTGTCCACTCCAATGTAGAAGATCTATGCTGTGGTACCTTAAATTGGTAATCAGCTTTTGATGAGGCTGATCTTTTTGTCAGGCTAAATGGTACCATGGGAATATCATTATATTTAAAGTTAGGGGAGCTGGGTTAAAATTTCAGTGCTACTATTTATTATTTCTCTGACTTGCAAAAGTCACTTTATTTTTCTGGAGCTCAGTTTTCCCATCTTTAAAGTGATTTGGTTGGCATAGATGACCCTCTCAGGGTATTTGTAGGACTCAAATATGTATATAATAAAGTATGCAAAACATTTTTACAAACCTCAAAAGTGTTATATAAATAAAAATGGAGTTTCTAGTCCTCTGATGTGTATCTTTGTCAATTTTTCTGATTTTTATGACTAAAGATTGGCATTCCAATGGATCCAGGAATTCCTAAGAGATATTGAGGGTCTCTAGATACTCTGATTTACAGCTGCCATTTTGTTGATTTTTTATCAAGCCCCTTAATGCTAAATAAATGTAGTTATTCCCTATGATGGTATAAATTCCATACCAATCATGCATTTGTATCTTATATGATTTTTGTCCAAGTTCAACCATAGATTATTTATAGAGGATCTGTAATAACATTCTAGAACTTTGTCTTTTGGTCTGGTAGCATGTAGTACTTGAACCATCACTGTCATTCCTTCATTATATGATCAATACTTCCTTTCCTAATCATGCATTTCCTAGATATCAATTCTCATACATGGAAGTCACCATTGGAAATTTGCTGCAGCCTCCCTGCATCTACCATATGTTCTTTCTTAGCCATTTGGATCATCTGCAACTTTGATTGTTCATATATTGTATTTAATGATTCATAGTCATATAGTATCACTGTAGAAAATTATTTTTAGAAAGATGGTTTTTATGTCAGACCCCAGCTTCCCAGTCACATAACTGACTGAAAAATATAGAAAATACATGATCCTACTGTGTTTATTGTTTGTTGATTATAAACATTTGACTCAGTAATACAAAATGCAAATTTAGAGCCTAATAGATTTAGTCAAGAAAATAACTTTCTTTGACGATCTGGTTATCCATAGAAATGTGGGAATGATAAAGCATTTATTAAGTTCCCTTTCTGTATTATACACTATTAAACTCTGTAGTTACATATAAAAGAAAGTTAGACAGTTCCTGCCCTCAAGGATGTAACATTCTAATAGAGGAAGACATAATAAATAAATGAATTGTTAGAAAAATAGGGACCTGGCTATAGTGATTTAAAGGCTTGGTTCCAGTTAAGATTAAGTGAAGGTTGGCCTATCTGACCTCAAGGTACTCTGATATTAAATAAGGAGTAAAGAGGCAGAAATATGATCACCAAAAAGAGAAAAAAGTGTCTCCAGGAGGATGTCCCCAGTAAAGTCCGAATAGAAGAGGAATTTCCAGTAAATATTGAAGACTTCCCAATACTTCTTTTTACAGATGCCATTTGGCTGATTTTATCAAATGCTACAGACCATCCTAAAGAGTGATCAGTCCACTATTACACAAAAGAAAACTCTTTAACAAGTCATACAAGAGAGAAAAACAAATAAGAGAAAATGAATGAAAATTGTTTATTTTCCAGACTATGACATGTAGTTGGAAGGGCAGCTCCTTGAATTGCTACATCAGCACATATATGTAGGATAGCCACTTCAGATAAACACTGTTAGGCCTTGAACTGAATAGAAGGAAGAGAGCAGTCCGGATTACATTTGAGAAATTGTATAGCTCTTTAATAGTAGCAAACTGATAAATTTGAAAAGTTCTGTATAGATACAGATTATGTATCTTTGGGGAATTAGTAAGAAAGTGCATTTACAAGTAGTTTGCTAAGTTTCTTTGCTATGTTTAAAAATAAGGCAGAAGCATAGTGAAAGAAAAAATGCATAAGAAAATTAAGAAATGGAAAAGTGAGAGTTAAACTGTGATAATGAGCCAATAGTCAAGGAGATGGAGAGGAAAATTTCAGATTTCAGTAAAAGAATAGAAGTGAGGTCAGGGTTAGATGAACAGATACTTAAGGCACTGATGAGAATTGTATGAAATGATGATGTTAAAACTAGGAATCATCCACCTGAGAACAAGTTTTAGCCCTATAGAAAATTTCAAATTTCAAGTCAGTGAATATGAGAAAAAGAATTCTAAAGTAGCTTCCCATCACCCCTCCCCCAATCCTGAGGGAGAAAAAAAAAGGATTTTAGAGTAGTAAAAATCTTGCAACTTGTTATTTCCTATGGCTGAAAATGCTGCCAATTTTAGAAAGGCACAGTTTCCAGTTGGCTAACTGGTCTGTTTTTAACATGCTGTAAGCACTTGTATGACAAATGTCATATGGATGGTTCTGATTTCACTGATTTGCTAAGTGTACCCAGGCCTTGAAAGGGCATGATGATGATGTTGATGAGAAAAGACATCGTAAGCAGGGAATGTAAATCAAGGTGCTTCACCTCTTTCACCTATGAAATCGTCATCAGCAGCATCTGCTTAATGCCAGCATATCCCAAGCTTTTCTTACCTAAGGCTCAGAAGTGTCTAAAATATTGGGGAGAGGGAGTGGCTCTACAAGGTATTTTGAGATCCAGGGTCCCCCATTCAAAATATGTCTATTAAGGCCTAATTATCCCTTTTTTCTTTTCCTCTGAAGGAAATCATATCTGCCCAATGAGACTACCAAGACTAAATTGTGCTTCTTACCTTCAGTGCTTTAGGATAGGAACTACTAGGTGCATGTTAATCACCAAGGTGATTAACAGTGCTTATGTTTTCCCCAGCCAAGTGATCATGTATTCTTGAGGTGGAGGAGGAGGGAAAAAATGGTGCTGTTTGATGATGATGATAGATGATGAAATGAGGCTGTTTAAAGTCCTGGCTTAAAGCATGTGGAAAACACTGATGAAGAAGCTTTGTACATTCTAGGGGAATGACAACCCAGTCTTTTCATTATCAGATTTTCAAATACACACATATGTATGTATGTACATATGTATTCTTGTGACTGAATGTATAGCAACAGTAGCAGGATGGTGTAATATATAGAGGGTTGGTCTTGGACTTAGAAAGACCTGGGGTGAAGTCAAGCCTCTTGCACATGCTTCGTATGAGATCATGAGCAAGTCATCTTTTTTTTTTTTGGAGGGAGAAGGCAGGGCAATTGGGGTTAAGTGACTTGCCCGAGGTCACACAGCAAGTAAGTGTGTCAAGAGTCTGAGGCTGCATTTGAACTCAGGTCCTCCTGACTTCGGGGCTGGTACCTCATGGTGCCACCTAGCTGCCCCATGGGCAAGTCATCTTACTTCTCATTGACTCAGAAAACTCTGAGACTATAAATCAAAAACTAGCGTCTGACAGAATGGTCAGAGACACTTCCTTACACAATGAAATCATAAGTTTGTCTCCCCTTTATCTCCCCCAATTTAAAAAAAAAACAATGATACAAAATACTTTCATTTAGAGAGAATTTTAAAAGATAATAAAGAAATTCTCCAATAATGAGGCAAATGAGGCAGATTTGTATGGAATGTTCTGGAGAAAATTACTGTAAATTTATAATGAATCAAAGAAACTTAAATTTGAAAGGGTATCTCAGAATGCCCTTGAGAACATCATTGACAAACATTTTTCCAGCTTCTATTTGAACACCCCTAAAGAAAAGAAACTCATTACCTTTCTATGTAGCTCATTTCATTTTCGGATAGCATGAATTGTTAGAAAAATACTTCCTTAGAATGAATAGAAATGTGTGTATGAACTTATTTCTGCCCATTAGGCAAGCCAAATAATTTCAATCCTTTTTTCACACGACTGACTTGAAAATATTTGAAGATGATCTTTAGGTTTCCCCTAAAATTCCTTTTATCTAGGCCAACTATCATCTTCTGTAGATATTTAATTCCTTCACTAGCCTGTTCACAAACCTACATACAGATACTTAGGAAATTATCCAGAAATATTTCTCTTGGAAGTCTTTTAATTGGACTGGAAGGGACTGACTATATTTTAAATATAGGATTCCCTTGGAAATGGGAATAGTTGCAATATATCTGGCCTTCCAGGATCAATCAACAAGTCTTTTTAAGCACCAGATTTCTGCGAGCCACTGTCAATTAGTCAGTTATCACATATTTATTAAAAGCTTACTATGCATCAGGCACTGTACTAAGCACAGGGAATACAAAGAAAGGAAAATTCATTGTCTTGTCCACTAGGAGCTCATATTCTAATAGAGAAAACCATATATAAATAACTATGTATATGCAAGATATATATACTGAAAATGAAATGTAGTCTAAGAGGGAAGTTACTACCCGTGGTGGAAACTTGGTAAGATCTACAGAATGTAGGATTTTAGCTGAGACTTGAAGGAGGCCGTGGAATATGGGAGGCAGAAGTGAGAAAGGAGAGCATTCCAGGTATTGGATAAGCCAGTGAAAAGGAAGAGTTAGAAGATGGGTGTGTCATGTGTAAGAAGAGAAAGAAGGCCAATGTTGCTGCATCATAGATTCACAGAGGAGAATAAATAAGAAGACTGGAGTGCTAGGAGGCAGCCAGGTTGTGAATGGCTTTAAAAGTATAGCAAAGAGATTTATGTTTGAGCTTGGAGATAATATGGCTCTTTTGTAGTTTATTGAGTAGGGGGGGGTAGCACAGTCAGATCTGCTACACCTTAGAATATCACTTTGGCAGCTGATGGAGGATGGATTCAGTTGTGGAGATACTTGAGAAAAGTCCAACTAGCAGGCTATTTCAGTGATGTGAGGCAGTGAAGGCCTTACACCTTCACACAACAAGGTGACAGCAATGTGAGTGGAGAGGAGGGGATGTATGTGAGAGTTGTTGTGAAGATAAAAATAATAAAACTCGGCAACAAATTCGATATGTGGGGTGAGTTGAGTGAGTAGTTGAAGATGAACTTGAGGTAGCGAATCTGGGTGACTGAGAAGATAGTGGTACTCTCAACAGTAATGTTGAAGTTTGGAATAAGAGAGGGTTTGGGGGGAAGATAATGAGTTCTGTTTTGGACATGTTGAATTTGAGATGCTTTTTCGATATCCAATTTGAGATCCCCAAGAGGTAGTTATTGATGTGAGAATGAAGTTCAGTAGAGAGACTAGAGCTGAATATATAAATCTGGGAATCATATATATAAAGATAATTATTGAACTCATGGAAGTTGCTGAGTTCACTCAGTGATATGGCATAAGACTTTGGTTCGTAAATTGTGGTCTTTGAATTTGTTTTAAAATTATTTGAATAATTATATCACAATATAAATGGTTTCCTTTTCAAATCTGTGCAATTTGCGTTATGCACTAAAAATTTTTCTGAGAAAGGGTCTATAGATTTCATATAACTGACAAAGATATCTATGCCCTTCTAAAAGGTTGAAAACCCTTGGTTTAGACAGAGAGAGAAGAGGGCCCAGGACAGAGCCTTTGGGTAGCCCCAAAGTTAATGTGCATAACCTGCATGAAGATCCAACAAAGGAGGCTGAGAAGAAATTGTCAGACAGGTATATGGATAAATAGGAGAGAGCAGTATCACAAAAAGCTAGAAAGTAGAATGTATCTAGGAAGAGACATATTATAAACAAAACAAAACAAAACAGAGGAGGACTGAAAAAAATCCATTAGATTTGGAATTAAGAAATCATTGGTAACTTTGAAGAGGGCATTTTCAGTTGAATTATGAGGTTGGAAGCCAGATCACAGAGGCTTTAGAATTGAGTAAAAGGAGAGGAGGTGGTGGCACTCATTGTGTATCATTTTCTTAGACTTGCATACCAAAGGTGGGGCAAGATATAGAGTGATAGCTAGAGGGGATGGTCAGATAAAGAGAGGTTTCCTTTGTTTATTTTTGATGGAGAGGCATGGATCTGTTTGTAGACAGTAGGAAAGCTGCTAGTTGACAGGGAAAGTTTGTATATTGGTGAGAATTTAAGTATGAATGAACAATCTGCTAAAGAAGAGGAATGGATGTGATAAAGCTAGTGAGCAGAGGGATTTTTCTTGGCAAAAAGAAAGATCAGGTCCACATGAGATAAGGATGAAGAAGGAAATAGTGGGTAAAGACATTTGAGTGATGTGACATGAGAGGGAGAGGAGAAGAGGATCTCTTGGCCGTAATTTTTTGATAAAGTAAGAGGTAAGATCCTCAGCTGAGAGGGTAGAGTGAGGTAGTGCTATGGTAGGCTTGAGAAGGGATAAAAAGGTTTGGAATGGCCAGTATAGTGAGTCTGACCATGGATCAATTAGGCAGATGTGAAAGGACTCCCTCTAGTGAGGACCTAGTTCAGTTTATGTAACATAAATTTATAGTAGACTCAGTCATCATGGTTTCATGATTTTCTCTTCAGCAATAGTAAAAGTGGAAGAAGACAAGAGTAATCTGAGGGGTCAATACAGGGAAAGGAAAGTGTCATTGGCGCAGGGATGATGTATTGGGAAGAATTGGGGAATGAAGAAATTCGGAGTCAGAGTGAGAATAGAGAATGGGGTTAGGAGCTATAGGGCAGGTGAAAAGCTAGGATACCCTAATATTATGATCAGATAAAGGGATTTTTGAATTTTTGAATGTAAAAGTGGAATATTTCTGGGTGATGGCAAGATGAATGTTATGACCATCTCTGCATATAGTTGAGGTAGAATGGAGGAATAGAGAATGAGTACATTGAGGTACTGGAATGCTATGGTACTTGAGGGAGTTATCAATATGTATGCTGAAGTCCTTTAGTATGAAGCCAGTAGGGTGGGAGACTGAGCCAGGAACTAAATTCACTGAAGAAGGAAGGAGAACATCCTGGGGTTTGGGAAACAACAGCTAACATAGTCTCAATTGGATTTCATATTTGCATTGGGCGAACCTCAAAGGAAGTTGAGTAATGGTGATAGAAAGAAAGCCTGGAGGTGGCAATGTGGATCAAAGAGTTTTCTGATTTCCTCTGTCATCCTCAATAGTAGTGAGAGGTTATGGGTGAATTTTGAGACCAGTGCTGGAAAGAGTGGAAAGGAGTATAATGTTATTAGGAATGGACCATGTTTCATTGAATGTCAGAAGATGGAGGGAGTGAGGAAAGAAAAGTTTTAAGATGAAAGCAGTCTAAGAAAAGCATCATTGGCTTGAGAGAGAGGACTATTTAGCAAATCAGGTGATTATACTGTTCAAGATTTTCCCTTTAGGTCCAACCTCCTGGATTATTGTGGTATTGGTTGCTCAAGAGGCCTCCCTCACAGAAGGCTGTATGTATGTGAAAATATGAACTGGGAGACTCCCAAGCAGGAGGTTGGCAATGGGTCTTGTCTGGGAGGGCCTCCAGAACATTGGAGAAATCCCTGGGGCAAAGAGAGAGATCTGAAGATGGGTTATCTCTTTGAGGCAAGTTATATCTCAAGTACTTGAGATATAAAGACAAAATAAAATAGTCTCTACCCTGAGGGAACTTGGAAAACAACAAATGTACATAAAAGTAAATTTGGCAAAAAGGAAGCAAATACAAAATAATTTGTATTATATCTAGGTATAAGAAAAGGCCCCCTCTAGGAAGTAGTCCTGAGCTTTAGGATTTCTAAAAGATAGTGGTAAAGAGAGTATTTTTGGCATGGAGTACAGTCTTTGCAAAGGCCTGGGGGTGTAAGATTGAAGTGTGACGCACAGAGGATAGCAAAAGAGCCAATATCGATAGACTGTAGAATATTTGAAAGAGAGTAATGAGTACTGCCTAGAAAGAGAAGTACAGACAGCCAAATTAACAAGACTTTAAATGTTTATCTGAGGCATTTATATTTTATCCAAGAGGCAATAGGAAGCCATTAGATCTTTTTGAGAAGGTGAATGGTATTGTCTGATCTGTACTTTGGGAAGATCATTTGGTAACTGTATGGAAGGTGGACTAGAGAGGGGAGAGACTTTAGGTATGAATACCACTGAAGTGGTCTAGGTGAGAGGTGTGGAGTGCATATGAGGTATAAGAAAGGGATGGATGCAAGAGAAGTTGTAGAAGTAAAAGTAAGTAGAAGATAGAAATAGAGAGGATGGGGTACCATTTTCACTTGTACCTATCTGATTTGGATTTGAACATTATGTTTATACCATGGCTCGGAATTTTTGAGGCTCTCATTGTGCTGCCTGGGTAATGTTTTTTTTTTTCTTAGTGAAGCAGACAAAAGAATTCTGAAGAAATGTGAATTTTCTGAGGGAGAACAGATTGTGGAAAATAACAGATATTCATGAAACATTATGTCCATGGAAATGGTAAACAGACTACCTCTGAATCTGCTATTATGGAGATGCGCAAGACTCAGTGTGATATTAATTTCCCAAACCATCAGCTACCTTTTCCACTAAAGATCAATTTGTTTGTTTATGCAATTTTTACTTATTAGGATGAGGAGCAAGTTTTCAATGAAGAGGATGATTTATGGTCAACCTAGGGAGAGTAATTAATATGCATAGAAAGTCAAAGTAAATATTTTGGGCATGCTTACCATCCCTATCAAACAGTAAAAAACAACTATTCCATTAATCTAAAAACAATCTTACCCATGATTCTAAGTATTGTGGTAGAAAAAATAACATTTTCTTAAAGAAATCCTGACTGGGCTATACGCTGGACTGAAAAAAAATCTTCCTTATTATTTATATGTATATGTAGTTTCAAACATAAAATAACTTTTTGCTTTTGTGACCTAAAACAATCATATATATGTAAAATCTGTATATATAACTATATATATACATACATACGTACATATACATATGCATGCATATATGTGTATATTATATTTATCTAAATAAATAGATTTCTCTATCTAAATCAATAAATATGCATTAAGAATCTACCGTGTGTCAGGCACTGAAATAGGCAATGGGGATACAAGTAAAAAGAATGATGCAGTACCTATTCCCAACGAACTTACATTCTAATGGGGGAGACAAGTAGATAAATAGGTAGATAGATAGGTAGATTAGATAGATAGATAGATAGATAGATAGATAGATAGATAGATAGACAAAGATAGATAAATAGAAAGAAAAATACAAGGTAGTTTGGGAAGGCACTAATATTTGGAGGAATCAGGAAAAGCTTCAAGCAGAAGATGGTGCCTGAGATGTCTCAAAGGAAGAAAAGGACTCTAAGAAGTGGCAAAAATAGAGAGTGCATGTGAGGCATGTATGACAGCCAGTGCAATGCCAAAGAAATGGAAGACAGAAGTGTCTTGTTTAAAAATATTGTTTGGATTGTTGTGGTTTGTCTTTCATTTTTAAATGGGACCAATGATATCATAACGTCCATGATTCTTGACTTGCTTGAGAATTGTATTTAAGTGAGGCAGAATTGCACAAAGTCATCAGCCTTACTCTCATTTCCAGAATCGTCGAAGTCCAATGGCAAAATAAATGTCAAGATGATTGGTGATGGCCTATGATGCAGTGGATGATCTTGGCATATTTGATGTCTAACCAAACTCTAAGCACTTTACAACTCCTGCTTCAGCTGCCTTCATGGAACAAGTTGGAACAAGTTGTTCTCATCCACCCATTCTGTCAGAAGAAGTGTTCACATGCTTTGGGTAGACATCCCCCTAATTCACCAATGGGTTTGAGGTCCTCAACCTGGTTTAGACCATCTGCTGAGACAGTTTACTGGGATGTAGTCACTGTGTATGCTACAGGTTCTTGGAGCCATAGGTGATAGTTGGGTGATGGGTGGACACGAAAGACAAATGAGCAGCAATGAAAAGAGCTCAGCAAGCCTTCACACCAGAGGTGCTAGTCCTCCTTTAATGCCTCATACTCCCTGGCTGGATTGTGAAAAGCATGAAAGAGAGTAATATCCAAAGAGGTTGCATAGGTTGGGGGGAAAGATGTTTAGGACTTTAGAAATTAAATAGTGATTTATATTTTATCCCAGAGGCAAGGGGAATCTACTGACTGGGTAGGAGAATAACATGGTCAGACTTAGGCAAAAGGGAAAAAATGTATGTGTGTGTAGGGTACATAACATATTTGTATATTTGTATACAATATGTCTATCTATATCTACTTTGAAAAAATAATTTTTCCTATTTCTTTAAAAAATTTAGCCTGAAATAATCTAAGAAATTAAATAATAGGCCCAACAAACAACTCTGGGGACCTTTTCTCCTCTCTGTCTCTCTCTCTCTGTCTCTCTCTGTCTCTCTGTCTCTGTCACTCTCCTCTCTCCACCCCGCCCCCTTCCTGTCTAAGGTGTTAGAGTTAAAAGTTACTGTTACAAAAGAGGAGAAATAAAGTTTTTTTTAAAAGAAATCAATTGCTGGTATATTTTGTGGCGTGATTCTTGTTACGTTTCTTATTAAAATCACACTATGGTTATTGAGATTTCATAGAAGAGACAATTTTCCTGACAATTGAAGATGGTTAAATATAAGTTACCCAGGCAGATAAGACAAGTTTTGGAGGTCTTTAAAAAAAGGAGTAAAAGATTTTGTGGGGTTCTTTCATTCTTCCATCCATCCATTCAATCGATAAATATTTAATCAATGATCATAACGTGCACCAATACTTTCTTAATCTAAGGGGACTGAACTGTTTTTTAAGAGCTTCCGTGATTCTGCAAAAGTTGGTAAAAAGATTTCCCTATATCATCATATAAAGCAGAGGTGTCAAATACCCAGATGCACTCTCTGGATTGCCCCATGAACCAGATTAAAATGTAATGGAGAAATATTTAACAAAATAAGTAAAGATACAATAGAACATAAGTAGTGTTAACATATTCTAAGCCAATATGTATTTTCAGGGATCTGGTTTAGTGGCACTGTTTCTATTTGAGTTTGATACCACTAATGTAAAGTTTTCCTACTCTTACATAACCCCAAGCTATAATTTCAGAGGGGTAATAAAGATTACCCTATCTACCTCCCTATTTCCTCTCTAATATAGTGATTTTTTCCTTAAACACAGATAATAACCATGTCACACAATGGTTCCTTATTGCCTTCAGAATCAAATATAGAGGCTTTAGCTATTAAAGCCCTTCACAACCTTATCCCAATCTTTCTAGTCTCATGGCATAATACTTTTCCTCCTCTCTTGTGCAATTCAACCAAACTGGCCTTCTCTCTCCTTTTTACACAAGATACTACATCTCCTGTCTCCATGTCTTTTGTACTGGTTGCTCCCCATGCCTTGAATTCACTCCCATCTCGCTTTTGCCCCATAGAATCCATCTCTTTCTTCAAAATGAAGCTTAAGCAGTATTTTCTAGCTCAGCAATTTCCTGCTTCCTTCAACTTCTAGTGCCCTCCCATATCACATTATATTTAACTATTTGTATATATGCATAATTATTCTCTTTATATATGTACATTGCATATACACATATACTTTAAAATACCTTTGTTGTCTCTCTAGTTAGAATGTAGGCTCTGTACACATAGAGACAAGTTTCATTAATAGCACATAGTAGGTAGTTGAAAAATGCTTGCTTGAATGATTAATTAATAACTTACTATTTACTTCCTTCGATATAATGTTACTTAATTCAACCATTTTGATCTGCGGTATTAACACTTCATTTTTTGAAACACTAACAATATAGTGCCTGGATTATCTTAACTTTCCTGAGCTTACTGCTCAGCTTCAGACTTTAATCATTACAACTCAAATTGTTTTGAACTTATGCTATCTTCCCTATATTATGCCATTCTTCTCAGGGTTCTTGTAGCTCCTTCTCATCTTTGAAAGAAATGCAAAGATTTCATCAATTGACCTCAATTACTTATCTATTTGCATGTCCTACTCAATTCTATCACTGAGACATCCTACTTCCTAACTTCAAATCTGTTTAATACTCTCTTCTTTTTTTTTTTTTAATGCAATTTATTTATTTAACATATTTGGTTTTCAGCATTGATTTTCACAACAGTTTGGATTACAAATTTTCTCCCCATTTCTGCCCTCCCCCCCCACTCCAAGATGGCTTATATTCTGGTTGCCCTGTTCCCCAGTCAGCCCTCCCCTCTATCACCCCCCTCCCCTCTCATCCCCTTTTCCCTTCCTTTCTTGTAGGGCAAGATAAATTTCTACGCCCCATTGCCTGTGTATCTTATTTTTAAGTTGCATACAAAAAGTTTTTTTGTTTTTGAACATCTGAATTTTAAAACTTTGAGTTCCAAATTCCCTTCCCTCTTCCCTTCCCACCCACCCTCCCTAAGAAGTTGAGCAATTCAACCTAGGCCACACATGTATTATTATGTATAACCCTTCCACAATATTCATGTTGTGAAAGGCTAACTACATTTTGCTCCTTCCCAACCCATCCCGCTTTATTGAATTTTCTTCCTTGACCCTGTCCCCTTTCCAAAGTGTTTGTTTTGATTACCTCCACCCCCATCTGCCCTCCACTCCATCATCCCCCTGCCTTTTATTTTTTTTTTATCTTCCTCCCTCTTCTTTCCTGTGGGGTAATATACCCAACTGAGTATGTATGGTATTCCCCCTCAGGCCAAATCTGATGAGAGCAAGGTTCACTCATTCCCCCCTCACCTGCCCACTCCCCTCCTCTCCTAGAACTGCTTCCTCTTGCCACCTTTATGGGAGATAATCCACCCCATTCTATCTCTCCCTATCTCCCTCTCTCAGTAAGTTACTCTCTCATCCCTTAATTTCATTTTATTTCTTTTAGCTATCTTCCCTTCATCCTCAACTCACCCTGTGTCTGCTCTCTCTCTTTTACATATATATATATATGCACATACATACACATACATACATATACACATAGATACATACATACATACACATTCACTTATATATATACATAAACATATATATATGCATATATATATATATATATATATATGCATATTCCCTTCAACTACCCTAATACTGAGGTCTCATGAATCATACTCATCATCTTTCCATGTAGGAATGTAAACAAAACAGTTCAACTTTAGTAAGTCCCTTGCAATTTCCGTTTCTTGATTACCTTTTCATGCTTCTCTTGATTCTTGTGTTTGAAAGTCAAATTTTCTATTCAGTTCTGGTCTTTTCACTGAGAAAGCTTGAAAGTCCTCCATTTTATTGAAAGTCCATATTTTGCCTTGGAACATGATACTTAGTTTTGCTGGGTAGGTGATTCTAGGTTTTAATCCTAGCTCCATTGACCTCCGGAATATCGCATTCCAAGCCCTTCGATCTCTTAATGTAGAAGCTGCCAGATCTTGGGTTATTCTGATTGGGTTTCCACAATATTCAAATTGTTTCTTTCTGGCTGCTTGCATTAATACTCTCTTCTAAACATTTGTGTTATATCCATCTCTTTTCTACCATATTCCTGTCTTAGAGTTCACTACATTAAGAATTAATCCAATTTTTATCTGTATAGCCTCTTGATATATGAATATAATCCAGTTCCCTCACTTTTAAGTACATTGATTTATGTAGGAAAGCTCCCTGGGACAAGAGTACATTAGCAGAAGATTTACCTGGATCTTGAGATCTCTTTCATATTTTCACAATTATTTTGAGTGATTTCTTAATCACTTTACCTATTTTAAATTCTCAATCAAATAACCAGACCATTAATTGAAGTGGTATTAACTTTGCAAGAAACTTTATAAAATCCTGTGTTAAAGTTGTGTCTAATTACTTGGCATTGCAACTGTAGGGTAAAGATCACAACAGGGGAGTTATGATCTCTGAATTCAAGTTCTGACAACAGCCTGAATTGGCAGTATAAACACTAGTAAATCATTTAACCGCCTTGGAGTTCTCCTGTTGAATGAGTGTATTAAACTTATCACTAAGAACTGATTCGTTCTATGAGGTGATACAATTCTAATTCTAGAGGGGTAAATTACATATTTCTCTAAAGCATCTCTTATGTATAAAGAAGAAAACCTCCTAGGTCATTCAAAACTAGCCCAACCTCCCCATACCCACCCCCCCAAAACCAAACAACAACATGGTTTTATTAGAAATAGAAGGTAAAGGTGAATTCAAAATATTTGTGACATTCATTCAGCTTAAAGAGACAGTAATAGAAAACTAAATTTAGATTGCTGTATCAGTATGTACTTTCAGTAAACATGGCAATTTCATAGTTTAAAAGTAGATTTCAAAGTTTCTAATAGAACTCATGGTTTCATTGCTTAATAACCTAGAATGTTTATTCAATTATTGGTGCTCTTCTAACTCCCAGACAAACAGTATTTTATTGTACTTGCCTATTTTGATGATTATAAATGCAAAATCTCTTAAAGCAATTTCTGAAATTTGTTGTTGAGTTGTTTCAGTCTTGTCCAACTCTTCATACCTCCTTTTGGGGTTTTCTGGACAAAGATATTAAAGTAGTTTACAATTTCCTTCTTTAGATCATTTTGCAGGTGAGGAACTGAGGCAAATAGGGTTAAATGACTTGCCCAGGGCCACACAGCTAGTGTCTGTCATCTCTATGCATATGACTCCCAGATCTAGTTGTTTAGTCTCAGTCTCTTTTCTAAGTTTCACTCCAAGATTACCAGTTTCCTATTGGACATTTCAAATAATGTCCCAGAGACATCTTAAACTCAACATATCTGAAATTGAACTTATCATCTTTTCTCCTAAAACCTCTCCTCTTCCAAATTTTTCTTTTTCCACTGAAGGCACCTTCATCCTTTCAATGTCTTAGGTTCATAATCTAGGCATTAACCTAAACTCCTTGCTCTCTCTCACTCTACATACCAATTTTTTTCCCAAATCTTGTTTTTTGACAACATCTCTTGCATTTGATACCTTTTCCCTCCTCATTGCTTCCACTTTACTTTAGGAAATTAACACTTCTAACCCAGATTATTGCTATAGTCCTATAGTTGGCCTCCCTGCCTTGAATCTTTCTCCCTTCCAGTTCATCTGACACTGCAGCCAAAGTAAATTTCCTTAAGTGCATGGCTTACTATTTAACTCCCTTACTCAAATAACTCCAGTAGCTTCTTATTGATTCTAGGACTCCATTGCCTAGCACAGTGCCTGGCTTATAGTAGTTGCTTAATAAATCCTTGTTGATTGCATGATTGATTTCATGCCCTTTCACAAATATTTCATAGAGAATTGTAGACCTTTTCATACTTAATATTCTGAATAAACAAGTAGAACACTTGAGATAGTCAGTTTTATGACTTTGAATATATATTTATTCTCCCTTCTTTTTGGTCATGTATGGGTTAGATAATATTCTATGCACTGCTTCTTGAGCTCTTTGAAAGAATATTGATATGCTTATAGATCTATAATTTTATGTATGTGGGTAATCCCTTTAGTGGCGCTGATCACAACCCATCCATGTCTTTTAATATTTGAAAGGTTAATTATTGAAAATTTTGTAATTTTCATATTATTATTAAACTTCGCATAATCACTGTTTTGTGCCATAAGTCTTTCTAGTTGAGTTTTTAACTTCGTAAATACTTTCATCACTCACTGCCCATTGAATGAAAAGATTGCATTTGTAATTCTAACCATTGGACCATACAAATAACAGGTTTTGATGTGACTGACCCCACAAGAACACATCTAATGGGGATAGATGAGGTGATTGAGGTGCGTAAGCAAGAAAACCTCCTCCAGTCTGACAAAGTGTCATCAAAAAATTAAATTTAAATTAAGATAAAATTCAAAATTCACAAAACAAAATAAGTATAAAAGAAATGTAAATAATTAAACTTTTAAATGATGCTTGTATAAGCTTCTAGCACTTATACTTATGAAGTTGTAATCTAAATTTTTAAAAAAATTAAATCTTTTATGCTTAAAACTACAAAAAGATTTGGAATTCTTATATGTATATGTGCACAGACACACAGACACATACACACATATACATGCATATACATGGATATCCATATGCATGTACACATACAGTAACATATACACACACACACACATATATATATATATATATATACATATACATATAAGCACAAAGTAAATGCAAAATAATTTGTTGGGAGAGACAAATTTAGCTTCTTGTATTATCAGGAAAGGATACTTGTAAATAGTCTTTGACTGGATCTTAGAAGGAAACTGTGGATTCTGAAAGATGGGAATTGAGGAAAGAATACATTTTAGGAATGTGGTATAGCTTGTGCAAAAGCATGGAGATAGGAAAAGTCATGTACTGAAAATAAGACAGTTAATCTGAAACATAGATACCATGCATGAGTATAATGTATGCCTGGGTTCATATAAAACAACAATAGCCTTTTTGTGACTGAATCAGTATACTGTTGCTATTGCTGTTCAGTTGTATCTGAATCTACATGATCCCATGGACTTTGTGCATGGGGTTTTCTTGGCAAAGATATTGGAGTCACTAATCATTTCCTTCTCCAGTGTATCCCCATTTTATGTATGAGGAACTGAGGCAAATAGTGATTAAGTGACTTGCCCAGGGTCTTATAGGAAGTAAGTGTCTGAGGCCTGATTTGAACTTCAGGACTTCCTGATTCCAGGTCCAGTGCTTTGTCTGTTGTACCACCTAGTCGTCCCCCAAATCAGGATATATAATTTATATTAATAAAAATGGTAATACTTTCAGTAGAATATTTTATACCCAATGCATTGACCTGCTTTGAGTATTAGTCAACACCTATATAGAGTCTTGAGGACTTTGATGCTATCTAAAGTTCTGTTTAGGTAGTGTAATAGCTAAAGTTTCTTCGAGAGAGGTTGAAACAATTTCTTATAAAATGGCATGCTACAAATTTCCTGTTTCATATAGAAATTACTCCTGAAAATTACAGATGCATGTGAAAAGTCCATTGCATGGAACCATTAGCTTCTAATTGTGATTTTTTTTTGTACCTCTTGGGTTGGGGAGTAGTATCCTCTGAAATGGGATTTGCTATCTGGAAAATAAGCATTTGTAGTGGAACAATCTACAAAATCTGCATTTTTATTGCAGATTTACAAGTATTATAATCATAAATTGCCCATATTTTTGATGGACAATACAGATAGATATAGATTGTAGGTTTTGAGCTTTGAATAAATATACAAATGAAGTCAGAAAAATAAATCTTCTATATTTTTGGAGAACTAAAAGACAAGTTTTTAATGAGGGGTCATATTCTAACTTCTTTTTTGTTATTGCTGATTGATAATGAATAATTACAGCTAACATTTATAAAGTACTTTAAATTTTGCAGAATACTACATATATATATATATATATGCTACATATATTTAGAATAATGTGTGTATATATATTCTCATTTTATCCTCATGACAACTCTGTGAGGCTGGAACTATTATTAGTTCCATTCTTCCCATTTTTATTGCATTCTCTTTCAACTCAGTTCTTCTTGCTCCACCTCGAGCACATTATCCACTATACCACTTAATGACCTTGAACCCTCATAGTATGGCACAGCATAAAAGAATATCAGAGTTTGAAAGAGAAAGGGACCTTAGAGATCGTCTAAACCAACCCTCTCATTTTTCAGATGAGAAATTGAGGCCAAAAGTTGCAGAGCAACATCTCCAGAATCACATAACTAGTAAGTAGGACAGCATTGTAAAGGGCAACCACATTTTCTAAGTATATGCTACCTTCCAGAGCTTGTGCTGAGATAATACACATTTAATATAAATGTACTACACACACAGAATATGAATCTCCCACTCAAGTCCTACTCCAATATCATCATCCAGGTGACCTGGATTCTCAAAGGCTATAGGAATGAGACAAAGCCTTAGCAAAGAGTTGTCATATCCAAGTGTCTGTGGCTGCATGGGCCCACAACTTTCCCAAGTATAGCCCTAATGAGAAAAAAATATAATTGGGAAATGTATAACAAAACAAATAAAAATACAATAGAATAAAATAAAATCAATCAAAGGGCCCACAGGGATCCTTGTATATGCTTCATGTACCCTTTTCTTTTTTAATTTGACACCACTGATCTAGCAGACACAAGTAAGATGACAAGGTTCAAAGACCCAGCCTGATCATGTCCAGAGGGGCTCATTTCCCAGGAGATTAGCTACTAAGTAATGATTTTTAAAAAGTTCATAGTTAGTTCAGCAGACCGTTTATATGAGGCAGTTAGGTGGCATAGCAGAGAGTGCACTGAGGCTGGAGTAAGAAAGACCCAAGTTCAAATCCAGCCTTGGATCCTGGGAAAATCACTTAACCTCTCAATTCTCCATTTTCCTCAATGGAAAAAATAGCAACAATGGTAGCACCTACCTCACAAGGTTGTCATGGAAGACTCAATGAGGCAATATTTGTAGAACACTTAGTCCAGTGCCTAGAACATAATAGGCAAATGAAAGCTCATTCCTGCTTTCTTCTTGCTATAGGAATTGTCATTTGTATCTGTAGATGGGCTGGATACCAATACTAATGACATACATCTTTAAAAACAGCATTCAAATATTAATGTGACATCTTCTGGTATATATGTATCATAGTTTTGACACTTAATTTTTATTTCTCTTCATTTCTTTTTAAAAGTGCATAGCCCTTGGGAAAGAGAGAAGACATCTTCTTTAGAGATAAAATTGTCAGAGTGGAGTCTTCTTGTTTCAGTTTCTGAAAATAACTAATGATGGGTAAAATTCAGAGGACTACAGATTATTAGACATGTTGCCTCCTTGAAGTCAACCAGAAGACAGGCAAGTATTTCGGGTTAGGTAAATATCTACCCAGTTTGGAACACTAGTGGGAGACAGATCAATCTTAAGAAGTAGATCTAAGAAATCAGAAACATTGACAGATCATCTTCAGTCTCAAGCACCATAAGAAAACAAAAGTATTCATTCCCAGTTTCTCCCTCCATCCCTTTCAGTAGGTCCATGGGTAATTCTGAACCAAATTGGCTTTATGTATTCATTAAACAGTCATTCAAACATCTGTCTCTTAAAATTTCTTAGAATGTGTGGGTTGGTTGTTGTCTTCTGTGCTCAAAGAAGACCAAAATGACATCACTACGTCCAGGTCAAGAAACAGGGTGTCTAACCATTACTGAACATTACCAATATGAGCTCAGAAGGCTCTACCACAGGTCAGGTGAACATTTGGACGGAAATGGCTCTACATTTGTGCATCTCACTTTCTTTTCAGCTACTGTAATTCTGCTTTGCTCATAGAGCACAGACAGCATCATGCTAGTGATCCTGTACCAGTGTTTCCCATGTCACAAAACTGATTCCAAAGTTCTTCAGAAAGAACTTGAGAGTGTCCTTGTTTAGCTTTTTCTGATCTTCATGTGAGTTCTCTGTAAAATAGCCTTTTAGGCAAATGCATATTTGGCATTTGAACAATGTGGCTAGCTCATTGGAGTTCTGCTCTCTTCAATAGAGTTTGAAAGCTTAACAGTTCAGCTGAAGAAAGCACCTTAGTGTCCACTGTATTATCTTGCTGGGTGATCTTTAAAATCTTCCTAAGACAATTCAAATGGAAACAATTCAGTTTTCTGGCATTGTGCTGGTATACTGTCCAGGTTTCACAGGCATACAATAATGAGGTTAGCACATTCTACAGATCTTCAATTTGGTAGGCAGCCTGATACCTCTGTTCTCCTACACTTTCCTTCGGATCCTTCCAAACACTAAGCTAGCTCTGGCAATGCATGTGTCAACCTCATCATCTATGTGGACATCCTTGGAAAGTATACTGCCAAAGTAAATGAATTTATTCACAGCATTTAAAATTTCTCCATTTACTGTAACTGATAGTTCTACTTGTGGATGGCTGGTGGAGAACCTCTGTTTTCTTGGTGTTAATTGTCAGGCCAAAATGAGCACAAGTGGCAGAGAATTGATCCATATTCTGTTGCATCTCTGCCTCAGAGTCTTCATTGAGTTCACAATCTTCTATGAACAAAGAGTTGTGCATCAATTCTCCCTCTACTTTTTAAGTTTTAAATAATTTACCTTCAGTGTGGTAGCTAACCATGATGCCATTTTCATCCTCTTTGAAGGTGTCTGACAACACCACTGAAAACATGCTGCTAAAAATCATGGGAGCATGCACACAGCCCTGCTTCACTTCATTGGCAACTGGGATTGTGCTAGAGTATCATCCATTATCTAGAACCTGTACAAGCATGCTATTGTGGAACTGGCATACAATATTGATGAATTTCTCCAGGCAACCAAATTTTGCCATGATCTTCCACAAGCCATCACTACCAACAGTGTTAAAGGCCTTAGTCAGATCAGCACAAATTATGTATGGACCTCTATTCTTCTGACATTTCTCCTGGACTTGGGGAGCAAACATGATACTCACTGTTTCTTGGCCCTTTCTGAAGCCACACTGAGTCTTAGGTAGATGACCATATTCCAGGTGAACTATCAGCCAATTAAGGAGGACTCTGGCAACAATCTTCCTAGCAATGACTAGAGAGACCCCTCTGTGATTAACATCATTTTCTTTTGGTGAGATGGACAATGGAGGCATCCTTGAACTCCTGGGGGATAACCTCCTCTTGCCATATAACCCTGAATATTTCAGTCAGTTTTGTTTAAGTAATGAACCCCCTACCTTGTAAATCTCAGCTGGAATAAAATTGGCACCAGAAGCCTTGCCCTACAGGAGGAGCCTAATGTTATTCAACACCTCTTCTTCAGTTGTAAGTTCAGCTACAGAGGGATTGATGTATGATCAGTGGCTTTAGCATTGGTTGATGAATTCTCCTATTCATCCCATCTCTCCAGGATCATGTTTTTTATTACTAATCAATGTGGCTCCATGAGCACCATAGGTCTTGGACCCAAAAATAACCTTCAGAGCATCGTAAAAGTGCTTTGGATTGTTATTATCAGTGTAAAACTGAATTTCATCTGCCTTCTTACTGAGCCAAGAATCCTGCATCTCTCTAAGCTTTGCTTGTACTTTATTTTTGATGGAGTTAATTGCTGCCTTTTTAGAGATGGATAAACTATTCTGCTGGTAAACCCTGTGGAGTTCTTGTTCTTTGATTAGCAGCTTCTAAATTCCCTATCATTTTTGTCAAACCAATCTTGATGTTCGTGAGTGTTCTCACCTAGATAAGTAAATGTCATGTTGTACACCAAATCTCTGAAAGTTGCCAACTCTTTTTCTGCCCCACTGTTGCCACCTTTGGTTCAGCTTTTCCTCCAAGTAAGCAACACACTGTTCATGCAAAGAAAAGTGCTCTAGTTGTTGTCATAGTTGTCTTGTCTTTAGCTGCTGCTTTTGCTGAATGTGAGTGATTAGCTTGGAGGAGGTGAGTCTATGATCCAGCACTCTGCACCACACATTGCCTTTGTTATTCTCACACCCTGTCAATCTCTTCTCCTTACAATGACACAGTCTATTTAATACCAATGTTTGTTGGGAGGGTGTGAAGTTTTATTGTGTTTAGGTAAACAGAAGGCAGTGTTGCTGATGAGAAGGTCCTGAGATACAAAAGTCTTCAGTAGTAAGTGACCATTGCTTTTGCTGCTTCTGACTCCATTCCTCCCAAGGACTCCCTACCATGTCTAATAGTCTGTGCCTTCCCTGGCATTAAAGTCATCCAGAATGACAAACTTGTTCTCTTTTAGCACATTGATGTTGAGGGTCTCCCAGTCTTCACAGAATTTTTCTTTGACTTTGTCAGGGTTCATCATGGTGGGATCACACACACTGTAGATGGTGACATGGTGCTTTCCTCAAAGTGACAAACACATTGTCATGAGGCTGTCGTTCACTCCTTTTGGGAGGCATACAGGTTTGTTGACTTGATTAGTTTTGATTATAAAACCTGTGACAGTTTCATGGCACTCTCCATCACTGTGGTCACTCCAGAAAAACACGTATCCAGCTCCAACTTTGGCAAGCTGGCTTCATTTATCAGCCTTGTTTTACAAAGGACTATTTAGTTAATAGTTCTGTTAAGTTCTCTTACAACAAGAGCTGTTGTCTTTCAGGTCCACTGGATTTTTTTGTTGTCCATAAGCATGCACATGTTCAATGTACCAGTGGTGAGTGGATTAATCTTTGCAAAAGTTGTGTGTGTGTGTGTGTGTGTGTGTGTGTGTGTGTGTGTATGTGTGTGTATTAGGAGGGCAGAGTTTATAATCTCAAAGAGGATCATAAACATGTCTGAAAGGTTCGGAACCGCCGGATATAAGAAACTCTCAAAGTAGAAGGCAGAAGAATCAAGACATATATTTAGGCTCCACAGTAACCAACCCATGAACCAGCAACCCTTTTTGATATATTGATCAAAAGCTTCCAGGCCCAATAAGTACGCCTGGAAAGAGTAACCAGGAGGCTACAGAAAAGCATGATTGCGTAAAGCAAAATCATGCTTCCCCCTCTATGGTAAAAGATTACCCACTGGCCTGAAGTCCTTGTTCATCTTCCTCCCGTAGGTCAGCTCTGCTACTGGCAGCTCCTGCTTCAGCTGTAGCTGTAGCTGTGGCTGTGGCTGTGGCTGTGGCTGTGGCTGTGGCTATAGCTGTAGCAGCCTCTGGCTCCAACGGGAGCTGCTTTTAACCATCCGGCTTCTGCGGGGGTGTAAGGTACACCGGGGAAAGCACAGGTTCTTTCAATCTGCTTAAGCAAGGTGAAGGGGTTGACCAGGAAAGCACAGGTTCTTTCCATCAGCTTAAGCAAGGTGAAGGGGTTGACCAGGAAAGCACAGGTTCTTTCCATCAGCTTAAGCAAGGGAAGCAAGGTGAAGGGGCCGACAAGCTTAGTCCAGTCCAACATACAAACAGTATTCAGTTCAGGGAAAAAAGCCAAACTAGTCAAGGGCACTTGTTGACTAAGTGCTAAGGAGCCCATTTTTGGTTGCCAACACAGTGTGTGGTGTGTGTGTGTGTGTGTGTGTGTGTGTGTGTGTGTGTTGACCTTGGGGTAGGTTATCCATTAACCATAGTAAGTGCATCAGGTTTAGGATGGGTGAAGTAGAAAATGTTTTGGACATCTTTTCTAGCCCCTTCCTCACATCAGGAAGTGAGAAATATGGTACCCTGAAAGTGGCTGCTCAGACACATAGGGGGCTGCCAAATCCCAATGCTTCTTTGGTCCAGTGAAAAGACAGCCTTATGACTAGGGCTGTCTATGTGCAGGGTTGTGATCACAGCTCCTAGTTTATCCATACATGCTGCTTTGTCACTTGTCTATTTCTACAGGACTTTGAGGTAGATAAAATGGTAAAATGATTTGTGTGCCTTTAAAAAATATGTGCATAAAATGGATTTAATTGAGGCATAGTTGCACAAAGGTATTGGTTTCATTCTCTCTTCCAGAGTTGTCTGAGTCCAGTGGCAAGACAAAAGTCAAAATGACTGGTGATGGCTCAGGATGCAGTGGATAGTCTTGGTGTCCTCAATGTCTAACCGAGCTCAAAACACTCCACAATATATTCTTCAGTTGCCTTCATGGTTGTTGAAACAAATTGTTCTCATTTACTGATTTTGCCAGAGGAAGTCTTCACATGCTTGGAGTAGACATCCCTCTAGCTCACCAATGGGTTTGAGGCCCATTGGTTTAGGCCATTTGCTGCAATGGTTTACTGCAGTATGCCCACTGCACATGTTTCTTGGAACCACAGGTGAGAGTTGGGTGACTGGTTGTTCACCAAAGGTAGAAAACAGACCTGATAAGGGCTTGGCAGTCCTCATGCTGGAGGTACTATTCTTCCCAAAACACCTATACACTCCTGTGCATGCAGCAGCAGGACTCCTTCCAATGAGAGCAGCCTATCACACAAAGTAGGCACACAAGGAAACTATCTATTTTTCTGTCTGTCTGTCTGTCTGTCTATCTATCTGTCTATCTATCTATCTATCTATCTATCTATCTATCTTTCTCTCTTTCCACATGCTCTCTATTAGGTATAGAAATCTATCTTACCCAAAAGGGAAAGATGAAGGGGAAGTAATAAGACAAAGGGTGAGAAAAGAAAAAAAAGCAACAAAATAGTAGGGCAGGTAAAAGAAGGCAGTGGTCAGAAGCAAAGAAGACATTAGTGGAGGGACAGGATAAAACAGAGAGAGAAAAGGATAAGTGGAAGAAAGTAGAATGGATGGAAATGTATAATTAATACTCATAACTGTAAATGTGAGTGGGATAAATTCATCCTTAAAACAGAAGAATACAGCAGTATGTTGCTTCCAAGAAATATGCTTTTAAGAAAGAGTCACACACAGAGTTAAAATAAGAGGCCAGAGCAGAATCTATTGTTTTTCAGCTGAAGTTAAAAAGGCAGGAGTAGCAGTCATGATCTCAAACAAAACAATGGAAAAATGGACCTAATCAAAAGAGTTAATCAAGGAAACTACATTTGCTGGAAGGCACCAGAGAAATTTGGTAATATTAATACTAAACATATATGTGCCAAATGGTACAGCATCCAAATTCTTAAAGGAAAAGATAAATGAATTACAGGAGGAAACAGACAGTAAAACTAAACTAGTGTTGGCCCTCAACTTTTTCCTCCTAGAGCTAAATAAACTTAACCCTAAAATAAGAATGAAGTTAAGGAGATGAATAGAATCTTGGAAAATTAGAAATAATAAATCTCTGGAGAAAATGGAATGGGAATAGAAAGGAATATACCTTTTTTCCTCAGCTATACATGGCACCTTCACAAATATTAACCATCTATTAAGGCATAAAACCTCACAACCAAGTGCAGAAAAGAAAAAAAAATATTAAATACACCCCTTTCAGACCATAATACAATAAAAGTTTCAATCAATAAAAGTCAATGGAAGCAAAGACTATAAATTAATTGGAAACTAAATAATCCAATGCTAAAGAACAAGTGATCAAATTATAAATCATAGAAACAATGAATAATTTCATTAAAGAGAATGACAACAGTGAGACAATATACCAAAATGTGTGGTTTGAAGCCAAAGCAGCTCCTAGGGTAAAAATTATATCTCTAAATTAATTAATAAAAGTGAGAAAGAGCGGATCAACCTATTGGGCATGCAACTAAAAAATCTAGATAAAGAACAAATAAAAAACCCCAATTAAATACCAAAATGGAAACCCTGAAAATCAAAGAGAGATTAATAAAATTGAAAGTCAAAAATAAAACAAAACATTGAACTAAAAATTAAGACCAGGAACTGGTTTTATGAGAAAAAGAACCCACAATAAAATAGATAAACCATTGGTTAATTTGATTTAAAAACAACTACCAATATCAAAAATGAAAAGTGCATCAAAAATGCACCACCAATAAAGATGAAACTAAAACAATTAACAGGATTGCCCCATTACATGACAGTTAAATGGCAATCTAAATGAAATGGATGAGAATTTACCAAAAATATTAAGTTCCCAGATTAGCAGGAGGGGAAATAGTATGGTTAAACAATCCTCCCTTAGAAAAAAATTGAGCTCTTCTGCCTCCCTCCCCCTCTCCCCTCTCTACACAATCCTTCCTTGCTCCCCCGCCTGCTCTCACATCACGCTCCCATCGCTCTCCCAACATCCGGGGCACTAGTGCCGCTGTCTCTGCATCCCTCCTTTCAGCCACCGTGATCATATACCGGGACCTCATTATCCATGAAGAGATATTCTCTTACATTTACAAGATCCAGGAGATCGAGAAAGGGCTTTGCCTGGAGCTAGAGGGGAAGATGGTCAGTAGGACAGGGGGTACCACTGATGATTCACTCATAGGTGGAAATGCCTCTGCCGAAGGTCCTGAGGGTGAAGAAACAGATGCCACTGTGATCACTGGAGTTGACATAGTAATAAATTTTCATTTGCAAGAAACTAGTTTCACCAAAGAATCTTATGAAAAGTGCACCAAAGACTACATGAAATCAATCAAAGGCAGACTTGAAGAACATAAGCCTTTCATGATGGTTGCTGCAGAACAAATCAAACATATTGTTGCTAATTTTAAAAGCTATTAGTTCTTCATAGGTGAAAACATGAATCCAGATGGCATGGTGTTTCTCTTAGACTTCCATGAGGATGGTGTGACCCCATATATGATTCTCTTTAAGGATGGTTTAGAAATGGAGAAATGTTAGCAAATTTGACTGATTACTTTGAATCACTTGCTATTTTTCAGCATAGGACTCTTTGGACAGACTTTTCTACAGTTGACTGCTTGTGAAAAAGGGAAGAGATGACCACAAATGTGTCAACAAGATGAAGTGGACCTTTCTACATTTTCATTTCATCTACAAGCTGAAATAGAGTTAACTCTGGAAGAGATTACATCCAAACTGATTAAAATGAAACCATGCAAAACAAAAACAAAACAAAACAAAGAAACTGAATAAGTCATAAATGAGCTCACTGATAAAAATTACTAGGAAAACTGAAAAGCAGTTTGTCAGAGGCTGGGCATAGACAAATATCTCATACCTTATACCAAGATAAGGTTAAAATGGATAAATGATTTAGGCATAAACAGGGAGAAATATACCTGCCAGATCTATGGATAAGGAAGAGTTTATGACCAAGAACGATCACAGGAAGTAAAGTGGGTAATTTTGATTGCATGCAATTATAAGTTTTTGTACATACAAAACTAGAAGGAAAGCAGGAAACTGGGGAAACATTTTATAGCAAATTTCTCTGATAAAGATTTTTGCTTATAAACTTATAGAGAGCTGAGCCAAATTTATAAAAATAAGAGCCACTCCCCAATTGACAATTGTTCAAAGGACATGAACAGGAAGCTTTCAGAAGAAGAAATCAAAGCTATTAATAGTTACTTAAAATGTTCTAAGTTATTATTCATTAGAGAAATGCAAATTAGAGCATTTCTGAAATACCAACTCATACTTATCAGATTGGCTAACATGACAGAAAAGAAAATGACAAATGCTGGAGGTGAAATGGAAAAATTTGGACATTAATGCACTGTTTAAATTGTGAACTAGTCCAACCACTTTGGAACTATGCCTGAAGGCTATAAAACTGTGCATACCCTTTGACCCAGCATTACCAAACTATGTCTATATCTCATAGAAATTTTTTAAAAAAGAAAAAGGACTCATTAATACAAAAATATTTGTAGCAGCTCTTTTTTTGTGGTGGCAAAGAATTGGAAATTGAGGCAATGGGGAAACCCTGGACAAGTTGTGGTATGTGATTGTGATGTAACACTATTGTGCTATAAGAAATGATGAACAGGATAGTTTCAGAAAAATCTGTGAAGGTTTATATGAATTGAAGCAAAGTGAAGTGAGCAGAACCAGGAGAATAATATATGCAGTAATAGCCTCCTCTACCTCCAGAGAGAGAGAACTGATAAAGTCTAAACACAGAGGTACAAAGTAGATGTATTTCCTGATTGTGAATGCTTTAAGAATAAATGTCTAACTGATGGGCTCAGTCTTCAGGAAGACTCAATCTAAAGAAAGAAAATGATTGAAGGATGATTAAGGAACAGAAAAAAAATCAAAGATGAGGCAGTTGAAAACACAAGGAAGTAAATTAAAAAAGTAAGTTAAAAAACAAACTGGTAAGTAAAATACAAAGTGTTCCCAAAGTGCTTGTGAACTTTTAAGATTTAACAGCTTAAACTTTCGGTAACGTAAATTAATGAGTTAAAAGTAATAAAAAGCAAACAAGTGATTAATGAGACAAGAAAAAGGAAATTGGGTATAGTTCCCAGGTTTTCTTAAAGGTGCTAAAAGGTTGCAAAGGTCTCAAAGAGGTGAGGTGTAAACACTCACAAACAGTTCTAAAAAGAAAGCTGAGAATCTCAGACAGCATAAGGAGCAGGGATTTCTACCCCCCCCCCATAATTTGCACTAAGCAGACAATATTTGTATTTCTACTATAGTTGATGTATTACATCACAAGAAAATATGGAGAAATGTAGAAGAAATGTCTCTCTACACTCTGGATTATCCAGGATAATGAGATGTTACTCAAAATGAAAACAAAACAAAACAATAACTTAGGAGAGAGAAAGTAGAGATATAGTGTTGTCTGGTTAGAGGTCATCTTATAAAGGTCAAAGAAAGAAAAGAAAGTGTTTGCCACAGGGCCAAGGGTATTGATAGTTATTTCATTTAAAAAAATTAATAACAATAAAGTTCTAGTTTGTTGACTGAATTAGTGAAATATTAATTGAAAACACATTTATTAAGCACTTAAGTCTTACACACTGGTCTGTATTGGTGACAAACATTCGAAAGAGGGACAGTGCAGTGAGCAAAAACATATGATGGGGGAAAATGAGTATTGTGGAAGGGGTAGCCAACATCCTGGGTGACAATCATGATTCAAGAGGATCTTAATAGTTTAGACCCTTGGACTACATCCAACACGATGAAATTTATTAAAGATAAAGGTGAAATCTAATATTTGAATTCAAGAAATTTATGTTATAGAATGGGGAGATATAAAGTGTAGGATAGGGGAAAACATGATTAGAAAATGTATGCAAAAAAGATCTGAGAGTTTTAGTGTTCTAAAAGGTCAATATGAGTGAATAAAGAGAAATACTCTAAGCCTCAAAAAGAGCCCATCTGATCTTCACCGGCATTAAGATACAAAATAGCTTCAAATATAGAACTGATGGCCTTTATTTGTATTATTTAATTCTGGAGGCAAGCAGAATGGTGAAGTGTTTCAAGTTCCTGTCATATGAGAATTATTTGAAGAGACTGAGGATGTTTACTTCAAGAAAACTCAAGATTGGGCAGGATCAGTGAGAATATTATAGCTGTCTTCAAGTGTTTGAATGTTCATCATGTTAAAGAGGGATAAATTGTTGGTCAGTCGTGTTTGACTCTTTGTTACCTCATAGACCCTTCTATTCCCCCCTTATCTCTCAAAGCCTAAGTTCATATTCACAGTTTCCATGCTACTATCTATCCATCTCACCCTCTGCCATATCCTTCTCCTTTTGCCTTCAATCTTTCCCAAGATCAGGGTCCTTCCCAATGAGTCACATCTTCTCATTATGTGTCCAAAGTATTTAAGCTTCGGCTTCAATGTTTGAGTTTCTAGTGAATAGCTTGAATTTATTTCCTTAAGTATTGACTGATTTGATCTCCTTGCTGTCCCAGGGACTCTCAAAAGTCTTCTCCAGAACCACAATTTGAAAGCAATGATTCTGCAGTGCTCAGACATAGTCCTCATAGTCCAACTCTTACTGCCATACATTACTACTGGAAAAATATAAGTTTGACTTTATGGACCTTTGTCCTCAAGGTCATGTCTCTGCTTTTTAGTACGCTGTCCATATTTGTCATAGCTTTCCTTCCGAGGATCAAGTGTCTCTTAATTTCATGGCTACAGTTGTCATCTGCAGTGGTCTCTGACACTGCTTCTGTTTGTTCTATTTGTCCTCAAAGGTCAGGGTCGAAGTCACAAAGAGGTAAATTTAGGCTTAGTGTTGAGGAAAAACAGCAACAATTTCATAACAATTGGATCTATTTATGTGGGAAATGGGCTACATCACTGGGTTAGTGAGTGTACCCTCCTTGAAGATGTTCAAACAGAAACTACATGATTGCTTATATGTTGGAAATTTGTGACTATATCATCTCAAACTCAACATGTTCAAAACAGAATTTATCATTTCTACTGCATACTTACTTCTACTCTCCCAACTCCCACACATCTAGCCAACTTCTCTATCAAACTACTACTTTATGTGTTTTGAGGACAGTATAACTCTTATGGTCATACAGGATTCCAACATTTTAATCATCCTTGACTTCCCTTTCCTTCACTCCCATATTAGATCAATTGCCAAGTCTTGTCAATTCTAGCTCCACCATATCTCTCTTATCTACCTCTTTATTTCCATTCAGAAAACAATCACTCTAGTTTAGAGAAGGGTTACATGTGTAGATCACATCTTGCCTGGATTGTTAAGACATTCTCCTAATTCTCCTTTTAGTTTCTTCCCTCTCCATCTAATGCATACTGCACAAGTATACCAAAAACAGTCTTTCTTCTAAAACATGTCTGACAAAGTCATTCCCCTTCTCAAGAAGAGTAGTCAGTCTAATAAACTGGCCTCATAGCTGTTCCCTAAACTTAACATTTGATCTCCCAAGTCTATGCCCTTATAAAGGCTATTCCATGGCATGATTGCCTTTCTTTGTTTTTCTCTAACTTAGCTATCCTCAAAGCTAATCTTAGGTACTACCTACTACAGAAAGTGTTTTATCTTCCTCAAAATTAGAGCTCTTTCCCTTCTCAAGTTATGTTTGGTCTTACCTCTTTATGTGTTATTTCTTCCCAACTTTCAATAGATTAAATCACTGGAGGTGAGATACTATTGTTATCTTTGTATCCCTTGACAGTATTCAGTGCCATACACATAGCAGGTGCTAAATAAACACTTGTCAGGTTGGATTCTTGGATTTGTTTTCATCATATGAATTTATACTAAAGAAAGTTAGCACAAGGGAATGGATGTCAAGATGCTTACAGAAAATCTGGATAAAAGGGGCAGAATCAAAAAGGAGGAGAAAAGGCAGAGATTCATCTGAGATCTCCCCCAAACTCTTCAAAAAACCCTTTAAATAAGGCCCCAAAACAAATTCTGGAGTGGCAGAACCTGCAAAAAGATGAGGCGAAACAAGTTTTCAGCCCAAAACAACCTTGAATGTTGACAGGAAAGGTTTGTTGTACTGGAATGAGAGTGGAACACAGTCTAACACATGCCTCACACCAGCAAATCCACAGTAGGCCTTGGAGGTGATTGAATCAGTGGTAGCGGTGGTTTTTTACAGAACACTTAGTACACAGTTGGTAAGGGGGTCAGACAGTTGGTCAGAAGGAGATTATGAGGGTTCTTCTGTTGGCAATAGGAGAAAGACTCTGTTGCATTGCTCATATTTGGATCTGGGTTGCAATCACTGGGTGAGGAGGAGTACTAACATACCAGAGCTTGCAGCTGCAGGGGATTCTGGGACTCTGCTCACAGTTCCAAGGTAGAAAAAGAGTGCTTGTCTTCACTCATAGACCAGAACACAGGCTAGGAGAGTAGTAAGCATACCTCTCCCTAGATGACACCACCTTGGAAGAAACAAAAACTTACAGGTCCCCAGAATTATTTCTCAAACAGCTTCACAAAAAACCCTGAAGTTTGGAACAATGCCTCTTCCACTCCAGGAGCAGAGATTCACTTCAGCATAGAGTTAAAAGTCTAGAAATAGGCTGAACATCAAAAATTTCAAAGTCAGCATTTTATATTCCTGGTTTAATTAATTTAATTTAAAAAAAAACTGTAGTTGAATATTACAACAAAAATCAATAGCTAGTTGTGAGTGTGCTACAATGATTATAGTCCTTCACTCATTCACTATTGGATACAAAAACCAGCATTACAACGAAGAGTCTTCAATGGCTCCCATTAAGAGGTTTGATACTGAGCACCACCTCTGGGATGATGTTCATCACCCTCATAAGTTTCTCCATTGTAATGATGTCTTCTTCTTCAGATGGGTCAAAATCCATTGGCTCTGTTTGATCTATTTCCTTAGTCTTCTCTACTTTTTCCAGGTAGTAACTTTTCCAAGTTTTCTAACAAATATAAGCCATTATTTGAGAAGTTTACCTGAAATTCAGGTATTAGAATTCTTTTCTGATAAGATCAGTGATAAATTGGCATGACTACATTCACCACACATTTGATATTCCCACATTTAACAATCTGGTGAAGATGAGAAGTAGTGACTTGTTTTATTATCAAGACTCAAGATTGCTTTCTGAAAGCCAACATGAAAAGGTTCTCACTTTGTTATGTAAATATAGCATTGTCTTTCTGATCCAAAACAATGATAATATATGCTGGCTAAAGTTCTGGCTCCTGGCCACCCTCACCAAGGAACGTTATCTTCTCACCATCTTTCATACCCTCGTCAATATGAACTTGCAGAATCTTTGTCTCTTGAACAACTTTCCTTCTATTACAGCTTTTTCATCTATCTTTAGGACTGATTTGTTTCCAATGCCCTTGGCATTCCATGCAAATTAAATTTGCTTAGCCATTCCAGGTCCTATATGATGAATTCCTGCTTGCACTCTGGTACCTCTGTGAAACAGGAAGGCAATAAACACAACATCAATGATAATCATGACTATGCCTATGTAGTTCTGTATCACAAAGAACGAGAGACTCTTCATAAAGAAGCTAAAAGAAGTATAACATTTATTCAGACACCAGAGAACCATAACTTATAATCAAATGCTCAGCTCCCACAGTCAGTCAGTCTACTTCATCATAACAGCAAAGAGCCCAAAACATCCAATACAGAATATTACAACATGGAGCCTCAACATCCCAAAACCTCTCTGACCCCCTTATGGGGTGTTTCCCCACCAAACTCACAGCACAGCTAAGTCAGCCTGTTTAGTTCTAACAATCATGAGGGCAGACACCAGCAACCATAACATCTCTCTCTCTCTCAATCTCTCTCTCTCTCTCTCTCTCTCTCTCTCTCTCTCTCTCTCTCTCTGTCTCCCTCTCTTTCTCTGTGTCTCTCTCTCAGCATATCCTGTGTCATAACTTCTTTTCCTGTCAGGAAGCTCCTCCTACCACATATGTCTTGGACTTCCTGTGATGTAAGCAGGTCACATGGCCTATTAATAGGTGGGAAAGACCTTCAACTCTAATTGCTATTACATTCAGCCCCAAGATCTTTCATATCCATTACATAGGGCAATGGCAATTCTGGGATAACTGGTGTCAACAGAACTTTATACAACAATATAACAGGGATAACATAGGACAAGTTTATAAAACAATGTCATCATTCCCCCCTCAAACAAATGGGGCTCAAAATCTTGTCCTCCAAAGCTTCTTCCTGCTGAAATTGGATGCAGAGCTGTCCCTGCCCCAAGAGATTAAGAGTCCTATTCGAGAAGTTGGTTCTTTAGTAAGCTGGCATCTAGAACTTAGTTGACACTAAGTCCAGGGATGACACATCACAGTCATGGACAGGTCCAGAGGTGACATCCGAACACATCATCGGGTGACATCTGGCTTAAGCAATCAGGCATCTGCAGCTGAATGGTACTAAGCCTGAAGGAAACAAATCTCACAAACAAATTTTGCAGACAAAAACCAAAATGAAAGAAGCTATCACAGCCTCAATCATGATAGAATACATGAGTCAAAGATACGGTTTCATCACCATTTTTTCCTGGGTAAACCACTGTTACAGTATTGTCTTTCCCATGTGCTATAATTTCTGCAGCCTTTGGAACATCATCTGGCTTCTGTTTTACTCATACATTAGCTCCCAATTTTATTCTATCAGTAGAACCAATTCCTTCCTTTCCTCTGATAGTTGTTTTGGAAGGAGGGTCAATTTTCAGAAGAGGTATTGCTTCACAAGGAATAATAATAAATTGAACTATTCTATCATTTTTACACAACTGTATAGGTTCTTCACCTAAATTCTGGAGTGTCACAATAATTTCTTCTTGATAACTAGAATCTATCACTCCAACCAATGCATATCTCCCTTGAGCTGCTACTCTTGGTTTAGGTAATATCCATCCAAAATGATTCTTATTCTCATACATATCCCAGTAGAGATTTTTCTTATCTCTTTTCTATCCAACCAAAAGTTCTCTAAACAATGTAAATCATATCCTACTGAACCAGGTATTCTTAGATACAGTGGTGGAATATCTTCCTTCACAGTGCAATACTCAACATTTTGGATCTTATATGTCTGATGTGTTCTAATTTGCAGATTTGAGGTCATTGTTCTGGCTAGAAGTGTACTTCCTCCTAATGGTCTATTATTTAAAGTATGTAAAGCAGTGAACAAATTATCTTTCCCAAGTTGATACAAATTATTAGAAAGTAACTTTCTTAACTGTTCTTCAACAATCCATTCATTTTTTCTATCAATCCAGATGCTTGTGCATAATATGGAATATGATATATCCACTCTATATTGTTCAATACACACTATCTCTTCTTCTCATTACCTTTTAAATGTGACCCACTGTCACTTTGAATCTGCATTGGGGTTCATAATATAGACTTATAATATCTAGAGTTTTACAGGTGTTTTTCTAGGTTGCTTTCTCATAATGACAAGCCACTAGTATACCTGAATAGGTATCAACATAAGTACATATAAATTTGCATCCTTTTTCTTGGGGTGGTGGTCCAATATAATCTATTTGCCATATCTGGGCTGGAACTTTTCTCCTTGCCATTTCCCCAATTACTACCCAAGGAACAGTTCTTTCCTTTTCCAATTGACATATATGACATTCCTCCATTGCTTGCTTTAACAATGAATAAGAGAAACTAATACCTTGATCTTGTGCCCACAGGTGTGTGGCCAGGACCCCTAAATGTCTGGCCATTTGGTGGACCCATCTTGCTAGTACCAGATCATCAGGTGGTGTCAAGGTAGGGACAATGTGTTCAGTGGCAATCTTTGCTAGTCATTCAGCATGTGCATCGTACTCCCGTTCTGGTGTAGTGAGGGGCACGTGAGCATCTACATGAAAAATTGACAAATAAGTAACCAAAGGCATGTCCCATATGTCTTCCCATAGTTCTTTGCCCCAAACTTGTTTACCACGAATTTTCCAATTTTGGTTTTTCCACATTAGCATCCATGTAGCTAACCCATTAGCTACTGCCCACGAATCAGTGAATATATGACACTGTGTTCTTTTCTCTGTTTTAATAGCTTGATGTACTGCCATAAGTTCAGCATATTGACTACTTCTACCTATCCCAGTGCTTTGCAAAGTTCTCTTAGTACATGGGTTATAGGCTATTGCTTTCCAATGTCTTTTATGACCCAAATATTTTGCTGTCCCATCTGTAAACCATGCATGTGTCTTCTGTTCTTCAGTTAGTCCATCATAGCTGTCACTCCATTTTACCAAGGATTGTGCCAACTGTTGCCTTGGTTCAGAGGGTTTGTCGTTTCCATCAATGTCAATGCTTGCAATAGATTCATGTAGAGCAGAAACTCCATTTTTGACTGTTTTCGATCCATTCTGAATGTACCATTTCCATTTAATTATGCTAGCCTCTTATATGTGTCCAATTCTGTGAGATGCTGGGGTACTCATTACCCAAGTCATAATCAGAATTCCATACCCTAATATCACTGCCTGGCCCAGAGTCAGTTGTTTAGTCTCTATCAAAGCCCAACATGCAGCTAACAACTGCTTTTCAAAAGATATATATTGTAATCCAGATGAAGGTAGTTTCCTTGATGAAAATCCTAAGGGTACATTTCTGCTTTGTTATTTCTGCCATAAACTCCAACTCACATAGTCATCTTGTACAGTCATTTGTAATTCCACCAGTCCACTATGCGTAGGCCATAAATCCAGAGCCAATTGTATAGCAGCTTTAGCTTTTTCAAAAGCTTTACTCTGTTCAAGTCCCTAATTAAATTCATATTTTTCCTGGTAACTTTATATAAGGGTTTCAAAAAATTGTCCAAGATGTGGAATTGTGGTGTTGCCAATATCCAAAGAGTCCTATGAATGTTTGTGCCTCCTTCTCATTGGTGTGGATTGGAAAATCTTGGATCTTTTGTCAAGCTTATGGGAGAATTTCTTACAATCCTTTATTCCATTGTATACCCCAACATTTTATGGTTTGAGCTGGTCCTTGAATCTTTGCAGGGATAATTTCCCATCCTTTGCTTTTCATATGCTCAATTAAAAGCATCAAACTCTTCTCCACTTCTTTTACAGTTTCCCTCTGTATCAAAATATCATCTATGTAGTGGGTAAACTGTACACCAGGTAACTTCAATTCATCCAAATGTTCAGCCACAATTCTATGACAAATAGTTGGACTGTGCAGATATCCTTGTGGCAATTGGGTTAAAGTATATTGTTGGCCCTGCCATGTAAAAGAAAACTGGTCCCATTGTTTGGAGTCTATTGGGATTGTAAAGAAAGCATTGGCCAAATCAATAACTGTGTGCCAAGTCCCATCATATTTCTGAATCCTTTCCATTAAGGTAATAATATCTGGAACAGCAGCATACAGGGGAGGCGTCACTTTATTTAATTGTCTATAATCCACTGTCGTTCTCCACGTTCCATCTGACTTTTGTACTGGCCATACAGAATTATTCCATTGAGTGGTTGTAGGTATTAATACTCCTGCTTCAACATATGCTTTTATAGTATTGGCAATTTTATCTTCCCCACCTGGTACACCATACTGCTTCAAAGTAATTACTTTAGAAGGTTCAGGTAAAGTGATTGGGTCCATCTTTACTTTTCCTACCAAAACTGTATTAATTCCTATCTTCCTTACCACAAATTGATATCTCCCCTCAGTCAAATTCAGAGTTATGCCTTTCAATATATCTATTCCAATGATGTATTCAGGAATGGGTACAATATTCTTTCTTAGGTAATTGTCCAACTTTCATCATCAGTTTCACTTGTTTGACTGATATTTCTGCCCCTCCTAGTCCTGTGATGGTAAGAGGCGTTTCATGTTTAAATTTGTCAGGATTTCCATAAATCAAGTTGGCCTATGCCCCAGTGTCAATCAATGCCCTAGTTACAGTATTTGATTCATTCTTCCAATATGTAGTCAGATTAGTATGGGGTATGTAATCCCATCTGTGTGCTTCTTTAATCTGAACTAAGGCTTGGCCTATTTCCTAGTCTCCTTGAAGGTGTGACTCACTTGGATACGAGGGTTCAAGATCTGTAGGATTTGTAGGGGTACTTCTTACTTCTCTGTTCCATTTGCTATTAAGCCCCTTATCTTGGTACATTTTGTATAGCTCATTAGTTGGAATGCCATCTATTCTTCTAAAATCTACCCCTGCTTTCAATAGAGCAGTAAAAATTTCTTTCCTTGTCACTCTATTCATTGGACGTTGAAACCATTGGCTGTGTACCCTTCTTCCCCCAGGAAACTTATCTCTTCTGCAGTCTCCTAAGTCACTTAACTGTGAAATCTTATTCAGCACCTCTGAAAGAGGGTTCCCTACTTCTGCAATCAGCAGATTAAGAATCACATGTTTATAAGTGTGGGGGGAGTGCTATCTTAACTATCAAATTCCTATGAGAGACTCCCAAGGGAGTTTCATAATAAATTTCAGGGTTCCCCAACATAATGGCAGTCTTCATCACCTCCTCCCGTTAACTTTCTTTTACAGTCCCTTATTGAATACCAGGGTCTATTTGGAGTAGACCACATGGCATCAGCAGGATACTCCTCTTTACAGCCTGTCATAGCCAAAGCTAACAAATTGGTTACTTGATTAGTTCTTTTCGAATGATAATCCCTAAAAACTTGCTGCACAAAAGAGTTCTGACTAATACTTACAAATCTCGTGCAATCCACAGAATCTACAGATACTCCTGTGGCTCCTTTATCACTGATTCTCACCATCCAAGATAGTAACGATTCTCCCGTTCTCTGGGTGAACCTACTCAAGAAATCTATGAATCCTCTAAAACCAGCCTAAACTGAGTATTATCACTTTGTTTTTCCTGCCTCCTCTGCTCTATGGGGCACACTTCTCTTTGAGAAGTCTGGTGTGATACTGTCTTACTGTCTCTATGAGAAGTAGCTTACAACAAAGTTTCTCTTCATGCTGGAAGTTTTGACATTGTATCCTCCTGTCTAGATTCTCTGCCCCTGTTACCATGGTAACCAGACTGCCTGCTAGGTTTCACCTTGGCTGAACTGAGGTGCACTCTTGACCTCCTTTGCTCCCTCTGCCTTCTAGCTAACAAGGCTGTTAGGTTCCTGCTGATCTTCCACCTGAGTTTCTCCATCTTGCTGTGGTATAGGCTGAGTATTTTCAGACATTTCAGCAACTGCCTGAGCCTGAGTTCTCTCTCCTAATAGTCTGTCTTTGTGTTCACACACAATATGATAGGCTGTGAGTAAAATCCAGACTCATCTAGAGATCGCTTTTGGCACTTCTGTTCCTGGCTCAACAGTAACCTCTCTGAGATATAGCTCCAAATCTCTGGGTCCTCCACCCAGTAGTTTCTGCTTCCAGTCCTCACAGAGACCAGTGTCTTTAGACCATTCCTTTCCTAGGGAGCAATAAGTTACCTCCTCCCATCCTGGACAACCATTTCTTCTTCTGAAGCCCTTCCACCTCTAAAAAGAGATCTTATACCTTGGGATCCCATCCTCCTAGTGGCCAAATGAAGTAGTAAGGCAATAAACACAACATCAGTGATAGTCTTGAATATGCCTATGTAGTTCTGTATCGCAAAGTATGAGAGACTCTCCATAAAGAAGGTAAAAGAAGTACACCATTTATTCAGACACCAGAAAATCATATCCCAGAACCAAATGTTCAGCTCCCGCAGCCAGTCAGCCCACTTTATCATAACAGCAAGGAGCTTAAAACACCATATCAAAGCCTGGAGCCCGGCTATCCCAAAAGCTCTCTGATCCCTTGCTGGAATCTTCCCCAAAACAAATTCAGAGTACAGCTAAGTCAGCCTGTTCAATTCTAACAATCATGAGGGCAGCCCTTAGCAGCCACCTGCAGTTATAACATCTTTCTCTCTCTTCCTCTCTGAATTTTTCCATGACATAACTTCCTATTCCTGTCAGGAAGCTCCTCCCACTACATGTAACTTAAGCTTCCTGTAACATAGGCAGCTCACATGGCTTATTAATGGGTGGGAAAGATCTTCAAATCTAACTGCTACTACACTCTGCAATTGAGACAGCATTCTACAACTCCTTTACTGCCCAGTCCTTCACATTTGTCACAAATTGCATTCTTTTGAAAAACCTTGTTTGACCATTATATAAATCTTCTAAGGTCACTGAGTACTAATGAACAACAGTTTTACTTCTCTATTCCCTTCACATTCCTGTCTCTTCCAAAAAACATTTCAAAGATACCCATTGGAAAGCCAAAGCCACCACCAGAACCACCCTCTTTGATGGCTTGTTCTCTACCTTTGTCATGTAAGTCTCTTTTCTTTGCTTCAGAAAGTACTTCATAAGCTGGAGAAATCTATTTGAACTTGTCTCCTTCATTTTGGATCCTTATCTGGGTGATATTTCAAGGTTAGTTTTTTTTATATACCCTTTTTTAGTTCTTCCTGGGAGGCATTGGGTTTTATTCCCAAAATATCATATCAGTTGTTTCCTTTGCCATGCTCCATAGCTGGTGAGCTGGAGTAACTAGGTGTCAAAACACCCATGTGGGGTGTGTGTGTGTGTGTGTTTGTGTGTTTGTGTGCGAAATGGTATATCCCACGAACCAGTTGAAATGGGGGATTGAGTGGAAGAAAGAGAAAATGAAGGGAGGGGGGAGTTCTTGTGCACAAAGATCAGGAAGTAGCAGCTGCTGCCCTCTGCTGGAAAGTTCCCTTCCCTCTTAATTCTTAAAACCGTTATATGAAAATGAACTGGGGATCCACAATGCCCTGTAGATTTGTGTTCTCTCCAATGTGCACCATCTCATTCTGTATCTTTGAATTTTCTTCATATTTTTTATAGTTTTTAATAAATAAAAGTCTTTCTGTGCCCCTTTAAGCCATCCAGTTGTTTACATACAAAGGTGACAACAGTGTACGTCTTTTACATGGTGATGCGAGGGTTTATTTTTATGTACAGTTCATTTTCTGTTCTAATCTGCTCACATCTCTATTTTAGCAATTTTTTATTAAAGTTATTTTTCCAACTTTGGGATTACAATATCCCACTATAACTAACAATCTTCCATCTTTTACCAGTTGATCAAGACATTTTTAATACAGTATTTTTTTTGCTTCATATGAAAGGGCAGCAGCTTAAAGGAGCAGTACTTTACGATTACATTGGGAAAAAGTGTGGTTCAGTTCAGCTGGTATTAAACTCTTTCATTGCCATTTATTACCTATGAGAAAGTCACTTAACCTCTCCAGGCCTAAGATTCTTCATCTATAAAATGATGGGGTTGGACTAGATGACCTCTAAGGTCCCTTCTAGCTCTAAACCCATGAGTCTCTAAAGCACTGAACCATCCATGATGTAAATTTAATAGTGAGAAACATAGCTTAACATCTGATTGCCTCATGGTGAACCCGCTCTGCCTAGCTCCTATTTAGACACTCACAGTAGGTTAAAAATAATTCACTTAAACTCAAGGACATTGTAAAAACCAATTCATAAATTTTGACCAAGAAATTTGGGACAGTGGGGGGGAGAGGGAAGTAAAGCAAACCTCATTTTTGTGATTTGTAATATAACATTCAAATTTTACTCTTTCAGGCTTTGTCCTCTATAGACATGGTTTCCCTAACTTTCAATCTGCTGCTCAGCCTAAGAAAGCCATGGCAGTCACTCCAGAAATAGCACACATTGAGGAGAAGTGATTTAACATACCCTAGAAAGCACTCCTAGCTCACTGTGTGCAGGCTGACTTTTATCTGGTAATTATGTGGAATCTTCTCCTAAACCTTTTGTTCCCTGGGCAGCACCATCTTTTGCGTAACACACCATCAGTATGCCTCACTAATACATCATGTTCATGACAGCTTCAATGGTGTGCTGAAGCAACAGCTCATCAGAGCTGCAGCTCCCTAGAATGATTTATCATGGTAACATATCATCAGAGGGAGGCAGCATAATAATATATGGCCAGAAAATATACAGGAGGATTATGCACAAGCAGCTTCAGTTTGTCGACAGAATTCGCAAGGAAACCTGGAACACTGAGTGTGTTTTTTAAAATTGTCGAATATAGGGCGAATAGAAGTGAGAGGTATAGACTTAGCCATTCCTTCACTTCATTTTGATCTGGAAAACCAGATATGTTGTTTGTATTCCTAAAAGGATTTCAGTGATTCTTTATAGGATCTCTTAAACTAACATTGTATCTTTTTTTAAAAAAGGATTAATATGGGGAAGGAAGGAAGGGAAGGAGAAAGGAAGGAAAGAAGGAAAGAAAGAAAATAGCTATCGTTCAGGGGTTAAGGAACAATCAACTGAACAATCATCACACATGTATTAAGCACTTACTATGTGTCTAACACTGTTCTAAGACCTGGGGATACAAGTACTTTCCATAGATTGATGTGAGTTTTGGGGCAGAAAAATTCTAAGCAACTATCATAATTTCTTTTATGAAGTTGAGCCTAGTAAACTTGAATTCAGAGAACCTTTTCTTAAAGAGAGGAATTGTCTGTGTCCTGTTTCCGCTTGTCCCATGATTGTATCTCTCTAGGGAGTTCTTAGGGAGAAAACTATTAATGTAGTTGGGTAACTATCATGATACAGTTTATAGTCTTAGAGAACTGTTTGGGGGCACAGAGCTGTTATATGACTTTCCCATGGTCACATGGCCAGTACATTTTAGAAACAGTACTTAAATCTAGGTTGTTCTAAAACTGAGGAAGGTCCCCTAATAAACTGGGCTACCTAAAATGGAGAACATTGAGTATTAGAAAGGAATGCAATGCGAAATACTTTGCTTCAGTGAAAAATATTACTTAAAGAAATTGAACTAAACTATTACTTTGTTAAGCAATAGAGAGCATCAATAGATTCCTAAGGATAGGCTAAAAAGGTGTGGTTTCCAGGTATTTGAAGGAAAATAGATTAAAAAATTCAACTTAAATCCTCCAAAGGCCATATGTTAAACAGAATTTAAAACTGTAAATTTTTTAGTCTCTTATGGAAAAATGTAAACATTCTATAAGAATTATTGATCTTTTCAACTAAAATTTTTATTAAGGATGCTAAGTCAATCCATCTTGAGATTTGTCTAGCTGATTAAACTTGCATATTCCTAACTAAGCCTTTAAAGCATTATATCTGATACCTTTAGTCATAGCTGAAGATTATTGGAACATGTTTATTTAAACGTTATCTATAACCTGGGCTTATGCCATGTATTCATTTTAAAATATTATTTCTATCTGTTCCCAAGTGATGGTGAGTCAGGAAGGAGAATGGTAAAGTGGTTTCTGATCATCTAGGAATGTGCCTCTGAAGAGGAGCCTGAGTGAGTTTCAATGATTGTTCACGATAGGCACTGGCCTATAAGATGGCTGTCCTTTTCCATCCCCTCCTTCTTTCTATTGCCTGGAATCCAGATTTTCTGATCTCCATGTGGGAGGCTGAGGCAATCAGTAGTTGCCATTGAATTGAAATAACTGAGCATCCATGTGGTCATACTGGGTGGTGAGCACTGTGCATATGGCTACCATTGTTGCTGCAGCCCATGACTCTATCAACTGGTATTGGAGACTGCCAGACATTATCCCCATGGAAGAAATCCAGGCTTTCAGCCAGATCACAGATAGACACTAGATCACATAGAGAGAGGACTCTGAATCACACAATTCAGATCTTTTGATAATCCCTTTCAGCTGGTGAGCAAGTGGTGGTGATGGCGAGGCTGATTTTCATGCTGCTTTTTTCTTTTTCTGTATTCTGTTTTCACCATTTGTGTTCTGGTGCTGGAATCCTATACATACAACTCTGTCCTCATTCTTTATCATCAGCTACAAGGGTGAGTATTTCAGGAATTTTATTCTATATCTACATCAATATCTAGCAGGGCAATCAGGAGGAGGTTAGGGAACTACCTGGAGGTATAGGCTCTATTTCTTAGTGCTTCACTTTTCCCTTTCTTTGTTACTCTGTTCCCTTAAAAATGGGATCATAGTATACTGGATGTCTCAATTTTATGAATAGGAGAGGCAGAAAGTACTTGGCCAGAAAGTGGTAAGCCTAAATGAATGATGAAGGCTGTAGAGCTGTAGATTTCATATTTTTAAAAATTTTGTGTAATATAATATTTTGTTCCCTAGATAGTTCCTAGCTAGAATAAATTTGAACTGTATAGATCTGGTGCTGAAATTGTACGGGAAAGCAGCTTAGCTATTTATAAGCTGAATAATATTTAATAGATAGGAATATTACAACTTATACATAAGGTATTATACATACATAACATAGAGGAACCAATGTGGCCGCTGGGATGATGACTCAAGGAGACTGTCACTTGGTGCTCCACTGAAATATTGTATGCTTAGATAGATATAAACATCAGTGCTACCTTTCTGTGAATTAATAGAAGATAGTACCCAAAGCAATTTTGATTGCTTATACTATAGAGTTCTATAAGTAACACAAAGTACAACAAATAGTGATACATTAAGTTTGACCTTTGAGGAAAGACATCCTAGGCTATGTCTCTCTCTCTCTCTCTCTCTCTCTCTCTCTCTCTCTCTCTCTCTCTCTCTCTTTCTCTCTCTCTCTCTCTCTCTCTCTCTCTCTCTCTCTCTCTCTCTCTCTCTCTCTCTCTCTCTCTCTCTCTCTCTCTCTCTCTCTCTCTCTGTCTAGGGTATGGATATTTGTTTGGACCTGAAAGCTATTTCCTTTTTTTAGCATCTTTTTTCTTCTTTTTTTCAAAATTTATTTAATATGTTAAGTTTTCAGCATTGATTTTCACAAGAGTTTGAATTACAAATTTTCTTCCCATTTTTACCCTCCTGCCCACTCCAAGATGGCATATATTTTGGTTGCCCATTCCCCAGTCAGCCCTCCCTTGTGTCACCCCACTCCCCTCCCATTCCCTTTTCCCTTCCTTTCTTGTAGGGCAAGATAAAGTTCTATGCCCCATTGCCTGTGTATCTTATTTCCTAGTTGTGTGCAAAAACCTTTTTTTTTAACATCTGCTTTTAAAGCTTTGAGTTCCAAATTCTCTCCATTCTTCCCTCCCCACCCACCCTCCCTAAGAAGGCAAGCAATTCAACATAGGCCACATGTGCATCATTATGTAAAACCCTTCTACAATACTCATGTTGTGAAAGACTAACTATATGTTGCTCCTTCCTAACCTATCCCCCTTTATTGAATTTTCTCCCTTGACCCTGTCCCTTTTTGAAAGTGTTTGTTTTTGATTACCTCTTCCCCCTATCTGCCCTCCCTTCTATCATCCCCCCTTTTTTATCTTCTTCCTCCTTCTTACCTGCGGGGTAAGATAACCAGTTGAGTGTGTATGGTATTCCCTCCTCAGGTCAAATCCGATGAGAGCAAGATTCACTAATTCCCCCTCACCTGACTCCTCTTCCCTTCCTGCAGAACTGCTTTTTCTTGGCACTTTCATTCAAGATAATTTATGACATTCTATCTCTTCCTTTCTCCCTCTCTCAATATATTCCTCTTTCATCCCTTAATTTGATTTTTTATCAAATTTATTATTTTATATCTATATCATCCCTTCATATTCAGCTCACCCTGTGCCCTCTGTCTATGTATATGCACACCCAATAACTACATATCTAATTTTCCAGGTACCCCAACATCTGCAAGTTCTCCTTTTGGAAGGACAATGCATTTTCCTGTCCTACTTTTGATGTGTCTGTATGTCTTCCCTGTTCAAAATACTGTTCTGTTTGCATAGAAATATTCTTTGGCAAATCTCCCAACACAGCATTTGTCAAGAGCATACCAATCCTCAGTCCGAATTGGATGAAAAGTATTTCCTGAAGTGAGTTATTTTCTCTCCATTGAATAAGGAACTTCTGTCACCAGCTTTAATGAACATCAAAGAGGAGTCATTTCTACAAAGTGCTCTAGAGAAATTTAAATGTGTTCTGTTTCCAGTTTGTTTTTTCTTGGGCCCCTTAATATTCATCACAGTATTCCTTGGGCTTTTTTGCAACAGGCCTCTCATTCCTTGTTATCTGTTTGTTGCTGTTAGCTGCACCGATTTGAATCTGTAATCCCAAAATTCACTATTTTGTGGAATGAAATTCAATTTACATAGCTCTGACATTTGCTTCCCCTGTTTACCTCCTTGATAGTGTCTTTTATAGTTTTAACTGATGTTAAATTAACTAAATGAAAAATGCATTTTGCAGTACTGAAATCATGCCAGTTTCTTCATGTTATTTGCTTGACATTTATTTCAAAGCTTCTTAGTTAGCCATAATGATTTTATTTAGGATCAGGAATTTGGTTCAGATTGGAATTTAGACTCAATAACAATGGCATTCATTATTTGGCACAGGTGATTTAATTTCTATCTGTTTTGGGAATTTTATTAAAGCCATAAAATTCTAAGACTTTTCATATTTCTCTGATATTTGGTTATCACAATGATTTTCTTTTTGGTTTTCAATAGTCTATAGTAAGGATCATTTATTTTGTGAATATCATGTGGCAATGATGTTTTCATTCATTCATCATGTTCTTTGAGTTTTCTCTGCCATTAACTGACTCTAAGCTAGATCATTGTTTCAACAATCCGGCTAGCAGCTGTTGTGGGGATGAAAGACCAACAGAAGCCAAACAACAAGCACGCTACCAGCAAGCTGCAAAAGCACAGGTTCTTTTGATCTGCTTTAATAAGGAAAGCATGTTAAGGGGTTGACAAGCTTACTTTAATTCAGCATACAAATATCATTCACTTAGTTCAGGGGAAAAGACCAGCACCCTGAACTTCAGAGCAAAATACAAACAAATACAAGCATCAACAGACAGACCCAATACAATTCATAGTTACCAACGTCTAGGTTCCGCCCGGGAGCTCAGAACAAGGGCTGGCCCAAAGTCACATGCGCCACCACTGCTGTGGGTAAGAGCTCCAAAGAAGAGAAAGCCAACCCCTGGTTTTATATCTTTTTCAGGGTCAGGGGTGAGTCACACATGCAACTCACGTGACCTAGAATCATCACAAAGAGGTGACTTAAACCCACGTGGTCTAAGAGCCTCTGATGTCCCAAACCTGTCACTCAAACTCATGTGTAAACTAGGCCCTCCCTTAGGTAGCCCCACCTGGGGCCCCACCTTGGTTACCAAGTCACACCCACATAGGTATTACACCTAATAGGGGTTTGGGCCGGGACTTAGCACCTAGTAAGGCTCAATGAAATACACTGAATTACTCAAAGGAAACAAAAGCCAACTAAGTGCTAAGAGCCCATTTTGCTTACCAACACAATCACATATTGATTTTTAAACATTTTTTTCTGATTTAACAAGGTTTTGCATGCCCTTGGAATCTCTTATGTTGATAATCTGTTGATTGCAGAGGAGTAGAAGGTAAGGGAAATAGAAAGGAAGGAACATTTCAGGTATAGGAAAAAAAATGACTGTACATAGAGTTGGGAAAGTACTGAGTGGTATATACCTTCATAATATTTACCAGTTAACATAATTTACTTATTTGTTTTGGGTCTGTGATTTCAGTGAAAACCTTCTATCACTATAGATCAATAACTGTCTATAGTTTAAAGCTAGTATGTGTAAGAGATAGGATTTATGCCTAGTTTTCACTGATTTCAATACCAACCGTCTACAAAATGCGCTCTGCTGATATAGGGATATAAAGTGCTTTCAATGCATTACCTCATTTGGGCCTAATAATGACTCTGTCATCTACATTCCACAGCTACTTTTATCCTGTTTTTATAGATGAGAACTTTGAGACTAACAGAGTAAATATAGCTGGTAAATATTAAAGGTAGAATTTGAATCCAAGTCTTCCTGACTCTATGTCCAGAACTCTAGGCAACACATCAGGATGTCTCTTAATAGAAAGTGTTCAAATGATTACTACTTTAAATATTATAGTGAGAAAAATACTCTAGAATAATCTAGTTAAGTGAATTCTACTTCTAATCCTGATTCAAATTAGGACTTGAGGCAAGTCATTTAACAACTCAGTGATGTGATCAACTCCCAGGTGTCTAGTTTCTTCTCTATGAAGATTACTCCAGCTATTGATCCTCTATCTGCTTATGACCTTATTTATTTCCAAACTACCTTGTTTTTAACTACATTGTGTAGTTTTTATTTATTAATAACTTTACTTTTATGCTGAATATCCTTTATATATTCTGGTCTTCCCCACTAGATGTAAGTTGGAAGTTGAGAGTAGAGATTATTTCCCCATTCTCTAAATTTACTTTCATTCTTAATTTTCCTATTTTTATTTGGACACCCCATGATTCCAGTCACCCTGGTTCAAACCTTGTCTTCATCCTTGATTTTTCATTTTCCTTCATTCTACATGTTTAATCAGTGACAAATCCTGTCATTTCTACTGCTACAATATCTCTCTTATCTGTCCCTGTCTGCTTGTGTCACTACCATGCTAATTCAGGTCCTCATCACCTCTTTCCTGGACTATTGCAATAGTCTTCTAATTGTCCTCCCTGCCTTGAGTCTCTACCCACTCCAATCCCTCTTCTCACCCTGCTGCCAAGGTGATTTTCTAAGCTGCAGGTCTGACATGTCTCTGCTCTACTCAGTAAACTCTAATGACTCTTTTGCCTCTAGGATTAAATGTCAACTATTTCTGTCTTTCAAAACTCAACAACAGCCCTAACTAACCTTTCCAGTTTTATTCCACGTAACTCCCCTTTCATGCAGTTTACATATGTTGAGCTCCTGTGTCACCTTCTGCATGCATACTTTCTTGATATTCTTAGCTCCTAGTATCTCTTCACTACTACACAAAATTCTTATATTAATTTTAAGTTTATCATATATATATATATATCTACATCTACATATCTATATATATATATGTATATCACATTTTCTTCTCAGATATAATGTAAGTTTCTCGAGGGCAGGGACTGTTTTACTTTTATTGTTGTATGCCCAGGGTCTAACCCAATACTTGGTATATAGTAGGCACTTAATAAATACTTTTTGACCAATTGACTATGTCTTAGATTTGCCATCTTTAGACTGATTGCAACAGTATTGATTGCACAAGGATATTTTATAATTAAGAAAGAAAATACGAGCAAAATCATTGACATATTAGTAATCTGATGAAAGCATTTGCTGATCATAAAGGGCATCACGAGGGAGTGGTTGTCCTTGCTACTCTTCTGTGACTTTTTTATTTCCTGACCAACCTACAAAGGACTAGAAATTTAACACAAATTGAAGAAGAATACTATGTGTGCATCTGACTTCTTCTGTGATAAAAAGAAAAGGAATGGACTTACTTGGACTTGGCCTCAGTTTAAACCTAATAAAATAAAAAAACAAAGTAGAAGTCTCATGGAGGTTGGGAAGAGTCCTAGCCAAATTCAATCTAGGAAAGCACATTTCTTTGTCAGACTTCAAGTATAAACCAATATTCCTTCAAATGAAGGTGACTGCTGGGTGGTTTCATAGTTGCTAAGTGGTCTAGCATAATCTTGGAAACACATAGCCGGAGTTCAGTACTGTTTATTGATTGGTTCGAAGATGTTTCATTCCAAGACAGTAGTAGGGTCTGACTGCTTCTCAAAGTTTTTTTTTTTCTGTTGTCCCACCTTTCCTCTCATTCTCATGTTTATTTTTCTAGATAGTCTTTAAAGTCATTTGGATCATTCTCTTCTTGTCTTTTTTTGTGATTTCCACTGACCTTATGACAGAATTAGTGAAGAGTGGGTTTAAATCCCTAGGGGTTCTCAATTTTTGGGAAAATGAAAAGTCTTTATAGTAAAGTCCCAGACACATATCAGACAGGAAGCCCTACTGAAAGAAGTTTCACATAACCCTAAATCTTTGAACCTCTCCCTTCACTTGAATTGAAAATTTAAAACAAATTTAAATCCAGGTAATTTGAAATAATTCTTCATATTCTAATTTGAAGGTGCATTTTCATATAGAGCCTTAATTATAGTAGAGTGACTGGACTTTCCTAGAGGAACTAAATTTAGGAGGTGCTGAAAGCAGTCACAGTCTTTGAGCAGAAGAAATAACACAACTTAATTAAAATAGGAAGCAATGAGATGATCTTCATACCTCTAGCAGTTTAAATTCAGATGACATCCCTGGTTGAACCTACCTCTTCTGGTCCTCCATCTCCTCATCAATACCTCTCAGTATCTAGGAGTTGAACCCTGAAGTGAGTTCCCTGACTTGAGGTGCATATCATGCCTCTTGCCCTCAGTAAGGTTTATACTGCTTCAGGTTAAAAAAAAATCTATCTATATGGCTCTGTTTTCACATATGCAAGGAGTGACAACATGTTAATAAAGTGGATATTTGACTATGTGTGTTTGAAGTTGTATTGTTTTCCCCATCACATATATGATCCAGCAAGAAGAGCAACATTCAATTTTAATAAAAACACCTCATTTAATGCATCTTGCTTTCTTGATACCATTTAAAGAGTCAAGAGCCTACATAGGGAATGTAACATGAGATAATTTGTGTGTTCATGTCTCCTGTAACTGGACATCCTGCAGAGGAGATCTAAAGGTGAAGCGCCCTTTGATGTCAGGAGAAAATCTGCAGGGTGTAGAGTGATTCTTATCAAAGCCAGTAGTACTGCACAGCTAGCTTTAGCCCTGATGGATAAAGTCATTCCTTTCCTGTAATTCTTTTCCAAAGTAGACTGTCTTCTCTTTTGCAGAAAGAGCCCAGCTTTCATTTTGGTGTCTAGAAGTATGATAATTTCAGTAATAAGTTGGTTGTGTCCTTTGTCCTTCTGGTATTCCCTAAGCTCATTAGATTTGATTCCTTTGGATGCTACTTGGATATTTGATGTTTCTCTAATTCTTCGATTTCATAGCTGAGATGCATGGTATTAATAAACAATAATCTTTCTGGCAAAATTTGGCTAGTTCTGCTTTGTTCATTCTTTCCATTATGGCTTAAGGCATTAGATGCTTTGAACCTTTAACATTTTTTTATGATTGTGTGCTTTCTATTTCCTGCTGCCCTTGACAGTGAACTACAAATTTATATTTCCTTCTAATATAATATTCTCTTTGGGCATTTTGGTGTGGGGCTTGTGGACCTTCTCATCTTTTCAGGTTTTATTTTTTCCTTACAGAATGTTCATGACATTCACTAAAAGGGGCAATATAATAAAAAAATCAAGGCCTCTTATTAGAAGAATAAATAAACTCTGCATAGACTTTTTAAAGGATGATGCTTTACAAAAAGAACCGTGAAATTGTATTCCACCCAACTTCTACATGATTTAAGGCTGATTTCTAACTGTATTAACTTTATATAAATGTCAATATGATTGGTCTTTTAAAGAATTAACCATTAATCAAATGGATTGAGCAGTTTTAACTTTGCAGGTATGATATTCTCAGGCACAGATCATAGATCTACAGCTGGACAGAAGATAATTCTTTGTGGTATTATAAAATGTAAGGAAATGGGCAAGGTAAGAGGGCTGAACAAGTGTTGTACCTTCTGCTAATATGTGTTTTGGCAAAAGCTTAATTTGATATACAATGATAGCTTGTATCTGATTTCCTATTTTGTAAAAATAATTCTAGTTCTTGCCCAGTGAATAATTTGTAGACTTATAAGTGCAGAAATCACCAGATATATTAGCCATTTTTATCTTTAAAGGAAGTCTTAGTAAAATAATGAATGCCTTATAAAATGTTAGCGCTTTACATTTTATACGGTGCTTTGCACATGTTAGTTTATTTTTATGATTTTGTGATGGTCGATTGGGCAGGTATTATTATCTCAATTTTGTTTGGAGTGCTTGGATAGCTTCCTCCAGGTTGTAAGTCTGTGAGTAATAAAGACATCTAGGTGATGTAGGGGTTAGAGCACTGAACCTGGAGTCAGGAAGACCCAAATTCAAATCCAGGCACAGAAGCTTATTACCTATTTACCCTAAGCAAATCATCTAACTTATGTCTATCTCAGTTTCCTCATCTGCAAAATGGGAATAATAAAAGCACCTATCTCCCAGGGTTCTTGTGAGGATCAAATGAAATATTTGTAAAGTGCTTTGCACAGTGCCTGGAAAATAGTAGGCATTTAATAAATACCTATTGCCTTCACTTCTGCCCCTTCCCCTCCCCCAGTCTAGGTTCTCTAGCTTCTACACCAGCCACTTTCCTTCACTTTGTTTTCTGCCTCTTCATATGATCATTTTTAAAGTGACAAATATTTAAATTTTATTTTCTTTATTCAAATTCCCATCTTAGCATCAGAAAAACCTGGTGAGTATATGAACTTTTAAATACTTAAGTGAGAAGAAAAACTATGTACCACTTAGCTCCACTAGGCATTTGTCCAAAAGAATGTTTAACAGCTGACACTTATTAGAATAATTTAAAGAGATCATACATGACCATAGAATTTTTGCATAGGTACAATTAAGTTGAATTACAAAAAAAATTTGTGTAGTGCTTACTACACCTGGGCTAGGCCTTGTGGAAATAACAAGATGAATAAAAAAAGACATAAATTCTTGACTACAGTTAGCTTACAGTTAGGAAAGAAATGGAAAATATACAAACATCTATAACATATGTATATAATATTTTCAAAATATGCAAATATCTATAGATAGTTGTGCCATAAGATGGGCATTAAAAATTCTATGGGGATTCAGAGAAGGGAGAGATCATATTCATTTGTAGAATTGAGAAAAGTCTTTGTAGAAAACCTTAAATATTTTACCTGAGACTTGAAGGATGGAAGAATTTATGAAGATGTGAAGTAAAAGCATTTCCAGGGATGGGTATACATCACAATTAAAGGCTTGCATTTGAGAAAACATGGGAAATAATCAAAGTTAAGGAACAGTAATTAGAACAAATGGCTAGAACACATATAAGAGAATAGTAGAAGTTAATATTGAAAGAAAAAATCGAAGGTCTTTAAATGCCTGATTGAAGAGTTCTGGATTTTATTTTCTAGCCAATGGGAAGTCTTTGGACATGTGTAAGGGAATTTACATAATTATAGCTTTGCTTTAGGAAGATTAATCTGACAGTTGTGTGCAAATGGATTGGCCAGGGGAAAAAAAAAGGAGAAAGATTGGGTAGATTTGTTAGAAGGCTACTCTTATAGTCCAAATGAGAAATAGTATGGGATTGAACTAGGGCAGTAGAAGTATGGGGTGGGGAGAGAATGGCAGGGAGAGATATTTTGGAAGTAGAATCAAATAACTGGATTCCTGGAAACAGGGAGAGGCAGTCAAAGATGACTATAATGTTTTAATACTATATGACTGTGAGAATGATCATTATAATACCATAGCAAAAAAAGGCTGAGATTAATTTATATTCATATGGGATTAATTGAGGTAGATTTTAGGTTTCAGACAGTTGGATTCAAAGAAGGTGGTTTGAACACATTCATTAATATTAGGCAGGTTGTAGATTAGGTCAAATATGTGCATATCAAGTTTGGCCATTTAAAATAAAATTGATACAATACATGGTCTAGCAATATGGTTGTTAATACTTTGAAATTTTTTTTTGATGGATTGAGGAAGACTTGCAATGGAGCTGTGAAGAAATTTGGTATCAGAGATTAAAGAAAAATTATATGTATTATGTACAATATGAACCAGGGACAGAAGAAAAATTGCATAAATGCAAAAGTGGGAGAGCAAAAGATAGGATCAAATTGTCATCTAGTTTGTTTAAAATATATGTCTGAAAGTGAATGATGTGAAATAAGACTGAAAGGATTCCAAAAGGTTAGAGTCAGATGGCAATCTTTAATGCCAGGCTACAGATTATATATTTTATCCTAAAGACAATAAGGAAACAGTGAAGAGCAAAGGGGTGGCATGGATTGACCTGGGCATAAGAAGAAATTTGATAGCTATAAATATGCTCAGTTTTCTCTGTTATGAATAGGAGAGCACTGGGAGTGTGTCCTTTTTTTTTTAGAGTCTGTCCTTTCCCTCTTCTTTTGTGATATCTTACTTTAAATGGTTAAATTTGAGGAAGATGGCTGCGGTAAAATAAGGAAAAGTCTTATGTGTGTATGACTAAATATAGAAAGATGAAAGAATTTGTCCAAAAGAATCCTAGCTAAGCAGCCTCCACATTCCTCCATTATTTCATTATGGTTCAATGTTTAATTAAAGATTTCCTAAGCAGAGTGAAGAAAATCATGACTACCCTCACCTGTCTCCAAAAGGATTACCTACAGTTGAGGAGCAACTATGGTACATGGAGTTCTGCTATGATTCACCAGTGATTGGCAATCTTACCTATTCCAGAATTCCAGTTCTGCATTTCAGAAGTTGCCTCTTTCAAACCTTCCAGTGTAATTGTGTCATTGCCAGAAGGTGAATTATTTATTATAAATTTCCTGTTCTCCTCAGCCAGTATGACTTCCTGTTTTATTCAAGAGGTTGCTTCCAGATATGATTTCAAAATTCCTATCCTTTCCCTTTCCAGTACAGTTCCTTCCTTGCCTGCCTTAGAGTTTTTCAGAAAAGATGACTAGTTATTGAAGGGTGAGAAGGACCCATCTTGAGACTATAATTAAGTTCTCGAACTAATTTCTGAGTTTCCTTGAATTTTATTCTGTGCTGTGATTTTTATTATAATTATTTCATAAATGAGAGTCTTGAAAAACTTATCAAATAGTCAAATGGGTCTAAAGAATGATTAAAGTATTTAAAAGGCACTTTTAAACTTGGATGATGCTTTCTGCCTGTGGCAAGCTTGAGTAATGAGGCCATCTGCATTCGTGAAATAGAGAGATGGTCTGTAGGACTCTATGAGATATATTTTTCTACCTTTAACTATATTAGCTATGTTATCTGTGTGTTATTGAATTACAAGTCCAGCGGCCTCAATTGCTTGAAAAGCATACTAAAATAGATTCTCTTTACAAAGAAGAGAACATTTGGAGGTTTTAGAAAAAATATAAAAGTGACTTTTTTGATTTTATATTGCTCAGATAACATTTAGGAAAGGTGTTAACATTTATTCTTCCAAGAAATGTAGCGGTAATGGTGCTCATCATAGTAGCCCATTAAAGAATGTTTTCATAACTTTCAACTTAAAAAATGTTGAGTCAGAATATTACCAGGTTTCAGCTATTCCTTAGTCAAAGTCACTGTGCACAGCTGAGTTTGCTCCTTGAGGGCATTGTGGCTGCAGGGATATGGTGGGATAATACCCTAGGGTCCAGTCCAGAAGATGAAGGGCTAGCTCCTGCATTGAGAAGAAGTGATTCAGCATTTTGGTAATGATTTATGTTTCCTGTACCTTTTGTATTTCAGTGACTGCAAGGAAAAGAATTGCCCTTCAGATTCAGATCTAGCTTGCAAATAACTACAAAAATATTCTCAGCATTTATTTTCGTACTAGCACTCACTGCCCCCATTAAGATTGTAGAGAGAATCAGCATTCTTTTTTGCTCCAAAAAAGAAGTGCATATCATGAGTAGTAATAGTAGCAGCAATAGTAACAAAAATAATAATGACTGTGTTAATTGATAAAGACAGACTGAAGTAATTAGAGGGTGTGTGTGTGTGTGTGTGTGTGTGTGTGTGTGTGTTTGTGCGTGCATGTGTGTGTGTGTGTATAATACTTCCTTCTGAGGACCATATATCTCTAGGGCACTCTTAGTCTTCAAGAATAATAAAGGGAAGTAAACTGCTCAAGAAATGACTCCTGTAAAGATAGCTGCTTCAAAAACCAAAACCAAAACAAACAAACAAAAATAACCTTCACTAACCTCAAAACCTTTGCCATAAAGATTTTTATGGGTACTCATACTAAGCAACCTCCCTCCTCTTTCCACTTTACCCTGAGGGAAGATAGAAGGAAATATGAGATGCACCTTTTACTGCTTGCAGTTAGAGCCATCCAAACATCTTCATGCTTAAATAATGCTCTGAAAATGTGTTTTCACAGGTTTATGTTGGAACAATTTTTCTTGAGAGAAAAGTTTACTTCAAGGAGAAGTGTACTTTTCATTTTATTTCTAAGCTTTCTGTGTGATCTGTTCTATCAATTTTCTGTACATAGAGAAAGACTAGCACAAAAGATGCTTTTTCTCACCATTGCAATCAAATGAAAGTTTCATGGCTAAACTAGCTAAAAATTGTCTGGGTGTGGAAATTATCAGACAATACACTATTTTTAAAAATTAGAATAATTTCTAAATAAGGTAATATATCTAATTTGTTAAACAATCATTTCTACTCATTCCATGGCCTCAAATTAAGCCTCTGTCCTCTGCAAACTTTATAAATGTGTACAGTTAAAGCAACAACAATAAATATGTACAGTTCATTGAGAGAGAGAGAGAGAGAGAGAGAGAGAGAGAGAGAATAAGAAGGGAAATAAATAAGCTCACATCCATCACTACCTCAAAATAAATATTGTAAACTCTATGCCTTACCGAGGATGTCAGCAATACAAAGGATGTATTAATAAGATAACACAAATGTGGCATAGTGGAAAGAACACTGACTGGGGAGACAGAGAATCTGGGTTCAAATTCTTGCACTGATGTGTGTGTCCTTGTATGACCTAGTCATTTAACTTTCCTGGACCTCAGTTCCCTCATCTGTTAAATGAAGGGCTAGAACTAAGTGGACTCAGAGATCCCTTTGAGTTTTGATCCGTTATCTTATAAAATAGCTCTTTATAATAGTAAGGGAAATATTTTCCAAATATATTGCATCATTCTATTGTTAAGTTTAAAGTTTTCTGGTGTTACTTTCTATTTTTATGAGACTTTACATTTGCAAAGCCCTTTCTTACGCATTTTCAAAAGGGATCCTAGGAATAATCTCAAAATCTAATAGTAATCTTACATGAGATCCTAACAACAATTGGAGAAGTGGGGAATGTATGTGTCATTACCTGAATTTTGCAGATGAAGAACCTAAGTCTTGGGAAAGTAAACTGAATTACCCAAGCCACAAAGTTACACTGTTACTAAGTGGTAGGGCTTATATTCTAACCCAAGTCTTTGTTTTTCATCCAGAGTTCTCTTTGTTACATCATGATGCCTCTCTAAAAAGTCCATATTCAGCTGGATCGAGGATATGACTCTTTACAGATGACCCAAAGCTGGGGGCAAGTTGGTTATCACAAATGCACTGAATGCAATAATCAGGAACCAAAAAGATTTAAGCAGGCTGCAACAATGGGTGAAATCTAGTGATTTGAAATTTAATGGAGATAAATTTTATCATGCATTTCAAGCTAGAATGTACCTCAGATATGATCTGGCCCACATCTTTCATTTAATAGATGTGGAAACTAAGGCCCAGAGAAGTTTTACGATTTAAGTATATTGACATAGGTCATAAGTGAAAGGTCATTTGACATAAAATACAGTGTCCTTGACCAGACACTTATAGTTGTGTGGCCTTGGGCAAGTCATTTGACATCTCTCAGGCTCAGTTTCCTCATCTCTAAAATGAGGATAATGGTGTCTACTTCACAAGGTTGTTCTAAGGGTTCAAAAAGATAACATATACGTAGTGATTTGGCTTTGCAAACTTTAAAGTGTAATATCAGAACTGCATACTATTACCTGTGTACTAAGCATTTTCATCTATTTTCATTTTCTAGCACACATAGATAAACCAATTTCTCTGATAACCCACACTTCATGATTATATTTTATATTTGGTGGTTTAGTATTGCAAAGTTAATGTCTCTTAGATATATACATCCAGCCCCAGTCTCACCTCTGAATTTTCAACATAAATCTCCAGTTGCCCATTGGGTATTTCAAATGGGGTACCCTGAAGACATCTAAGCCTTAGCATGTCTGAAACTGAATTCATTACCATTTTACCCCCCTCCAAACTTCTTTATTTCTGTAGAAGTTACCATTCTCCTTCCAGGGTCTCAGGGTCATATTTCAGAATTATCTTGTATTTCTCATTCTCTCTCACCATATATATCCAATCAATTGCCAAAACTTTCTTTTTCTCCCTTCATATCATCTCTTGCACTCCACCCCATGTCTTAGCTCACACTGTTTCCACCTTAATATAAACCCTTGTCACCCCTCACCTAGAATGTCAGGGCTTACAACAGTCTCTCAATTAACTTCCCTGCTTCCATGCTGAGTCCATCATACCCGTTGCTATCAATGTCACTTTTCTTAAGCAGAGAGCAACCATATCACTCCTCAAACTAACCAAATTCCGGTATCTTTGAGGATAAAATATAAACTGCTCTGGTGTGCCATTAAATTCCTACACAGTATTGCCCTACCCTATCTTTCCAGCTTTGTTGGATACTAGTCATCCTCCAAACCTCAGCAATCCAGCCAAATTGGCCTCCTCTCTATTCCTCATTCATCACAGTTCATCTCCTGCCACCATACTTTGCAATGGATGTCTTCCATACTTGAAATGCACTCCTTCATTGCTCCACCCTCTTAAAGTCCCCCTGCATTAAAGATGCAGCTCAAGTACCATCTTTTGTATAAAATCTTTTCAGATTCTGCCAACAGCTAATGCCTACCATCCTGAATCACCTTATATTTAATTACTTTTAGTAATTTAGTAAAATTATATTTATGCTATATATATTTTATATGTATTTTTCTCTTTCATTAGAATGTAAGCTCTTTGCAAGTAGAGATCATTTCATTCTTTGTGTTTTTATTCCTAGAGCTTAGTATGGTGCCTGGTACTTAGTTCTCAATAAATACATTTTGATTGATTGATACTTACAGGGACTTGTGGTTAAAGAGATATAAGTACTATTTTGAAGAACAGCAAACTGAGGTTCAATGCTAAGTGTCTTCCCAAAGATAATTGGGTTAGTGACAGAATCATTATTTGTCATATTTTTGCCCTATATGTGTAATATAGGTCCAAAGATTGTACATCCTCCATTTATATACCCCACTGATTAACAGTTTATGGATCTTTATACATTAAATATGTGTGCCAGTTAAAAATAAGCACCTGGAGCACAAATAACTTCTCTTTCTTTTGTATGCCCCATATCTTTGGAAATGTTGTCTGCACTCAAGGAATATATGTTGATTTTGTTTTTTCACTACTTGCTACATATCTACTAGTATCTAACTTACTTAAACAGCCTTCATTATGCACTTCTGATAATGTTTAATAGAAACCATTGACTCTTTAGTCATTGTAAGACACTATTCTGCCAAAGTAGATAGTGGTTAGCTTCAGTCATAAATTGTTGTTGTTGTTCAGTTGTTTCAGTTGTGCCTGATTCTTTGTGACTCCATTTGGGGTTTTCTTGGCAAAGACCCTAGAGTGGTTTGCCATTTCCTTCTCCATTTTAAGATGAGCCGAGATAAGAAGGGTTAAGTGATTTGTCCAGTGTCACAGAGCTAGGAAGTGTCTGAGGCCAGATTTGAACTCAGAAAAATGAGTCTTCTGAACTCCAGGTCAGGCACTCCATCCACTGTGCCACCTAGCTGCCCCAACTTACAAATTGGGCATGGCTTTATTATCATGTAGTGGCTAGAGATCTGGTCATGGAGCCAGGACAACTGGGTTCAAGTCCAATCTCTGACACATAATAGTTATATGCCTGTGGAAAAATGACATAACTTCTCAGGGACCTAGGAAACTCTCTATGACCATAAGTTGCAGAGAAGAGAATTTCATTACCAGAAATTTCCCTACCAGTGAAGTAATAGTGTCAGTACCTATACTTATTGCTTTTTCTAAATTATCTACAGGAAAACTATGGGTACATTATTTAACTTTTCACTGATATGAGAGTTGTTTGTGATAACCCACAAAATAATAATTGTAAAGCTTTTTGCAAATTTTAAAGTGTTATATAAATGCAAGCTATTCTTATTATCATTGTTCCAGGGAACTCTCTAAATCTGTAAAAAAGACTAAATGAATACATGAAATGCCTTTATTAGGTGCTCTGTATGGGTCAGGTTAAGCTTTAAGGACAAAAAAGAAAGGTGGTCCCAACCAACAAGTTGTTTACACCAAAATAAGAGAAGAAAACCTATACTCTATAAAACAGATAAGGCATTTAATTGACATATCATTTCCAGAAACGGTGGTATTTATTGTTCTTAGAGCTAAAAGTAGAAATGGGAGTAGAGGTGTATGGGTGGTTGTGGGGGGCGTAGAGTGGGGGTGGAGAGTCAGTGTAGTACAATGACCAGGAAACAGCAGGCAGCGTGGAGGGTGGTTCTAAGTCAGGATAGTTATGGAGATGTCTAGCCAATCAGCAGCATGATGGTCCCTAGGACAGGAGCTAGAAAGACCCATTCCCAGTCAATAAGCATTAACTTTACTTAAGAAAAGCAGGCTGAAGAAGGTGTCAATCTTGCTTGGACAAGAATATCCTCAAACTCCCAATAGGGATGCAATCACAGGTATAATAAAAAAATCTACCTATGGGACTTAATAAATATGTTTGGGGTTAATGAATTAATACACTAAGAAATCTAGGTAGGTACTGTGACTTTCTTGTTTTACATATGGATCTGTTGTTGAGTCATTCATAGATTTTCATCAGTATGACACTATATCTTCCAAATTTTTATTAATGAGTAATATTTATTCTTGTCACTCATCTATCTATCTATCATCTATCTATCTATCTATCTATCTATCTATCTATCTATCTCAGTCAGAATCATTGTAGAGCTAGTCTTCCAATTATTTTTTGTGGGATTAATTTTCTTTGGTAGTATTAATAACATAAGACACTCCTTCCTTTCTTGGAGTGGTAGAGAGAGGCTGTCCATTCCAACTTTTTGTTTGTTTTGTTTTAAAATGCAGGCCAAGCTTTATTTAAATCATGAATTTCTTTTTAATTTAATTTAATATTTATTTTCATTTACAAATTCTCTCTCTCCCTTCACAAATATTACACCTATTATACATAAGAAATCATGCAAAACATATTTCTATATTAGCCATGTTCCAAAAAATCAAGGAAAATTAAAAAAGGAAAAAATATGCATTAATCTGTACTCCGAGACCATCAGCTCTCTCCCTGGGGTGGATATCATTTTATATTGGGAATCCTTTGTAGTTGTGGCAGGTCATTGTATTGATCATAGTTAGAAAATCTTTCAGTCAATTATCTTTACAATATTATTGTTATTATGTAGATTGTTTTCATCTTTCTACTCATTTCCCATTGCATCAATTTACTTTTTCTATTTTTTTTAAACAATCCCCTTCGTCATTTCTTACAGTACTATATTTCATTACATTCATATACCATAACTTTCTCAACCATTCCCCACTTGATGGACATCCCCTCACTTTACAATTATTTGCCACCACAAAAAAGAACAATAATAAATATTTTTATGTACGTGAGTCCTTTTCTTTTTATATTCTTGGTATTCCTGGTTAAAGGCTATGCAAAGTTTTGTAGTCTTTTGGACATAGTTCCAAATCATTCTCCAGAATGGTTGGACTGGCTCACAGCTCACCAACAATGCAGTTATACCTATTTTACCACATGACCCCCAGCTTTTGTCATTTTCTTTTCCTGTCATTTTATTCAATATGGTAAGTATAAGGTGGTACCTCAGAGTTATTTTGTTGTGTATTTCTCTAATTATTAATGATTTAGGTCATTTTTCATATGATTTTGATACCTTTGATTTCTTCCACTGAAAACTTCCTGATCCTATTTTTGACAACTTATCAAATAAAAAATAGCTATTTTTAGAAATTCAACTTAATTATTTATATACCTGAGACATAAGACCTTTATCAGAGAAAATTGTTGCAAATATTTTCTTCCAGTTTCTTGCTTTTCTTCTAATTTGAACTCCATTAGTTTTGTTTGTTCAAAGACTTTTTACTTTCACATAATCAACATTATATATTCTACTTCCTTTGTATCTCTTGTGTGGTCACAAACTTTTCTCTTATTCATAGATCTGATGGGCAATTTCTCCCCTAATGTTTTTAATGATATCACCCTTTATGTGTAAATTACATACCCATTTTGAGTTTATCTTGGTAAACATTGTGAGATGATGACATCGGCCTAGTTTCTGTCAGTCTACTTTACAGTTTTCCTAGCAGTTTTGGTCAAATAGTGAGTTCTTGCCCCAAAGCTGGGATCTTTGGGTTTATCAAACACTAGGTTACTATGCTCATTTGCTTCTGTATATTTTTTACCTAATCTATTCCATTGATATACCACCCCATTTCTTATCCAATACCAAATAGTTTTGATGATTACTACTTTGTAATGTAGTTTGAAATCTGGTATTATTAGGACCCATTACTTCACATTTTCTTTTCATTGATTCCCTTCAAAGTCTTAACCTTTTGTTCCTTCAGGCAACTTTTTTTTTTTACTATTTTTTCAAGCTCTGTAAAAGACTGATTTGTATGATACTGAATAAAAATTAGGTAGCTTCGTCATTTTTGTTATATTGGTTTGGCCTACTCATGAGCAGTTAATATTTCTGCCATTATTGAGATCTATCTTTATTTGGGTGAAGAGCATTCTGTAGTTGTGTTCATATAGTCTTTTTTTGTGTTTTGGCAAGCAGAGTGCCAAATATTTTATACTGTCTCAAGTTATTTAAAATGGAATATATCATCCTATCTGTTCCTTCTGAGTTTTGTTGTTACACATGGAAATGCTGATGATTTGTGTGGGTTTATTTTAAATCCTGCAACTTTGCTAAAATTATTTCTCTAAGTATACTATCATGTCATTTGCAGAAAGTGATAGTTTTGTTTCCTAATTGCTTATGCTTACTCATTTAGTTTCTATTTCTGGTCTTATTGATATACTAACATTTCTAGTACAATATTGAATAATAATGGTGATAATGGATGTACTTGCTTCAATCTTAATCCTATTGGAAAGGCTTTCAGTTTATCCACAGTATAAATAATGCTTATTCTTGATTTTAGATAAATATTATTTATCATTTTAAAAAAAGTTCCATTTATGCCTGTTTTCTCGTGTTTTTAATAGGAATATGTGTTGCATTTTGTTAAAGATTTTTTTTTTTGGCATCTATCGATACATGCATTTTGCTGGTTTTCTTACTGATATGGAAAATTATGCCCGTGGTTTTCCTAATTTTGAACCAGCCCTGCATTCTTTTTATTAACCTCACTTGGTCATATGATACCATTTTTGTGAGGTATTAGTATAATCTCCTTTCTAGTATTTTATTTAAATTTTTTGCATCAATACTCATTAGGGAAATTGGCCTATAGTTATCTTTTGTCAGTTTTTGCTCTCTCTGGTTCATGTATCAAAACCACATTTATGCTACAAAAGGAATTTGTAGGATTCCTTTATTTTTGTTCAAATACTTTATACAATATTGGAATTCATTATTTTTAAAATGTTTGACAGAAGTCACTTGTAAATCCATTTGGTCCTGTTCTTTTTTTTTTCCTTAGGGAGCTCATTTATGGCTTGTGCAAATTCTTTTTCTATGATAAGGTTGTTAAAAATTCTATTTCTTCTTTGATAAATTAGACAATTCATGTTATTATAATTATTCATCTATATTTCACTAAATTATGAATTTTATTGTTATATAATTGAGCAAAATATCTCCTAATAATTGCCCTAATTTCATTTTCACTGGTTTTGTATTAACTCTTTTTTTATTTTTGAGACTGGTCATTTGGTTTTCTTTTTATTAAATCAAATTAAAGAATAATTTATCTATTTTATTTTTTCATAAAGCCAACTCCTAGTTTTTTTATCAATTCATTTTTAAACTTTTATTTATTTCTTTTTAAATTTCAAGATTTCTATGTTGTTTAATTAGAGATTCATAATTTGTTCTTTTTCTAGCTTATTTTTAGTTGCATGCCTATTTTATTCATCTGCTCTTTTATTGATGTAAAATTTAGAAATATTAATTTTCCCTAAGTACTGCTTTGGCTGCACTCCATTTATTTTTATGTTGCCTCATTGTCCTTATCTTTAATAAAGTTATTGATTATTTCTGTGATTTGCTCTTTGATGCTCTCATTCTTTAGAATTAGATAACTAAGTTTCCAAATAACTTTTAATCTATGCTTCAAAGCCCTTTATTGAATGTAATTTTTATCGTGTTATGGTCTGAAAAGGGTGCATTTAACATATCTGCTTTTCTGCACTTGTTTATGATATTTGTATGCCATAAGATATGGTCAATTTTTGTGACAGTCCCATGTACTGTTGAGAAGGGGGTATAGTACTTTCTATCCCTACTCAATATCCTCCAGACATTTATCATATCTAACTCCTTAAATTTCTCCTTATTTATTTTGTGGTTAGATTTATATAGGTTGGAGAAGGGAAATTTGAGGTTCCCCAGGAATATAGTTTTATAATTTGCCTCTCCATTTCCTCTTGTAACTCATTTAGCCTTCAAGAATCTGGATGTTGTGCCATTTGGTGCATATGTATTCAGTAGTGATATTACTTCACTGTCTCTGGTACATTTTAGCTAAGTGCAATTTGCCTCATTATCTCTTTTAATTAAGCCTATTTTTGCTTTTGCATAGTCTGAGGTTAATAACTGCTACCCCTACCTTTTTTTTTTACTTCAGCTAAAGCATAATAGATTTTGCTCCATTCTCTTATTCTAACTCTGTGTGTTTATTTCTGTTTTAGGTGTGTCTTTTGTAAACCACACATTGTTGAATTCTGATTTTTAACCTGGTCTGTTATCCACTTCTATTTTATGGGTGAGTTCAATTCAATAAACATTTATTAAGTGCCTACTTTATGCCAGGCACTGTGCTAAGTGCTGGGTATACAAACATGGCTGTAAGGAACTTACAATCCAAAGGGAGATACAATATGGAAACAAATATATACAAAATAAGTTATATAGGTAAAAAATATTTTTTAAAGATTATTTATTCTTAGTTTTCAACATTCTTTTCCACAAAATTTTAAACTACAATTTTTCTCCCTATCTCTACCCTCCCCCCACTCCAAGATGGCATATATTCTGATTTCCCCTTTCCCCACTCTGCCCTCGCTTCTATAACCCCACTACTCCCCCTCCTATCTCCTTGCCCCTTACTTTCTTGTAAGGCAATATAGACTTCTATACACCATTGCCTGTATATTTTATTTCCCAGTTGCATGTTTAGAACTTTGAGTTCCAAATACTCTCCCTTCTTCCCTCCCCACCCAACCTCCTTGAGAAGGCAAGCAATTCAATATAGGTTATACATGTATCATTATGCAAAACACTTAAATAATAGTCATGTTGTGAAAGACTAACTGTATTTCCCTCCATCCTATCCCATCCCCCATTTATTCAGTTTTCTCCTTTGACCCTGTCCCTTTTCGAAAGTGTTGGTTTTGACTGTCCCCTCCCCCTGTTGGCCCTTCCTTCTATCATCCCATCCCTCTTATCCCTCCTACTTTCCTGTGAGGTAAAATACCCAATTGAGTATGTATGTTATTCTCTCCTTAAGCAAAATCTGATGAAAGTAAGGTTTATTCATTTCCTTTCACCTTCCCCCTCTTCCCTTCTATTATAACAGCTTTTTCTTGACCCTTTTATGTGAAATAATTTACCTTATTCTATCTGTCCCTTTCTGCTTCTCCCAATATATTCCTCCCTCACCCCTTAATTTTATTATTTTAGATATCATCCCTTCATAATCAACATACCCTGTGCCCTCTGTCTATATGTGTGTATATCATATATATATGTATATATATACACATATATATGTATATATACATATATGTATATATATATATATGTATATGCATACACACATATGTATATTCCCTTCAACTACCCTAATACTGAGAAAGGTCTCATGAGTTATAAATATCATCTCTCCATGTAGGAATGTAAACAGTTCAATTTTAGTAAGTCCTTTATGATTTCTCTTCCCTGTTTCCCTTTTTCTACTTCTCTTCATTCTTGTATTTGAAAGTCAAATTTTCTATTCAGCTCTGGTCTTTTCATCAAGAATGCTTGAACATCCTCTATTCCATTGAAAATCCATTTTTTGCCCTGAAGTATTATACTCAGCTTTGCTGGGTAGGTGATTCTTGGTTTTAATTCTAGCTCCTTTGATCTCTGGAATATCATATTCCAAGACCTTTGAACCCTTAGTGTAGAAGTTGCTAGATCTTGTGTTATCCTGATTGTGTTTCCACAATACTCAAATCATTTCTTTCTGTCTGTTTTCAATATTTTCTCCTTGACCTGGGAACTTGAATTTGCCTACAATATTCCTAGGAGTTTTCCTTTTGGGATCTTTTTCAAGAGGCAATTAGTGGATTCTTTCCGTTTCTATTTTGCCCTTTGGTTCTAGAATATCAGGGCAATTTTCCTTGATAATTTCTTGAAAAATGATGTTTAAGCTTTTTTTTTGATCATGGCTTTCAAGTAGTCCAATAATTTTTAAATTATCTTTCCTGGATCTATTTTCCATGTCGGTGGTTTTTCCACTGATATATTTCACACTGTCTTCTTTTTTTTATTCTTTTGTTTCTGTTTTATAATTTCTCATAAAGTCATTAGTTTCCATTTGCTCCATTCTAATTTTCAAGGCATGAATTTCTTCAGCGATCTTTTGGACCTCCTTTTCCATTTGACCAATTCTGCTTTTTAAGGCATTCTTCTCCTCATTGGCTTTTCAGACCTCTTTTGCCATTTGAGTTACTCTATTTTTTAAGGTGTTCTTTTCCTCAGCACTTTTTTGGCTCTCCTTTATCAAGTCATTGACTTGTTTTTCATAATTTGCATGCATCACTCTCATTTCTCTTCCCAATTTTTCCTCTATTTCTCTTACTTGAGAAGTTTCTCTTACTTACTTTTTGAGCTCTTCCACAGCCTGTGACCAATTCACATTTTCCTTGGAGGCTTTGGATGTAGGATCTTTGACTTTCTTGTCTTCTTCTGGCTGTATGTTTTGATCTTTGTCACCAAAGTAAGATTCTATAGTCTGAGTTTTTTAATGCTGTTTGCTCATTTCCCCAGTCAATTACTTGAGTTTTGAGCTGTTTATCAAGGTATGACTGTTTCCAGAGTGGAGAGTGCTCTGTCCCAAGCTTCAGGGGTTTTGTGCTGCTGTATTCAGAGCTACTTCTAGGCACCTGTAAATTTTCAGTTCTTCTGAGGTGGTATGATCCAATGAGAGGTGTTTATTCCTCTCCTGGCCTGTGCTCTGGTCTGCAAGTGATCTCAAGCACTCTTTTCTGCCATGTAACTACTGGGAGGACTGCCTTCCCACAGCCACCACAAGCTCTGCTCACCAGCACTCTTCCTCACATCAGGACAACCAACAAGGACTACAACCCGGATCCAAGAAGGGCAAAGCAAGAGAATCCTACCTCAGTGCCAGCAAAGAGATCCCTGCACTCCTGCTCTGGTCAGCTTCTTGATTACCCCCCACTGTCTGTGGGCCTATAGCTCTGGAAACAGCCACACTGCAGCCACCTCTGCAAACCCAGCACTGGGGCTGGACTGTGCTCTTCTTTCACTTGGTCCAACAGAGTTTTCCCACTGACCTGCTAAGTTGTCTTTGGTTCTTGTGGGTGGAGAAGTCTGGAAACTGCCACAGCTCAGTGATTCAGTGCCCTGGGGCTGCTCTGCTTGGTCTGCTCCTGGACTGGTCTGTCCTGGCCCAGCCCATTTTGTACTTTGCTCTGTTCCCAGCATGGTGAAATAGACTCTTCCCAGGGACCATCCTGGCTGTCTTGGGCTGGAAACTTTTTTTACTCTGTCATTTTGTGGGGTCTGTAGCTCTAGAAATTGTTTAGAGTCATTTTTGCAGGTGTTTGAAGGGATTTGGGGGAGAGCTCAAGTAACAAGTCCCTTTCATGCTGCCATCTTGGCTCTGCTCCCACCCCCCCAGGAAATAATTAAAAGAGGGAAAGCACTTGAATTTAGAGGTATTAGGTAGGGAAGGCTTCCAGTAGAAGGCAGGATTTTAGTTGAGACTTAAAGGACGATGAGGAGGTCAGTAGTTGGAGTAAAGGAGAGAAAATTCCAGGCATGTGAGACAGCCCGAGAAAATATCTAGAGGTGAGATATAATGGCTTGTTTGTGGAGAATCTCAGAGGCCAGTGTCACTGGATCAGAGAGCACTATGTATTTTTCTCCATTATATTTATCCTTCTCTCTCCTCTTCCTCAAGTCTGTTTTGAGTCTTACCACTGCCTCCTCTCATTTACCCTCTTTCTTATCACTAATCTTTTTATTCTCTCAACCTCTTCTCCTACTTTCCTGTTGGATAAGATTAATTTCTATTCTCTCTCTCTCTCTCTCTCTCTCTCTCTCTCTCTCTCTCTCTCTCCACACACTTACGCACTGCACACACACACATTTCTCTGTTTGAGCAAGTTAGATAAGAGTGAGATTTGTATTGTTTTCTTCCTCCATTTTTTTCCTCCATTTAAAAAATTCTTCCTTGCATTCCTTTTATGTGACATAATTTTTCTCCATTCTTTCTCTCTTTTCTCCCAGTGCAACTTTCTATCTTAACCTTCCATTCTTCTTTTGAGGTCATTGTAACATAACAGACACACATCCATGTCCTCTGTCTGTATAACCTTCTTTTAACATCCTTAATGATGATAAAGTTCTTAGGAGTTATTTCTATCACCTTCCCATATAGGAAAGTAATTACATCAGTTATGATTTCTCACCAAGTTTACTTTTTATGTAAAAATTAAGACTAGAGTCTTGTGCTTGAATGTCAAATTTTCTATTCATCTCTAGTCTTTCCATCAGAAATGATTGAAATTCTTTTATTTCATTAGATGTTCATTTTTTTGCCCTGTAGGATTATACTAATTTTTGCTGAATAAATTATTCTTTCTCTTCCTTTTTTGAGCAGGGACTGTTGTTTGTTTTTAATTTTAATTTTTGCCCTTCTTTTCCCCCCATTTTATTAATTTTTTTTTCAGTTTTCAACATTCACTTCCATAAGTTTTACATTTTCTCCCTCTCCCTCTCCCCTCCCTCCCAAAGATGGCATGCAATCTGATATGGGCTCTACACATACATTCCTATTAAACACATTTTCACATTAGTCATGTTACATAGAAGAATTATAACAAATGGGAGAAACCATGAGAAATCAAACAAAACAAAACAAAAGAGAAAACAATCTGCTTCACTCAGCATTCTAATTCTGTAGTTCTTTCTCTGAATGTAGATGACATTTTCCATTATGATTCCTTTGGAAAAGTTTTAGGTCCTTGCATTGCTGAGAAGGGCTAAGTTTATCAAAATCAGACATTGCATACTGTGGCTGTCACTGTGTATAATGTTCTCCTGCTTCTGCTCACTTCACTTAGCATCAGTTCATGTAAGTCTTTCCAGGTTTTCCCAAAGTCTGCATGCTCATCATTTCTTATAGCACAATAGTATTACATTACATTCATATACCACAACTTGTTTATCCATTACCCAATTGATGGACATCCCCTTGATTTCCAATTCTTTGCCACCACAAAAAGAGCTGCTATAAATATTTTTGTACATATTGGTCCATTTCCCACTTGTGTGATCTTTTTGGGATACAGCCCTAGAAGTGGTATTGCTGGGTCAAAAGGTATGCACATTTTTATACCCCTTTGGGCATAGTTTCAAATTGCTTTCCAGGATGGTTGGGCCAGCTCACAGCTCCACCAACAATGAATTAGCATTCCAACTTTCCCACATCTTCTCCAACATTTATCATTTTCCTGTTTTGTCATGTTAGCCAATCTGTTTGGTGTGATGTGGTACCTCAGAGTTGTTTTGATTTGCATTTCTCTAATCAATAGCAATTTAGAGCATTTTTTCATATGACTATAGATAACTTTAATTTCGTCCTCTGAAAACTGCCTGTTCATATCCTTTGACCATTTATCAGTTGGGGAATGACTTGTATTTTTGTAAATTTGACTCAGTTCTCTCCATATTTTAGAAATGAGGCCTTTATCAGAGACATTAGTTATAGGAATTCTTTCCCAGTTTTCTGCTTCCCTCCTAATCTTGGTTGCATTGGCTTTTTTGTGCAAAAACTTTTCAATTTAATGTAACCAAAGTTATCCATTTTGCATTTCATAATGTTCTCTCTCTCTTGTTTGGTCATAAATTCCTCCATTCTCCATTAATCTGACAGATAACCTATTCCTTGCTCCCCTAATTTGTTTATGGCATCAGTCTTTATACCTAGATCATGTACCCATTTGGACTTTTGAGTAGGTTATTCTTGATTGTAATGCTAGCTCCTTTGCCTTTCATAAAATCATATTCTAAACCCACTCTTCCTTTATATGGTAACTACAAAGTCTTGTGTGATCCTGACTGTGACTGTAGCATTTGAATGGTTTTTTTCCTGGCTGCTTGTAGCATTTTATCCTTAATCTGGGAGCTCTGGATTTTGAGACTTTTCTTTTGGGGATCATATTCAGGAAGTACTTCTGGCCTGTAAGTTTTTGGTGCTTCCAAAGTGAGATGAACTTGGGATAAGCCTAGTTACTGTGTTCTGGTCCTTGCCCAGATAGGTCCCTTGCTCCTTTGAGACTACAACTGCTTCTCTCTGACCTGGAGCTGTGACTTGGAACTGGATAATGGGTGGAAGATCTGCCAAATGGCAGCCATCCCTATGCCTAGTACTAGCATGGGGAGGCCCTGTAATGTCTTTCTGACCATGTGCTCAGTCACTTTAGGATCCCAGGGTGCTGGGTGCCACTGTGACTACAAGCTACACAACTCCTGCTGCTTATGCTGCATGCACTCATGGACAGCCATAGCCCCAGTGTCTGTACGCCTCTCTTTCTGTCTTGTTAAATTCTCCTGGGCCAGAAACGATGACTCACAATTAATTTTCATTGGTTATTCTACTCAGAATTCAGTTTGACGTGCTTTTTAAAAGTTGTTTGCGGTGTTGTAATGGGATAGCTGAATAGAAAGCTCTGTAGGAGCTCACTTCAATCTGCCATTTTGGCTGTGCCCCCTTGAATGAAAACAATAAGATTCATTAGCCAGGTAATCTGGGATATTGTAGTTCTTACATATGATATTGTAGCTCTGTAGTATAATAATTTATAAAGCAATTAAATTAGATAAACCAATACCACAAATACATGCCTTTTATAAACTGACACCCAGTTTCATTTTCTCCACATATGAACTGAACATTTTCATTAGATTAAAAAAATGTGTGTTGCTTATCCTTTTCCAAGGCTGGAAGCTTAGATATTATAGGTTCTCCCTTGCCCTAAAGCTTCAATAGGTTCTCTAACAGTTTTATCTTCAGTGACAGAGTCCATTTGTCATAATAAATTGTGCTTTCAGTATTTGTATTGATTTGCATTTGTCCATTTCAAACTCCATTTGTACCTCACTGAAGTTGTTAGTAATTTTCAATAGCTTGTGAAGCTGTGTTTTAAAAATGGCACAGAGCTGCAAATCATCCATGTAGAGCAGATGGCTGCTCAAATGCTCATCTTCATATTTTAGCTCAACACCATGACCAATGTTATTTAGTTTTCTGCTGAATGGACTCAAGCCCCAGCAAAATCAGGCAGGTCTAAGTAAGTCTCCCAGAAATATTCTATGTTTTACATGGATAGCTCTTCATTTGAGTCTTTCTTTCATTGGAAAATGTAAATGGTATTTCACTTACCCATCAAATGCCTCAGAAAACTAATGTTTGAAGGGCCAGAATTGTAAATAGGGGAAAGAAATCTTCAATAAAGAATGGTGAGCCAGTCATAGTTTATTATATAGTCAGTGCAGCTCTTACTCATATTTCTTTGTTTTTTATTGCCTGGCTCATGATTATAATAATAATTATTGCTATTATTGGCTAATTGTTATGTAAAATGAGTATTTAAATAAAATAAACAAGTATTTAAATACTTCATGGGCCTCCACTCTCCCCTTCTCCCCTAGGGGACATTCTAAGGCCTATTTTTGACTACAGAGTGAAATTATGTTACCACAGCTCTTAATCCTATCATCACCTACACTTTTTTTACCTCTGAGGTTGACTGAGAAAAGGAACAAAAGTGATATAATATGCAAGATCCAGGTTTCAGGTGACATGATGGAGGAAGTACCCCTTATTTGCCTCAAAATTAACATGTTTTTCATTGCAGTGTGGCTGCCCAGGGTAAAAGTAAATAATGTTTAAAAACAAACAAACAAATACTTAGTCCCTATAGCATTACTCTATGCCTTGGATAAAGGCTCTAGCCTAGATGTACTAATTTTGATTATGGAAAACTTAAACTGGAAGACGTTCCTTGTTCTCAGGGAATAAAAAGTAAACATGCAGATGAATGAAGCCCAGCTCATGGACTGGATTAATTTGATTTGTTTCTATTAAGTAAATGTCAAAAAAGTAGTATGAAAGAATTTTCTGAAAGGGTAAAAAAACTCTCTTCACTGTGGATAAAGATTAGACACATATGTACTCATGTTTTTGGTAGTGCTTTTAATAGAAAGAAATCTCTTCTACTGAATATGAATAGTGGATTTCTGGTGTACCTGTCATTCCTTCAATTTGTATTGGTGCCTATAAATTAACTGTAAATCTTTGAAGGCAGAGATAAAATCTTATTTATCTTTTTGTCTCCATTCACACTGAGCACAGGGACATTGCATAAGATAGACATCCAGTCTCTCATATAATTTGAAATTTAATTGGATTCTAAGTGAAAGGAAAGTGAATTTGGTAATATCAAATTAGGAATTTTCCCTTTTTAAAAATTAGTGAAGCCATGACAAGATGGCAGAATATACATTTTCTTTGATTCCCATCTCCTTCCTGTTCTCCCAGAGTCTCTGAGACTGAAATTAAAGAAATCATTCTCATAGCACCAGTATTGAATCTCTCAAAATCTCTGAGCTTCCAGTGACAGTTCAGAGAATTGAAAAACAGAGGGAATAGGACAGCACATCAAAATATGTCATTAAATGTAAGAGGGCTATATAGAACTCCACTAACCCTGAGGGTAAGAACTCAGAATAAATATCAGACCAGTTCTCTCTACCACAAAATTATCTGAGCCAGAGACCTTGGCTGGTGAGTCATGAATTTCCCAGCTTTGGAGGAGGCTGAGACATGCTGAGATCCAGCCTCCAGGGAAACCATCATCAGAGGGGAGGGAGTCAGAAAGTGAGCCATAGGGGAAAATGTGGTTAAGGAAACTGAAACTACTAAAGATCTTATGAAGGAAAAAAAAATGTTCTTTGATCATAAGCAGAAAATTCTCCAGGGAAAACATAACAGCAGGAGGAAATATGGCCTCTAGATCTAGTAAATGAGTTCAGACATTTATGAATAAATATTACAAAACAAAGGAAAATGTTCCAATACTTGACGAGACAGAGGGCCCTGTGGAATTTCAGGATTGTGTGGAATCACAACATGGTGTTCTTGAGTGTTTTAAAAGAGAAATCAGAATTATGACCAAAGATTACGGCTTATACCTTAAAAATAATGGGCAGAATAGAAAAACTTGAATCTGTGATGGTAGGCCTCATCAAAAGTACAAAGGAGTAAACAATAGATTGGGAATACAAATACACAGAAGTGAAGGAATATTTAGAAGAAAGACAAAACACAATAACAATAAAAGAAAAAAAATTGCTCCCTATATGAGCTAAATATAATATTTTTTAAAAAATGGTATTTTTTTTCCCAATTTCATGTAATGATAATTTTCAGCATTCATTTTACTAAAGATTTTGAGTTCCAAATTTTTCTCCCTTCCTTCTTCCATTCCTCCCTCCCCAAGACAGCAAACAATCTGATATAGGTTATACATGTGCAATCATGTTGAACATATTTCCATATTAGTCATGTTGTGAAAAAAGAAACAGAACAAAAGGGGAAAAAACATGAAAAAAAATACTCCCCCCCCAAAAATGTGAAAAACAGTATGCTCTGATCTGCATTCACACTCCATAGTTCTTTCTCTGGATGTGGATAGCATGAGTCTTTTGACAAAAATCTTGGATCATTGGATCATTGCTGAGAAGAGGTAAGTCTGTCATGGTAGATCATCACACAATTTTGCTGTTACTGTGTACAATGTTCTCCTGGTTCTGCTTACTTCACTCAGCATCAATTAATGTAAGCCTTTCTAGATTTTTCTGAAATCTGTTTGCTCATCATTTCTTATAGCACAATAGTATTCCATTACATTCATATATCACAACTTTTTCAGCCATTCCCCAGTTGATGAGAATTACTTCAATTTCCAATTCTTTGCCACCACAAAAAGAGCTGCTATAAATAATTTTGTACATGTAGGTCCTTTTTCCTTTTTAAAGATCTCTTTGGGATACAGACCTAGTAGTGGTATTGCTGGATTAAAGAGTTTGTAGTTTGATTGCCCTTTTGAGCATAGTTCCAAATTACTCTCCAGAATGGTTGGATCAGTTTAAAACTCCACCAAAAAAGCATGAATGTCCTAATTTTCCCACATGTTCTCCAACATTTATCATTTTCCTTTTCTGTCATGTTAACCAATCTGATTGGTGTGAGGTGTCATTTCAATTGTTTTAATTTGCATTTCTCTAATCAGTAGTGATTTAGAGCATTTTTTCAAATGATTATAGATGCCTTTAATTTTTTCAGCTGAAAACTACCTATTCATATCCTTTGACCATTTATCAATTATGGAATGACTTGCATTCTTATAAATTTGTCTCAGTTTTCTGTATAAATATAATTCTCTTAAAAAAGAAGGCAATTCTCTTTAAAGAAAGAGACAAGCTAAGGATCAAAAGTCTCCCAGAAGAAAACCGCAGGACAAAATACCTTAATACCATAATAAAAGACATGATAGAAGAAAATCTAAAATAGTTCTAAACATAGACAATGAAATTCCAATTGAAAGAATTGGATCACCTCCAAAAAAAATACTGAAGGCTGCAGACTCCAAGAAACATAGTGTTTAAATTTGACAATTCAGTTCAGAAACAACAAGTGATCAAGAGAAAGAGATCTTCAAATATAAAGAAAAGGACATCCAAATAATGAAGTACTTTTCCGCGCTCCTAGGAAACATAAGATATAAAGGAATAATGTGTTCTGAAGAGCAATGGAGGTAAGGATTCAGCCTATGCTACAGATTTGTCTTATCTTACAAATCTGAACTTAATGATAAATGAGAAAAGATGGACGCCCTATAATAAAGAATAACTACAATCTAAATGGAAAGAACAACACACCCCAAAATCAAGTGAATGTATCAAAATGATAAAGATCAAGCATGCCTTGAATGAAGAGATGTAAGAAGATAGTACTAACCCTCCCCTTTGTGGAGGTGGGACATTGACAGGTGTTACACATTGCATATGCCTTTGGACTTTTTCAATATATCCATTAGTTTTAATGATTTTTTTTCCTTTCTAAAAAGTTCTCTTTGTAATATAGGATATCTTTCCAGGAGGGAAGGAGGAAAGGATACTAGGGATAGCTATGATGATGTAAGAAAGAGAAGACTTCACTAAAAACTTATTTTGAAAAAATAAATGCAATTGAAATTTGTGATACGACATCAGCACTCCTTACTGACTTTGAGATCAATTCACATGTGAATTCAAGTAAAGTTTGCTTTCACTATTACTTATCTGATAAAATTTACTATATTAAAAAGAATAATGATCCCTTTAAAATGTGCTATGAAATCAAGGCTTGTCTCTGTAAGCAATTGCTTACTAATCATCTTTTGATTTGCCAATTAGTGAAGTATAACTTGATTGTAGTTTAAATTTGTTATTGAAAACAGCTAAATATATTAGTCAGTTCAGGGAATATAAGAAAAAATAATGTGTGCCAATGTGCAAATGCAACAGCTTTGAATGGCTTCACTTAAACCTAACTCATTCACTATAATTCTGAGAGTCCCACTTGTACCCTGTAAAGGAAAAGTATGTTTAACTATGTAGCTAAGCTTCATACATGACTGGCCCTGGAAGAGGATTAAAATAAACAATACAAATGTGTCCATCACGTCTTCAAGAATCGATAAAATGATACTTACTGATGGTCTACTGTGTGAGATATACTACGGTGGAGGTACAACAGAGTAAAGGCCTTTACTCTACAAGTGAAGAAACTGAGGTCCAAAAATATAAATAATTTGCCCAAAGTCATACAGATCCTTGATGGTTTTATTTTTATCTTTGTAGAACCAGCAGCAAACAGGGTGTCTGTTATGTACTTATACACTACATCTGGTGTTCAAGGACGATTAGCACCTGTGGCATGAAGGCTTGCTGAGCCCTTTTCAGGGCTTCTCACCTACCTTTTTTGACCACCTGGCACTGAACTGGGCAGCAGCCACACCCCAGTAGGAGCTAAATCATGTTGAGGGTAACTGAGGGGCCACAAACCCATCATGAGTTGGTGGGGTATGTACCCCAAGCATCTGAAGACTTGTGGAATGGGTAGAGGAGAAAAATCTATTCCAGTGGACATGAAGACATCTGAAACAGGTGCTGTGGAGCACTTAGAGTTTGGTCAGACATTAGAGACATCAGGATTATCCACTGCATCCTGGGGTCATTGCCAGTCATGCTAACTTTAGTCCTGCCACTAGACTTTGGTGACTCGGGAAGACAGAATGAGTTTGATGACCATACAAGTCAAGATATCACTCCATGATGTCTTTGGTCTCCTTCAAAAATGAAGGATGAACAAGATGTATAAGGATACAGTAGGTATTTAACAAATACTTATTGACTGGTTAATTGATTAATAGCAGACCCAGAATATTAACGCAGATCATCTAGCTCCAGATTTAGCATTCTTTCTTTGGATTGTAATATTTCCCTAAGTCATCTTTAATGTGAAATGCAAATGTTTCTCTACTGTATCTTTATATTCAATAAAACAACCAATTAAAATTTATTAAGTACCAACTATGTTCTGAGCACTGTATTGCTGGATGTTACAAATACAACAAAAAAATAAAACAATCTCTTCCTTCAAGAATAAATATGAACTTAGACAAGTCATTTAATTTCTCCAGAACTCAGTTTCCTTGTTTGTAAAATGAAGGCATTAAAATTGATGACCTCTAAGGTCCCTTCCAGTGCTAATTCTATGGTGTTGTGATCCTAGTGTTTGCACCTTCCATCATATAGCTTACATAGAAAGTCATGATGCTGTAGTAAATGGAAAATTAACCTTGGAGCCAAGAAGACCTTGATTCCAGTTTAACCTTTGATGCATGAACCTTTGATGCATGATGTGTGAACCTGGGCAAGTCCTTTTATCTTCTCAGTGAACTAGGCACCTCTAATACTTTAATTGTAGAGATGTTGCCATATTGCATTGGTTTATGTAGTTTGCTCATTCTTGGATTCCCTTCCCTGGCAAAAATTACATGCTTAGACCTTATCTCTCTGATGTACCAGAAACTGTACTAGGCACTGGTGATACAAATACATAAGTGAAGCATTCCCTGCCCTTGAAGTTCTTAGATTCTTATAGAAGGAGAGAATATATATAGGAGAGTAATATCCAAGGGAAAGAACTTTGATCTTAGGCAGCCACAGGGATGATGATCCATTTTAGGCCAGACAATTGTGACACCATTGCCAGTAACAATTACAATGTTGATTTGATTGCTGATTCCAGAGCAAGAAAAAGAGGTGGAATGACTGATGGAAAGAGATAGGAGTGAAGTTCAAGTGGGGCAGCACATATGCCATTTTATGTCTGGCCAGATATTATCCTAGTTATAGGGAGACTATCTCTTCAGATTTTCCTAAAAGCATTGTAAGTAGTTGCTCTCAGAGTGCAAGAATATAGCTCTGATGATAGTGGCTCAGTAGTGAGTATTCAAGGACAAAATACCAATTGTGTGTGTTGCTCTTCCAAAACATATACAGTGAATTTATTGTAGAAGCCAGTTTCTGACTGTCCCCATCGCTAGAAAGCTTATTCTCCTCACCCCCACCTCTTAGTTTTCATGGTCTTCATCAAGACTGAGCTTAAATCTTGGAGGCCTTTTCTAGTCCGTCAATTAGTAGTGTCTTCCCTTTGAGATTACCTTCCATCTACTTTGCATACATCTTGCATGTACCTTGTTATTTTCAAGGGGTCTCCCCGATTAGAATCGAAGATGCTTGACTAGGTTTTTTTTTGTATCCCACTGTGCCTGGCACACACCAAGTAATTAATAAATGCTTGTTAAATTGCTGATTTACTGAGTGATTGAGAACAGACAAGAATCAGGGCAAGATAAGAATTTGGAACTTAGTGTTTAGATGAAGGGTACCCAGGATAATTACCCAAAGTCAAAGGAGGTATTTGATTTGACAGCTTTGGCCTAGAAATCAAATAACAGCAATTCAGGAACATACTCTCAATAGAGTCAACTCACGGAAAATACCAGGGAGAAAGAGAGTAAATATGTGAAGTGGGAAATAGTGAAGAGGGAAACAGGTTATCCAGATGCTGGTTCAGGAAGTCTTGCATCAAGGCCAGAAAAAATGCAGAATTAAAAGCATCAAAAGCCAATGTTTATAATAACCAGAATTGGAATCCATGTCCAAACTAATGTCTGGAGAGCTGGCATGCCATGGTCAGATCACAGAAAACCAATTTGGGTAGGTGGTTATGAAAAAAAAATCAGTAAGTTCTATACTTCCTCTGCCTGATCTTGAAGTGGCAACAGAAGCATGCAGATGGTGTCCATTTGTATTCAAAGATTCTTTTCTATTGAAGAAAAATAGGGCTTAACATTTTTGATTATATCTACCTTTGACAACTTATGAACAAAATCTCTCAATGGAGAACTGTGCACTAAAGCAAAGGGAGACCATAGTTACCATCCCAGATAAAGTTATTAAAATCGAAAAAGAAATCCATATTGATCTGGAAGTTCTGTTTATCCATTAAGATTTCCTTGGTTGCCAAGTTGATTCAGAACTTTGTCTATGCTACCATGGATCAGAATCTTATTAGAATATAAGAAATACCTAATCAGTGTTATCTTCCCATCTATTTTGAGAAAAGATGGGAGAATCTCAAATAATTTTGCTTTATATGAGAATGTGTATGGTATAGCTCATAATAACTGTCAATTAGCTAATAGTTCTACTAACAGAAGGCTACTAGTGATTATGTTGGAGTGCTAGTTTGAATACAGTAGATAGAGACCTTTTAACCTTTGAAATCAGACTATATAGGTAGGCAGCTACCTTCTCTTCCCATACTACTACTACTACTACTACTACTACTACTACTACTACTACTACTATTACTACACTACTACTACTGTTGCTGCTGCTACTACTAGAATTACTATTACTACTGATGCTGCTGCTGCTACTATTAGTACTATTACTGCTACTACAATTACTATAAACAATAATAAACTATATAGTGCTTCAAAGTTTTCACAGCCCTTTTTGTACATATACGACCAATCCTGTGGGTCTCCCTTGTTCCATGAGGATCCTTCTGGCTTTCTCTTGATTTACTGTCCGGTTATATAGCTGTTTCCCAAAGTCTAAGATTCACGATTCAGTCTCTGGATTTCTGTTGTCAGAAAAGGTCAGCATCCTGTTGAGAAACTATTGAAATTATAATAAAATGTGTACTACGTGTGGATGGTAGACTATTTTTCTGTAACAAGAACTATGGCCTTCCCTGACAGTACTTACTGTCAACTGCTTAAGCTGCTCTCCTCTACAGAATTTATTTAGAACAGATTTTTTCAGTGCTACTCTGGGAATGTTTTTCCTTACCAAAGAAAAAGTTGAAATATTGAGAATAATTGTCATTTTTAAAGGTGAAAATGGTGGACTTGTATCTAGAAAATATGGTAACTGTTAAGCATGTTGATAGAGCATCTGACAATGACAAGCATGGGTGGTCTACATTTCCAATTCAAGACTCATGGATGGAAAGGTGAAAAGAAACATCTGATCGTAAGTCTTCTAAAGCATAGATTCTGTTTCCCTCCTGACAGGGAGAATAATTTTAAGAAGTCCGGAGCTGTGTTAACTATATGTAGTGTCAAACTGTCAACAGCTATTTTCAGAAAAGGAATTACCCTTAATAACACCTGTATTTTTCATGGACTCCATTCCTCTGCACTCAATTAGTTAATCCTTGTTTTGACAGAAAAATGATGTTTCTCAATAAACTAAGACTTCAAATGCAGAGTGGATACCTTTAATAAAGCTCTTACTGGCCAGAATCTCTCATAAAGCTTCACTATATCAAATCCTAATTTAGAGAAATGCAGCAACAAGCTACAAAGTGCTCTAAAGTTAATGTATAAATGTTTATTGGATTCTCATTTTGAGGCAGGTTCATGTTTCACTTCTATGTCTATACTCTCCAAGGGGACACATTTCCAAAAGGAATTCATATTGTTGATATTGATCAGTGCAGGAAATTAGAGCTACATTCAGCTAGAATAAAATAGATCACCCCTAAATCACCAAACAGCCTGGGCCGTGACACACAGGAAAAGTTCTGTTATTACAAGCAGAGGTCATGCTTTATTATGTCTGAAATGAGAAATTCTTTGGAGATATGGCAGAAACGAGCAAGGGAATAGTCATACCTATTTGTAAATGATACCTGAGATGCAGCTGCCTCTGGTTAATGGGCCTAAAAGCCTTTGCAAACATAGAAGCTGCAGAGTACTTTGAGATCCGGGGTAGAAGGTACTGAAAAATTAAGAACAAAAGGGACAATTAGGTGTTGGTATAGTACCTTGGGGATATGCCTCCTGGAACAAAAACAAATGCCACACAAAGCTGGAAAGAAGAAAAATTCTAACAGGACAAGCTTTGTGTTTGGCAGCTCCTCCTTCCCTCTCTGTCTTTTGTGATTCCTTTTTGTCACTTCTACCACCAAGGACCTGGCTGCTCAGAGCTACTCATCAGAAGAATATTCGCCATATTGTTGTAATAGAATATTATGACAGTCTATTTGTTGCTCTTCCAATTTCAGTCTCTTACTCTGAAAAATTTTAACAGATAAGCCTCTCTTCCTTTAAAAAAATGCTTCCATCGTGGAACCAACATACTCATAATGGTTTCTGATTTAGTTCCTCTCCTGACTCCACTCCTGACTCTGCACTTCTTGAACTCCACCCTAGAGCCTTTGAGAGGAAGCCTCCTCTCTGAAAAGCTTATTAACCTTAAAGATGCATCCACCCTTGTGGCATTATTTTTAAGTCCTACTTCTATTTTTACTTTTTTTAAATTTAAATGTAAAAAAAATGAGCTCCATATTCTCTACTTCTCTCTGCTTACTTCTGTTTTCAGAGCTAGTTCTGGGGATCTTTAGGTCTTTGGTGGTTTCAAGGTGTTATGATCTAAGGAAAGGTATGGTATCTGCTCTGCTGGCCTGTGCTCTTGTCCCAGGAAGCATTCTTATTCTCTTGTATCCACAAGTGCTAGGATTCTTCCTAGTCCTGGGACTGTGACCAGGTCCCCTGCTTTCCAGTTGTTGCAATTGCTAGTGTTCCTTTCTATCTTAGAATTAAGACCAGGGTCTCTACTTCTCCATGCTTGACCACAAGGACTCTTCTCTGCCCTGAAATCATGACCAGGTCCCTGCTTTCCTGAGATTGCCAGAACTAACTCTCCTTTTGTCCCTGGCACTACAACCAAGAACTGCATGGAGATGATGCAAAAGGGTCCTGAAACCAGCACCACCAAAGGGTCTCCTGACATCTCCTTCAGACCAGTGTTCAGATCCCCTCATTTTTGGTGGGCTGAGAGCTCCTGAAGCTTCTGTTATCACCAACACAGTCATACCCAAAGTCTGCTTCTGGACCCAGAGTGCAGCCTGTGCTGTGTGGTCTGTGCTGCAGACCACTCCCCAGTGAGGCAGATTTCTCCTGGTGACATCATAATTTGTCTGAGCAGGAAAACTATTTTACCCGACCTTTTGTTGGTTCTTCCACTCAAGAATTTGATTTGAAGTGTTATTTTAGAATTGTTTGGAAGGGAATTTGGGAGAGCTTGCCTGAGTGCTTCTTTACTCTGTCATCTTGGCTCTGCTTCTGGCACCCCAGTGGCATTCTTTAAAAAAATTAATTTATAGAATAAAACAAGCGTTTCTATAACATAGTATAATAAAAAAAAGATGATTGGACACGAACCTGCAAATCTACTATGCACAACTTGTTATTCCTTTCAATCATACAACAAAATTATGATGTAAATTTCTTTTTTTCTTCCCTCCTTTCCTTCCCCAGAGATGGTTACCATTAGATACAAACATACACCCCCCCACACACATACATACGTACATACATACATACAGATATAGTCTTTCTTCATATGTCATTTATAGTTCATTTGGGTAATAGTCAAAATGACTTATTTGCTCAGAGTTGTTTATAAAACAATATTGCTTTTACTATATACGATGCCATCTTGGTTCTGCTCATTTTGTACTTCATTATTTCATACAAGTCTTTCTATGCTTTTTCTAAAATTATTGAGCTCATCATTTCTTTTAGCACAATAGTATTCCATCTCAATCATATACCACAACTTGTTCAGCCATTCCCCAATTGATGGGCAAGCTTGCAATTTCCAGTTATTTGCCACCACAGAGACCACTGCTATAAACATTTTAGAACATATAGGTTCTTTTCCTTTTTCCCCTAATCATTTTTGGAAATAGACCAAGTAGTGGTATTGCTTGCTGGGTCAAAAGGTATATGCAGTTTAATAACTCTTTGAGCAGAATTCCAGATTGTTCTCCAAAATGTTTGGATCATTTTACAATTCCACCAACAATGAATTAGTGTCCCAATTTTTCTATATCCTCCTCAACATTTGTCACTTTTCCCTTCTACCATTTTGGCATTCTAACCCTGTAGGTTGCCTCTTACCCTGGGACTCCCTCCTCTTGATTGTTTATTTCCTCTGTGTAACATTAATTTGAGCAAATGCTACCTTCCATTTGAGCTAGCTACATTCACTCCTCTCCTGGCCCCTTTCCTGACTTTCAAGACTTCTCCACCTTTATTCCATCATTCTTTTCACCCTGAAAGATCTCTCTGCCCATGGATCCTTTTCCCCTGATTGTGGCTAGTTTTTCTCCGGAACTACCATTTGAAAAAGTGTCCAAGCCAACTATGCTTACTCCTCTCTCAGCTCCACTCTTGGCACTCTAGATTCTTTCTACCTTGTCCCTGTGGGAATAACCACATTTTTAAACGAATTTTCAGCTCACTCTTATTATTAGAATGCAAGTCAAACAAAAAGCATTTTAAGTGCTTATTTTGTGCCAGGCATTGTACCAAGCATTTGGAATGCAAGTAGAAAACAATAACAAAAACAAACAGTTCTTGTCCTAGAGAGCTTGCATTTGAAAGGAGGAAGATAGCATGGAAAAAGAAGCTGAGAAGCAGGGAGTAGGGGAGAGAAGAAGGTGACAAGTGTGGACATGGTATAAAAAGAAGTCTGAAGAGTAAGAAAAGTCCAGAGAAGAATGAAGCAATAAACATGGCTGGCCTAGGTCCTTGCTTAAAATGGAGGTTCATAGAAGAACCTGTTCAGAGTAATCTTCTAGTATAAGAAGGTTACAATGACAGAGGGATCTTCTAGGATGAAAAGGTTGTTGGAGCATGGTGGTTAAGCCATCTTCCAGGATGAGAGGCTGCTAGAATATGGCAGAGAAAGAGGAAAAGCATTTTGAAAGGAATGAAAGAGAGTATGAGTTTTATTGCTATCAAGGATGTGTCTTTTAGCTTGGATTTGTATTTTGTTGCTTAGCAAGGTTACATGACATAGTAAGTACCTAATAAATTTTTCATCAATCTGTCTTATCACACCAAATCCAAATTCTTCTGCTTCTGTTATCTGGTTTTACTCTGTCTATCCAATCATATGCTCCCTCAAACACTGATCCTGTAACTGGCTAGGCTGTTCACTGTTACTGACATTTCATTCGCATCTCATAGATTTGCTTATGTTATTCTCTCAAGCAGAATGCCTAACATCTTTTATCTGCCTCTAGAATTAAATTAAATTCTATTCAGTTAACATTTATTAAACACCAATTAGATACAAACCATTCAACCAGTATGCATTAACACATAAAATCGCAGTGGGGAAGGTTATCTCAGGAGCTATCTTGTTCAACATGTACCTTATATTTATCTCTTTGTAACTTATATTCATTGCTACCCTTTATGTGTAAAACAAACATATAGAATAAAACAAATATATGTTTTCTTTTGAAGGCCAATATTTGTCAGTTTCCATAATAATAATGATTAATAATAATAATAACATTTATGTAACAATTTAAGGCTTTCAGAGTGCTTCATCAGTAGTATCTTATTTAATCATTATGCAACCCTGGGAGTTAGGTGCTGCAAGAAAAGATAGTATGGTATCTGGTTTTGCTCCCACAGAAGATATCCATATAGCTGAGTTAAAGTTTACCTACCAGGATAATGGCCAGCTGGGGATCAGGGAAGCTAGAGAAGCTAAACATGTGTTTCAATAATCTTGCTAGCAGCTTCTGTGGGGGTGTAAGATCCACCAACAACCAGTACACAGAAAGCTGCCAACACAGTTTCTTTGATCTGCTTTACCAAGGAAAGTAACTTTAAGGGGTTAACAATCTTATTTCAAAGCAACATACAAACATCATTCACTTGGTTCAGGGGAAAAAACCAGCATCCTGAACTTCAGAGCAAGTACAAACAAGTTACAATACAACATCAACAGACAGACCTTGTCTGATTCAAGTCGCAATACATAGTTACCAGTACCAACATTTGGGTTGTAATGTTGGGGGGCAGTTTGCAGCTTGCCCAGAGTCTCAACACTCCTTCCATGATTGTACCCCAAAATTCAAACACCAAGCTGTCCTCAATTATATCCTGTTCAGAGCCCCGAGGGCTCTGACCTCACCCAGGCAGGGTCTGGGAAAGTTCTCCATCCCCAGGATCACATCATATACAAATCAATGACTCCCAATTGTCTCAGTGCTGAGAAATATGCCAAGACAAAAAGATCCTACTTTAATTGCCCTATTCAAACAAAGGCCAGAATCATTAAAGGCACTTAAGAGAAGAAAAACAAAAAGTCCCACCTTAAGGGTTGAATCAGTCCAAGCTTATCATGACAGTTCAACGGGTAGGTCCTGGTCAAGTGTCCAGGTCTACTAATCTGCATAATTTACATATGTGAAAGAGGGAAGGTGGGGTAGTAAAGAATGTAGACTAATCCTAACTTAGACAAGGAAGGTAGAACTAATTAACTTCACTTTTGCTTCTGTATCCTTATTATCCTACCTATATAAACAGTATAACCTAAGAAAACTATGTAAAAAGTAAAGAATGTAAACTAACCATAACTCAAACAGGAGTGGAGGAGATGGTTACCCTCACTCCTGCTGCTGTATCGGTGTGAGTGTTGCTAGTGAGCACTGCACCCATGCTCTCTAGGAGTGTAATAAATGTCTTCCTTTGCCCACTCTGGTCCTGAGTTTTTTGGGTAAGAATGGGCAAATCACATGGATCTTCCTAAGGTTATGTTACCAGGAAAGCAATGAGCTGTGGAAGCACATATGGGGCTAACTTCCTGACCCTGCCTTGGGGAGTCCTGTGAGCCTTGTGATCTTACTGCTGTTCTAAGGGGCCATCACTTGGGTCTTCCTTAGGGTCTAACCCCTAGGAAGCCCTGTGACCCCCACAGATAAAGGGATGGGGCTACCACTTGGTCTTCCTCTGGGAGTCCTGTTGTCTGCACAGCCTTCCTTAGGGGTTATGATGTGCTTCTTCCTCAGGGATTTAGCCCTGCCTAGGAAGTCTGGTGATCCCCAAAACTGCATTTCTCATAGGTGCTATTATTTTTCCCAATTTAAAGATGAGGAAACTGAAGTAGAGATTAAGTAATTTGACCAGGGTTACTCAGATAGCAAATGTCTGAGGCCAGATTTGAATTTGTCTTCTTGCCTCCATATCCAGCACTTTATCCCCTGCATCACCTAGATGCTTAAATGATCCTACAAAAATGATCATATCCTATAGTATTCTCATGTAGCATGATGTTAGGGCTCTTCTCTATCCTGATCATTCTCTTCTGGACACTATCAAAATTAATTAGTGTATTATACAAGATTAAACATAGTACTACAGATACAGTCTGGCCAGAGCAGAATACAAGAAAACTATAAATTCTTAATCCTGAACATTCAGATGCCTCTTTTATTTCAGCCTGAGATTGCTTTAATTATTTTTTCTATATTGACTCACACAAAAATTGTTGTCCAATAAACATCTCAAGTCTTTACACCACTATATTTGTATTTTGAATTTGATTTTTTTTGAATCTGAATATAAGAGTTTATACTTATCTCTATTAACTTCCAAGTCATTAGATTTGGCCAAATGTTCTAGCCACTCAGAATTATTTTAATCTTTTATCTATTTTTTTCACTGTCCTCCTGAGATTGTTTCATTTTCAAATTTGTTAAACATATTATCTATCCCTTTGCCCTAGTAATTAAAAAAAAGTGTTGTAAATTCAAACACACACACCTGGTCACCAGAGACTTTGCAAATTTACTTTGAAGCATTAATTAATGCCATTTCCCACCTCCACTCCAGTATTTTTGCATTCAACAAATGACAGATTCTCTTTATGGTATCATCTAGCATACATTTCTCTATTTTCCCTTGAAAAATAGCATGATGGACTTTATAAGATTCTTTGCTAAAAATCTAGATAAAGTATACATTCACTATTCCTCTGATCTTTAGATCTAGTAGACCCTACTTAAAGGGAAAAGATTTAAAGTCTTTCAGAAGCTGTTCCTGATGATGCCATGCTGATTTATGGGATTACCACTTTCTTTTCTAGAAGTATACTAACCATCACTTTAATAATGCATTCTAGATTTTTACTGGGATTTGAAATTATATTCCCTGGCCTGTCATTTGCAGAATACACTCTTCTTCTTGGCCCAGCTTATATCCCAGATCCTCAGGATTTCTTGCTTGTTCCTTTTTTTGACCCCTGAGTCCATTCAATTCAATTCAAAATAGCCATCAAGCACAGTTTTGAAGTTACTTGTGCTCTCATTTTTGGTGGCATTTCCTTTTTATCTCCTCAATTCCAATTTAAACTCCCTGAATGGCCAGGTGAGAGACATCTTCTACTTTATACCTCTTATAGTGTCTATTAGTTCTGAAGACATAGTTCAATAAATAAGAAGTGATTGAAAGAAACTGTTTCTCAGAAATTAAATGATAAATCAGGTCGTGCAATCGTTAACAGGAATAACCAAAATAGAATACTTTTAGTAGATTCTGAACTTTCCTTAATCTGGTATCAAAATAAAGATTTTGTTCCCTATAGTTTTCTCATATTTAGGGAAAAGCTTTCTGATACTTCACTACTTTGAAGTGTGAGGCTAATAATCACATATTTAATAATAATATTATTTAAAATGAAATGAGCATGATATAACAGAAAAATCTGGGCTGAAAACTTTTATGTTTGCTTGACAAAATAGTTGGGAATCTTGGGAAATAAGTCTTCCATGCCTCAGAGAATGTTGCCTTAAAATAACTTGAAAATTATTTCCTAGCTTTAAGGTGTATTGTGGAATAGTGTTTATAAACAGGAAATTGAATTTCACAAGGATAGACAACATACGGGATCTGTTTGAAAAAGACACACAGAGGATTTACTAAAATGCATGATGATAAATCTTTTGTCATTAACTCTTCAGTATAGGGCTTTATTCTTATCTTATTTCTTTGACACTATTCATGCCATTCAGTGACAAAGCAATTCATTTCAGCAAATACTTATTGAGTACCTACTATGCGTAGGGAACTTCTAGATACAACCTCGATCATCACCTTAAATAAATTCAAATCTAGTAGGAGAGGTGAATAGAAGTTTTGCACAAATAGATATAATATTTATTGGAACAGAGTTCAGAATTTTTTTTTACTGTGTGGACCTCTTTAGCAGTCTGGAGAAGTCTATGGACTCCACAGAAGCATATTTTTAAATGGATAAAATAAAACATATAGTATTACAAAAGAAACCAATTACAAAAAAAATTTTAATCTTGGGCCTTCTGAAATCTATCCATGGACCCCTTTGCACCTGTGTACCCCAAGTTAAGAACCCCTGGATTAGAATGCACTAAATATATATGCTTATTTTAATCAAAGAGGAGTAAGTGATTGGCAGGGGAGGAATAACCTCTAGCTGGAAGAATAAGAATAAGTTTCTGATTGGATCATTTAATCAGACTGTGATGGCATATTAAAAGGGTCTTAAAGGAAGAAAAATATTCCAATAGGTGAAGATAGAGAGGGGTTCTCTTCCAGGCATTGGGGCTGACTGGTTCAAATTCAAGGAGATAGAAGAGAGTGAAACAATTTCATAGAATGTCTATTAGTCTACTTTAGTTAAAGCATATATAGATTGTATACAGAGAGAATTGTGTAAAACAAACCTGATAAGCTGGTTTGGAGCCACAATGCATAGAGTGGGGAAAAGAAGGAGGCCCAGTTTAGTTTGAATGCTTGTTTAAGAAGTTTGTATTTTATGTGATGTTAGGGGTCCCTGACCAGCAAGGATCCCTATCTCAGTATGCAATGATGAGGTGGGAGTCAGGGAAGATGCAACTCTGATTTATTGGGAGACATTATTCAGTTTTATAGGGTTTTGCACTACATGAGCAGAAGCAGGTGTTCAAGGGGTAAGGGGATGACAGCATGGGAAGATTGATATCGGGTGGGAAGAATCTGGATTGTTATAAACTATGATTCCTACAGGCGTATGGGAAAAACTAGGGCTGTAGTAAGGTAGTTTCCATGGAAGTATGGGAACAAAGGGGGGTGCTGTCCTACAGTATCTGCGGAGGCATGGGAAGGCTCAGGCATGAAGCCAGCTGATATCAGAGCTGTATGAGCTATGTGAGGCATGGGGCAGGATGCCCTTGTAAAGTATCAAAGATGTTCCAGTAAGTAAAGTGTCAAAGCATTGTTGTGTTAGGCGCTGGTTCAAGAGCATTAGGTAGTGGGCAGCTGGGTTCCTCCTTCTGGGCTTATGAGTCCCTGGTGAATGGACTCTGCCTGCACGAGAAAGGATGGCTACCAGAGCGGGAGGGGGGCTGTTAGGGACGGAAGTCCTTCCTCCGGGAGCCTACCGTTCCAATCTCCTACTAAGCCTGTGTGGTTTTACCCAGGAAACAGGCCAAGCGCTAGGGTCCAAGCAGCCCCGGGGTTGGCACCAACTCCCTACAATGTGATAGGCAACTGAATTCAGACTTTATCTTCTGAAACATTTTATTTGTTAAGTAAAAATAAAATAAGTTACCATAAAATGTCCATTCTTCCTTTTCCCTCTGATAACAAATAATAAACTGCTAGGATTAAATTAACTGTTTGGTCCTTCTGAATAAACTATTTCATTTTGTTGTTTTGTACTGGCTTTGCTATTAACATTGATACAAATAAATAATTGGGCTAAATTAACATTAAGGACCCTCCTAGCTCTAACATTTTATTTTATATCATCTATGATTTTTATGAAATATTTTCTAAAATGAGTTTACTTTGGTGGTAGTATTGTGGAATTGAGAGAAATGTAATCATAAGACAATAGTAGAGACCACTTAAATTGTTATAAGGGCTTCTGGTCTAATGTACGCTTTAGAAAAGATTAGAATTTCCCATTTGTGTGATATGGGCTCAGATATATTAGTGTGTTCCAATGTCAAACAGTAATTAAAATATTTTTTTTTTTGCAGAGATCATAATATCACAGCTAGATAATCTTTCTTATTCTTTACTCAACAAAATGGGAACAAAATGGTAAAATGCCACCCACTCTTCCTCTTGTGATTGAACTCTATGACCCTTTCCAGCACTCTTTCAGAGAGAATGAACAATGATGGCAAAAGTTCAACCAAATTGGAAGATTTTCCATAATGTGTAAAAAACTTTGCATGTGAAAGAGAAGTCACTGGTACTTTCTGGTCTCACAGACTTTTAGATAAATCACTAGCATTTTCAAATGGCAGTATCTTAGAATAGTTATGTCAATTTCTTCTAAAAGATACTTATGATTTAAACTAAAGTATTACTTCACCCCAGTTTTTCATAATAAAGATACAACTCATATCAGAAAGGAATCACCTTTCCAAGCCACCTTAGCTTGTGATGTGATGTACCATGATGATATTTGAGGGGAATGTGTTAATAAAATGCCCTCTGTAGTGGCCACAGATTAAGGCATCCCCTTTAATCATTAAATCAAACTTGCATTTATTAAATGTTCACTATGTTCTAGCTCTATGAAAATCACTAGGAATGCCAGAAACAGTAAAAATAAAAATTCCTGCCCTCAAGAAACTGACATTCTTTTTTTTTTTTTTTTTTTTTTTTAGGAATAAATATAAAAGTTTTATTTTTTTTTTAAATGCAATTTATTTCTTTAACATATTTGGTTTTCAGCATTGATTTTCACAACAGTTTGAATTACAAATTTTCTCCCCATTTCTGCCCTCCCCCCCCACTCCAAGATGGCGTATATTCTGGTTGCCCTGTTCCCCAGTCAGCCCTCCCCTCTATCACCCCCCTCCCCTCTCATCCCCTTTTCCCTTCCTTTCTTGTAGGGCAAGATAAATTTCTACGCCCCCATTGCCTGTGTGTCTTATTTTTTAGTTGCATACAAAAAGTTTTTTTGTTTTTGAACATCTGATTTTAAAACTTTGAGTTCCAAATTCCCTTCCCTCTTCCCTTCCCACCCACCCTCCCTAAGAAGTTGAGCAATTCAACCTAGGCCACACATGTATTATTATGTATAACCCTTCCACAATACTCATGTTGTGAAAGGCTAACTACATTTTGCTCCTTCCCAACCCATCCCGCTTTATTGAATTTTCTCCCTTGACCCTGTCCCCTTTCCAAAGTGTTTGTTTTGATTACCTCCACCCCCATCTGTCCTCCACTCCATCATCCCCCCACCTTTTATTTTTTTTTTATCTTCCTCCCTCTTCTTTCCTGTGGGGTAAGATACCCAACTGAGTATGTATGGTATTCCCCCTCAGGCCAAATCTGATGAGAGCAAGGTTCACTCATTCCCCCCTCACCTGCCCTCTCCCCTCCTCCCATAGAACTGCTTCCTCTTGCCACCTTTATGCGAGATAATCCACCCCATTCTATCTCTCCCTATCTCCCTCTCTCAGTATGTTACTCTCTCATCCCTTAATTTCATTTTATTTCTTTTAGATATCTTCCCTTCATCCTCAACTCACCCTGTGTCTGCTCTCTCTCTTTTACATATATATATACACACATACATACACATACATACATATACACATAGATACATACATACATACACATTCACTTATATATATACTTAAACATATATATATATATGCATATATATATATATGCATATTCCCTTCAACTACCCTAATACTGAGGTCTCATGAATCATACTCATCATCTTTCCATGTAGGAATGTAAACAAAACAGTTCAACTTTAGTAAGTCCCTTGCAATTTCCGTTTCTTGATTACCTTTTCATGCTTCTCTTGATTCTTGTGTTTGAAAGTCAAATTTTCTATTCAGTTCTGGTCTTTTCACTGAGAAAGCTTGAAAGTCCTCTATTTTATTGAAAATCCATATTTTGCCTTGGAACATGATACTCAGTTTTGCTGGGTAGGTGATTCTAGGTTTTAATCCTAGCTCCATTGACCTCCGGAATATCGCATTCCAAGCCCTTCGATCTCTTAATGTAGAAGCTGACAGATCTTGGGTTATTCTGATTGGGTTTCCACAATACTCAAATTGTTTCTTTCTGGCTGCTTGCAGTATTTTCTCCTTGATCTGGGAGCTCTGGAATTTGGCAACAATATTCCTAGGAGATTTCTTTTTGGGATCTATTTGCAGAGGCGATCGATGGATTCTTTCAATTTCTATTTTGCCCTGTGGCTCTAGAATATCAGGGCAGTTCTCCTTGATAATTTCCTGTAAGATGGTATCTAGGCTCTTTTTTTGATCATGGCTTTCAGGTAGTCCAATAATTTTTAAATTATCTCTCCTGGATCTATTTTCCAGGTCAGTGGTTTTTCCAAGGAGATATTTCACATTGTCTTCCATTTTTTCATTCCTCTGGTTCTGTTTTATAATATCCTGATTTCTCATAAATTCACTAGCTTCCACTTGCTCCAATCTAATTTTTAAAGTAGTATTTTCTTCAGTGGTCTTTTGGACCTCCTTTTCCATTTGGCTAATTCTGCCTTTCAAGGAATTCTTCTCCTCATTGGCTTTTTGGAGCTCTTTTGCCATTTGAGTTAGTCTATTTTTTAAGGTGTTGTTTTCTTCAGTGTATTTTTCAGTATTTTTTGGGTCTCCTTTAGCAAGTCATTGACTTGTTTTTCATGGTTTTCTCGCATCCTTCTTATTTCTCTTCCCAATTTTTCCTCTACTTCTCTAACTTGCTTTTCCAAATCCTTTTTGAGTTCTTCTATGGTCTGGGGCCAGTTCATGTTTTTCTTGGAGGCTTTTGTTGTAGGCTCTATGACTTTGTTGTCTTCTTTAGGCTGTATGTTTTGGTCTTCTTTGTCACCAAAGAAAGAATCCAAAGTCTGAGACTGAATCTGGGCGCGTTTTCGCGTCCTGGCCATATTCCCAACTAACTAACTTGACCCTTGAGTTTTTCAGTGGGGTATGACTGCTTGTAGATTACAGAGTTCTATGTTCTACGTTTGGGGGGGAGGTGCCAGCTCTGTCAGAGCCGCACTCCTCCTTCCCCAAGGACCCCCAGTCCAGACTGGGCTCAGATCTTCGGCAGGCTGTGCACCCCTGCTGCGATCCGCCACTTAATTCCTCCCACCAGGTGGGCCTGGAGCCGGAAGTAACAACAGCTGTAGCTGCCCCACCTCCGCTGCCCCAGGGGCTGGAAGCCAAACCGCGAACTCCTTCCACTCCCGCAGCTTTTCCCACTAACCTTCTCCGCAGTCTTTGGTGTTTGTGGGTCGAGGGGTCTGGTAACTGCCACAGCTCACATATTCAGGGCGCTAGGGCCCCCTCCGCCCGGCTTCCGGTCTGGATCGTCCACGCCGCTCAGGCTGGGCTCTGCTCCACTCCGTTCCCAGCTCCCAGCTCCCAGCTCCGTGTGGAATAGAGCTCACCCAGAGACCATCCGGGCTGTCCTGGGCTGGAGCCCTGCTTCCCTCTGCTGTTCTGTGGGTTCTGCCGTTCTAGAATTGGTTCAGAGCCATTTTTATAGGTTTTTGGAGGGACTTGGGTACGGAGCTCACTCTAGTCCGTGCTTACCAGCCGCCATCTTGGCTCTGCCCCCCAAGAAACTGACATTCTAATGGGGGAGACAACATGCAAACAACTCTATGCTTAAAATGTGAGGTAATCACAGAGGGAAGGAAAGGGTTTGGGGGTGAGGGAGAGGGACTTGGAAAGGATTATTGAAGGTAAGATCTGAGCTAAGTCTTGAAGGAGACCTAGGAAGCGTGGAGGCAGAGGTGAGGAAGGAGAGAATTGGAGGGTACATGGAAGAGAGCAAAGTGTAAGAAGACTGGAAAGTATAGGAGGGGCCAGATAATTAAGGGATTTAAAGCCCAAACAAAGGATTTACATTTGCTCCTGGGAATAATTCTGAGTCACTGGAGTTTATTGGATAGGGAACTGACATGATCAGCCCTGCACCTTAGGAAAGTCCCTTTTGTATCTAAGTGGAGAATGGATAGGAGTGGAGAAAGATTTCAGTCAGCACAATCAAATGGAAACATTTTGCTGTAGCCATGTCTGAAGCGACTACTACTTGCACTCAGGTAGTAGATGTGTCAGTAGAGGGAAGGGGATATATATGAAAGATCCTGAAAAGTTAGAAACAATAAGACTTGGCAACTGACTGCAAGCCAGAATACATGTGTTATTTTGTGTGCACACGTTGGTGGTAAGAACAATAAACTGATAACGAAAGATTTTGTGATTCCATGTTTGTGGGTATTTTTCTCCAACAGTACTCCCTGCCATCTGGCTGTGACTTCCTTTTAGAGAAAAATACATTATCAATTGCTATCTTTCATTTTTGCTTCTCCTAAATTTATTTCAGTATCCCTCCCATTGCTGAAAAGCTATCCTTTATTTAAAAAATGCATTTTTTAAAAGAAAAAGAAAAGAGAGAGAGAGAGGAAAGAAAAAATAATAGCAAAATCAACTTTGGAAAACATGTGCAATGTTCCATATTCCAGATCTCAGCCTCTGTGTCAGAAAGGAGGTGGAAGGGAGGTGTTTTCTCATATTTCTTCTTTAGGGTCCTGCATTTTCTTTGTTATTCTGCAATATTCACTTTCAGCTATTCAGCAGTTGTTGTTCTTTCCACTTACATTTCATAGCCAGTATGATTACTATTGACTCTGCTAACTTCTCTCTGCATCAGTGTATTTAAAGCTTTTCACAGTCCTCTGTACTTATCAAATTTCTGGTATATTCCTGTACCACAGTTTGCTTAGCCACTCTGCAACTGACACTCATCAACTCTGTTTCCTGTTTTTTACTGCTACTAAAAGTGTTCTATAAGCATTTTGGTGTTTATGGGGACTTTTCTCTTATCATTAACTTTCTTGGGGCATATACCTAGGAGAAGAATCTCTGTATTAAAGAGTATAGGCATTATTGTCCTTTATTTGAATGATTACAGATTGTTTTCAAAAAGTTTTACTGATTCACAATTCCACTAAAAATGCACTAGTGTGCCTATCTTTCCACACTCCCTCAAATACTGACTATTCTGACCTTTTTTTCATATTTATTAATTTTCAGGGTATGAGGTAAAATCCAAATGTTATTTTACTTTGCATTTCTGTTGTTATTAGCAATTTAAAATATTCATTAATATGGTTATTGATAGTTTTTAATTCTTCAATTGAGATGTTTATTGATATCCTTTGAGTGCACATCTAATGGGGAATAAATGAAGGCAGAGATGATGTAGTTCATAGACAAAGAGTTATATCTGTCAGTTTCCTATATATCTTTGGTGCCAAATACTTGTCTTAGAAATTTGATAAAATACTCTTCCCATTTGAAAACTTTCCTTCTTATGCTAGATTTACCTAAATAATCATTAATTTTGCTTTTGGCATTAGTTTTTTCAATTTCATTTGTTATGTGGCTCTGTTGATATGGCTCACAGAGAGGCAAGAGCACCTTTCTCCCCCGTCTTTCTCTAAGGGAAACTTTTAATCCTGCCAGGAGGGAAAACTGGAAGTTGGGTTCAGAGGCTAGACTTTGTTCTCTTCAGAAATAGGGGGCTCCAGGCTATAATTATATTTATCTTTTCCCTTAAATATTCTTAGTCTAAGGGCTGTAATTTTAGGTTTAAGTTAAACTCCTGATAGCTATTTCAAAATGGGGAAACAGGGTCCCAGCTTTATATCCAAGATTTGACTCCCTTTCCACCAAATGCCAGTTGGACAATGAATAAACACAGCAAATATCAAAGAAGCCCATTTATTCAAGTCTACAGGAAAATAGAAATAAGAGAAAGCATACATAGACTATATACCAGACAATACAGATTGAAGGAGGTCTCTTATTCACTACGAGATAGCTCACTGAAGAGAGAGTACTCCTGATGTCACTAAAAAGGGAAATTCCCCCGAAGTCTCTAGTGAGTAGCAAACTGTGGAATGGGGACATGATCAAACTTTTACATGTTAACTTCTTCCTTAGATGTTCTCTTCCTTCAGAGAAAGGAAGAAATGTTGTCATCATAGATCTTTTCTCTAAAAACTAGATGCTAAAAGAACATAAATAGATTGAAAGACAATATAACCCATCTTTTTCTCTCTTACCAGCTCTGCCTGCCTGTCATGCAGATATGGGATATGCATCTCCACCAATGAAAGGAACCTCTCCTATCAATGGTCTTTGGGTCTTGGGTTATACATGTAACCAAAATTATCTATTTCAATTTTGGAATTTCCTCTACCCCTGGTTTTGTTAAGAATAAATTCATCTCTTAATCCTAGTTGTGAAAGGCATATAATCTGATTCTTTTCTATATATTTGGTGGTATTATCTTTAATGTTAAGGTTGCATACCCAGTTAAACATTTTGCTTTGTGAAATATAGTCCAAAATGCTGATCTAAACCTAATTTTTGCTAGACTGCTTTCCAATTTTCCCAGCAGTTTTTAAAAAAATCAGATGTAGAATTTTCCTAAGTAATTTTTGGTTTTTGATTCATTGAATGTTGAGTTATTGAGTCTTATTGTTTATGAATCACTCTTCCCTAAAACAATTCACTGATCTACTTCTCAATTTAAAAAAAAAAACAATACTAAATGGTTTTGGTGACTGTTGTTTTGTAATGTAATTTGAGATGTGGCGGTGCTGTTGTCTATTAATTCCTGCTTTTTGATAATAAGAAGGTCTCTCCATGCCTATACTTTATAGAAATTTTAGCATAAAAGTGTTGTACTTTGCCAAAGGCTTTCCCCCCATGTATACTGAGATAATTGTAATTTTGTATATTTTGCTGTTGAATATGATTAATTATGTTTTTTTCCCAATGTTGAACCATCTTTATCTTCTTCATATAATTGATGATGAATGATTTCTTGGTTGAATTTGTATATTAATTTTAATAGGATTTTATTTAAGGATTTGGAATAAATATTAATAATAATTGTCTACATTTTGCCTTCTTTGCTTTGTTGTTCCTTGATTTAGTTTTTGGTCTATATTTTTCTTAAAAAAGAATTCTAGTTGAGTGCTTTCTTCTCAAATTTTTAAGATAATTTGTGTAGTCTTGGTGTTAATTGTTCTATATTAGAACAGTTCTTCTGTGAATCCACTAGGATAGAAATTTTTCTTTGATGATTCCCAATAGTTATTTCCATTTCCTTTTCTGAGGCTTAATTATTTTAAGATCTTTATTTGGTTTTCTATTAATTTAGATATTTTGTACTCATTATAACCTTCAGTAACCATTGCAAAAGAATCCCTAGAAAATATTCAAAGTCTATAACCTACTTGTATTGATATTTTGGGACATGTTTTTATGTTTGGACTTTTGCCTGGTGTTTAGTGAATATGATAAAAGCATTAACTAATTATCTTAACAAATAAATGTTTAGATGTGCATATCCCCATGTGGCTGCTTATAAGAAATAGGTAAAAATTAATCAGATTTTCCTAAGTGCATTGTATTGGCTTACAAATTCAGGTAAGTTGAAATGTGAAATAAATTAGTATAAAGATGACTATTATTATAGGCATGTCATGAACAATGACTGATTATTTTCTTAATGAAATTCTGCATATCTTCCACACTGGGAGGGGAAAAATTGATAGCCAATTCTCATCATTGTTTCATGTAGAAAAATGTATTCTTAATTTTAGTGTTAATTTTATTATTGACTAGAGAGAATTTTTCCCTTCATTTGATTTACTTTTTCTGTGTATATGCAAAGGGCAAAGGCCATTGGAAGAATAAATGACAATGAGTGGGCTTGGATGATGTGTTCCATTGTGTATCAATGGCAGAGCATTTTATAATGTTTGCTAAATCATATGTAGCTGAAATTTTCAGTACTGTCTGTCACATCTGAAAGTCTACATGGCTCTGGGGGAGGCAGGAGACATGGAAGCATTGTTGATGTTCCAGCTTCATGACCCATGTGCACTGGCCCCAATGATCAGGCTGGGTAAATTCTGCCAGTGGGTATACATGTACCTTTGAGTTACATTTATAGAAAGCATTCTTTGTGATTACTTTATGAGGCAAGTTACTATACTTATCCTTATTTTAACAGATGTCAGAAATGCTAGTGTAATTATGAGCCTAAGGTCAAGTTAATAAGTTTCTGGCAATGGAATATAATTCCAAATTCTTATATTTTCCAGTTGTCATTCAGATTCTGAACCATACATATTATCGTATAAATAAAAACTTATTTTAGTCTTATGTCTAAAGGAAAAAGCAAACACATTCCAACTCAATCAATTCCATTCATTCATCAAACTATGTTCTAATTATCATAGATTTGAAACTGAAAGGACCTCAGTGTATGTTCAGTCCACCCTATTTTATAACTGAAGAAAGTGAAGTGACTTGCTCAGAATCAAATAGGCACTAAGTGGCAGAGCTGGGATTTGAACATGAGTTTGCGTAAATCTGACTCTAATATCAACACTATTTCTTTAGTACTATGTTGCCTTCCCAGCTAAAACCAAACCAAACCAAACAAAAATTATGATAGATACAGAGAATACTTAATATTTAGGACACAAAATTCCTATAAGTGGTAGAAATGGATGAAGTAAAGGAAAATGATTAAGTGGCTGTGGATTATCTTTACTTTTCTGTATTTACTTGGAATGCTTTGATTCCCAGGGCAAGTGATATAGCATTCTAACTCTGGGGATAGAGAGAGAGTGCCTACACTGACATTGAGGGGCAATAGAAAGACTAGAGAAGGAAATCCAAAAGAAGTTATTCCCGGTCTGCTTGTACTATATACCTATTTCCTCAAATATCTATCACTTTATGAATATTAAAGATTGAGCTGAAGCTATAGAAAATTTCAAGGAGAAAAAAATCTTTAGGAATTTTTGTTAAAAACCCAAATAATTATAAAAGAGAATGAAAAGACAAAAAAGAAAAGGAAAAGCTTTGTGAGATACACATCCTTCAGTAAAATAACGAAAAAAGTATAATTAAAATAGACTGAAAGATGATCAAGCTATTAGAAGAGTTTTCAAAAGTTATATTTGCTCTTGTAGTAACATTGTTTAATTCATTTCTACTTTTTCAGGGTATATTATCAGGGGAATCATAGGCACTTGGGTCTAAGTTAGTGTTGACAATGTTTATGAAAGCAGAGAATTAGGAACACTTACATTGTGAAGTCTTATGTCCTTTGTATTCACCCATTTCCTACCATTCTCAAAGACTTCATATATAGATGTCTTTGTAATAAACCCAATATTTACATTTCAGCAAAAAAAAGTTTATGACACTTCGGGGTTTAATCCTTGAAATTTAGATAAGACAGATATGAAGACACTGCACTATGTTATTTATAAAGAAACAACAAATCATCACTGTACTGAAAGAAGGACAGCACAGTTAGACATCACTTTTATTTGTTATAATTTCCAAGCAAAAATTCTTGAAGTTCTAACCCCATCTTTAAAATTTGATATTTATCATCCCAGCTTTGAGCTACAAAATTTTCATTAGTCCCATTCACTTTCAGGAAGGCTACTCCTCCCCCTACTAGTCATCCTTAGCTCCTCTGATCCCTCCTTCTATCTTTAGGCTAATAGAACAGATGTCCTTGCATAGCAAATGAAACCTGGGAACATCAAAGTGAAAGGCAATGGTAAGGAGAAGCAAAACATTATAACTTTCTGTTAGTCTGCATGAATATTATCCATAACTTCTTTTACGTCTAGGCCAGGAGGACCACTGCTTATTTTCATATCTATGGCAAACAGCTTAAATGCCTACTTATTAACTACTCTTCATCTGTGATACAAATGAATGCCCTTGTTTTTTACTTCACCAAGGGTGTTAGTGGTGCAGTCTATCAACTCAGCACATAATTAGGCATTTTATTTGAGAGTAATTATAAAACACTAAACTGGTAGTAGCTTTTTTTTTCTTAAGAGACACAGAAAGGGCATCTGCAGAGTGTGACAAGTCTCTTGGGTTAATATGTAATTAATTTATTATAAATCTCTATAACATACTCTGGTAGCAAGTGTCATCTTTAGTAAATATATTAAGTTTTTTTTAATTGGAAAAAGAACAAATGTGAAGGAATTTAGTTACTTTGCTATAATATTTGAAGTATTTGGTGAACTATTGATATAATTTATATTTTCTTTCTTCCTCCTTCTTTCCTCTCTTCTTATGAAATTTCTTATTCTATATACCTTCTTGTTAATTTGGGTCAAGATAACAATAATAGAGTATGTAGTATATGACTGACTAAACTATTTTATATGAATAAGATGGATAATATTTCACTGGAAGGAGTAAAAAAATTAACAATTTAGGAAAATACAAGTTAAACAATATTAATGCCATATTATCAAAGGGAAAGTACAAATCTTTCCTTTATATTTATATATTGTGGGATATATATGTATACACATATATGTATACATACAATATTATATAATGCAAATATATGTACATATACATATATTTATGTTGTCATTTGCTCTTCATTTTCAAAGAAAGAGGACCAATGAGATCAGAGAATAATGTCTTGACTCAAATGTGGATTGGATTTAAGTGAGGCAGAATTGCACAAAGTCATCAGCCTCACTCTCTCTTCCTGAGTCATTGAAATGCAGTGGCAAGATGTAAGTCAAGATGACATTTTTGATGTGACTTTTTGTGATGGCCGAGGATGTACTGGATGAACTTGGTGTCTTCAATGCTTGACCAAGCTCTAAGTGCCCCACAGCTCCTTCTTCAACCACCTTAATTGCCATTGGAATAAATTGTCCTCATCTCCCCATCTGCTGGGAGGTCTACATGCTTGGGATGGACATCCCCCTAACTCACTGATGGGTTTGAGGCCTGTCAGCTGCCCTCAACCTGGTTTAGCCTTTCTGGTGATACATACGTACATACATACGCACACATACAATACATATATACATAATACACACAGAGGTGTATATATAAATATATACACACATATATGTATAATGTACATTTCCACGAAGGAGGAAAGTAACATACATTATCATTGGGTATCACATTTTAGGTGGCTGTGCTTATTTCTTTTGTAGAAAGGTACTTTGCTAGGTTGTTTGTTATAATATAACATAATGTATCAATAAATGTAAAAGAACAATCAATTAATGTAAATTACCAATTGCCACATGTGACTCCTCCCTATTTCCTCTCAGTAAATAATTTACATAATTGTCCCAGAGTATATGATGCCACCTAGTATACATGCCTAAAGAATAATAGAGACTTTGGAAAAATGTTATTCTTGGACTAATACAATGTTCTGACAGAAATGTTACTTCATAAGTTTAGGAAGAGAGTGTAGTATAAGAATTCTAAAATTAGAAATATAAAGCAATGATCATTCCCTTGTTACTTTGGAAAACCTATAGGTCGTGATTTTTATCATGTTAATTAAATGCTACCTTGTCTTGAGCCCTTCAACATGTATGATTCCCCACTGATTTTACTTCAGCTGCCTGAAAGAGTGGTATTGGTCGAATATGCCTCAAATCTTAATCTTAGATGCTTGAGAGGCAATATATGTGTCTCTGTGTGTGTGCTTATGTGAGTATGTGTGTATGCATGTGTGTATATAATACACATACATATATGTATGTATATATATGTATGTGTGTATATGTGTGTGTATATATATACATACATACATACATACATATATATATGTGTATATATATATATATATATATATATATATATATATATATATATCCTTTAGACTATTTTTCCTTGCCATTCTACATCTCCTACTCTTTTATACCTTCTAATATTGTTATTATGACTTTCCTTCTTTACTTGTTGTTATTTTTCTGTTTTCTCACTATGTCAACACTCTTGTGACTTCACTTTTAAAATTCAGTCTTTACTTCAAATAAATCATTTTAATAATTCATTCTCTTCTTGAATTCCTTGACTAAGGAATCAAGGATAACCTCAACACTAGGTAACTCCTACCATCTGTCATCTTCCCATTCTCCCACCTCTAGCTATTGAATACAGTTAGAGAAAATAATCAAATTGGATTGAGGGGGTGTATTATAAATTTGATATTCATCTTCAAGTAGGCACTCAATACTGCATAGTAGGCCTTTTATTTATCAGATCCCACTCAAAAAAGAAAGTTATTCAAGAGGTTATATTCCTTTCTCAAGACTACAACTCAATCTTATATCCCTTCAGTCCCAGAACCTAATGTTACCTCCTGCTTTATTTAGAAAAATCAAGTTTGGAGCTCTCTTACTCACAGCAGTGGTGGCATGCATGACTCTGGGCCAGCCCTTGTTCTGAGCTCCCGGGCTGAACCTAGATGTACAATTTCATTTGTTGCTGAAGACACAGGACAGAGTTATTCATAAGACACAAATAATGAACAATCCCTTCAGAAATGGTTATTAGAAGTATCAGAAAGTCTGGAAATCTAACCATTCGGGGGGTGGAGCCAAGATGGCAGCTGGAAAGCAGGGATTAGAGTGAGCTCCCGGCCAAGTCCCTCCAAAAAACTATAAAAATGGCTCTGAACCAATTCCAGAACTGCAGAACCCACAAAACAGCAGAGGGAAGCAGGGCTCCAGCCCAGGACAGCCTGGATGGTCTCTGGGTGAGGTCTATCATGCACAGAGCTGGGAGCAGAGTGGAGCAGAGAGGAGCAGAGCCCAGTGTGGGTGCCTTGGTGCAACCAGACCAGGAACCAGGCATTCCCTAGCGCCCTGAATCAGTGAGCTGCAACAGGTACTAGGCTTCTCAAACCACAAACACCAAAGACAACAGAGAAGGTTAGTAGGAAAAGCTGCGGGAGTAGAAGGAGTTCATAGTTCAGCTACCGCCCCAGGGGCAGCAAAGGTGGGGCAGCTACAGAACTACAGCTGCTGTTGCTTCCGGCCCCAGGCCCACCTGGTGGGAGGAATTAAGTGGCAGATCAGAGCAGGAGCAAAGAGCCTGATGAAGATCTAAGCCCAGTCCAGGATGGGGGTTCCTGGGGAAGGAGGAGTGCTGGTGTGGTAGACCTGGCATATCCCCTCAAGCTTGGAACATAGTTCTCTAAACTCTACAAGCAGTCATACCCCACTGAAAAATTCAAGGGTCAAGTTAGTTGGCTAGGAATATGGCCAGGCAGCGAAAACGCACCGCGATTCAGTCTCAGACTTTGCATTCTTTCTTTAGTGACAAAGAAGACCAAAACATACAGACAGAAGAAGTTAACTAAGTCATAGAGCCTACAACAAAAGCCTCCAAGAAAAACATGAACTGGTACCTGGCCATGGAAGAGCTCAAAAAGGATTTGGAAAAGCAAGTTAGAGAAGTAGAGGAAAAATTGGGAAGACAAATGAGAAGGATGCAAGAAAACCATGAAAAACAAGTCAATGACTTGCTAAAGGAGACCCAAAAAAATACTGAAAAATATACTGAAGAAAACAACACCTTAAAAAATAGACTAACTCAAATGACAAAAGAGCTCCAAAAAGCCAATGAGGAGAAGGATGCTTTGACAGGCAGAATTAGCCAAATGGAAAAGGAGGTCCAAAAAGACCACTGAAGAAAATACTACCTTAAAAATTAGACTGGAGCAAGTGGAAGCTAGTTACTTGATGAGAACTCAAGATATTATAAAACAGAACCAAAGGAATGAAAAAATGGAAGACAATGTGAAATATCTCATTGGAAAAACCACTGACCTGGAAAATAGATCCAGGAGAGATAATTTAAAAATTATTGGACTACCTGAAAGCCATGATCAAAAAAGAGCCTAGATATCATCTTTCAAGAAATTATCAGGGAGAACTGCCCTGATATTCTAGAGCCACAGGGCAAAATAGAAATTGAAAGAATCCATCGATCTCCTCCTCAAATAGATCCCAAAAAGAAATCTCCTAGGAATATTGTCACCAAATTCCAGAGCTCCCAGATCAAGGAGAAAATATTGCAAGCAGCCAGAAAGAAACAATTTGAGTATTATGGAAACATAATCAGAATAATCCAAGATCCGGCAGCTTCTACATTAAGAGATTGAAGGGCTTGGAACACAAAATTCCAGAGGTCAATGGAGCTAGGATTAAAACCAAAAATCACCTACCCAGCAAAACTGAGTATCATGCTCCAAGGCAAAATATGGATTTTCAATAAAATAGAGGACTTTCAAGCTTTCTCAGTGAAAAGGCCAGAGCTGAATAGAAAATTTGATATTCAAACACAAGAATCAAGAGAAGCATGAAAAGGTAATCAAGAAAAAGAACAAGAAAAAGAAATTGCAAGGGACTTACTAAAGTTGAACTGTTTTGTTTACATTCCAACATGGAAAGATGATGTGTATGATTCATGAGACCTGAGTATTAGGATAGCTGAAGGGAATATGCATATATATATATATGTATATATATAAGTGAATGTGTATTATGTATATATGTATGTGTGTTTGTGTATATATATATATGTGTGTATTTATATATATATATATACATATATATATATATATATATATATATATATATATATATATATAGAGAGAGAGAGAGAGAGAGAGAGAGAGAGAGAGAGAGAGAGAGAGAGGTGGGCACAGAGTGAGTTGAAGATGAAGGGAAGTTATCTAAAAGAAATAAAATCAAATTAAGGGATGAAAGAGGAATATATTGAGAGAGGGAGATAGGGAGAGATAGAATGGGGTAAATTATCTCGCATAAAAGTGGCAAGAAAAAGCAGTTCTGTAGGAAGAGAAGAGAAGGCAGGTGAGGGGGGAATGAGTGAATCTTGCTCTCATCAGATTTGACCTGAGGAGGGAATGCCATACATACTCAATTGGGTATCTTACCCCACAGGAAAGAAGAAGGAAGAAGATAAAAAAGGTGGGGGGGATGATAGAAGGGAGGGCAGATGGGGGTGGAGGTAATCAAAAACAAACACTTTCAAAAGGGGACAGGGTCAAGGGAGAAAATTCAATAAAGAGGGATAGGTTAGGAAGGAGCAAAATATAGTTAGTTTTTCACAACCTGAGTATTGTAGAAAGGTTATACATAATGATACACATGTGGCCTATGTTGAATTGCTTGACTTCTTAGGGAGGGTGGGTGGAAAGGGAAGAGGGAAGAGAATTTGGAACTCAAAGTTTTAAAAACAGATGCTCAAAAACAAGAAAAAAAGTTTTTGCATGTAACTAGAAAATAAGATACACAGACAATGGGGTGTAGAAATTTATCTTGCCCTACAAGAAAGGAAGGGAAAACGGGATGGGAGGGGAGTGGGGTGACAGAAGGGAGGGCTGACTGGGGAACAGGGCAACCAGAATATATGCCATCTTGGAGTGGGGGGGAGGGTAGAAATGGGGAGAAAATTTGTAATTCAAACTCTTGTGAAAATCAATGCTGAAAACTAAATATATTAAAAAAAGACATTTAACCATTCTAGAGAGATAAACCAACTGAAATAAGTTACTAGGTGTTTGAACTCATTCTCATTTCTGGTCAGAATGGACATAGTAGATTCAGCTTTATAAATCACTTATGAGTTCTGTGACCATCCTATACCTATACTTCAAAAAATTTATTACTATATACCAGGGGTGTCTGACTGAAATAAAAATGAATCCCTGCTTGATTTAGTAAAAAAAAAAGGAAAAATTAAGTTTTCTGACATGAACTGGGAACTCTCTCTTACCTTCTTTACTTTCAACATCCCCCATGTCCCACAGAAGAAGCACTGTTTCTATTTTCTCTGAAGCAGAACAGATCTCAATTGCAAAAGGACTTAAGAAACAATTTAGTCAAAACTGAACGTATGAATATTGATCCCTACTAGAACAGTTCTGGTTATCTGTCATCATTTGCTTAAAGAACTCCAGTGAAGGTGCTCATAGATATGAAGTCATAAGGATGTTAGCAGGGTGATAGCATGAGGATATTAAGTGCCAAAAAGAAAGGAGAAATAGAAGATAAAGGAATACTAACTTTATCTATTTTACAGTCACTCCTATATTAGCCTTAGCTATAGTCTCCCTGCATAGAAACTGTGATGATTATGATTTTTGAAATATATTGTTTCATGTAGTTATAATGATAGGACTTCAATATAGTCACCTAGTCTATGTGGTCCTAATGCTTATAAAACATGCAGACAAAAACAGATGATTTGGACTTTTTACACTGTTCGCTCCTTTCTATCCTTGTGTCAAGCATTCGATGATAGCAGTTTCTCATTGCATAAGACTTCAGGCAAACTACAACTTCTTGTGACCTACTCCATTTCTATTATTTCAGATAGGCAAACTCAATACCCAATTTCTGTTCCTTATAAGGAAACTGTCCCCATCTGAATCTGGTATCAGTAAATGACCCCAGTAATTTCCCCAGCATAGTTGGGTTTGATTAGGAATATTCTTTCTTCACATTTTACGTCAATTACCTGTTTTCAATCAAGGTCAATTTTAGGATATAAAACTTTCCTGCTCAGAACCCAACTTTGAGTGTGTGCTTCCTCTGAGATCTTTGCCACCATATGTAACTCCATCCCCCTGGTGCTGCGTGAGTTTCTTTGCAGTTGTTGGGAAGAATTTCTGTTTATTTGACTATATGGTAACTCCTTTCTCTCTAACTTTGCTTATTCCATCCACCATGCCTGGAAGAGACATTCCTTCCCTGTCTTTGCCTCTTATAGTCTTCCCTTATCCTTTTAGTTTCATCATGATATCTCCTCTCTGTGAAACCTTCTCATTTGTCCGGCCCTAAGGTGAAAATAATTTCTTACTCCTCAAAGTTCTCATGGAGCTCTTCCCAAATCTCCTTTTTACACTTTGCTTACATTCTTCCATATTATGTTATAGTCTGCATTCTTATTTCTCACACATTTGATTATAAGGTCATTAGGAATGAAATTATTGATATGTATATGTGGCTTTTAATATTTGCAAAGTGCTTTTTATTCATTACACATTTAAACCTCATAGTCACATTGTGGGATAGGTTCTACAGATATTAGTATCACCATTTTATAGATAAGAAAACTTGGATTAATAGTCACTCAGACTATTTTAATTGATGAATATCAGAGCCAGGGATTAAAGGTCGGACTTCTGGAATGTCTATCCACTTCTTCATGCTGTCTCATAGGCCCTGTGTCATAGTTATCTTTATATCCTTATTGTTTTACACTTGAGACAAAGCAAAAGTCTTTGGTGACTTTACTCCATTTTGTTAAATCAATGGCTGCTTTGAGGGAAAAGGTGGAAACAACTTCATCAATGAAAATAACACTGCAGTATTGAAGGACTAATAAAAATACGCCCTTAGAAAATATTCAGACCTACTAATGAAACATTTATACTTAGTGACAGAGTGGAAAAGAGTGGAGAACTTATTGAATGTTGTCCCACCTTTTTGAATCAACCCTGATTTACATCTACCCTGTTTTTAGAGGCCTCCATCAAAGGTTCAAATGCTTCCTTTCTCTTCTTTTCTAGCTAATAACCATTCAAGCTATTAGGACATCATCACTCATTCTTAACCTCAACCTGACATGCTGCAGTTACTATTTCAATCTTTTCTGCCTTCAGGGAAGATGTGAGTACTTTCTTAATATCTTTTTTGAGTCTTCTGTATACTTAAATATGGATAAGTTAGTAAAAAATATCCTTGACTGAGTAAGAGCAAAGAGATTTAGGCTTTAGTTCTGGCTCTGCCTTTTTAATTCAAATCAACAAGCAACAATTCAATGTGAAAGTCATTAGGGCAGGTTGTGGGTACATACATATCCAAAAGTAACAGTACTTACCTTCAAAAAAATGAAGTTCTACTTGAAGAACACAAAGTCTACACAGATAAAAATATTACACATATACAAAGTTTACAAAATCTATACAGATAAAAATAAAATAAAAATATACAAAAATATATATGTATATAAGCATGCATATGTATATATTGAAAATATATTCAATATATGCAGACAACACATACAATATACTATATAGAATATATATAGTCTAAAATATGTACTAGATATATGTAATTCATTCACATATACAGATATACATATATATAGTTATGTATATATACATATATGTATGTATGTAAATATATATATATATATATATACACATATACATATACATATGTGTGTGTATGCATGTGTATAGTGAGGGAAAGCACTAACATCTGGGAAATGCAAGCTGGACCTCAGCATTGAAGAGAGCTCTGACCACATCGTAGCAGAGTAAGTTTCCTTACTCAGAGTTCTAAACTCATGTGTCTAATCTCTATTTTTATCCCTTCAGTAGAAGAAAAGAGTACTGATCTTCTGAGTCCTTGGTTCTGATCCCTGGTCATTTCCTTTATAATATTTTGGTGACATAAGAAAAGTGATTAAGTCAGACACGAGTGTGACTTAATTGAGCTAGAAATAACTGCCCCCCCCCACACCAAACTCAGATCAGGTCCAGCCCTCAGAGCCTATTTGGGAACTCCAAGACTATGTAACAAATCCAGTGTTTTGGTCATGTATCATTGCTTTTGTTTTTCTAAAGCATCTGTGAAAAGCGTATTTTTAGGCTCTATCTGTACATGTTTGAAAAAAAAAAACAGAAAATCTTTTTTTCTTCATCCTCTTCCTATATCTTCCAAGGAAAGAGCTAATAAGCCCTTGAAATTCAAAAGTGCTTGATGATGCTGAGGTCATATAAGATTTTCTGTTCTTTTCCTAACCTCTCTGCTTTATTCTGCCCTCCATTTTTCATCTTGTCTATACCAATCTTTCTTGCCTCACTTAGAAAAGGGGATTCATTGTGGCATTGAACAAATAGCCTTCATCTCTTTCTTCTTCTTACCTTAAAAACAACTATGATTTCATTTCTATGGGTGCTCTCATATTCATCCTCCACAAGCAATTACATTACAACTGCCATGTCAGCACAAAGCAATTACAGGCTTTTACAGATTGCTTGATAATTATCCTTGACATTACTAAGTACTTTCAGAATGAATGTGCAACATTTTTAGATTTAATGATGAGAATAGGTAAAATATTAAACCGCATTTTAATGGGGGAGAAGGGATCATTTTGGAGGGAAGTGACTCATATTCCATCTTTTCTAATTTTAACACACACAAAACATATAATTGTATGTATACCATGTTAGATTTATTTAAGGTAAAATTGGCCACCAAAATAATTTTTTTAAAAGGGAAGTCATCATCCAAGTTCACTCCAAAGCAAAACAAGGAACTAAAGTTTTGTGACTCCACAGTCTCACTGTCTTCCCTGCTATACCCATCACATCCCCTTCTACCTGGGAATTAACTTGATGGTATCTCCTATGTGTCTATAATACATAACAACTTTCATATCTGGAGAGAGTCACTTCTGGACCATACTTAGCTCACAAGAGTGGCCTTCTTTCCTGGATTCCACAAAATGGCATACATCACTTCTTTTATGTTTTGGAAAAGATTTTATTAACCCCACTGGGTAATACAAAGAAGAAATTTTATATCAAATTTATTTTTTTAAATTTTCACATTTTAGTATTTAATATTTTTAGTTTTCAACATTGACTTCCACAAGATTTTGAATTACAAATTTTCTCCCCATTTCTACCCTCCCCCACATTCCAAAATGGCATATATTTTGATTACCCCATTCCTCAGTCAGCCCTCCCTTCTGTCTCCCCGATCCCCTTTCCCCTTACTTTCTTGTAGGGCAAGATAGATTTCTGCACCCGATTGCCTATATGACTTATTTCCCAGTTGCATGCAAAAATAACTTTTTTTTGAGCATCCACTTTTAGAACTTTGAGTTCCAAATTCTCTCTCCTCTTCTCTCCCCAACCACCCTCCCTAAGAAGACAAGCAATTCAACACAGGTCAAATATGTATCATTATGTGAAACACTTCCACAATACTCATGTTTCGAAAGGTTACCTATATTTCGCTCCATCCTATCCTGTTCCCCTTTATTAAATTTTCTCCTTTGACTCTGTCCCTTTTCGAAAGTGTTTGTTTTTGCTTACCTCCTCCCCCTGTCTGCCCTCCCTTCTATCATCCCTCCTTTCTTATCCTCTTCCCCCTACTTTCCTATGGGGTAAGATACCCAATTGAGTGTGTATGTTACTCCCTCCTCAAGTCAGATCCGATGAGAGCAAGATTTCCTCATTCCCCCTCACCTGTCCCTGCTTCCCTTCCAACAGAACTGCTTTTTCTTGCCACTTTTATGTGAGATGATTTGCCCCATTCTATCTCTCCCTTTCTCCCTCTCTCAATATATTTCTTTTTCACCCCTTAATTTTATTTTACTTTTTTAGATATAATCCCTTCATATTCAAATCACCCTGTACCTTATATCTATATATATGTATATTCCCTTCAACTACCCTAACACCGAGAAAGGTTTCATGAATTACAGGCATCATCTTTCCATGTAAGAGTATAAACAGAACAGTTTAACTTTAGTAAGTCCCTTATGATTTCTCTTTCCTATTTACCTTTTCATGATTCTCTTGATTCTTGTATTTGAAAGTCAGATTTTCTATTTAGCTCTGGTCTTTTCATTGAGAAATCTTTAAAGTCCTCTATTTTATTGAAAATCCATATTTTGCCTTGAAGCATTATACTCAGTTTTGCTGGGTAGGTGAGTCTTGGTTTTAATCCTAGCTCTTTTGACCTCTAGAATATCATATTCTAAGCCCTTCGATCCCTTAATGTAGAAGCTGCTAGATCTTGTGTTATCCTGATTGTTTCCACAATACTCAAGTTGTTTCTTTCTGGCTGCTTTCAATATTTTCTCCTTGACCTGGGAGATCTGGAATTTGGTGACAATATTCCTAGGAGTTTTCTTTTTGGAATCTTTTTCAAGAGGTGATCAATGGATTCTTTTCAATTTCTATTTTACCCTATGGTTCTAGAATATCAGGGTAGTTTTCCTTGATAATTTCTTGAAAGATGATGTCTAGGCTCTTTTTTTGATCATGGCTTTTAGTTAGTCCAATAATTTTTAAATTATCTCTCCTGGATGTATTCTCCAGATCAGTGGTTTTTCCAGTGAGATATTTCACATTGTCTTCCATTTTATCATTCCTTTGGTTCTGCTTTATAATATCTTGATTTCTCGTAAAATCACTAGCTTCCACTTACTCCAATCTAAATTTTAGGGTGGTATTTTCTTCAGTGGTCTTTTGGATCTCTTTTTCCATTTGACTAATTCTGCTTTTCAAGGCATTCTTCTCCTCATTGGCTTTTTGGAGCTCTTTTGCCATTTGGGTTAGTCTATTTTTTTAAGGTGGTGTTTTCTTCAGTATTTTTTGGGTCTCCTTTAGCAAGTCATTGACTTGTTTTCCATGGTTTTCTTGCATCAGTCTCATTTGTCTCCTCAATTTTTCCTCTACTTCTCTTAACCTGCTTTTCCAAATCCTTTTTTAGCTCTTCTCTGGCCTGAGGTGAATTCATATTTTTCTTCGAGGCTTTCGATGTAGGCTCTTTGACCTTGTTGTCTTTTTCTGGCTGTATGTTTTGATCTTCTTTGTCACCAAAAAAAAGATTCAATAGTATGCATCCTTTTTTTCACTGCCTGTTCATGTTCCCAGCCAACTACTTGACCCTTGAGTTTTTTGTCAGCGTATGACTGCTCATAGAGTAGAGAGTACTTTGTCCCAAGCTTTAAGGGCTGTGCTGCTGTTTTCAAATTTACTTCTACTCCACAGTCCCATCAACCTCTGCCACACCAGCTCTCCTCCTCCCCCAAGAATCACCAACCAGGACCATGACCCAGATCCATGCAGGGCAAAGCAAGAGAACCCTGCCTCTGTGCCAGCACAGAGCTCTCTGCACTCCCTCTCTGATTCACCACTTGATTCCTCCCACCAGTTGGGCCTGGGGTCTGAAGCAACCACAGCTGGAGCTCTGGAAGCAGTAGCAGGAGCTTCCTGCTGCTGCCACTGCTGTGCCTGCAGCTTCACCTCTGCCCCACCAGGGCAGGGGCTGGACTGGCACTTCTGTCACCCCGATCCAGCAGTTTTCCCACTAACCTGCTTCATGGTCTTTGGCATTTGTGGGTTGAGAAGTCTAGTAACTGCATGAGCTTAGTGATTTATGGCTCTCAGGCCAGCCCACTTGATCTCCTCAGTACCTGCTCTGTCCTGGTGTGGCCCATGCTGGGCTGTGCTCTGCTTCACTCCTAGTACCTTGTGATAGACCCTTCCAAGTGACCATCCAGGCTGTCCTGGGCTGGAAACCTGCTTCCCTCTGCTATTTCATGTGTTCTGCAGCTCTAGAATTTGTTCAAAGCCATTTTTATAGGTGTTTGGAGGGATTTGGGGGAAAACTTAAGTGACTCCCTGCTTTGCAGCTGCCATCTTGGCTCCCGCTCCCTATATCAAATTTAAATGAAGAGATATAAAAGTTTACTGAAGTATTGCTAGTGAATTCTCACCCTTGACTTACATTTAAAGTAACCAGGGCTTGTTCTTTGTTAGTTTCTGTAGTTTCTGCTCCTTGGATCTATATGTTTTTCTACATGTATTTGATTTTAGATTCAGAATAGGTTGGTATAATCCTGACTGTGATAGATGTTACTTTCATTCTTGTTTTCCAACCAGTAGATACAATTTGGCAAAGTTGTAGGTGTTCCAGCCTTTCTAAAATCCCTTAATTCTTAGCTCTGCATTTATAAATCATTGATCTTCAAAGACAGCCATCTTTCTCTGTCTTCCTCAATCTTTGAACCTGATCTGGAGGGATGAGCACTGTCTTTCCAGCTTTTTCTGAAGTCTCTTATTTGGTCATCATTTCTTATGGAACAATAATGTTATATTACATTCACATACCACAACTTGTTTAGCCATTCCCCAAATGATGAGCATCCCCTCAATCTCTAATTCTTGGCCAACATGAAAAAGCTGCTATAAATATTTTTGTACATGTGGGTCCTTTTCACATTTTTATGATCTCTTTAGGATATAGACCTAAAAGTGGTATTGCTGGATCAAAGGGTATGCACAGTTTTATAGCCCTTTGCTCATAGCTCCAAGTTGCTCTCTAGAATGGTTGGATCAATTCACAACTCCACCAACAATGCATTATTATTCCCATTTTCCCACATCTTCTCTAAAATTTATCATTTTCCTGTTTTGTCATGTTGGTCAATCTGATAGGTATGATGTGGCTCCTCAGAGTTCTTTTAATTTGCATTTCTCTAATAAATAGTGATTTAGATCATTTTTTCATATGACTAAATGGCAAGAAGCTGAAGTTCTGTGAGGCCTTTCACTTGGCTCTGAGATCATCTGTAGGGACCCCTGGTAGGGGATGCCGTAGTGCTCCAGATAATTCTCTTATCTCCCATTCTGACCATAGCCCTGTTGCTTAATTTTCTATCTCTGCTTATCTGGTGGTCCTAGGTCTACTTTTAAAATCTGGCATCCTTCAGATACTCTTTCCCAACATAGGTATCTACTTAGTAACATATCAACTCTTTGAGTAGAGAAATTGCCTTCATAGAACTGTTGTCCAGAGAATTGCTCCCCCTGAATGATACTCAGACACCCAAATTAGTGGAACTTAAGTCCAAAGGACTTTTCTTCATCATGTATACTACAAATAAGTTACGGAACAAAAAGTAACCTTTAGATAAATAATATGGTAAAGTGGAAAGGGCACTAATTTAGGAACTAGGTATAATCCAAGATCTGCCATTTAACAACCTTGTGATCTTAGGCAAATCCTTTAAGTCTTCTAGGCTTCAGTTTCCTTAATTATAAAATGAGAGACATTGAGTTGGTAATTAGCAAAGTTCCTTCTGTGTCCAAAATTTTGATTCTCAAATACATGATTAAAAGGTAAATTTTCATTGTCTTCCTTGAGATACAGTGATTCAGTTCATATTTTTCATCACAGATATAATTCCTTTGTGTAATAATAATTATTTTCCTGAAAAGTACAGGTAAAGTCTATTTTTTGCAAATTGAATGAATTTTCTACTGACATTATGTTAGCGTTGAATTATCTTAATTCTGATTGATTTTTAATTGGCAGACTCCTACCACATTGACTTCAGTATTGTTAGTTGTCTCATGATTAATGATTAATCATGAAACATTTGAGTGAATTAATATTTTAATTAGTAATAAACTTTTTGAATTGGTAAGAGTATTTTTGAAGGCAAATAGTCTCTTTATTTGGTAGATTCTTAAAACTTTGAGTTCCCAGATTTTCTGTCCTCTATTGTCTCATGATTAATGATTAGTCACCAAATATTTAATTGAATAGTTAATATTTTTCTTATTTAATTTTTTAAACTAAAAGAGAATGTTTTATGTGAATAATCACATCCAAGTTAATACCTACTTTTCAAATTCATACTTAGACATGTGCAATTACATTATTATTCTCTTTATTTTATTATTCTTCAAATTTGCCCACTATCCTATTATACTTATTAACCAATTTTTCTTTTAATATAAATAATGGAATTCCATGCTGAACAGTTTTCTAGTACAGTCTTCATAATAGACTTAGTTTTCTCTTTCAGAATAACTCAACTAACAGTGGGACACCTCCTCACTAGTTGGCTGTCTACTAATTGATTGATTCTTTGGCTGTATCAGCACGTGAATCAAATAGATAAAAAAATTGACTTGATCCTCACTTCATTTTGGCCTTACTCTGCTTCTACAGTGACAATACTGTAGTGATTGAAAAGGGACTAGAATATGTTAAAATTCCCCATAAAAATACTAACAACTGTGGACACTCCACAACAGAAATCTTTCTCCAATAACTAGCAAATCAAAATGTTATTGGAAGAACAGAACCACATAAATATTGACTTTTTCCCAGTCACCATGGGATCTCAAAAGATGGACCACGTGAGTTTCATATCTGGCAGATTCTACCAAGCTGATAAAGACCTTTAAATACCTACCTGTTGGTAGACTGTATGATCATTTTATAAAACCAAGTCCAAGTGAAGAAGGTTTGTCTTCAGTTTAACTGCAAGGAAATACATTTTTTGGCTTCACTAAATCCTCAGATTTAAAATAAAGATGGTTTACAATCTGTATAAATAGAGAAAATATCCATGGTGAAAATTACATATTCTTCATTAATTGAAGTATTGTAAAATACAAGAAATCACATATTTCTAATGTGGGAGTCATATCAGCATCAATTGGCTACATACAGTTAGAATATTAGAGCAAAAGTCCAAATCACAAACAAATTAGAACAAAAAACTAAAGATTGAAAGACATCACAAATGATTGAAATATGTTCTATCTGACCTATTCTAGAGAACAAGTATTTCTCAAAACTGAAAAAGACAAAGGTAAATATATTCCCTTTGAATCTCATCATTTCCTACAAATATTGAACCAGTATAAAGCAATTGCCACAATGAAAAAAGCATAAGAGCACAGAAACTTTGACAAAAATAAAATACTTGCTTTTCTTGGTAAGCAGACGTATTGGGAATCAAGATGGGCTCTTAGCACTCATTCAACCAAGTACTCTTGAAGAGTTTAGCATTTGTTTCCTTTATTAAATTAGGAGTCCTTGATGACCTCCTGACCTCAAGGGAAAGCCTAGTTTACATGGGTTTGAGTGACATGTTTGTGACATCAGAGGCTTTTAGACCATGTGGGTTTAAGTCACATTTTTGTGACAATTTTAGGTCACATGGGTGAGTTGCATGTGTGACTCACCTTGGACCCTGAACAAGATATATAAAGCCAGAACTTGGCTTTCACTTTTGGGGCTCTGAGCTGCAGCAGGAGTGGTGCATGACTCTAGGTCAGCCGTTGTTATGAGCTCCCTGGCTTTGATGTTGATGCTTCTCTGGTAACTGCATATTGTGATTTTGTCAGACAGAAATCTGTCTGTTGATTCATGTTTATTTGCTCTCTTTGTATTTGCTCTGAAGCTCAGGGTGCTGGCTTTTCCCCCTGAGCTGAGGGAATGATATCTGTATGTTGGATTAAAGTAAGATTGTTAACCCCTTAACATTGCTTTCCTTAGTAAAGCAGATCAAAAGAACCTGAGCTTGCAGTGTCCTTGTTGTTGGGCTTGTGTTGGTTTTTCACCCCCACAGCAGCTGCTAGCCAAATTGTTGCAACAGCAGAGTAATCTGAAAGCCCAAGACCATCCTTCCACAGTATGCAAACTACAACCATATTTGAAGATTACACGGAATGTTGCCGAAGAGCCAAAAAGGGGAGAAGATAAAATAAATTTAAAGAAAGCTTGATGCAAGACCCAAAGGAGCCATATCATTCCAAGAACAATCATAGATACAATTTCCAGGAAGATAGCAAATAGACATAGCACAGAACACGTTTGTCACTGTTTCATGGCAAGCTTTCATTATCATCAATAACAAATGAACCACCACATTTGGACTCTTAAAACCGTAGTTCCTGAAAGTGGGGGAAAAGGAAATGACATGCATAGATTAAATTGGGAAGATTAGCTAGGCTAAAGTATATACTTCAGAAATCCAGGCTAGAGGCCATACCATCTTGAAATCTTTTAGAGATCACATTATAAAATACCTTAGGGAGAAGATACAACAAGAATGAAAATAAAATGAGCAACAATGTAGAGGTTATCATAATTACCAACCCATATGCTTACTTATCTTTCTAAAACTTTTACAAGAATAGTTTTCATAGATGTTGATGCAATCCATGGTGGAAAATATTGGGAAAAGGTACAGTTTTTTTTTAAAAAATTTCTATAGCTCACAACATCTTTAGAATCACAAAATTGAATGCAAGTTTCCAGGCATGTGAAATCCTGCTGCTCAGTGTATTGTTTGTTGATTACCCCAAAAATGATTAAAGAATTGATTTTGTCAAACAAAATAGCACATCTAATATGGAATCCTTCATATGTATAGTAAGATAATAGAAAATTGCTTGACAAATGCAACCATAGAAATAATTCTGTTAAATGGCATTCATTAATATGAAGTAAGGCATGAAATGGATTGTTTGCTCAACAAAGATTCTCCCAATTGATTAATGATCAAAGATATGATCAGTTTTCAGATGAAATAATCAAAGCTTTCTATAGCCATATTAATAAATACTCTAAATCACTATTGATTGGAGAAATGCAAATTAAAACAATTCTGAGGTACTATGTCATACCTATTGGATTGTCCAATATGACAGAAAAAGTGAATGACAAATGTTGGAGGGGATGTGGGGAAAAATGAGAAATTAATGCATTGTTGGTGGAGTTGTGAACTCATTCCTCCATTCCACAGAGCAATTTGTAACTATGCCCAAAGGGCTATAAAATGATGCAGACTGCTTGATCTAGCAATACCACTCCTAGGTCTGTACCCCAAAAGAGATAAAAAAGGAAAAGGACATGTAGGTACAAAAATATTGATAGCAGCTCTTTTCTGGGGGCAAAGATTTAGAAATTGAGGGGAAACTCATCATTTGGGGAATGACTAAACAGGTTGTGGTATGTGATTATGATGGAATACTATTGTGCTATAAGAAATGATGAGCAGAATGCTCTCAGAAAAACCTGGAAAGACTTGCATGGGCCGATGCAAAATGAAATGTACTGTGTACACAGTAGCAGCAATATTTTAAAATGATCAACTGTGAATGACTTAGCTGTTCTCAGCCATAAAATGAACCAAGACAACACTGAAGCACTTATGATGAAAAAATGCTATGCATCCCCAGAGAAAGAACTGATGGTGTCTAAGTATGGATTGAAGCAAACTTTTTTAACTTTATTTTCATTGAGTTTTTTGGTCAGTTTTCTTTTTACAACACTACTATTACAAATATGTTTTGCATGTCTACACATGTATAACCTATATCAAATTGCTTTCTTTCTCAATGTGGCATTTGGGGAGGGAGGAAGGGACAGAATTTGGAACTCAAAGTTTTAAAAACAAATGTTACAAATTGTTTTCACATGAAACTGGGAAGAATAAAGTATTAAATAAAAGCAAAGAAAAAGAAACAGGAATAAAAAAGTTCGACTAGACCAGGTATTCACAGATAAGGATCATGCTAGAGATGACATGATTCTGAGGATTTCTAGGGTTCATTTCTTAAGAAAATTGAAACACAAGTTATCAAAGGCAAGGTAAAACTAATACACATTTTAGAGTATATCGAAAATATCAATAACTACTCATTGTGACTCAAAAAGAAAGACAGGCAACTGAAAGCAATATTTTATAGCAGTCCACATCTGTACACTTACATAGTTGCTTAGAAAATATAAATTCCCAATCTTTTTCACATTGGCTTTTTTTATACAAAAACATTTCAGTTTAAGATAATCAAAATTATCCATGTTGCATTTTGTAATGCTGTCTATCTCTTGTTGTGTCATGAATTCTTCACTTTTCCATAAATCTGATATGTAAACTATTCCTTGCTTTCCCAAATTGCCTATAGTATCAGCCTTTATTGCTAAATCATGAATGTACTTTGACTTTATTTTGGTATATGGTGTAAGATATTGGCCTATGCCCTGTTTCTTCCCTACCATTTTCCAATTTTCCCAGCAGTTTTTGTGAAGTAGTGAATTCTTAGCCCAGAAGCTGGATTCTTTGGGTTTATCAAAGGGTAGATTGTTATAGTCATCAACTGCTGCATCTTGTGTACCTATCCTATTCCACTGATTCACCACACTGTTTCTTAGCCAGTACCAGGTAGTTTTGATGACTGCTGCTTTACAGTACAGTTTGTTATCTGGTATGGCTAGGGCATCTTCCCTAGCATTTCTTTTCATTAATACCTTAGATATTCTAGACCTCTTGTTCTTCCAGATGAATTTTGTTATTATCTTATCCAGCTCTGTAAAATATTTTTTGGTAGTTTGATTGGTGTGGCACTGAATAGATAAATTAATTTTGATAAAATAGTCATTTTTATTATGTTAGCTTAGTGTAGCCATAAGGAACTGATATTTTTCCATTTATTTAGATCTGACTTTATTTGCATGAAAAGTGTTTCATAATTATGTTCATATAAGCCCTGGGTTTGTTTTGGCAGATAGACTCCCAAATATTTTAGAGTGTCTACAGTAACTTTGAATGGAATTTCCCTTTCTATCTCTTGCTGTTGGGCTTTATTCGTAATGTATAAGAATGCCGAGGATTTATGTGGGTTTATTTTATATCCTGCAACTTTGCTAAAGTTGTTTATTATTTCAAGTAGTTTTTTTACTTGATTCTCTAGGATTCTCTAAGTAAATCATGATCATCTGCAAAAAGTGATAATTTAGTTTCTTCTTTGCCTATTCTAATTCCTTCAATTTCTTTTTCTTCTCATTGCTACAGCATTTCTAGTACCAAATTGAATAGTAGGGGTGGTAATGGACATCCTTGTTTCACCCCTGATCTTATTGGAAATGCATCTAGCTTATCCTCATTACAAATAATGCTTGCTGATGGTTTTAGGTAGATGCTATTTATAATTTTCAGGAAGGCTCCATTTATTACTATGATTTCTAGTGTTTTTAATAGGAATGGGTGTTGTATTTTGTCAAAGGCTTTTTCTGCATCTATTGAAGTGATCATATGGTTTTTGCTAGTTTTGTTGTTGATATGATCCTAATTTTGAATCAGCCTTGCATTCCTAGAATAAATCCTACCTGGTTGTAGTTTATTGTTCTCATGATAAGTTGTTGCAATTTTTGGTAATATTTTATTTAAACTTTTTGCATCAATATTCATTAGGGAAATTGGTCTATAATTTTCTTTAGGGGAGAAGCAGAAAATTGGGAGAAAATCTTTACAACCAGTGTCTCTTATAAAGGCCTCATCTCTAAAATATACACGGAACTGAGCCAAATTTATAGGAATATAAGTCATTCCCCAATTGAGAAATGGTCAAAGGATATGAACAGGCAGTTTTCAGAGGAAGAAATTAAAGATATCTATACGCATATAAAAATGCTCTAAATCAGTATTGATTAGAGAAATGTAAATCAAAACAACTCTTAGGTGCCACATCTCTCCTGTCAGATTGGCTAAAATGACAAAAGAGGAAAATGATAAATGCTGGAGAGGATGGGGAAAAATTGGAACACTGTTACACTGTTGTGAACTGATCCAGCCATTCTGGAGAGCAATTTGGAACTAGGGCCAAAGGGCTATAAAAATGTTCATACCCTTTGACCCAGCAATACCACTTCTAGGCTTGTAACCCAAAGAGATCACACAAGTGGGAAAAGGATCCATATGTACAAAAATATTTATAGCAGCTCTTTTTGTAGTAGGAAAGAATTGGAAATCAAGGGCATGCCCATCAGTTGGGGAATGGCTGAAGAAGTTGTGGTATATGAAGGTAACGGAATATTGTTGTGCTATGAAGAAATGGGGAAGATACGGACTTCATAATAACCTGCAAAAACCTACATGAGATAATGCTGAGTGAATGGAGCAGAATCAGGAGAACATTATACAGAACCACAGATACATGGATTCTGTGATGACTATCCTTAATAGACTTTGCTCTTCTCAGCAATATAAGATGCAAAGACAACTCCAAAGGACTCATTATGGAGCGAGCTATCTACATCCAGAGAAAGAACTATGGAGGCTCAATGCAGATTGATTCATACTGTATGCTCTCCTTTTTTTCCCTTTGTTTTTTTTTCTCTTTTCTTTCAATTTTTTTTGTTTTGTTTTGTTTCTTCTTTCCCCTGATTCATTCCATTGGTCATAATTCCTTTTTACAATTTGACTATTGTGTAAATAAGTTCAATGCGAAGTTATATGTAGAACATATATTAGATTCTATGACTTCTTGGGAAGGGGGGGGGCAGGAAGAAAATCCAGAACTCAAAATTATGTGGAACTGAGCGTTGTAAACTAAAAATAAAAATCTTAATTATAAAAAAGAAAATATAAACTCCCTATTTGATTTATTGCTTGACTATGAAAAATAATGAATTAAATAAAGCAAAAAGCTCCTTTAGAGACTCCCCTCCAATAATGTTCCCCATGAATATGCCAAAAATTATACAAGACTGAAGTAGCAACAGAGAGATAAGTTCACTTGCTAGCCTTTTAATGATTAAAATTAGTAAATATAGAAGAGAAAAACATATTTACCAGAGGTGTCAACATTGCCCTGGATGATTTCCTGCATTAAGCCCGAATGGAAGAGGGATTCACTAATGATAAGATCCTCAAATTGTTCTTATTTGCAGATGATATTTTGTTGATTGTATGAATTTCTAAAATACTATGGAAACTCCAACATTTGATTCATAATTACTTGAAATTCTTTGACTTAACTCTCCAAAGAGGAAAAATAAATACCTAGAGTTTAGGCCCTAGACTATTATTTGCAGTTAGACTATCTTACAGATCCTCTCTTTCATTACATATTTCAGGGACAAACAGTGCAATTCCATAAGGGAAAAGAATTCAATTATTGAGCAGAAGGAGTAGATTTTCTTCATTATTTAAAAAAAACTAATTAACCAATGGTTTTTCTATTTGATAAGTTTTTTTTTCATAAAACCAGATGTTAGTTTATTAGTTTATTTTTTTAACTTTCGATGTTATTATTCTCTTCTTAAATTTTCATTTAGTATTAAGTTGGTGATTTCCAATTTATTGTTTTTCTAGTATTTTTAATTTGCATGGTCAATTCATTGATCTTCTTTTTAGAGATATAAAATTTCTCCCAAGTATTGCTTTGACTGTATCCCACAAAATTTGATAAATGGTCTTATTGCTGCCATACTCTTTAATGAAATTATTTATTGTTTTTATTATCTCTTCTTTGACCCATTTGTTCAGTAGGATTATTCTATTTCCAATTATTTTTTCACCTATATTTCCATGGCCCTTTATTGAATGTGATTTTTATTTTATTATGGTGTAAAAATGGTGAATTAATAATTCTGCCTTTCTGCATTTGGTTGTGAGATTTTTATACACTTATATGTGGTCATTTTTGTCAAGGTGCCATTACAGCTGAGGAAAAGGTATACTCCTTTATCCTCCCATTCAATTTTTTCAGAGGTCTATCATATTTAATATTTATAAGATTCTATTCATCTAGGCTCTTTTTTGATCATGGCTTTCAGGTAGTCCAATAAGTTTTAAATTATCTCTCCTGGATCTATTTTCCAGGTCAGTGGTTTTTCCAAGGAGATATTTCACATTGTCTTTCATTTTTTCATTCCTTTGGTTCTGTTTTATAATATCTTGATTTCTCATAAAGTCACTAGCTTCCACTTGGTCCAATCTAATTTTTAAAGTAGTATTTTCTTCAGTGGTCTTTTGGACCTCCTTTTCCATTTGGCTAATTCTGCCTTTCAAGGCATTCTTCTCCTCATTGGCTTTTTGGAGCTCTTAATTTCTTTCTCATTTATTTTATTTTTAGACTTATCTAGCTGTAAGAGGGGAAGATTGAGATCCCCCACTGTCATAGTTTTACTGTCTCCTTTCTCCTGTTTCACATTTAACTTTTTCATTAAGAATTTGGATGTTGTGCCATTCGGTGCATATATGTTTAGTAATGATATTACTTCATTGTCTTTGGCACCTCTATGCTGGATGTGGTTTCCCTGCTTATCTCTTTTAATGAAGTCCATTTTTCCTTTTGCTTCATTTGAGATCATTTTTGCTACCCCTGCCTTTTTTTAAACTCCAGCTGAAGCATAATAGATTCTGCTTCAGCTCCTTATTTTAACTTTGCATGTGTCACTCTCCTTCAGGCATGCTTCTTGTAAACTACATATTGTTAGATTTTGGTTTCTAATCCATTCCGCTATTTGTTTCTACTTTATTGGTAAATTTATCAAATTCAACTACACAGTCAGAATCCCTAACTGTGCATTTCCCTCTTTCCTATTTTCTTCTCTTTATCCTTCTTGTGTTTCTTCTCTAAATCCTGTTTTGCTTTTGACCACAGATTTCTTTTATCCACCCTGCCTTTTATCACCTCATATTTATATTTTGAATATATATGTACATATATGTATATGTATGTACATCTGTGTGTATATATGTATATATATTTCTCCCTTTGAACTGATTTAGATATGAGAGATTCAAGCATTGCCTGCCCTTCACATATACCCCACCACTGTAAAAGGTTTTTCTTGCATGCCTCTTCTTTGTGATATAATTTTGTACATTCTTCTTCTACCTTCCCTCTTCTCTCATGTTATCCCTCTTTTTCAGCCATCCATTTTTTATATCATCTGTGAATAATCAACTCATGCCCACACCCTCTTTATATGTAGACTCCTTTTAACTGCTTTAATCATGATGTGATTAAGGTTCACATGTATCATCTTCCCATATAGAAAGGTAAATGATTTCACATTATTGAATCCCTTATGATTCCTCATTTGTACTTACCTCCTTATTCCTCTATTGAGTCTCATATTTGAAAGTCAAATTTTCTATTTACCACTGGTGTTTTCATCAGGAATGCTTAGAAGACCTCTATCTCATTAAATACCCATTTTTCCACCTGGAAGAATAATACTCTGTTTTTTGTGGGTAGATTATTCTAGGTTGTAATCACTGCTCTTTGCCTTTCAGAATATAAAATTCCAAGTCCTCTGCCTCTCTTACATGGTGCTATTAAATATTGTGTGATCTTAGCTGTGGCTCCACAATATGTGAATAGTTTTTCTTCTTGAAATATTTTCTCTCCATTTAATTTTTTTTTATTTTGTTAATTTATTTTAAACTTAAATACTAAAATTTAATATGTAATAAGAAAAGAAAAAGAGACATTATAAACTTAAATGCTAAAACTTAAATACAAAATAAGAAAGGAAAAAAAGAGCATTGCCATGTGCACAGCAGAACATAAAAGAAGATTCAAAACATACAGCAATAAATTTCCATTCAAGGAAGCCTATTTAATAAATACTACACATTGTGTTCAGAGCTGTCCATCTTTTCTTTGCTTCCTTGTAAGTTTTCTTTTGTTCTCTGCTGTGCGCTTTTTACTTTTTTTTCCCTTCCTCCCCCTTCCCACAAGAAGGCTACAATTAAGTCTGGATACACATACATATGTACACACACACACATATATACATATATATACACATATATAGACCTATACACACAAACACACAGCACATACACTTACATACTCATACATATACTTAGATATCTACAATCATATTCAAATATAGATATAGGCATTCATATGTATCTATACTTGTTTATCCTCTGTTTCCCTGAGGGCAAATAACATCTTCCTTGATAAGTCCAAATTTTTCGTAGTTTTCTAAGTCCACCAACCCATCATTTTCTATACCACAACAATATTCCAACCTTATACTGTCTAGTTATTTTAAAGAGTATAAAACAATATTGATTTATATGGCCAACAGAGTATAGTATCCCTGTTTTTCTCTTTTGATTAAATGTATTTTAGCTTTAACCTTATCTGAGATCATGATTACTATCCCTGCTTTTTTCCTAATGAATTCTACTCCTAATCTTTATTTTGTGTTTATGTATATTTCTTATTTCCTATCCCTCTTAACTCCTCTACCTCTACCTGCTACCTTGCTCTCTTATTACTTAACCAATCCCCCCACTAAAGATCTCTCTCTTATTCTCTCCCACTCACCCTTTCCCATTATTCCATTAATCTAGACACCCTCCTATACCTCCTCATCCTCTTCCCTCAATGTATTATTGCTTTATAAATTTAAAAAGCTTTTATTCCATTCTAAGTGTATATATTGTTTTCTCTTTAACCCAGATCTGATGTGAGCAGGGTTCCCTCTACAAATCCCTCCCTTAGCTTCTCCCACTTCCCTATCCCCTTTGCCTTCTTTCTTTCTGAATTTTATATGTATTATTCTCTCTTTAATCAATTCTTGATGAGAGTAGGGTTTTGGAACTACCAGCCCTCCTCCCCCATCAAATTCCTCTATCAACTCTTCCTCTCCCACCTCCTTTGCATTAGATATTTACTCTTTTTACCTTTTCCTAGATAGTATTGCTTTTTGGATTTTATCGTACTGAGCTCTTAATATTTCTTTTGAACTAGGCAATTACTAATTACAATCTTAGATATACAGTTTACATTTCCTTGTGTAATAGTAAGCAGTCTTTCCTTAGTGAGTGCCTTATAATTATTTTTGATATTTACCTTACATTTCTTTTGGGTCTTATACGTCCAATTTTTTATTAATTTTTTAAAAATTATTTTTGCAATAAAATCTTGAAAGTCTGGCAATTCATTGAATGCTCATTTTTTTTCAAGATTATGCTTAACTTTGCTGGGTATGATATTTTTGGCCACAACCCCAGTTCTTTTGCTTTTGATATAGTGTTTTCAGACCTGTGTTTTTTTAGTGTAGCTACTGCTGGGACTTATGTAATTCTAATTGTGGTTCTGCCATATTTAAACTGTTTTTGTCTTGTTTTTCATAAAATTTTCTCCTTGAGCTGGGGTTTTCAGAATTTACCTAGGACTTTCCTGTAGATTTTCCATGTAGGATCTCTTTCAGGTTTAGATTGTGTATTTTTGCCATTTCTACTTTCCCCTCTTGTTCTAACACTTCAGGATTATTTTCTTTAATTATTTCTTGTATCAATTTTTTTGACTGGAGCTTTCAGGTAGTATGATTATTCTTATGTCTGTGCTCCTTCTTCTGTTCTCCAGATCAGCTGTTTTTCTTAAGAGATGTTTCACTTCTCTTCTATTTTTTCATTCTTTCTATTTTGTTTATTGTTTCTTGGTCTCTTATGACTTCATGGGCTTCCCCTTGTCCAATTCTAATTTTCAAGGAGTCATTTTCCTTCTTAAGATTCTGGATCTCCTTTTCCAGTTGGTTAACTTTCTTTTCATAATCCCCTTGTTTTTCTTGGATTGTTCTTATATTTTTAAATTTTTCCTCAATCTCTCTCTTGATTTCTAAAGGCTTTTTAAGGTTCTTCTATTTATTCTTTTGGGGCAGGTGACCATTTGACATTACACTTAGGGATAGGAGAGGTTATTTTTGCTTCACTATCCTCCTCTAAAGATGAGCCCCAGTCTTCTCTATTCTAATAAAAACTTTCTATAGTTGGGTTCTTTCTCCTTTGTTTGATCATTGTAATTTCTTTTTTATGCATAGCAACTTATTGTAATCACCTTTAGTACTGGGGTATGGGCGATGGTGCCTCTGGCCACATGTACTTCTTCAGTTCTCCCCTCTAGCATAAATCAGTAACTCCACCTTCCCGTAAGTGCTCACAGCCAGTGGAATTCCTGTATTAGGGAATACTTCTGTACTCACCAGGTATGTGCTAGTTCTTTCTTGCCCGAAACTGCATCTCAGCAGCACAGCTGGGGCTGGCCTCCCTTATCAGCAAAGGATCCCTCAATCTTCCCTCACTCAGACACCAGACTCCCCACACTGTCCCCAAAGTGAAAATAGCCCCAGAACTCACTGCTTGCTGTTTCAGCAGAACTAGCCTGGAGGTGTTTAGATTTGACAGGCACCAAACCTCAGTGCTGGGATTTTTCTTCTGTTCTTCAGTTGTCCCAGGAGGACTACTGTTCTGTCCCAATTCTTGTTGATTTTTTATCACTTTATGTTTGCCTTGAGGTGCTACTTTGTCTTGTTTGTGAAGGAAATCTGGAGCGATTAGAATTTTCTCACCTACTCTGCCAACTTCTCAGAATCCTCTCTGAAGTATTTTCTCTTTGACCTGCATGCTCTTCAATTTGGCTATAATATTTCTGTGAGTTTTTATTTTGGAATCTCTTTCAGAAGATTATTGTGGATTCTTTCAATTTCATTTTACCTTCTGGTTCTAGGGTATCAGAGAAGTTTGTGTTTGATAATTTCTTTAAATAAGATGTGTAGGTTCTTTCTTTGATCATTTCCATTAGGTAGTTCAATAATTCTTAAATTATCTCTCCTAAATCTGTTTTCCAGGTCAGTTGTTTTTCCAATGGGATATTTCACATTTTCATATATTTTTAAAAATCTTTTGATTTTGCACAATTGTTTCTTGATGTCTCATAAAGTCATTAGCTTTCACCTTCCCAGTTCTAACTTTTAAGGAATTATTTTCTTCAGTGAGCTTTTGTGCCTCTTTTTCATTTGGCTAATTTTGTATCTTAAGGTTTTATTTTCCTCATTATTTTTTCTATCAATTCATTTTCAGGTTTATGAAACACTTGGTTATTGAGTTCCATTGTTATTTATTCTCCCTTTTCTAATGTTTTATATTGATTTACTCTCTTTTTTAAACTAACACTGTATAGTTTTAATGGCTACAGCTTTATAACATAATTTAAATATGTCAGTGCCATCTCCTTTCATTCCTATCATTTTTATTATTTCCCTTGACACTCTAAACCTTTTGTTTTTACAAAATCATTTTTTAGAGTTTCTATAAAATATTTCTTTGTTAGTTTGATTGGTATATAATTATTACTGTAAACTAACTTTCTTATTGTAGCCATTTTAATTATATTGGCATATTGCAATGAAAAACAGCAAAAATTTGATATTACATTAAAAAAATAACAATTTTCAGCAACATCAAAAGTACAACAGCACACTCAGTGTTTCTCAGACCTCACAGTGTTGATTGGATTTCGGAAATAAAAAAAAAACAATTTAGTCATTCGGCAAGTACTTTTGGGGGAGAGTTGGGAGGCAGTGGCCCTCAGAAGAACCAATTAGAGGATGGAAATATAAAAGGCCCAAAAGCCTTGTTGCAGGAGGTAATAGATGCTTTAAAATAATCTTATTTGATATTGTATTTTTTCTCAATTACATGCAAAAACAATTTTAACATTTTTTTCAAATTTTGAGTTCTAAATTCCCTTCCTCTCCCCTTTTCCCCTGCTGAAAAGGCAAGCAATTTGACATAGATTATAAATGTGCAGTCATGCAAAGCACATTTACATGTAAGTCATTCTGTGAAAGAAAACATAGACCAAAAAACCCTGAAGAAAAATAAAGAAAAAGTATCTTTGATCTGCATTCAGGCTCTACCAGCTCTTTTTCTGGAGATGGACACCACCTTTCATCATAAGTCTACAGAATTCTCTTGGATCATTGTATTGCTAAGATTATCTGCTTAATAGTAGATCACCATACAATATTGCTGTTACTGTGTACAGTCTTCTGTTGGTTCTGCCCATTCCACTTTGTACCAGCTCATGTAGGTCTTTCTAGGTTTTTTTTTCTGAGAACATCCTGCTCATCATTTCTTAAAGCAAAATAGTTTTCCATCACAATCGTATATAACAACTTGTTCAGCCATTCCTCAATTGATGGATATCCCCTTAGTTTCCAATTCTTTGACACCACTAAAAGAGCTACTATAAATAATTTTGTATACAAATCCCCTCTTACTTTTTGTTTTTTTTTATCTCTTTGCAATACAGACCTAGTAGTGGTCTTGCTTGGTCAAAGGATATGCATGGTTTTATAGCCCTTTGGGCATAGTTCAACATTGCTCTCCAGAATGGTTGATTCAGAATACAACTTTACCAATAGTATATTAGTGTTTTAATTTTCCCACATCCCCTCCAACATTTGTCATTTACCTTTTCTGTCCTACAACCCAATCTAATAGGTATGAGGGGGTATCTCAGAATTGTTTTAATTTGCATTTCTCATATCAATAGTGACCCCATTTTCTTATTGCCATTTTCTCCCACTGAAAACTAGCTTGAGTATAAAAAAATGACATTTTGATTAATATATTCATTGCAATGGGAAAATTAGTATGACCAAATTTAAAAGTCATCGAATGAGTTTATGCTTATTTATTCAATTAATGGAACTTGTCATTTCTGTTCTGCCTCTAATGAAGAGAAACTTTTATATTGTGTATATAGTCATTTGAAGGGGTTGATGTTTTGACTGAACACTCAGAAGACCTGAATGTATTATTGCTACATTCATTTTCAAACTATAAACTGCAAAAACATATTAGCAGCACAACAAGCCATTTTAAAGGACATCAAGAGGGAAATTATTTAAGGTCTTTAATGAATCACAAAATGCTCTTTTGATTCCTCATCATGGAACTGAGGTGAACCAGAATTCTTTGTAGCCAACATTATGCCCCTTTCTCCCTCATTGGATCACCAGTGCTCAGAATAGTTCTTGGCACATAATAGGTGCTTCATAAATGCTTGTTGACTTTACTTCTTGAAGGCTATGTCTGTGGAATAGAAATCTTGGTAGGTTCTATCCCATGCAAAAAGATTCATGTGTGCTTTCAACAACAGAATGTGTTAGCTTTCCAAGATTAGTATTTATTTACTTATCAAGCTAAATACAAAAGGGCTCATCTTCAGTATGCCAGCCACTTGGTGATAAAATTATTTGACTTTTAAAACACAAGAAACAAAGAAAAGTGCAGAATCAGAGAATATGTGTTGGAATGGACCTCAGCAGCTACCTAGTTCAATCAATAAATGTAATAGCAATTTAGATTTGAAGATCTTTCCTATCCATTAATAGGCCATGTGACCTGCTTACATCACAGGAAGCCCAAGTCACATGTAGTGGGAGGAGCTTGCTGAGAGGAAAAGTAAATTGTGTCACAAGAAGTGCTGAGAGGACAGTTACAACAGAGCTGAGGGAAAGAACAGACATTCTGTTACAGCTGTGCTATAAGTTTTGCTTGCTGGTGGCAAGGCCCCAGCAGGTGGTGGGTGGTTTTGAAATAGTGAGGCTCCATACTGTGATATTGTGTATTGAATTCTTTGCTGCTGTGATGGATTTGGCAGATGGCTTATGGGATCTGATCCTCTAGTGTCTGAATAAATGGTTTATTTCTTCTACCTTCTACAAGGAGAGTCTTGTATATTTTTTGATACAGAACCACATAGGCATTTTGACAATTATCATCTATATTGTGATTATTGCCTTGCTGATATAATAATCAAGAAAGAATCTGTACTACAACATGCTAGACAAACAGCTGTTGAGCCTCTAAATAAAGACATCTATAAATGGGGAACCCATTAACTCTCAAGGCATGATTTTTCACAGTTGTAATTGTTAATAAGTTTGTTTTTCCCTTTTTTTCATGACATTAATCCTAAATTGGAATCTTTTCAACTTCTACCTATTGCTCCTGGTTCTGCCTTCTGAGGCCAAAGAGAACAAGTTCAATATCTCCTCTAAATAATCCCCTTTAAATTCTAAATGACAGCTATCATCCATGCCCCTGGTCTACTCCCTCAGACTCTACACCTTCTTCACAAGAAAAATATGATATATATTATGAAAAGCTTTGCTAAAATCTAGGTATGCTATGTGTCTTATAATTCTTGTCATCTCCTATTTTAGAAATTATGTCAAAAGAGGAAAGAGAGTTTGGCATGCCCTGTTGCCAAAGAAACTACATTGTCTCTTTGTTATCACTCCTTCTTTGTCTTGATGTTCACCAAGCATCTCTCATGATCCTTTCTTGAATTTCCACATAACTTTAAGTCAAGCAACTTGTAGACTCTATTCTCTTTCTTTTGTTTTGAAAATGAGGACCATCAATTTTATGGTATCTTTTTTTGCATTATTTTCTTCAAAGATAACTGACATGGCTCAGTAATAATATCTGCCAATTCCTTAAGCATCAGATAATGTAGTTTATCAGATCCAGGTGATATGATGTCATTGAGGGAAAGAAGGTGCTCTTTTACCTCTTTGCTTATGTTTATAACAACTACTTATTCATTTTTGTTCCATCATGTCCAGGATAAAAATAATTTTGTTTAGCAGAGAAAACAAAGAAAAAAAGGATTGAGCAATTATGTTTTCTCTTTTGTCACTTATCATCCCATGTACCAAAAGTAAAGTTCCTCACCTTTCTTTTATCCTTCTTTTTCTCCTAATGCAACTGAAACAAATGAAACCTTTTTCTTTCTTTTCTTGTTTTTAGCTTTCTTCACCAGGTTAATATCAGTTTGACTTTTAGTGTACTTAACACCATATTCATGGCCAGTGACACACTCTTTTTTTCATTCTTTGTTACCTGGCTTTCCTTATTTCTTTTGCATTTTCTTTTTAAAATTTAAGCTGGTGATAAGTTCCTTCATCAATCTCTTCAGACAAATCTTACTTATCTTCATTCATATTGGTTTCCTTTGTGTCCTCAGAATTTTTTCTCAGAAGTCTTCTATTTTTCATGGGGTAACTTTCTCTAAAGCATTTTACTCTGTGGAATCTTACCTGTTTCATCTGAACCCTTTGAAATATCCTTCCCCAAAATCTAGAGTGCATGTCAAAATATTCCCATATTTCTGTTCTATCACAAACTCAAGGAATGAATAGTTCCTTCCCTTCTACCTCCAACAAAGTTTCTCTCTATGAAAATCAAATGCTGAAAACAGTTGCCCATTCGTAGTTCTATCATATTTTGATGAATGAATTTATCCCTAAGGGAAGTCGAGATGTAATTAAGTGCTCCAACAGATGTCTGGATAATCAAAGTCTCCTAACTAAAGCACATCCTGTCTTTGTGTTAAACTTCTTATCTGGGTCCCAAACTACTCAGCTATTTCTTTTTGTGCAGGTAGTCTGAATTGTACTCTACTTTATCCTTGTCAGAGTTCAAATAACTAGGCTGGTTTCTATTGGATATTTTGAATTGCAAATCCTATAAACATCTTAGAGTCAAAATGTCTAAAACTGAACTCATTATCTCCTCCCCTCCCCAAACTTCCCCCATTCCTAATTTCTTTATTATTATTGTGGTTTCCACTATCCTGCTAGTGACTCAGGCTTACAACCTGAATGTTTTCTTAAACTCCTTCCACCCTCTCATTCCTCTGTTGCCAAATACTTTCACATTTACCTCACAGTATCTCTCAGATATGGCCCCTTCTCTCTTATGATATTGTGACAACCTTAATGCAGACCATCATCACATCATGTGTAGACTATTGTAACAGCCAGCCCCTAGTCTCTCCTTACTTCAATCCATCCTCCAGTCAGTTATCACACTGATTGTTTTGTTCTTCTCACTAATTTTGATCCTGGTCTTATTTCATATTACAATTTTACTTATGGACAGCTTTAAATAATTCCATAATCACTATGTAGATGGTAATAGATAAATATTTGTTACCTAAGGCATAATTTGGATTACAGTGGTGAAATAACTAACAAAAAAGTTAGACCCTGAACACTTGTTTCTCAATACAAACCTGCCCTAGTCACATTTTTACCATTTTTACAGTTGTAATGTATTAAAATTATTTGCCATTAAAATATATTATTTCAATAGATTATTTTAAATACATTTCATCACAATTACTTCACAGCTAAAGCTTCTTCATTCAATTGACCCTAGTCAAAAGAGAAGATTCCATTTAAATTCTTTGCTTTCGGAAGTTTAAAAACAAAATCTTTTTTGAGTCAGCTGATAACTGTTAGTTTTGATGATTGAGCTTTCCCTCCATAGTTGTCCTTAGTTTTCTTGTTGCTATTATTGCTGTGGTGGTATTGTATCCCATTATTATTTAATGCTTATTGAGACCTAATTTTAAACTCAATTCCACAGTGAATGGAAAATATACAATTCCTGCCAAGTAGACTTATAATCTAATGGGTTTCTCTGTGTGTTTTTTGGATGCTTTATAACACAACATGGAAATATTTGAGAAGTGGGGCTCTAGGGAAAGTCAGAATAGTTATTTCAAAATATAAAGTCAAAAGTTTTGGTTCAGGGCCAACAAATTGGTACTCTGGAATGTTATGATGACTATCTCCCTTCTACAGTTTTAAAGAGAAAAGCAAATGGACCGAGGTTACTAAAAGAGTCTCTGGCTAATTTGTGGGTGACCTCTAGGTTCAGGTCTTTACTTTAACATTCATTGAGGCCTACTAAATCCAGCATTTCTACTTCTGGTGCCAAGATGGCTGAATGAGGAAGGAATCCTTTGAAGACCTCTCAAATTTCCCTCTAAACAACTAGGAAACTGCCTCAGAATTGATTTAGGAGCAAAGATGCAGCTTACCAGCAAGGCAGAAAAGGTCTGTTTCACTGGGGTAGGGAGGGATCAAGATCCAACAGCAGCAGCAGCAGCAGCAACAGCAGCAGCAAGAGTCATCCTTGCAGTAGAAGGCCCACAACAAGGCTGTGAGCCTGGGGCAATCCACCAGTGAGACTCAGCACTTCAATAAATCAGCAGCAGTCCTCTAGGCAAGTGAGCAGTGAGCACAGCAAGGACCCACCCCAATGACCCCCCACCTGCAACATAAGCCACTAGCAAGGCCTTGACCTCATTGCTGACGAGCAGTGAAGCCCCACCCCTGGGCTGGCCAATAGGAAGGCCCCTTGGGGCCTGACTGCAGAGAGATCCTGTTTCCATAGCAACCTAGCACCAAGGCCCCACCCTGGGAACGAACAGCAACAACATTTCTTCTCCAGGGCCAGCCACCAGAAAAACTCATTTATAATAGCAACCCAGCAGCTAACCCCTACACCCAAGGGAGGCCAACAGGAAGGCCCCACACCAAAGTGCAAGCTAGAAGGGTCACCTACTCTCCAATAAAAGCAAACAGCTAAGCTCCAAAGCTCAGTGAAAGCCAGAAGTAAGACCCAAAGACCCAGCACAAAAAGCTTGGGACAGAGCAAGACCAGAGCACAACTCTCACATAAAAATATCAAGTCACAAAAAGGCAGAAAACTGAGCAAAAAAAAACAAAAAAAACCCTTGACTATAGAAAGTTACTATGGTGAAAGAGGGGATCAAGGCATAAACTTAGAAGAGGACAATAGTGTCAAAATGGCTACATGTGAAGCCCCAAAGAAAAATGTAATTTTATTTCAGGATGAACAAGAAGTCCTAGAAGAGCTTAAAAATGATTTTAAAAAGCAAATTAATGAAGTAGAAGAAAAACTGGGAAAAGAAATGAGATTAATGCAAGTGAATCATGAAAAGAAAGTCAATAGAATAGGAAAAGATATACAAAAATTTACCAAGGAAAATAACTTCCTAAAAAACAGAATTGGCCAAATTGAAAAAGAAATACAAAAACTCACTTAAAAAAAAGAATTCCTTAGAAATTAGAATTGACCAAGTGGAAGCTAATGACTCTATGAAAAATCAAGATGGGATAAAACAAAATCAAAAAGGTAAAAAAAAAAATAGAAGAAAATGTGAAATTTCTCATTGGAAAAAATAACTGAGAAAACAGATGCAAGAGAGATAATATAAGAATTATTGGAGTACCTGAAAGCCATAATAAGAAAGACCTGGACAACATCTTTCAAGAAGTTATCAAAGAAAACTGCCCTGATGTATTAGAAATAGAGGGCAAAATATAATTTTTTAAAAATGCTACTCACAACCCAGAAGATCTCAAAATGAAAACTCCCAGGAAAATCATAGCTAAGTTTCAGAGCTCACAGAGCAAGGAGAAAGTATTGCAAGCAACCAAAAAGGCACAATTCAAATATTGTGAAGCTAATGAGAGGATTGCACAAGATTTAGCTGCTTTCACATTAAAAAACTGGAGGGATTGGAATATGATATACTAGAAGTTAAAGAAATTAGGTTAGGATTACAAACAAGAATCACCTATCCTGCAAAATTGAATATAATGTTTCAGGGATAAAATGAATATTTAATGAAATAGAGAATGTTCAAGCATTCCTAATTAAAAGACCAGAGCTGAATAAAAAATAATGACCTCTAAATACATGACACAAGGGAAACATGAAAAGTTAAAAAAGAGACCAGAAATGTTAGAAACATAAGAAATACAATAAGGTTAAACTATCTATATTTCTATATGGCAAGATAATATTTGTAATTCCTAAGAACTTTATTACTATAAGAGCAATTAGAAGGTGTATATATAGACAGAGGGTATGGATATAATGATGGGATGATACCCCAAAAAATGAAATACAGGGGTGAGAAAGAAAATTGCACTGGAAGAAGGGGGGAGATTGAATGGGGTAAATTATACCACATGAAAGAGGCATAAAAGAGCTATTTTAATGAAGAGGAAAATGTAATGTGTGTGGGTGTGGCAGGCAAAGCTTAATCCTTTCATCAAAATTGGCTCAGAGAAGGAATAAGACACACACACACAGGCACATACACACATACACACACACACACTCACTCACCCCCACACACACACACTTAGTTGGATATGGACATCTATCTTACCCTATAAGGAAGTAAAAAGGGATGGGGATAATAGAAGGGGGAGAGGTGATGGATAAAAAGGAGGGTAGATTGGGGAAGGTGGTGATCAGAAGTAAAACCTTTATGAGGAGGGGAAGAGTGGGAAGGTAAAAGAGAGAGGGGGATAAACAAGAGAAAAATAGCATGGAGGGAAATACACAGTTATCAGAACTGTCAATGTTAATGGGATGAACTCACCCATAAAATGTAAGTGGATAGCAGAAGGGATTACAAAACCACAGTCCTACAATATGTTGTTTGTAAGTAACACATCTGAAGCAGAGAGGTACACACAGCTTAAAGACAAGGGGCTGGGACAGAATGTATTATGCTTCAGCTGAAACAAACACAGCAGGGATAGCAATCATGATCTCAGAGAAGATAAAGAAGAAAACTGTATCTTGCTGAAAGGTATCATAGACAGCAAAATCATATCAATACTAAGCATATATGCACCAAATGGTATAGCATATACATTTTTGAAGAAGTTGAATGAGTTACAAGAGAAAATAGATAATAAAACTATACTAATGGGTGACCTTAACTTTCCCCTCTCAGAACTAAATAAATCTAACCAAAAAGCAAATAAGAAAGGAGTTAACAAGTTAAATAAATTTCCAGAAAGGCTGGATATGATAGATCTCTGGAGAATATTGAATGGGAATAGAAACGAACCTATTTCTTAGAAGTACATGGCACCTAGATAAAAGCTGACCATGTGTTAGGATGTAAAAGCTCACAACCAAATGTAGAAAATCAAAAATAATAAATACATCCTTTTCAGATCATAATGCAATAAAACTTCATTCAATAATGGACAATGGAAAGAGATTAAAAATTAATCAGAAATTAAATAATTTGGTCATAAAAAGTGAGTCAAAGACCTATAACAGAAACAATCAGTAATTTCATCAAAGAAAATGATGAGACAAAATACCAAGATTCATTGGATGCAGCCAAAGTGGTACATAGGGGAACATCTATAGCTATAATTGCTTACATCAATAAAATAGAGAAAAAGCAAATCAACAACCTGGGTACGCAACTGAAAAAGAACAAATTAAAAATCCCCAATTAAACATCAAATTGGTAATCCTGAAAACCAAAGGAGAGATTAATAAAACTGAAAGTAAGAAAACCATTGAACTGATAAATAAAGCTAGATGCAGGTGTGGAATTATGATTTTCATAATGGTCAATATGGTATGTATAATGAATATGCTAATAGATTTGATTTGCTGAATTGTTCTTTCCAGCTTGAGTCAGATTGATGATGCAGCTTGAAATGATCAAACTGTGACAATGCTTACAATCACTGTCTGTGAACCTTAAGTAAAGGAAATCAAAAACTGTAGAACCTGTTCCTGTCACAGAACTCTAGTACTGTCACACACCAAGTCATGACCCCCAAAGACTGGACCCTAGAATTGTATTGTCTACCATTTCTTGGATGTCAGGGGCCAGGATTTGGGAAAACTGGGATACTAATGCACAGTTGGTGGAGTGTGAACTGATCCAATCATTCTGGAGAGCAATTTGGAACTATACCCAAAGGGCTATAAAACTGTGCATACCATTTGACGCAGTGATACCACTCCTAGGTCCACGTCTCAATGATATCTAAAAAAAGGGAAAAAGGATGTATTTGTTATTTATTTATTTTATTATTATTTTTAAAAATTTATTTATTTAACATATTTAGTTTTCAGCATTGATTTTCGCAAGAGTTTGAATTACAAATTTTCTCCCCATTTCTACCCTCCCCCCACTCCAAGATGGCGTATATTCTGGTTGCCCTGTTCCCCATTCAGCTCTCCCTTCTGTCACCCCACTCCCCTACCATCCCCTTTTCCTTTCCTTTCTTTTAGGGCAACATAAATTTCTATGCCCCATTGCCTGTGTATCTTATTTTCTAGTTGCATGCAAAAACTTTTTTTGTTTGTTTTTGAACATCTGTTTTTAAAACTTTGAGTTCCAAATTCTCTCCCCTCTTCCCTTCCCGCCCACCCTCCCTAAGAAGTCAAGCAATTCAACATAGGCCACATGTGTATCATTATGTATAACCCTTCCACAATACTCATGTTGTGAAAGACTAACTATATTTTGCTCCTTCCCAACCCATCCCCCTTTATTGAATTTTCTCCCTTGACCCTGTCCCCTTTCCAAAGTGTTTGTTTTTGATTACGTCCACCCCCATCTGCCCTCCCTTCTATCATCCCCCCTTTTTTATCTTCTTCCCTCTTCTTTCCTGTGGGGTAAGATACCCAATTGAGTATGTATGGTATTCCCTCCTCGGGCCAAATCTGATGAGAGCAAGATTCACTCATTCCCCCCTCACCTGCCCTCTCCCCTCCTCCCACAGAACTGCTTCCTCTTGCCACCTCTATTGGAGATAATCTACCCCATTCTATCTCTCCCTATCTCCCTCTCTCAATATCTTCCTCTCTCATCCCTTAATTTGATTTTATTTCTTTTAGATATCTTCCCTTCATCTTTAACTCACCCTGTGTCTGCTCTCTCTCTCTCTCTCTCTCTCTCTTTCTGTATATATATATATATACACACATACATATATACATACATGCACATTCACTTATATATATATATATATATACACAGAAACATATATGTATATATGCATATTCCTTTCAACTACTATGATATTGAGGTCTCATGAATCATACACATCATCTTTCTATGTAGGAATGTAAACAAAACAGTTCAACTTTAGTAAGTCCCTTATGATTTCTCTTTCTTGTTTACCTTTTCATGCTTCTCTTGATTCTTGTGTTTGAAAGTGAAATTTTCTATTCAGCTCTGGTCTTTTCACTGAGAAAGCTTGAACATCCTCTATTTTATTGAAAATCCAAATTTTGTCTTGGAACATGATACTCAGTTTTGCTGGGTAGGTGATTCTAGGTTTTAATCATAGCTGCATTGACCTCCAGAATATCGTATTCCAAGCCCTTTGATCTCTTAATGTAGAAGCTGCCAGATCTTGGATTATTCTGATTGTGTTTCCACAATACTCAAATTGTTTCTTTCTGGCTGCTTGCAATATTTTCTCCTTGATCTGGGAGCTCTGGAATTTGGCAACAATATTCCTAGGAGATTTCTTTTTGGGATCTATTTGAGGAGGTGATCGATGAATTCTTTCAATTTCTATTTTGCCCTGTGGCTCTAGAATATCAGGGCACTTCTTGATAATTTCTTGAAAGATGATATCTAGGCTCTTTTTTTGATCATGGCTTTCAGGTAGTCCAATAATTTTTAAATTATCTCTCCTGGATCTGTTTTCCAGGTCAGTAGTTTTTCCAATGAGATATTTCACATTGTCTTCCATTTTTTATTCCTTTAGTTCTGTTTTATAATATTTTGATTTCTCATAAAGTCACTAGCTTCCACTTGCTCCAATTTAATTTTTAAGGTAGTATTTTCTTAAGTGGTCCATTGGACCTCCTTTTCCATTTGGCTAATTCTGCCTTTCAAGACATTCTTCTCCTCGTTGGCTTTTTGGAGCTCTTTTGCCATTTGAGTTAGTCTATTTTTTAAGGTCTTGTTTTCTTCAGTGTATTTTTCAGTATTTTTTTGGGTCTCCTTTAGCAAGTCATTGACTTGTTTTTCATGGTTTTCTTGCATCCTTCTCATTTCTCTTCCCAATTTTTCCTCTACTTCTCTAAGTTGCTTTTCCAAATCCTTTTTGAGCTCTTCCATGGCCTGGAACCAGTTCATGTTTTTCTTGGAGGCTTTTGGTGTAGGCTCTTGCACTTTAGGCTGTATGTTTTGGTCTTCTTTGTCACCAAAGAAAGAATCCAAAGTCCGAGACTGAATCTGGGTGTGTTTTCGCTGCCTGGCCATATTCCCAACCAACTAACTTGACCCTTGAGTTTTTCAACGGGGTATGACTGCTTGTAGACTAAAGAGTTCTATGTTCCACGTTTGGGGGGGATGTGCCAGCTCTGTCACACCAGAACTGCTCCTTCCCCAAGAACCCCCAACCCAGACTGGGCTTAGATCTTCAGGAGGCTGTGCATTGCTGCTCTGATCCACCACTTAATTCCTCCCAACAGGTGGGCCTGGGGCCGGAAGAAACAGCAGCAGTAGCTGCCCCACCTCTGCTGCCCCGGGTTCGGTGGCCAAACCATGAACTCCTTCCACTTCTGCAGCTTTTCCCACTGACCTTCTCCTCTGTCTTTGGTGTTTGTGGCTTGAGAAGTCTGGTAACTGCTGCAGCTCACTGATTCAGGGCGCTAGGGCCCGCTCCACCCGGCTCCTGGTCTGGTTGGCCTGAGTCGCTCATGCTGGGCTCTACTCTGCTCCCAGCTCCCAGCTCCCAGCTCCATGTGGGATAGACCTCACCCAGAGACCATCCAGCCTGTCCTGGGCTGGAGACCTGCTTCCCTCTGCTGTTTTGTGGGTTCTGCAGTTCTGGAATTGGTTCAGAGCCATTTTTATAGGTTTTTGGAGGGACTCGGCGGGGAGCTCACCCTAGTCCCTGCTTTCCAGCTGCCATCTTGGCTCCACCCCTGGAAGCCCCAAAAGGATGTATTTGTACAAAAGTATTTATAGCATCTCTTTTTGTGGTGGCTAAGAATTGGAAATAGAATGGATGACCTTCACTTGAGGAATGACTAAACAAGCTGAGGTATATGACTGCGATGGAATATTGTTGTACTATAAGAAATGATAACAGGACAACTTCAGAAAAATCTGGAAAGTTTTACATGAATTAATGTATTTTAAAGTGAACAGAACCAGGAAAGTGTTGTATATAGTAATAGCAATATTGTTCATTGAAGAACTCTGAAGGACTTAGCTATTCTCAGCAATTCAATGGTCCAAGAAAATCCGAAAGGATTAATGGTGAAGCATACTATCTGCCTCCAGAGGAAGAACTGATACTGTTTGAATACAGACTGAAGCATGCTATTTTTCAAGTGTTTTATTTTTTCTATTACTTGAGACTTCTTGTACAAAATGACTAATATGAAAATGATATACAAAATTACACATGTATAGCCTATATCTGATTGCTTACCATCTCAGGAAGGAGGGAGGCGGGAGAGGAGGAGGGATGAAATTTGCAACTCAAGACTAAATAAAATTTTTTTTAAAAGACAAAATTTCAGCACTTCTGTGCTAGGATTTTTTTGGTCAGCTTATCTATCTTCTTGGTCAATCAAAGTTCAGGTTTTGTTGCACAAGTTTGCTAGATGCTAGGTTAAAATACAAAATGCAAAGAGATATGAAAGATGTGTTTTCTTTGATTAGTCTCTGAACCTATCAATGCCGACCATAGTTTCTGTGGAGCAACTGTCTTAACTCAAAATCTAATGGACCTCTGGTCTGTGGATAGATAACAGAGGTCCATGAGCCTGGATGAGAAAAAAAAAAACATAATTTTCACTAACCTTTGACTGAAATTTGCATTTTCTTATGTAATGGAACTTGGAACATGCCCAGATTGGTTAACACAGAGACATTCTGCTTTTCTGTGTTTCCAGGCCACATTCATGGGGAGGAAGGGGCAGAGAAATATCCTTTGTTTAGTGGAATATTCAGAACAAGCTATTTAAAACTGACAGACTGGATAATCTCCCACTTTTTCCTGTTCAATCCAGAGTGTGAAGATCACATACAGTTATCTCCCAGCTTGGCTGTCATGATTAAACAAAAAAAAAAGAGGGATATCTTCTCCACCTTTCTCTCAATTTTACTTCATGGTTTTGAGAAATGGACTTGGGGAATTTGCTTCTGTGGGCTTGTGGAGTTTGTTTGTTTTATTTGTTTTATCTTCAATTTTTAGGTTCAGGCAGCAATACCTATCAGACCTGGGAGTTTGAGCCCTAGTCAGCCTTGGATCTAGGACCTAGGATAAGATGTCGCAGCCATCCAGCCTGGCAGCGATGTTCAGAAAATCCAGGGTGCCTTGGACTTGAGGGCTGGTAATGGCTTGAATTTGGAATTTGGGACTATACCCTAAAGAAGCTAAGCTAAACTGTGAACCTAATCCCCTTCTGCTCACCAGAGATCGAGTGGTACTGGGGAGGAAATATGACTACCACATGTTGTAGAGTATATTTGTATATTCATCATTATACTTTTGAAACAAATATTTCTATTAGTGGTATGGAACTGGGGTATAGGGGACATATCTTCTATAGTGGGAGAAACATCATGGGTGGAGGCTGCAGCAATTTTAAGAGATTCTGGACACAACTAATCCCTTTCTCAATCCCTACTAAGAGTATCTGAGGCCCCTGTGAAAAAAGTGAAATATAATATACCTAGCACTCAAGATGTGGGAGCCAGCATAGTCAGTGTTACACTTCAATCATGAAGTGTATCTACAAACCATTATTCTGAGAAGGGGTTTATAGCCTTCACTAGATTGCCAAAGTGGTCTATGTCATGCACAAAAGAATCTGGTTAAGAACTCCAGCTGTAGAGTGATCAGGAATTTTCTATTACTGTACCTTGCCCTGATATCTAAAATAGAGAGCATGATAGCCATTAGGAAAAAAGTGGAAATGAAAGAAAATAAATATTTATATAGCATCTTTCTCGTGCTAGCCATTGAGCAGCTTTTGACTTTATCTCAGTTCTCCCAACCACCTCAATAGCCTTTCTACCTAGAGAAATGAAATCCCAGGGAAGCTAAAATCCTTTGAGTTACCCTGCTTGAGTTCCTCATATTTGTAGTAATGGTGGAAAGTTGCTTTACTTACTGGTAGGCAGTTCGAATATCAACTAATTGCCAGTTTCTCAGGTGTTCTACCCCATCCTAAATTAGCACCAGAGCCCAGGTCCAGGTACTTTCATCTTGGTCCTACTTTTTCTCCCAGATTCTATAAGAGCCTATCAGATTTTACTGTTTTGGACATCAGACCCCATTAGATTTTACCTGCTTGTATTATCACTGGCTTCCCTTATTTATTCTATTTACCTGCAATAAAATTGTCTTGCTTTACTTTCTGTTTTCAAGATTTTGCCTCTGTTTACTTGAACTGTGTCTTGGAATCTTAAACCTTACTCATCCTAAATTAAGAAACCTTCTTCCAAAAAACAAAACAAAAAATATGATTGTCCTCGGCCCACACAGTATCTCCCCTCCCCCACAAAAGTAATAAAATACAATTCCTTTGCTCTGACTAAAAGTAAGAAACCAAATACAGAGTACCTCTGAAGGTTCTTTTGAATCTTTCCCTTGGGGTAGATGGGAAGGAGGGGAATTATTGTTGCTCTTCGCAATACCCTACTGGTGATGTTGGCTTTATTATTCACTAATACCGTTTAATAAGCACTAGATGATCCTAGCAAAAATTATAACACTCTTTGTTAGTTCTCTGGAAACCTTACTGCTATCATATTTATACTAGAGAGGGATTCAATATTGTATGTTTCATCTTGGACTCTACAGGGTAGTTGGGCTATCAAAATACCCTACTCCCATTAAAAAAAACCCAACAACAATCTTCCCGTATAAGGCAGTTTCATAATATGGAACCGGAGGATGGCACTGCAGTGAGTCTCTAATGCCTTGGCTCAGTCTCATTAGGTTATATTTTGTTATGTCAACTTCCCTTCCTCCTTTCATGTCCCTATTTTGCCCCTGGTATTGATTTTTTTTCTATCATGTGAAACAAGACACTTGTTTTTGAAGCAATTTAGCTCCCAGTCTGAATTTTCAGGCAGTTTTGATATTTAGGAATGTGTCTTTGAATACAGATGTCTTTCCTGTTGTGATCTTTGCTTCCTTCTATTACCTATCATTGTTTTCTATTGGCATGTATCACTGTCATTCTGGATAACCTCCTTCAGACATCCTTGTCTTTGTTTTCAGACAGAAGAAGTAAACAGACAAATGCCCTCTGTATAGATGGCCTTAATAGGAAAATAGGCCTTAACAGGAAAAGTAAATTAAAGGGGAAAATTGCTTTAAATTCACTTTTCAAGTACTATCACATTTCTGATGATATTTTCAAAGTTCAGTTTAATTTACAAAAGGTAATTTACATATATATACAGATATATGCAAAGCTGAATTTTATGGATATATGTGGACGATGGAACATACACACACATACATATACATTTGTATGTGTATATAAAACAATTTGTAGTTGTTACTTTCATTCCATGCAAAAATTGTTAAATGGTGACAGAAGACTAGTTTTATCCTCATGAATCTTTCCTTTGGATGCAAAATTTGTCCAATTTATGCTCCTTAATCCTACCCCACAAAGTTATATTGAGAGTATTGGTACCATATAGGAAAAATTATAAATCTTACAAACAATATAGAAAGGGGGCAATTCTAATTACAAATATTATCTTCGTTATCCTCATTTTCTATTCCTTCTTTAATACTTCAAGTCTATGAAGTTTGCTGATTTCATCTATGTGGATACTGTGTCATTGTTACATATCTCACCTCCACTTTATTCCTCCCATCGCTTCCTCTTTCCACTTCTCAGCATCCTCTACTTCCTATGTTTTAATAGACTGTTATAATCAGCTGCCCTGCCCCTATCCCAAACCAAAGCAAAACAAAAAAATTATCACTTTTGGGCAGCCAGCCCTCTGATGATGAGCCTTTCTAATCTTACCTTGCTGGCATTTGAATGACACCTATGCACCTTTAAGACAACAACAAAAAAAAAATGTGTGTTTGGGGTGAGGGAGGTGGTGAGGTAGGGAGATTTGATTTAACTAAGTATATGCAGTCCTTTCCAGTTTTACAGAAACAGCCAGGTCTAGGTCTTGATATAGCTTCCAATAACTCGGGGTCAATTTTCATCAAAACAAATGATTAAAAACAACAACTGAGTAGGTCGTTAGTACAGATCCTTATTTCTTGCTTTTAATAATGGAAAGAAATTTTGAAATTGAAACCTTAAACAGTATTAATGGGATTCACATGATGATATTAATCACTATTATCATGGTAAATAAGTATATTACTCCTTTCTAGGAGTCAGTATGGTGTTGCAGATAAGGGTAAGGATTACAGTCAAAAAGATCTGGGTTTAGGCCCTGCCTCTGATGTATACTTACTCTGTAATCCTGGGCAAGACCCTTAAAAATATTTTTTTTATATTACTAGGCCCCAGGTGACTCTTTTAAGAATAAGTTATAAATAATTATTTATCTATATCAGTGGAAGTGGTTTTTACATCAGAAGTTCCCACCATGAGAAAATTGCAGGGCCAGATCACCTCTCCCCACCATATACCTTTGCCTGTGTACATGCAAGGTGTGTTTATATTTATTCTTAGGTATATTTTGTCAATTATTTCTCAGGCCTCTGTTCTGTTACCATGGCCTCTTTAGCAATGCAGCACAGTGTAATATGGAAGGCAGTATGATATTGTGTTGGATGAAAGACCCTCACCAATTAAATTTATAATAAGGAGCCATCCCAGGGTGGGAACAGAAATAAATTTTATTCAACTCTCAAGAATAGGGCATCCTCTGCTAGAACAGATCTAGCAAGGGAGGTGCTTTACAAGAGGCAAAGCACCAATAATTATACCTAACACGAGAGAATTCCTGCGAACCTCTGACCCTTCTCACCATTGGTTGGGAGGTGGGCTTGCAATCTGAGCAGGAAAGCTAGACAAAGAACTGGGAAAATGAGGCACAGAAACTCCAATTCCCATTCCTTTAGTTAATGATTACAACTGAGGTGACATCTACAAATCTAAAGAAGGAGAATAGGATAAGGGGAGGGGGAGACCCTGTCTGTTCTCTTACAGTACTTTTACAGTAAAGGAAAGCAGGTCACAGTGACCCTATTCTTACTGAGCAAATCTTTAAACCAGAACCAGAAGAAAGAACAAAAAGTTTCAGGGTAAACTTTCCCAGAGGCTGAGCCATCAGATTCTCACAGCCTCAGAATTTTTTTCACTTCCCTCTTTCTTGATTTTTAAACATTTCTTAGTACAGATATATATATATATATATATATATATATATATATATATATATATATATATATATATATATATATATATATATATATATATACATACATACATACACACACACACACACACATATATATATATATGTGTGTGTGTGTGTGTGTGTGTGTGTGTGTATACATATATATACACACATATATTCTCTGTGAAGGCTTCACATTTTATTTACCTCACATAATATCTTGGAAAAGACATTGCTCTTTGAATCAAAAGGCCTAAAGCAAAGGGCTGACTTTGTTACTTATTAGGTGGGTGCCAGTCATTTAATCATTCTGAAGCAAATTAGCTTCCAGATTTGTTTTCCTCTGAGATTTGGCTTCATTGTATATAGTACTGATAAAAGACCTATACTCTAACTTACATTCATCCTGAAGAATATCTTTCTATGATGACTCATCTTTCTATGGAGGTGACTTTGGATTCTTCAAGGCTATGCTTGTAGAGCACAATCTCTAGTAAATTCTATCATTTTGGAAAAACTTGGAATATCATCTTACAACATACTAAGTCCAAGGATTGGACTAATCAAGTATGGAAGGGTTTGTTTTTGGTTAGACTGACAGGCTGCTAATTAATTCTTTGGCCAAGTCAATCTATGAAACAACATGTGATTCTTAGCACCCTTTAAAACCACCTTTCTTGCTTTTGTGCATCAGAAAGAGGAAATGTAGGACTGAGGCCCATTTAAAATTTATTCTTCATTTCATTAATCATTTGGTACAGAAGATTAAGAGAAATTTCATGTCCACATTTTTTCAAATGAGCATAACAATACAACATGACCAAATATCCCATGAAATGATGTTTCTTGTTGCCTTTGGATTCACAATAAAATAAATTTCATCAACTCCTTTATTTCCCTCTCCAAGAAGAGCCATCTCTACATTTAACTGTAACTTCCTTCTCTTCTTTGGTTTCAGTTATTCCAATAATGTCAGGATGGATAAGATTGAGTTCTTCTAGTGGTACATCTACTATGGCTGTGCAGTACTTTCCCACTACTGATTATGTCCAATTTATCTGATGTATAGTTCGTTGCATGTTGTCTCCTCTAATAGATTGTGTACCAGGCCCTGTGTTAAGCTCTTTATAAATATCTCATTTTATTGTCACATCAACCCAGGGACATAGGTGTCATTGAACATTTTGTGTACACTGATAGAATTCCTGTAATTCTACTAGAAAGTGAGGAAGGCCCCCAGTGTATTTGCTGAACCTCTTGTGGAAAATTTATATGAGCACATTGACAAGAACCAGATTGAATGGACAGGAAATACTAGGTAGCAATCATTATCACAGAAGTTGCTAGGTAGTACAATGGATAAAGCAGTTGAAGTCAGGCATACCTGAATTTTAATCCTACCTAAGACAATTACTAGTTATGCAACTCAGAACAAGTCACTTAAACTTTCTTGACTTCAGTTTCTTTATTTGTAAAATGGGAATGATAATAACATCTATATTGCAGGGTTGTTGTTTGGATCAAATGAAATAACACATGTAAAGTACTTAAAATGCCATATAAATTCTATCATCATAAGCACCATCATTATCATTATCATCACCACCACCACCAACACCACCACTGTCACCACTATCCTCATCATTATCATCATCTTTATTGTCATCACAGAGAGAATATCTACATCTATAAAAACATGTATCCATTTATTCATTTGAACATTTTTCAAGTGATATTGCATGACTGAATTGAAGTTATGGATCATCCAAAGGGCAACATAAAGACAATCCAAAGAGCAATATAAAGGACAAAGAACGTTGTAAGAGAAATGTCTGATCAAAAAGGAGGTAAACAATTCATGTGGTGGAAATGAGGAATAGCTATTGAAGAGTCCCCATGCTCCACTGGGACATTCATTATGCAAAAAGAATACAAAGAAGACTCGTAGTGTATAGGGAGGAACTACTGTGTCTAATGTGTAGGAAGAACACGGACAAAAGCATCATGAAATGGGCTGACATGAGGGGTTACAATCTATATCTTAAGAGGTAATAACCACATCTTTGTTATCACAGATCTATTGGACTATCTGCAATAATGTTCTAAAACTAATGCTACCTACTTTATTGAGTTATTGTGCAAGATGAAATAAGATGACATATGCAAATCTGTTAACAGCTTTACTGTTAATGTGGTAATCATGAAACAAGGGCAATAACATTATGTCACAACTGTTTTAGGAGCTTCTGGATTAAAAATAAAATCTCCCCTAAGGGATTTATCTCACAGTCTAGAAATTGAATTTCTGTGTAAAACAAGGTAGACTTTTTCTGATCCCACCTGGCTTTTGTCAACTCATCAGCAAGCATTTATTAAAAGCTTACTATGTGCCAGGCACTGGGCTAAGTTCTAGGAATGCAAATGTAAACAGGAAGATAGTCTCTGCCATCAAGGAGCTTATATTCTAATGGGGAACGACAACATATAAAACATGATGGAAACAAGGAGGTGAAGAGGGGTAGGAACTTGAAGAGAGAAGGTGGCATAGTAGAGAATATCCTGAGGTTCAGGAGCATAGCCCAGAGAAGAAAGAACATGGCTAGCTTTGACAATGGAGGTTTTTGGAGGAACCAGCCCATCAGATAAAAGGATCGCAATACAGTTAACTTCCAGTGTGAGAAGTCCAGGAGTGGTATGAACTTCTAGGGTAATGACTCTTCTATAGTATGGCAGAAAATCCAGAGTGTCAGGAATGGAGCCTGCATGGGAATGCAGATGTATAGTATATCTCTCCTTTGCCCTAACACAAAACCTCAGGGAGGAATAGAACAGTGTGTCAGAGAAACCACATGAAATAGAAAAAGGAGATTAAGTAATGAGGACAAAGGAAAGGGGTATCATCCTTTTCCTTCCCTTGTGGAGAAAGCATAAGATGACAATAGGATATAATATTTGTCAGGCATAGATAAGTTTGCACAGTTGGAAAACATAAGTGCTGGGTCAGAAGCTTGTTATAGACACAACAATCTTTGGTAGCAGTCTTTTGGATGTGCTGGAGCTGTTAGAAAGAATAACAAGAAAATCATCATGAACTTCCTTCTCTCCCCCTGCCCAGTTAGCAAGGATTGCATGTGTACATCTATACATACACACATAACAATATGCATAAATGGACCAATTTGGCAAGATGGCGGCTGGTAAGCAGAGAATAATGTGAGCTCCCTACGGAGACCCTCCAAAAACTTATAAAAAATGGCTCTGAACCAATTATAGAATGGCTGAACCCACAAAACAGCAGAGGGAAGCAGGGCTCCAGCCCAGGACAGCCTGGATGGTCTCTGGGTGAGGTCTGTCCCGCACGGAGCTGGGAGCTGGGAACGGAGAGGAGCGGAGCCCAGCTTGAGCGGTGTGGACCATCCAGACCCAGAAGCCGGGCGGAGGGGGCCCTAGCGCCCTGATTCAGTGAGCTGCGGCAGTTACCAGACCCCTGGAACCAAAAACACCAAAGACTGCAGAGAAGGTTAGTGGGAAAAGCTGCCGGAGTAGAAGGAGTTCGAGGTTCGGCTTCCAGCCCCGGGGGCAGAGGAGGTGGGGCAGCTACAGCTGTTGTTACTTCCCCCTCCAGGCCCACCTGGCGGGAGGAATTAAGTGGCAGATCAGAGCAGGGGTGCACAGCCTGCCGAATATCTGAGCCCAGTTCGGGTTGGGGGCTGGGGAAGGAGTAGTGCTGGGGTGGCAGAGCTGGCACCTCCCCCCCAAACGTGGAACATAGAACTCTGTAATCTACAAGCAGTCGTACCCCACTAAAAAACTCAAGGGTCAAGTTAGGTGGCTGGGAATATGGCCAGGCAGCGAAAACGCACCGAGATTCAGTCTCAGACTTTGCATTCTTTCTTTGCTGACAAAGAAGACCAAAATATACAGACAGAAGAAATTAATAAAGTCAACGAGCCTACAACAGAAACCTCCAAGAAAAACAGGAACTGGTCCCAGGCCATGGAAGAGCTCAAAAAGGATTTGGAAAAGCAAGTTAGAGAAGTAGAGGAAAAATTGGGAAGAGAAATGAGAAGGATGCGAGAAAACCATGAAAAACAAGTCAAGGACTTGCTAAAGGAGACCCAAAAAAATACTGAAAAATATGCTGAAGAAAACAACACCTTAAAAAACAGACTAACTCAAATGGCAAAAGAGAGCTCCAAAAAGCCAATGAGGAGAAGAATGCCTTGAAAGGCAGAATTAGCCAAATGGAAAAGGAGGTCCAAAAGACCACTGAAGAAAATAGTACTTTAAAAATTAGATTGGAGCAAGTGGAAGCTAGTGACTTTATGAGAAATCAGGATATTATAAAACAGAACAAAAGGAATGAAAAAATGGAAGACAATGTGAAATATCTCCTTGGAAAAACCACTGACCTGGAAAATAGATCCAGGAGAGATAATTTAAAAATTATTGGACTACCTGAAAACCATGATCAAAAAAAGAGCCTAGATACCATCTTTCAAGAAATTATCAAGGAGAACTGCCCTGATATTCTAGAGCCACAGGGCAAAATAGAAATTGAAAGAATCCATCAATCACCTCCTCAAATAGATCCCAAAAAGAAATCTCCTAGGAATATTGTCACCAAATTCCAGAGCTCCCAGATCAAGGAGAAAATACTGCAAGCAGCCAGAAAGAAACAATTTGAGTATTGTGGAAACCCAATCAGAATAACCCAAGATCTGTCAGCTTCTACATTAAGAGATCGAAGGGCTTGGAATGCGATATTCCGGAGGTCAATGGAGCTAGGATTAAAACCTAGAATCACCTACCCAGCAAAACTGAGTATCATGTTCCAAGGCAAAATATGGATTTTCAATAAAATAGAGATCTTTCAAGGTTTCTCAGTGAAAAGACCAGAACTGAATAGAAAATTTGACTTTCAAACACAAGAATCAAGAGAAGCATGAAAAGGTAATCAAGAAACAGAAATTGCAAGGGACTTACTAAAGTTGAACTGTTTTGTTTACATTCCTACATGGAAAGATGATGTGTATGATTCATGAGACCTCAGTATTAGAGTAGTTGAAGGGAATATGCATGTATATATGTGTTTATGTATATATATAAGTGAATGTGCATGTATGTATGTATCTATGTGTATATGTATGCATGTGTATGTAGGTATATATATATATGTGTGCTTTTATATATGTATATACATATATATATGTAAAAGAGAGAGAACAGACACAGGGTGAGTTGAAGATGAAGGGAAGACATGTAAAAGAAATAAAATGAAATTAAGGGATGAGAGAGCAACATACTGAGAGAGGGAGATAGGGAGAGATAGAATGGGTTGGATTATCTCAAATAAAGGTGGCAAGAGGAAGCAGTTCTGTGGGAGGAGGGGAGAGGGCAGGTGAGGGGGGAATGAGTGAACCTTGCTCTCATCAGATTCGGCCTGAGGAGGGAATACCATATATGCTCAGTTGGGTATCTTACCCCACAGGAAAGAAGAGGGAGGAAGATAAAAAAAAAATAAAAGGGGGGGGATGATGGAGGGGAGGGCAGATGGGGGTGGAGGTAATCAAAACAAACACTTTGGAAAGGGGACAGGGTCAAGGGAGAAAATTCAATAAAGTGGGATGGGTTGGAAAGGAGCAAAATGTAATTAGCCTTTCACAACATGAGTATTGTGGAAGGGTTATACATAATGATACATGTGTGGCCTAGGTTGAAGTGCTCGACTTCTTAGGGAGGGTGTGTGGGAAGGGAAGAGGGGAGAGAATTTGGAACTCAAAGTTTTAAAAACAGATGTTCAAAAACAAAAAAAAGTTTTTGCATGCAACTAAAAAATAAGATACACAGGCAATGGGGCATAGAAATTTATCTTGCCCTACAAGAAAGGAAGGGAAAAGGGGATGAGAGGGGAGGGAGGTGATAGAGGGGAGGGCTGACTGGGGAACAGGGCAACCAGAATATATGCCATCTTGGAGTGGGGGGGAGGGTAGAAATGGGGAGAAAATTTGTAATTCAAACTGTTGTGAAAATCAATGCTGAAAACCAAATATGTTAAATAAATAAATTATTTTAAAAATAACAATATGCATAAATGCAATCACATGGATGTGCATACATGAATGTACATATTGAGTCACGAGTGTACTGTGTATATGTACATATATACACATATACATGCATACATACATACATACATATATAAAAATAAATAAAATTGCATGTGGTGATACTGACACTTGTTGAGATCAGAAAAGGCCTCATGTAAGAAGAAACATTTGAGCTGAGTTTTTGAATGTATCTAGAGATTCAAAAAAATTAGGAGGGGAGAGTCTTGTAGACATGGTAGAACAGCATATGAAAAGGCATGGAGAAAGCAGATAGAATATTATGTATAAGGAAAAGCAGAAAAGTCAGTTTGGTTCAACCAAAAACAGATAAAGGAGAACAATATGTAATAAGAATGTAAAGGTAGATTGGAGACAGGTTGTGAAAGGCTTGAAATGTTAAGAGGAGTTTGTATTTGATCCCAGAAACAAGAGAAAGCCTCTAAAGACTAGAAGACAGAGATTAGTAAGTCAGTAAAGTAGGTTGACCAGTTGTCTTTTAGTAGTAAGAATATAGTTGTAGCAAAACCAACAATAACAATAAAATGTGATATTGGATCTTTTTAGCTTGGGTGCTATGGTTATTTTGTATGAACTGAGAAGGTAAAGTAAAAAAAAATAAACAGACTAAGAAATTACTAATCACTGTTACCTTTTATATATTCTTGGAGAAGGGAGAGATGAATAAGGTCACAAGAGAGAAATAACTTTAATGATTGGAGTTACTGAGACTAGTTTGGTGAAATATATTGGGTGAAAATGTTAGAAAGAGTGTCCTATGGAAATTAAGTTTCAGAACTTTTAAATTTCTCCTTGAACAAATTTTTTTTAATAAAGATCAGCTAACTTTTCTATTTTCTTGCCTCTATTGAGATAAAACCTTTTTAAATCTTAGCTAACCAAAAATGCTAAACAAAATAAACATTTTAGAAAAATATATTTCTTTTCATTTAGAACATTCTTTAGCTTAAAAAAAACCAAATCTAATCTAACCTAATCTTTGAATTGAAAACTCTGATTTTAACAATGTTATTGGCTTTGCCTAGCCTGAGTGACTCTGGCTAAATTGGTAAATATGGGGACACAATGACCTCACTAAATCATTTAATGTTTCATCCAAAGTAAATGCCTTTTATCTCTATTCTCAAATTCTTCAAAAGAATGGGGGAGCATTGATTGAAAGAGTACAGGGTGATGGTGGAAAGTTTTCAACTGCAAAAGAAGTATGAGAGAGGAACATCTGAGTCCTAGTAGCCCGAAAGGTCTGAAACTCACCCACAAATCTTTTAGAGTTTTTGAGAATCATGAAGGCGTATTATCTGGTCAAGTGAATATTTGTAGTGTAAACTTTTTCTATCGGTCACATTTCAAAATAATCATTTCTATATGAAATCCTTTGTAAGGTTTTACTATTCCAGTACCCTGGTTAGAAATGTGTTTGCATATGAATCCCTTTGAATCTTTTCTTTTTGAAATTTCTATTTATTTCTTCTTATGTTTAACTTCCCAACATTACAATGATTTACAATAAAGTCTAATAAATTCTAGACCTAGAACTAAGAAAGGATTCTGAGGCTATGTGAGCAAAACATCTTCATTTCGAATCAAAAGGTATCCTATTTTTGTTTTCTTTTCCATTCTCTTTGAAAACAGTTTCAGTATGAAAGCTCAATATCAATAACCATATCACATGGAATTCAAACAAAGCTAATTATCTTAGACTGTATTAAAAGGGGACCTATTTTCCAGAACAAAGTGGGTGATATTCTCTGTATACTCTTCCCTGAACAAGTCACATCTGTAGTATTATGTTGAGTTCTGGACATGATGTTTTCAAAAGCGTTTTAAGCCATTTAGAGGAGAATGACTAACATAAGGAGATGAATGAACAAAATGCTGAGAATATTTAGCTAAGATTTTAGGAGGTCTCTGGGGAACATAGTATCAGAAGGGATATCATCTGAAAGAAGAATTTCATTTTTTCATATGGCCCAGATGATGGAAAGTAGTTTTTAAAAAGAGGAAAATTTAGGCTTCATAGAAAGCAAACCCAATGTAAAAGTTCATTACTTAGGGAGGTAGTGGATTCCCCCCTCACTGGAGGTCTTCAAGTAGAGAGGCAGGATATCCACTTGCTAGGGCTGTTTTAGAAAGGGTTTAAGTATAAGTAATGATAGATTATACAACTTCTGGATTCAGTGACTCAGGGGCAAATGTGTTGATTATTATATGAATGTTTGTTGGTAAATTGTTTTTCAGTATTCTTATTACATTTTTCTATAAATGCCATTCTACTTGGTTGTTGAGTTCCCAGACCAACCTACAAAGTACACAACTGAACATACATTTGTCTACACTATAGACTTCTCCATCATACCCAGAAACCTCTTTGTCATAGATGAGCACTTCAGGCATGGAATTCATACCTTGGAAGTTCCCTTCAACCCTGAGGTCCTTCCCTTTGTTTGGATGTCTCTTCCCTAAACCTCTGTTTAAGTATTGTTCCCAAACCAGTGTATAGGTAACTAAGGTGGGACTTTTTTATTGTTTGAGAATGCTAAATTAATTGTCTTTGATTGAATCCAGCCCCAGGCCCACACCCTTTTACTAATTAGGTGTGAAACCCAGGCTGGTTCGCAAACCAGTTTGCTAGTTTGAGAGAGGTGAGAAGCCCCCAGGGACCTAAGGGAAGTTTCTAAGACCAGAGCCAAAGTTCTGATCAATCAGATGATGTGCTAGTCAATCAGATGATATCTAAGGACTGTATAAAAAGAGAGAATAGAATTGTTTGCTCGGGGCTCTCACTGCTGGAGGAGTGTTGATGTGGAGACTCTGGGCAGCTGCTCTAAAAGCCTCCCGGCTTGTCAACCCAGGTGTTGATGGTTTCTTGGCAACTGAATTGTGATCTGGTCTGTTTATATTGTGTATGTTTGTAACTTGTTTGTATTTGCTCCGTAGTTCAGGTTGCTGGCTGGCTTTTCCTCCTGAACTAAGTAAATGATATTTGTATGTTGGATTAAAGTAAGATTGTTAGCCCCTTAACGTTACTTTCCTTAGTAAAGTAGATCAAAGAACCTGTCCTGGCAGCTCCTGTTGCTGGTTGTTGTTGGTCTTTCACCCCCAAAACAGTTGCTAGCTGAATTGTTGCTACAACCAGTCGTTTCTTCATTTGTCACCAGGCTGTACTTTGTATTTCTCCATCTTGCCTTGCAAGTTTGGGATAACTTCTTCTTCTCTCTTCCCATTGCCCACATTTTCAATTTCCTTCTTTGTATTCTCTTAACCAATTAGAATATAATTTGCTTGAGAGCAGAGAATATCTTTCCTTTCGCTGCATTTGTATTACCATCACTTAGCAGGATGTCCAGCTAAGTGTAAGTATTAAGCACTTCATAAATGCTTGTCCAACTGACTGGATTAACTACAATAACGTACTGGGGCTATAGTGTCAACTGACAAACACTTATTAAATGCTGTATTTATCATTATTTATTAAATGATATGTTCCAGACATACTTCTAAGTGCTGAGGTGTATTAGGAGGGCAGAGTTTATAATCTCAAAGAGGATCATAAACATGTCTGAAAGGTTCGGAACCGCCAGATATAAGAAACTCTCAAAGTAGAAGGCAGAAGAATCAAAACATATAGTTAGGCTCCACAGTAACCAACCCATGAACCAGCAACCCCATTTTGATATATTAATCAAAAGCTTCCAGGCCCAATAAGTATGCCTTGAAAGAGTAACCAGGAGGCTACAGAGAAGCATGATTGCACAAAGCAAAATCATGCTTCCCCCTCTATGGTAAAAAGATTACCCACTGGCCTGAAGTCTTTGTTCAGCTTCCTCCCGTAGGTCAGCTCTGCTACTGGCAGCTCCTGCTTCAGCTGTGGTTGTGGCTGTGGCTGTGGCTGTAGCAGCCTCTGGCTCCAACGGGAGCTGCTTTTAACCATCCAGCTTCTGCGGGGGTGTAAGGTACACCGGGGAAAGCACAGGTTCTTTCCATCAGCTTAAGCAAGGGAAGCAAGGTGAAGGGGCCGACAAGCTTACTCCAGTCCAACATACAAACAGCATTCAGTTCAGGGGAAAAAGCCAAACTAGTCAAGGGCACTTGTTGACTAAGTGCTAAGGAGCCCATTTTTGGTTGCCAATACATGAGGTTACAAAGAGGGACAAAATCTTGCAGTGGGGAATAGAGGGAAGGCAGATAGGACATACCAAGAAAGGCCTCTTGAAAAGTTCGAATTTAATTTGTCTAGAGAGAAGTCCCAGTACAAGTGTAAGTTTAAGTTTTGAGAGAAGCCAGATGTGTGTCTATGGGAAAAACACATTTGGAGTTTCAGCTTAGTGTATTGAATATTGCTTTATAGAGCCCAGACAAGCTTCCTATGCCTCTCAGGGTTCTAAGGAAAAATGACAAATGACTTTTCTCTAAAGCTAATAGCTAAAGTCCACACTGGCTGTTTTTCCTCCTTTCCTTTACCCCAAAATATTGTGAGCCAGTGAGTTCCCTTTAACCACTTAAGCCTTTTACCACTTCAAATATATATAAAAATTACAACTACATGTTTTCCCCTAACACCTCAAGGACATATTCAGCTCAATTTCTACATAGTACTGGTCCTACTAAGTTCATGTCCAAATGAGGCACAGCTCACGGAGGGGAGAATGTTTTTAAGCCTCTCTCCTGACTGCATTTTCTTTCCACAGAATTTATGAGCTAAAGAGCTCTCTGGAACCACTAAGTACATAGCCAAAGAGGCAAAGAATGATGAAAGGGAGTGAGGATAGAGGTGATTCAGGTTTTTTTTGAAGCTACTTCCAATTCTAACTATAAAGCTAATAAAAAATCCTCCTCACATTTATCTACTTAGCATAAAGGAACCATCTGCATAACGTCCAAGTATACTTCACAGTTTTTCTAAGGCATTTGCAATACACATCACAAAAGTTCTTTGATAATCAGGGTTCTCAGCTTTGATATATGGGGAGATATCATCACAGGTACCCTGTACATGCACCAGGCCACAATTACATTGGTTATTCTAGGAACAGACATCTTTTGCTCTCTCCCACTCATATACATGCCAAGTATAGTACTGAGGACTCTGAAATTTTCTCACCTTCCAAACAATGAAAGAGAAATTCTTTCAGCCAGAAGTCACTGAGGCAGCTTCTCACATTAAAAACAGGAACTCTATCCATGGGAGCATGAGAAAAGAGATTTTGAATAGGAGTGGAAAAACGTAAGGGTCAGAAGGAGAGGAGCCTGTTTTGGCTGACACTGACTCCCTTTCTTTTCAGAAGGGGCCAGGGTTTGTTTGGTATGTTTGTCTAAGTAGCACTTCTCTCCTTTTTTAGTTTAGTGTTACTAGGAATATATTCTTTTAATTTATTTTTATTTTTGGTTTACAACACTCAGTTCCATAAGTTTTTGAATTCCAAATTTGCTCCTTCTCCCTTTCCCCCCTCCTCCCCTCCAAGATGGTATGAGATCTGATATAGGTTCTACATACACCATTGCATTAAACTTATTTACACAATAGTCAAGTTGTACAGAAAAATTATAACCAATGGAATTAGTCACGAGAAAGAAGAAACAAAACCAAAAAAGAAGGAAGAAAAAAAAGAGGGAGCACATAGTTTGCCTCAATCTACATTCAGACTCCAAAATTCTTTCTCTGGATGTCATAGAATTTTCCGTCATGAGTCTTTTGGAGGTGTCTTTGAACCTTGTATTGCTGAGAAGAGCCAAGTCCATCAAAGTTAGTCATCACAGATGGAGTGTGTCTGTAACTGCGCATAATGTTCTCCTGGTTCTGCCTTCATCACTCAGCATCAGATCACATAGGTCTCTCTAGGTTATTATGAAGTCCATACCTTCCCCATTTCTCATAGTACAATAGTATTCCATTACATTCATATACCATAACTTATTTAGCCCTTCCCCAATTGATGGACATCCCCTTGATTTCCAATTCTATGCCACCACAAAAAGAGCTGGTCCATTACTGGTCTATTTCCCACTTCTATGATCTTTTTGGGATACAGCCCTAGAAGTGGTATTGCTGGGTCAAAGGGTATGCATATCTTTTTAGTTCTTTGGGCATAGTTCAAAAATCACTCTCCAGAATGGCTGGATCAGTTCACAACTCCACCAGCAATGTAACAGTGTTCCATTTTCCCCACATCCTCTCCCGCATTTATCATTTTCCTGTTTTGTCATGGTGGCCAGTCTGACAGGAGAGATGTGGTGCCTTAGATTTGTTTTGATTTGCATTTCCCTTATCAATAGTGATTTAGAGCATTTTTTTCATATGGCCATAGGTATCTTTAATTTCTTCCACTGAAAAATGCCTGTTCATATCTTTTGACCATTTCTGAATTGGGGAATGACTTGTATTCCTATAAATTTAACTCATTTCCCTGTATATTTTAGAAATGAGGCCTTTATCAGAGACAATGTTTATAAAAATTCTTTCCCAATTTTCTACTTCCCTCCTAATCTTAGTTTCATTGGCTTTGTTTGTACAAAATTTTTGCAATTTGACATAATCAAAATAATCCATTTTGCATTTTGTAATGCTCTCTATCTCTTGTTGTGTCATGAATTCTTTCCTTCTCTATAAATCTGATAAACTATTCCTTGCTGTCCCAAATTGCTTTTAGTATCAACATTTATACCTAGATCATGCACCCATTTTGACTTTATTTTTGTTTATTGTGTAAGATATTGGTCTATGCCCAGTTTCTGCCATACTATTTTCCAGTTTTCCCAGCAGTTTTGTGAAATAGTGAATTCTTAACCCAGAAGGTGGATTTTTTGGGTTTATCAAAGAGTAGATTGCTGTAGTCATTGACTACTGTGTCTTGTGTACCTAACCTATTCCACTGATCCACCACTCTATTTCTTAGCCAGTACCAAATAGTTTTGATGACTGCTGCTTTATAATACAGTTTAGTATCTGGTATGGCTAGGCCACTTTCCCTAGCATTTCTTTTCATTAATTCTCTTGATATTCTTGACCTTTTGTTCTTCCAGATGAATTTTATTATTTTATCCAGCTCAGTAAAATTTTTTTGGTAGTTTGATTACAGCACTGAATAAGTAAATTCATTTAGGTAAAATTTTTATTATATTAGCTCAGCCTAAGCATGAGCAACTGATGTTTTCCCATCTATTTAGCTCTGACTTTGTGCAAAAAGTGTTTTGTAATTGTGTTCATATAGGTCCTGGGTTTGTCATGGCAGGTAGACTTCCAAATATTTTTTAGTGTCTACAGTACCTTTAAATGGAATTTCTGTATGTCTTGCTGTTGGGCTTTATAAGTAATATATAGGAATGCCTATGATTTATGTGGATTTATTTCATATCCTACAACTTTGCTAACATTGTTTTTATTTCAAATAGTTTTTTATGTGATTCTCTAAGTAAATAATTATATCATCTCCAAAGAGTAATTAACTTAGTTTCTTCTTTGCCTATTCTAATTGCCTCAATTTCTTTTTCTTCCCTTATTGCTAATGCTAACATTACTAGTAACAAATTGAATAATAGGGGTGATAATGGATATCCTTGTTTCACCCCTGATCTTATTGGGAATGCATCTAGCTTATCCTCATTATATATGATGCTGATGGTTTTAGGTAGATGCTACTTATGATTTTAAGGAATACTCCATTTATTCCTATGCATCTATTGAGATAATCATACAGTTTCTGCTAGTTTTGTTGTTGATATGATCAATTATGCTGTTAGTTTTCCTAATATTGAACCAGCCTTGCATTTCTGGAATAAATCATACCTGCTAATAATGTATTATTCTCATAAAATGTTGCAGTAATCTTTTTGCTAATATTTTATTTAAAATTTTTGCATCAATAGTCATTAGGGAAATTGGACTTCCATTTTCTTTCTCTGTTTTGGCCCTTCCTGGTTTAGGTATTAGTACCATATTTGTGTCATAAAAAGAATTTGGTAGGACTCCTTCTTCACCTATTTTCCCAAAATACTCTAAAAATTATGGCAATTAATTGTTCTTTAAATGTTTGATAGAATTCATATGTAAAACCATCTGGCCCTGGAGATTTTTTCCTAGTGAGTTCATTGATGGCTTGCTCAATTTCTTTTTCTGAGATCTGTTATTTATATATTTTACTTCCTCTTCTGTTAACCTGGGCAATTTATATTTTTGTAAATATTCATTCATTTCCCTACTGTTGTCAAATTTATGGTCATGCAATTGGGCAAAATTATTCCTAATTATTGTTTTAATTTTCTCTTCATTGGAGGTGAATTCACTTTTTTCATTTTTGATACTGGTAATTTGGTTTTCTTCTTTCTTTTTTAATCAGATTGACCAAGGGTTTATCAATTTTATTGTTTTTGTTTCATAAAAGAAAAGCTCTTAGTTTTATTTAATAATGCAATAGTTTTCTTGATTTCAATTTTATTAATCTCTCCTTTGCATTTCAATATTCATAATTTGGTATTTAATTGGGGATTTTCAATTTGTTCTTTTTCCAGCTTTTTCATTTGCAGGCCCAATTCATTGATCTCTTTTTTCTCTGTTTTATTCATGTAAGCATTTAGAGATAGAAAACTTCCCATAAGAATTGCTTTTGCTGCATCCCATAAGCTTTTTTTATGCTGTCTCATCATTGTCATTCTTTTGAATGAAGTTATTAATTGTTTCTATGATTTGTTCCTTGACCCCTTCATTCATTAGGATTAGATTATTTGGTTTCTAAATAATTTTTAGTGTATTTTTCTGTGGTCTTTTATTATAAATAATTTTTATTGCATCATGATCTGAAAAGCATGTATTCACTATTTCTGCCTTTCTTCACTGGACTGTGATGGTTTTATGCCCCAGTACATGGTCAATTTTTGTGTATGTGCCACATACCACTGAATTGGGCACATTCTATCCCCATTCAGTTTTCTCCAGAGGTCTGTCATATTATACCTACCTTTTCTAAAATTCTATTCACCTCCTTAACTTCTTTATTGTTTATTTTAGATTTACCAAATTCAGAGAGGGGGAAGTTGAGGTCCCTTACTGGTATAGCTTTGTTGTCTATTTTTTCTTGTAACTTCTCTAAGAATCTGGATGCTGTACCACTTGGTGCATATATATTAAATAATGATATTACTTCATTGTCAATTTTGTCTTCTAGCAGGATAAAATTTCCTTCCTTATCTCTTTTAATTTGATCTATTTTTGCTTATGCTTTGTCTGAGACTTGGATTGCTAACCCTGCTCTTTACACTTCAGCTGAAGCATAATATATTCTATTCCAGCCTTTTACCTTTATCCTGTGTATCCCTCTTTGTCAGATGTGTTTCTTGTAAGCAACATATTGTAGGATTGCAATTTTTAATCCATTCTGCTATCCACCTCTGTTTTGTGGGAGAGTTCATCTTATTCACATTCACGATTATGATTACTATTTGTATGTTTTTCTCCATTCTGTTTCCCCCATTTACGTTTTTGTTTCTCCCTTCTCCCTTCCCCTCTTCCAAAGAGTTTTGCTTTTGACCACTGCCTCCCTCAGTTTTCCCTACCTATCTGCCCCCTCCATTATCCCTTACTACTTCCTCCCTTCTTTCTAGCCACCCCACCCTTTCTTTCCCTTCCCCCCTCCTATTGCCTGTAGGACAAGTTTGATTTCTATACTTATCAGAGTATGTTATTCCCTCCTAGAACTGAATCTAATGAGAGTAAAGCTCAAGCACTGCTCTTCTCCCTCCCTTCTTTTCCTCACCTATAATGTTTTTATGCCTCTTTGTGTGATATAATTTACCCTTTCCTACCTCCTCCTTACCTCTTCTTTCAGAACAATCCCTTTGCACCCCTTATGTTTTTTATCATCATTTCAGTTACTTTATACTGACCCCCTCAGTCTATGTATATTCCTTTTAATTGACATAATAACTGTGCCACTGTCAAGATTGACATATATGTTTATGCATGTATGTGTGTATATATATGTATGTGTGTGTGTATCTATCATATATAAAAAATAATCTTATGTAAGGATGTAGCCAATTTGCCCTTATTGAATAAGCCAGTTTTTTCTGCCCTGTTCACCTTTTTATGTCTCTCCTGAGTTTTGTATTTGAAGATCAAATTTTCCATTGAGCTCTGGCCTTTTCATCAGGAAGGTCTGGAATTCCCTTATTTCATTGAATGTCCATCTCCTTGCCTGAAAAATTGTGTTCAGTTTTGCTAGGTAGTTGCTCCTTGCTTGTAGTCCAAGCTCCTTTGCCTTTCAGAATATCATATTCTGGTTACTCCTGTCTTTTAATGTAGAAGCTGCAAGGTCCCATGTGATCTTGACTGTAGTTCTGTGATATTTGATTTGTGTCTTTCTGGCTGCTTGCAGTATTTTCTCCTTGACCTGATAATTCTGGAATTTGACTACAATATTCCTTGGAGTTGTCAATTTGGGAACTCTTTCAGGGGGTGATCAGTGGATTCTTTTGATGAATATTTTACTCTCTGGTTCTAGGACCTCAGCACAATTTTCCATAATGAATTCTTGGAAGATACTGTCCAGGCTTTTTTTTTTCATCATGGCTTTCTGGTAGACCAATAATTCTTAGATTATCTTTCCTGGTTCTATTTTCCATTTCAGTTTCTTTTTCCAATGAGATATTTTACATTTTCTTCTATTTTTTCATTCTTTAGATGTTGTTTGATTCATTCTTGATGTCTCACATCGAGTCATTATCTTCTAGTTGCCCAATTCTAATGTTCAATGTATTGTTTTTTCTTCATTAACTTCTGTACCTCCTTTTCCATTTGGTTAATTTTACTTTTCAAGGAGTAATTTTCTCCAATTAGATTCTGAACCTCCCTAACCATTTTTCCAATTTTACTTTTTAAAAATTTGTTCTTATCAGTGATTTTTTTTTCCATTTTTTCCATTTACCTCTCTAATTTGGCTTTTAAAATCCTCATTTACCTCTTCCAGGAATGTTTTTTGGCTTGAGAGCAGTTCATATTCCCTTTTGAGGTTTTAGATGTGGGTATATTGTCAATGCTGTCCTCTTCTGAATTAGTATTTTGAACTTCCCTGTCTCAATAGTAAGAATCAATGTTCTTTGTTTTTCTGCATCACTTCTTCATGGTGGTTGCATTTTTTTCTGGCTTTTAAAGTGAATCTCTCCTTCTGGGGAACAGGGGATTCTGTCCCAAGCTTCTTGTGCTGGGAACTGGGGACCTGGTTACAGGCTTTGTGTGCTGTGGACTCTGGTTTTGTCATGAAGAGGCTATATAATGTTGCTGCTAACCTGGTGCTGAGCTGAAGCTGGTTCACATGTGCCAAGAATCGAGGCCCAGTGAAGTCTTTCTGAGTTTCCCCAGGGGTCACTACATGAGTTGTGGGGGACCAGTGGCCTGGCTGCTGGAAGTCTCCTCTTCCCCTAGAGCTATGCTATACAACATGGGTGATCTCAATCATTGTTTGAACTGGTGTTTGCTAATTCCCCTGGCTGTTCAAATGCATGCCTGGGTTCCTGGTGATGGTACTTGCAGGCTCTACCTCCCTGGGGCTCAGGAACTCCCACTGGTCTAGTAAGGTGGGGCTTGCTGGGATGTCTCCCTTCCTGCACTGGTCACTCCAAGAAAGGGTCTCCTTAGTTTCCTAAGCTAAAAGACTATTGAACCCCCACTTCTGGCTCCTCTATTCAAGGTTTTCTCCTAGGGCAGTATTCTTTGGTTATTCAAGGGAGGGATGAGAGCCATTTTACTCAGTCATCATGGCTCCTGGAAGTTCAAGAAGGTGAGTTTCTAACATTTAGACTGTGGCCTGATAGCTCCAGGAGTAGCTGATGCTGCCACAGGCTCTGAGATTCTGTCACACCTACCTCCAACAGACCACCATCCTACTCTGAAAGACCTGTGGATAGCCATTGTAGCAGGCAATTCAACCCTAGGATTACTCCCTCTCCTGCTCCAGTATGGTTTAGTTCTACATGTGCAGCACTCTCCCAACCTGGTCCCTTTTCTTTCAGTAACACCAGAACTGAATAGAACACATTCTCATCATTTCTCCCCTACCAAAATATCTATGAAGCAAGCATAGACATCTTTTGATCATTCCCAAGGTTTGCTTTGTTTGTTTTACTGTTGTAGCAATAGGAAGGAGTCTGGGATTTGAAAGACTAATCTCCCCTTCCCCACCCACACACCTTCTCACTTATCTTTTTTCATTTAGACTCAGTAAGGAAATGCATAAAGGCATATGGGTAATTGTAGTGGTGGGTTCACAAGTACAAAAATAATTGAGGGAAGATTCATTGTCACTTATGCAAAATACTAGACTTTTGGGAATTTTGTCACCAGAGCTTGACATGTTGCTATGTAATGGAAATGGAGTGTGGAGTGGGGGAGAAGATAATTCTGGAGGAGTAAGGGGAGGATCTATTCATACTTTCTAAGAGACTTTCAATAAAAGCCAAGTGGATAAAGTGGGGATCTAAGAAAGATCACTGGATTTCAGGAATCCCTCATTCTTCATCTCCTTTGCCATTACTATCACTAGAGTAGGGAAAGACATGTATGTCCAAAAGTCTCAGAAGGGAGGGTTGGAGAAGGCATGTCAGCAAAGTTAGCAGGAAGTAAACCAAGTGTGTGTTTAAGGGGAGAGTTGGAATAGAAGTTGGGTGCTGAAAATTCTGAACAATTTGAAAGTAAATTTCCTTGAACACTGTCTTGATCTTCTATGATCCTCTCTTGGTATCAGAACCGGACTGTATATTTTCCTTTTGAATTACCTTTTATTGTTTCCTTGATAATGATTTAGGACTTTATTTCTTTTTCATCCTTTTGACTACTTCTTCTGATTTAGATAGTGTCTAATCTCCTGTGTCTTTCTGGATAAATACTGCTTTATAGGCCTCAATTAAGGGTGGTATGAAGTGTAAATACAGAGAAATAACCAAAAGTCTGAAACACCTGGTTTCAGGTTCCTGCCTCTGATCAATATTGACTGTATAACCCTGGCAAAGTCACTTAACCTTTAATTGTAGTAATAAATTTGTTAAGGCTGTAAGTTTTAGCATACCCTATCTACACTAACAAAGGAAGTTCCCTTCTCTGAGCCTCTTATTAATTAAATCCCAAATTCAATTAAAAAATTACTTTTGATTATGACTTTTTCCTAAAAGCCAATGGAAAGTGGAGAAGTGAAATCAATGGTAGGCATCTAGTACATAAAAAGTAATGACATAATGGAGGAAGATGGTAACATCCCCACATCATGAGTTTTTGTTTTTTGTATAAATACTACAGTTTGGAGAATCCAGTTTCAAGGCAGCCATTTGGGTACAAATTAGAATTTGATAAATTAAAGGCTGCTTGCCTTTTATTGTTATAATTCTTAACAAAATTTAAAATATATCTGTGTCCATCTTACATCCAAGTATAAAGCAGATAATGTGAAGGAAAAGCAAAGATTAGCCCTATCCTAATTGATCAATGACCTTATTTCCTTTTAGATAGAATAATATGATTACATTTCTATTGTGGGATGTTGAAGGGTTAAAAGAAAATTAAGTAAATGTCTTATAATATCTTGGGTATTCATTATTCAGGGAACTCATTAGTTGTTGGCTATCATTTTCCCTCTGGTATACAAATAAAAGGCACAATAGTAAATCACTCTGAATGGCATCATTGATCCTAGACCACAAAGTCTGAACATTTGGCTGTCAAAAGACTTATATCCTAAATGTGTTATTAGGCCAGTGTTCCTCAGGAAAAAAAATTGCCATAACGATTGGAAGTCCCAAAATGTGGCATGATGTTCAAAGTAGAGACCAGTTGAGACTGACGCTATGATGTACTTGGCATTACAGACTGATCTCATTTAAGCTAATGGGCAGAACAACAGAGAAACTGCTCAATAATTTGAATTCAGGGAGAGTAATCTCTATTGTTTCTGCCCAACAGCATAGTACATAAATTCTTTTCCTCAACTTATTGCATACTGATGTAATACTTTTCCACTGACAAGCAACAAAAATCCAGTCAAAGTGGCTGACTGAATGGGAAGGTTAATGCCTCAAACTATGTTTGAATTAGTTCACATTTCTTTAATAATGGCATTTATGCATTAAACTTATTTTAAACAGTAAATTTTTGAATCATCATTTGTGAAGACCACGTTACATGTGTAAGTGACAAACCACAGTTCTGCTTCAAAACTTATGAATTCAGATAAAAATCACTGTAACTTTCATAAGCTTTGCAAAGGTCAGCAAAGGGCTGGAAAATAGTTTGAAAACAAGGGGAGCTATGAAGGAGATAACTAGAATTGATAATGACCTTTAAGCCAATAAAGAATGGAAATCAAAAAATTCTTATCCACATGGAAGAGCACTGCATGTCATTAAAAAGAGACAATGAACAACAGGATTAAAGCAAAAGAGCTCATTAGGTCTGAAAATGAGAAGTGGGCATTAAAGCAGAAATATCCTATGCAGATAAATATTATTAAGAGAAATATGTTTTGACTATTATGGGAACATATTTTGCTTGGCTTTACACATATAATTGATATTATATTGCTTCCTCCTCGTAGGGTAGGAGAAGGGCAGAAGGCACAGAGAATTTGAAACTCAAAACTTTTAAAAATGAATGTTAAATTTAAAAATATACAATTGAGTAATATTTAATGAAATAAATAAAATATGTTGAAATATAAAAAAGAGAAAATATATCTTAATTGGAAGTATGCCAAAACATATGCTCACAAACACCTATATTAAACAAGAATGTGCACATTTTTTAAGCTTAGATTGACCTTTAGAAAGCAGGAGTAAGCTGAAAATCTCCCAATATCCCATAACATCATCTGGATTTTTAATCTTACTCTTTATTGTTAAGCAAGACTTTAAAAAGTACATGGAGGCTATCCAATCTTTCCTTATGATTTATCATGTCTGCTAACAGTGTGGTTGCAAAATAAATATTAGTCCCCCAAGGATCAAAATGCTATGACTAAAATCATCAAGGAGAGTTTTAAAAAATTGATGTTGAATATTTAAATGAATCTAGTTCTTAATAAAAATAAATAAGTAAAACATTTCTGTTTTATTTTTACATCTTCTGAGTTTAAGAACAAAACCAGCCAAAGTCATGTCAATCACAAAAAAAAAGGTTTAGGCTGGACAATTTTCCTTCCTTTTCTTTTCATCAGGTACTTGGTTCCCAAAGTGAAAGTTGATTACTTGATAACATGAGTAACGGGGTTGGGTGGGGGTGGGGATGGAGTTCTAAGCCTGTAAACCTCAATCAACATCTAGTTGTGGTTTAAATGTGTTTTTATATGTAGCTGCTGCCAGATTTCAAAAGCATCTGAATTTATTTCTCCCCTCCACCCCAAATGGAACAGATCTGATATAAAGCATCTCATTTGCAAGTAATGACAGGTAAATGACAACAGATAGACCTTGCTTTCTGGCAGCCAACAAAACAAGAACAGATTTGCTTTGAGCTACCTAGGGGGTTATCCACGATACAAGAAGTAGAGACACGAAAAGTGACAGGCCCACCAGGCAGCAGCTGCATTTGGGAAGAAAAATCAGACTTGGATTAAATTAGTATAAAAAGAATTACACATATATCTCCAATTAATATTTTGGGGGAAATATATTTGACGGACAATATCTTAATGTACAGAATTTTACATTTTGCAAACCACTTTCACATACTTCTTGATTCTCAAAAGAGTTCTGAGAAGTAGGGTAAATTTTATATCTTTGTTTTATAGTGGAGAAAACTAAGCTCAGAGAAGATAATTGCTGAGGGTGAACTAGCTAGCAAATAGATATTCAGGACTCACTCCTAGGGCTACTACAGGTAGAGGTAAGGATAGAGAGAGAAAGGATAGAGATTTGGTACTGTGATAGATTTATGATCTCATTGATGTGAGTACTGAATTCAACCATCCATACGGTTTCAAACTCCATGAATGAAATGCCCTTGCTTCTCATCTCTAGCTTCAGCTTTCTTCAAGATTCAGCTCAAATCTTACCTTTAATAAAAGACCTTTCCTAGTCTCTTGCCCTCTCCACCTCCTACTATTAATGCCTTTTCTCTGAGAATAACATCCATCTGTTCTGCATATAATTATTTGCATGTTATTACCTGCATTAAACTATAAGCTTAATGAGGGCTGGAACTGTGTTTTTACCTTTCTTTTTATTTCAATGTTTAACATAGTGTCTGGCACATATTAAATGAATCATACATGCTTGTTGACTGACTGAATGTGCAACTCTTGTGCTTGTCCTCTCATATATGCTCCACAATGGGCTACCTAACATCTTGGAGGTATTCCAGGACACCAAAGAAATATATGGTCTGTCTATCAGATATCCCTTGTTCTTGCTACATGACTACTCTTCCTTCTCTTTCAGTCATAATCTTTTTCATGACGGCCTTTAAGCAATTTGAATTATACTGTTCTTCTTTGCTAATAGGCTGGATTCCACATCAGAGACTGTGGTATTCTGGAACTGCCATCCTCCCATGAAGGGTAGTCATGGACTGTTGTTTGATGGAAAGGCTTGAAATTATTAAAAACACTACAATTACTCTCTCTGTCCTATGCAACTCTAGTTCCAGTTCACTGTTTTTCTGAAATTTCTATCCAAGAAATATGTATTGATGGACTAACTCAATAAATTTTCTGTCCAGACACAGACTAGATAAATAAGTATTTTTCATCTTATTGTTCAGATAAAATTATTTCATAAAGGGCATAAATATGTATAAGTTTGAAAAGAAGTTTAAGTTGAAGCCCTCCCCTTTTCTTATCACTAGCCCCACAGTTCCAAAAGTGAAGGTCAATTACTTGCTAAGATAAGCATCAGTAACTTTTCAACTTGTAAGAAAATATAGCAACAATATCTAAATGTGAAACTAAACATATTTAGGGAATATGCACATTCCATGTATAATAGGTGATTGGCAAGTGCTTAGACCACCTAAGACAGAAACACATATAGCTGATGACAGAGACCTACTTCTAGTAGAAGACTTTATGAGTTGGCCTACCACAAATCTGGAGCATCCTCTTTCCCTTGATGTTAGGGAGAAATTGTTAATATCATTGTTCCTTCTATAGCTTTCTGGGAAATATTCTTTACTAAAAACTAACCTAACTGTTCAATAGTTAAGCAGTGTTGGGGTCTTTGAAAAAAAAAACTAAACTGAGACAATACAATTAGTAGGGACTTGAGCCAATGGCAAAGACAATAAGACCCCCCAAACCCTAAGGTACCAATGAACCCTCTGGAAGTAGCTGAAAATGTAACAACAATTCAGTAAATAAGCATTATTAAGTATCACCATGAGCTGTGTGAGTGCTTGTAATGCAAAGAAAGGAACTCAGGATCTAATGGGGTAGATGATATGCAAACAAATATGTATAGGATAAATGGAAAATAGTCAACAGAGATAAGACACAAGAATTAGGAGGGATTAGGCAAGTCTTCTTTTTGAAGTTGAGATTTTAGCTGGGATTTGAAGGAAGTCAGGGAAGCCAGAAGGTAGAGATGAGGAGGGAAGGTATTTTAGGCATGGGAGACAACCAGTTAAAATGGCCAGTCTAGTCCTCAGGCAAAGGGGGTGGCAGTGTAATCGTTTTTACCTATATACTTATTGATTGTTGTATACTAGAAAGAAGCCTGATAAGGAGTGAATGAACTTGAGTTCTAATGCTGAGTTTGTGATTAACTAATTGGGTGACCACAGGAAAATGACTTATTCTCTCTAGTTCTACTTCCTCTTCTGGATAAAGAATGGAATTGCTAAGGTCTAAAATAAGAAAGGGATGTAATGGAAGGAAAACTCACAATCCTTTCCCTCAAGAAATTTACACTGTAATACAGGGAGAATTTTAAGTGTAGAAATGATACAAGCAATGAGATCAAAAGAAGAAGAGATCTAAACAAAGGGTTACTCGAAAAACTGAGGAAAAAGATTATTTATACCTTGTTTTACTATCATAATTTCCAGTTGAATATGATAACTCAAACTAAAAGACAACTTCGCTCAGAAACATGGCTACAGAATTACATTTCAAAATGTAGCATCTCCCTATACATGTAAAGAGGCAACTAGATGACTTAGTGAATAGAGCACTGGGCCTGTAGTCAGGAAGACCTGAGCTCAAATATGATCTCTATCATTTCTTAATGTCCATCTATTAAGTGCCTCCTACGTGCCAGGCGATATGCCAAGCATTGGGGATACAAAAAGTGACAAAAGTCAGTCCCTGCCTTCAAGAATTTGTTCACGATTGAATGAAACAGGAAACAAACAAAAATATACAAAGAATATATATACAATAGACACATACATACACATATATACATATATATGTGTGCATGTATGTGTGTATATATATATATATATATATATGAAATAAGAGGAAACAATAGAATTAAGAGTGGTTAGGAAAAGTTTCCTATTGATAGTGGGATTTTTTTTTTTTGTGATATAAAAGAAGCCAGGGTATCCATGAGGTAGAGATAAGGGAGGAGATCATTTCAAGTATAGGTGATATTGAGAAAAAAATCTTTAGAGCCAAGAGATTGAGTGCCTTGTTTGTGAAACTGCAAGGAGGCCTGTGTTACTGGATTAAAGAGTACATGATAAGGATTAAAATGTAAAAAGACTAGATATATGAGTTTTAGGGGCAAGGTTATGAAGTCCTTTGAATGCAAAACAGAAGATATTGTATGTGATCCTGTAGGCTGTAAGGAGCTACTGAATTTTGAGTAGGGGGGTGAAATGGTTAGACAAGCACTTTAAAAAGTCACTTTTCTCACCAGAATGAAGGGTGGATCAGAGTGGGAAGAGACTTGTGGCAGATAGATCCACTAGTGGGTTCCTACAAAAGACCAGGTGCGAGGTAATGAGGGCCTGCATCAGACTGGTATCTGTGTCAGAGAAGCAAAGGGAATGTATTTGAGAGATGTTGCCAAAGTGAAATCCATAGTCTTGGCAACAGATTGGATATGTGGTATGGGAGATAGTGAGCAGTCAAGGATGTTATCTAGGTTGGGAACCTGGGGAACTGAGAGGATAAAGGTGTCTGTCACTGGAAGTATTTCTAAATCTCGGGATTTAGAGCTGCAAGAAATCTTAGAGATATCTAGTGTAATGTTAATGGAATAGAAGATCTTTCCCACACATTAATAGGCCTTTGTGCCCTGCTTTGAGGCTGAGTCACATGAAGCGCATGCTGGGAGGAGCTTGCCAAATGGGTGGAGCAGGAGGGATAAAGCAGGAAGTTAGAGAAGCAGAGCTAGGAGAGTGTGAGGCAGAGCAGCTAGCATGGGTGAGAGAGGGAGGAATTTTGCCTAATGGAGCTTGTTTGTGGGGAGGCCTAACAGAGGGAAGGATTTAGGATGTCAGTACTCCTTTTATTAGTGATGTGTATATAGTTCTTTGTTACCATAGTGGATTTGGCTTTCTGGTATCTGGATAAATTTCTTGGTCTTGCCTTTGAGGAAGAGAGTTTATTATATTTTGTTATTCAACCCCGGTAATACACCTGCATATTCATAGCAGCTGCTTTGGGTATCACATTGGTGATATATCTAATATGGTATAATCCAATCTTTTGGAATCAGCCACTTTTCCTTACCAATAAAACATATTTGACCAATCACTGTCAATAAATTTTTAAAATTTATTTTAAAAGTATATATATGTACTTCTGTATGAATATGTTTTGCATATCACCATCATGAAACTGGCAAACAATACTGATGACCTTCTCTGGGCAACCAAATTTTGCCATGATCTTCCACAAGCCCTTTTGACAAAAAGTATCAAATGCCTTCGTCAGACTGAAGAACATTGTGTACAGACTTCTTTTCTGCTCCTGGCATTCCTGCTGGAGTTGTTGGGCAGCAAACACCATATTGACTTCCTCAGCCCTTTCTGAAGCCACATTGGCTCTTGGGTAGACAACTATTTTCCAGGTGAAGGATCAGTCTATTAAGGAGGAATATGTCAAGAACCTTATGAACAATGTCTAAGAAGAGAGACTTTCCACCTATCCCCACCACATGATTGTGACAGAATAAGCTATTTCCTTTATACGGATGAACAATGGAGGTGTCTTGTTCTCCCAGGGGATAATCTTCACTTGTTAGGTAACCCAGAAGATTTCAGTCAACTTCTGTAGGAGCATTGTACCACCTACCTCATGGACCTCTACAGGAGTGGAATCAGTACCAGGTCCTTTTCCACACAAGGGGAATCTAATGGCAATCAATACCTCTTCTGGAAGTTTGGCTAGAGTAGGATTAGTATTGCATGTCAGTTTCATGATGGCCTGCTTTCATGAGTTCTGGATGAAGGATGATACTCTCATACTTTCCCAGTCACCAGTGGAGTGAAGTATGGCTGTGTGCATGTTCTCATGCTTTTCAGCATGATATTTTCCAGGATGTTGTCAGATGCCTTCAACGATGACAAAAAACAGCACTTAGGTAAGCTACTGCACTGAGGGTAAACTATTTAACTTGAAAAAGGGTACAAGCCAAGACCAATGTGGAGGGAAAGTGGATGCTCAATTTTTTTGTTTGCAGATTTGTGTTCTCAAGGTAGTCTCTGAGGCTGAGATGCAACTGAGTATGGATCAAATTGCTGTCACTTCTGCTAATTTTGTCCTGAAAATCAAAACCAAGAAAACTGAGATTCTCCACCAGCCAGCACCACACCAACCATACATGGAGCCATTGGTTATAGCAAATGGAGAAATTTTGGAAGCTATGTATAAGTTCATTTACCTTGGAAGTATATTTTCCAGGGATGTCCATGCTGATAGAGAGGTTGATGGGTACAATCAGAGCTAGTCAAGCATTTTGGAGGCTCTGATTGAAAGTGTGTAAGAGAAAAAGTATTAGTTTGCCTACCAAACTGAAGGTCTATAGAGCCATTGTGCTGACTTCACTGTTGTATGCCTGTGAAACCTGGACAGTCTAACAGCTCCATGTTGGAAAATTGCACCACTTTCATTTGAATTGTCTTAGGAAGATTCAGAAGAATATTGTTACCTGATAAGATAAGGTGCCAGACACTGAAGTCCTCTCTCAAGCAGAACTACCAAGCTTTAGAACTCTACCGAAGAGAGCACAACTCTGATGGGATGGTCACATAGCCCGAATGCCAAACACATGTTTGCTTAAAAGACTATTTTACCGAGAACTAGGACAAGGCAAGTGTTCACATGGAGGTCAGAAGAAATGGTGCAAGAACACTCTCAAGGCCTCTCTGAAGAACTTTAGTACTTATTGTGATATATGGGGGGTGCTGGCATAAGAATGCCAGCTTGCCTTAGGTTGGAATAATGTCTCACTCTGACCCTTCCTTGGCTGTGCCATTTTAGAATTCTATTTGTGGTATCATTTTAAAGAAGTTTGCAGGGGAGTGTTGGGAGAGCTCAAGAGAGTACTTTATCTACATCTGACATCTGCAACAAAGAAAGTGCTCTATACTCCATGAGCAAAGCAGAATCACAATAGTAGAAAGGAAACAGATGAAAAAATCTAGAGACATCTCCATCCCAAATGTTTGAACAGACTATTTGTGCCTGACTGGTGGTAGTCTTCCAAGCTCATATCAGACTGATCAGCTACAATTGAACACACTGTACCTTGACCCTGACATCATGATGTCATTGGTCCTCTTTAAGTATGAAGGATGGACAACAACAATTTTGAATGTTATAAAATAAACACAAAAAAAGAAAACAAAAATAATGAGACAGATTGAATAACAAATTTAGAAATGATTTTTATTGTAGTATCCAGCTCTTTTTACTCTCACTAAAATGTAATTAATAATGACATAACTTTGATATAGTGATAACATAATATCCATGATTGATAATAATATTTGAAATCACTGAAATCATAATTTCTTATAGCACAGTAGTTGGACAGATTTGCACAAAATAACAGAGTTAAATAAAGAGAACCAATGGAACATTGTATATAGTAACAGCAATATTGTTTTAAGAATGACTTTGAGAGAATGAATTATTTTGTTTATTACAAATACTCAAACCATCTAAGAAGGACATATGAAGAAAGATCCTATCTGCATCCAGAGAAATAACTGATATGTAGAAGCATGTTTAGAATAATTTAACACATATATACATATGTACTTCACAAGTATATACTTTACAAGTATATACATATATACTCGTATCTAATGGTAGCCATCACTGGGGTAAGGGAGGGAAGGAAATTTTTTTTTAAAAATTGCCTGATAATTTTGTTGTATATTTTAAATGAATAGCAAACTGTCTTTTTATTGTACTATGTTAAGAAAATGCTTGTTTTATTCTATAAATTAAAAAGGAAAAAATAATATTTGAATGAGAGCAATGTGTTTGGATATGCCTCATTTGTGAAAGGGGCAGAGTACATTTCTAAATAATAATTGTTTGCTAGTAATAAAGTATTAATAATATATTGTTGAAGGACAGAATAGCATGGTGGGTAAAAAAATTTGCCTTGAAGTCAGAAAATCTTGTATTTAATTCCTACATCTATCATATACTCTCTGTGACCCTGGGTGCATTACTCCACCTCTCAGTGCTCTGGACAACTCTTTAATCATAGGGAAGGAACCAATTTGCCTTGGTAATGAGAGTTGCATCACCTGGAAGTAGCCTATACCAATGAAATATTAGGTTCTAACTCCATTCCTAATTGTTTAATTCAGACAATTTGATCATTGGAGCTAGCTAGCCAAGAAAGTGAATTTTAAAATTTACTTTTGTTGAAAGACATACAATACAAAAATGAAATGAAGGATCATTTATATCTATGAACAGAACAACTGTTTAACAAACATTATGCTTCAGGGGTTGGAATTATGATGTCAGAGTAGCTAAAGCGTTCTGTTGAGGTCTCCCAAATTCCCCTACAGACTTCTTTAAAATAACACTACAAACAAAATTCTAGAATGGTAGAACCAACAAAAGGTCAGAGTGAGACATTATTCAATCTCAAGATAACTTATGAAGTCAGAGTAGAGATCTGTGACATGGGAGGTGAAGCTGGCCTGGATTTCACATGGATGAAATATCAGTAGTGGGACCAGGAGATGGGAGCAGAAGCAACAGCAGTTTCAGGAGCTCTCAAACCAGAGATGGTAATGGGACCTGGCAACTGGTCAGAAAGAGATTACAGAGGATCCCAGTGGTAGTACTGGACACAGGACCAGATTCTGTTTGCCAGCTCCCTTGCATATACCTACTTCTGGGTCATTGTTCAAGGGTTGGAAGGACCACTTTTGATCAAGAGGGAATGGGAATCCTGGGGGCAACTATTTGCCTTTTCCATTGTCTATATTCAATTATAGGACATAATTCCAGGAATAGAAGAATTCTATTAGTTAAGAGAGAGCAAAGGCCCTGAGGGGCACTATCACTTTTGACCACAAGGGAGCAGGGGCCCTGTGGAATAGTGTCATTTCAGGTTCCAAGAGATCAGACACACTGAGGAACAGTATCATTTCTGGTCACAAGAGAGGAGGATATAGTGCCAATGCTATAGATACCCACTGCAGCTGTGGCTGTTATGAAGATGCTGGCATAATTCTGAATCACAAAATATAACAGACTCTCTCCATGGAAAAGAAAACCAAAACATTTATTCAAACACCAGAAAGCCAAATCCATCATAGCAACAAAGAAATCCATCATAGTAACCAAGAAGTCTATATACATTACCAATGCAGAGAGTATCACCATCTCCAAGCCTTCCCTTCATCAGGTCTTTCCATGAACGAACTCCTTTAAATCAAAATCACTCCCTCTCTCACTCACATTAGTTCCTCTGCCTGCTCTCTCTTTCCCAGCTCTGACTGCTCTGTCTCACTTCCTGTTCTACCCATTCAGCAAGCTCCTCCCACCACAGGCTAATGTGACTCAAGCTTCCATGTGATTCAAGCAGGTCATATGGGCCTATTAGTGGATGGGAAATATCTTCCCATTTTCATTAACATAGTAGAGAGTCCTTGAGGAGTAGTATCTACTGCTATCTCAAGGGATCAGAGGCTTTCCTGGCTAAAAACCAGAGTACAAATAAGCAGAGCAGTAACCATACCTCTCCCCAAATCACACAATGAAAGCAATTGGAAGCAGTGAAAACATTCTGGGAAAATGGTGGAATAGATCAGAAATTTCCAGGCTTTCCAGATTTCTTCCACAAACAGACAGAAAATCACCACAAAATGAACGTAGAGCAGCAATAATAAAAGGGTAAAGCAGTTGTCCTCTCAGGCCATCTTGAGAGGACCTCGTTAAGAGTCCAAGGGCTGAGGTTTGGTTCCAGTGAAGTATAAACACCTTTACACCAACTCCAGTGAACTAACAAACAGTAAGCCCTGAGGGAGGCAGATCAGGCCTCAAGAAATTTCACATCAAATTTCACATCATTCATACCCTCAGGAAATGTCACCTTAAGAATTTTTATCTCACAGGCTTAGGAACTTCTTTCACCTCATGACCTTTTACCTCACAAATTTTTATCTAAGGAACTGCAGATGACTGAGTGAGAGAAGATTGAAGTTCCCATTTCTGTTTCTGGAAGTTAGGCCTAGTGGTGCTTTCTAGATCAGATCCCTGACTATGGCTGTCATTGTGGATGAGAAGGAGCAAGCAAAAGCCAGGCGAGTGTGGTATTATATAAAGTGAGAACATTTTATGGGACAGGTGGCTGGGGCTTAGGGGAGGGAGAGAGAAGTCCTGAGGCTGAGACCCCAGACAGAATTCAGAAAACAGCAGAAAGACCTGAGCCCAACAGCCCAACATTACTCACAACTCAGGATTAAAATTTGATGATAATGATAATGATAATAATAATAATAATAATAATAAGCAGTTTAAAATTAGACTAATTAAAAAAATTAAATAAACAAAAGAAAAAGAACCCAACCAGTGATAGCTACTTTTGTGTGAAAGAATATCTGGGTTCATATTCAGAGGAAGATAATGAGATTAAAAAAAGCCATTCACACCCTAAAGAGAAATGTCAAATGGTCTCAAGCCCCAAAAGAAATCTTAAAAAATTAAAAAGGAATTTAAAAATTAAATAAGAGAGAATGAGGAAAAAATAGAAAAAAAAGAAATTCAGGAAAATTATGAAAAGGAAGCTAACCAATTGAATAAAAGAGATACAAATCCTAAGAAAGAAAGTCCTAAAAAGGAATTAATATCAGGTAAGAGAGAATGAAGAAAAATTAAAAAAAAAAGCAATCCAAGAAAATTATGAAAAGAAATTTAACCAATTAGAAAGACAGATACAAAATCTTAAGCAAGAAAGTTACTCCTCGAAAACTAGAATTGGGCAAATGTAATGAAATGACATTGTAAGAAAGAATCTGAAATATCGCATTAGAAAAACAACTGATTCAGTGAACAGATCAAGGAGAGATAATGTAAGAATTGTTGGACTGCCTGAAATTTATGATCCAAAAAAGCATCTGGATACAATATTACAAGAAATTATTAAGGAAAATTGCCCTGAAGTTCTAGAACAAAAAGGCAAAGTAGAAATTGAAAGAATCCACCAATCACCACTTGAGAGAGATCCTAGGAAGAAAACTTACAGGAATGCAGTAGTCAAGTTTCAAAATGCTCAGGTTAAAGAAAAAATATTGCAAGCAACAACGAAAAATCATCCAATTTAAGTATTGCAGAAAAGCAATTAGGGTTTCACCAGTCCTATCAGCTTTGACACTAAAAGACCATAGGTCTTGAAACATTATATTTCAAAGAGCAAAGGAGCTGGAATTATATCCAACAATAATTTATCCAGCAAAGTTGATTATAATCCTGATTTTTTAAAGGACATTTAATGAACTGAAAGACTTTCAAGCATTCATAAAAAAAAAGACCAGAATGCAGTGGAAAATTTGATATGAAAGATCCAGAAGAAATATAAGAACATCATTAAAGACTAACTAAAGGCACCAATAAAGGTTAAACTGTTTACTTATGATATATGAAAGTGTTATCTGTATCCTTAAAACTTATCATTATTGAGGTAGTTTGAAAGAAAGAAAAGAAAGTTTGTGGCTGAGTTGTGTATGATGGAGGGATTCTCAGAAGGCAAAATTGGGTAAGAAAAAGTAAAAAGGATCAATTATCTCAAAAAATGGGGCATGAAAGGAAGAATTAATACAGAGGAAACACGTGGGGATGAAGGGATGATAATGTTGGAAACTCATTCTCATCTGAGTTTAATAAAGGGCCATAGATGTTTGAATAAAAAATTAAATGGAAACTTAATAATCTAATCATAAAAATACGAGTTGGTGAAGTAGCAAATTACAGAAACAACCAATTATTTTATCAAAGAGAATTATAACAATAAGACAGCATTCCAAAATTTTGGGGATGTAGCCAAAGCAGTACTTAGGTGAAAATTCGTTGCTCTAAATGCATGCATCAAAACTTGAAAGAAAGAGCACCTCAATGAATTAAATAAATTAAATGAGGAGCTGGTCTTATTAAAAAATAGAGAAACCATTGGTTAATTTGATTGAAAAAAGGAAAGAAACTAAATTACTAGTATTAAAAATGAAATGGGTTGATGCACCACCAAGGCAGAAGAAATTAAACAATTAGGGTTCTTTTTGCCCAATTGTGTGGCAGCAAAACCGATAATATAAGTGAAATGAATGAATATTTCCAAAAATATTAACTGCCCAGATTAACAGAAGAGGGAATAAAATACTTACACAGCCTATCTTAGGAAAAAAAATTGAACAAGCCATCAATAAGATACTTAAGAAAAAATAGGCAGGACCAGATGGAATTAAAAGAGATTTCCACCAAACATATAATGAACTATTAATTCTCACACTCTATAGGCTATCTGAAAAAAAAAAAAACAGGTGAAGAAGGTATCCTATCCACTTACTTTTATGACACAAATATAGTTTTGTTATCTAAACTGGGGAGAGCAAAAACAGAAAAAAGAAAACTATAGGCCAATTTCCTTAATAAATATCAATCCAAAAATTTTAAATAAAATGATAGCAAGAAAATTAGAGCAATATATCACAAAGATCATATACTATGACCAGGAGGGATTTATACCAGGAACTCAAAAATGGTTTTTTATTATTAAAACTATCAGCATAATTGACTATATCCATAATAAAACAATAAAAATCACATGATTGTATCAATAGATGCAGAAAAAAGCATTTGCCAAAATATAATGGTTATTCCTATTTAAACACTAGAAATCAAAGAAATAAATGGGGCTTTTCTTAAAGTGAAAACTAATATCTATCTACATAAAATTATCATCAAGAATTATCTGTAATGAGGATAAATTTGAAGCCTTCCCAATAAGATCAAGGGTGAGGCAAGGATGTCCATCACCACCACTAATATTCAATATTATATTAGACACGCTAGCTATAGCAATGAGACAAGAAAAAGAAATTGAAGGAATAAAGATAGGCAATCTTCATAAAACTCTCATTCATTACAAATTATGTGATGGTACATTTAGATAACTCCAGAGAATCAACTAAATTACAAGTTGAAACAACTAACAACTTAAGCAAAGTTGCAGGATATAAAATAAACCCACACGAATCATCAGCATTTCTAGATACAACCAACAAAACCCAGTTGCAAGAGATAGAAAGGGAAATTCCATTTAAAATACTTATGGCAATGTGAAATACTTGGGAGTCTATCTGCCAAGACAAACCCAGAGATTGATTATATGAAGACAATTACAAAATATTTCTCATGTAAATAAAGGTAGATCTAAGTAATGGGAGAAACATTAATTACTCATGAGTAGGCTGAGCTAGTATAATAAAACTGACAATTCTACCTTTTATTCAATAGCATGCCAATCAAACTACCAAAAATATTTTATAGGGCTAGAAAAATAGTTATAAAATTCATCTGGAATAACAAAAGTTCAGGAATATCAAGGAAAACAATGAAAAAAATATGAAGAGAGGTGAGCTAGCTGTACCAAATTGCAAACAATATTATAAAATGATTATCATCAAAACAATCTGGTACTGGCTAAGAAACAGAGTGGAGGATCAATGAAATAGATTAGGTACACACCACTTACTAGTAATTAAACCTAGTAACCAAGTGTTTGGTAATCCTAAAGATCCAAGCTTTGGGAGTAAAAACTCAGTATTTGAAAAAAAAATGCTGGGAAAACTAGAAAGCAATTTGACAGAAACTATGCATAGACCAACATGTCACACTGTATATACCAAGATATAGCAAAAGGAGATATAAAAAAATTAGGGAAGCACAGGTAAATGTCTAATCTATGGATAAGGGAAAAGTCACTGACCAATAAGAGAAAGAAAGGATCATGGAAAGTTAAATAGATAATTTTGAATACATGAAATAAAAAAAAAAAAACTTTTGCACAAACAAAACTAATTTTGCCAAATCTAGAAGGAAATTTATACCTAGTTTCTCTGATAATGATCTTTTTTTAAATATATAGGGAACTGAGGCAAATTTATAAAAATAATAGTCATTCCCCAGTTGGTAAATGATCAAAAGATATGAACAGGTTGTTTTTAGAAAAAGAAATCAAAGCCACCAAAAGTCACATGAAAAATTCTACACATTACTGCTGATTAGAGAAATGCAAATTTAGGTATCTTCATGTGACTACCTCACACCTATAAGATAGGCTAACATGACAGAGAACAAAAATGAAAAATGCTGCAGAGGATATGGAAAAACTGGGATACTAATGCACCATTTGTGGATTTGTGAACCGATCCAACTGTTCTGGAGAACAGTTTGTAACTATACCCAAATTGCTACAAAATTGTGCATATCCTTTTACCCTGCAATACTACTTCTACATCTGCATCTCGAGGAGATCCAATGAAAGGGAAAAATACTTATATGTACAAAAATATTTATAGCAGCTCTTTTTTGTGGTGGCTAAGAATTGGAAATCCAGGGAATGCCTGTCAATCAGGGAATGACTGAACAAGTGTGTTAAATGATTGTGATGGGATACTACTGTGGAACAGGAAATGAGAAGCAGGACTCTTTCAGAAAAACCTGAAAAGACTTATATGGACTCATGCAAAGTGAAGTGAGCAGAACCAGAAGAACATTGTACACAGTAACAGCAATATTGTAAGGATGATCAAGTGAAAGACTTAGCTACTCTGATCATGACAATGATTTAATGATGTTGAAAAATGCTTCCAGAGAAAGAATTAATGAACTTTCAATGAAGATTGAAGCATACTTTTTAACTTTATTTTTCTTGTTTCATTTTTTGTCCATTTTCTTCTGCAACAGGTCTATGGAAATATGGTTTACATGACTTCATTGTCTATGGTACCTTTTAGCAAGATGAAGTTTCTTTCCTTATCTCTTTCAATAGTCTATTTTTGCTCTTGCTTTGTCTGAGATCAGGATTGCTATCTCTGCTTTTTTTTTTTTTTTTACTTCAGCTGAAGCATAATAGATTCTGCTCAAGCCCCTTACCTTTACTCTGTGTGTGTTTTTCTGCTTCAGGTGTATTTCTTGTAAACAACATATTGTAGGATTCTGGTTTTTGATCCACTCTGCTATCCGCCTCCATTTTATGGAAGAGTTCATCCAATTCACTTTCATAGTTATGATTACAACTGTGTATTTCCCTCCATCCTATTTTTTTCTCCTGTTTGTCCTCTCTCTCCTTTCATCCTTTCTTTCCTCACTTGCGTTTTGCTTCTGTTTACTGCCTCTCCCAATCTGCCTTCCCTTCTGTCAGCCTTCTCCCCTGTCGTTTAGGTAATCTCCTCCCTTTCTACTTTTCTATCTGGTGAAAAAGATTTCTATATTGAACTGATTGTGTATATTTTTACCCCTTTGAGTCAATACTGATGAGAGTAGGTTTCAAGAGATACCCATCACCCACCCTCCCATTTTTCCATCCATTATGACAGGTTTTTCATGCCTCTTTATGTGAAATAGTTCACCCCATTCTACCTCTCCCTTCCTTCTGTACTCTCTTTCTCATCCCTTAATTTTTTGTCATTCCCTCAAATTCACCATATACTTCTAGTTTATGTCTATGCATATTCCTTATAGCTGTATTATTAGTGGTATAATTTTTAAGAATTTCAAGTATCATTTTCCCATGTAGGGATGTAAACAGTTCAGCTCCATTAAAACTCTTATGTTTTCTTTTACTATTTTTACCTTTTTAGGCTTCTCTTGGGTTTTGATATTGGAGATCAAAATTTTTGTTTAATTTTTATTTCCTTATGAAAGCTTGAAATTCTTCTATTTCATTGAATGATCTTTTTTCCCTTGAAGTATTATGCTTAATTTTACCAGGTAGTTGATTTTCAGTTGTAGTCCTAGCTCCTTTGCCTTCCAGAATATTATGTTCCTTTGACCTCTGAACCCTTACTGTTGCAGCTGCTATGTCCTATGTAATCCTAATTGTAGCTCTCAGATGTTTTAATATTTTCTTTCTGGCCACTTGCAGTATTATCTTCTTGACCTGATGGTTTTGAAGTTGGGTTATAGTGTTACTTGGAGTATTTATTTTGGGATCTTTTTCTGGGAGAGATCAGTGGATTCCTTCAAGGCCTATTTTGCCCTCTGGTTCCAGGATATCAGGGCAGTTTTCCTCGATGATTTCTTGAATGATGCTGCTCAGGTCCTTTTTATTATAGCTTCCAGGTAGTCGAGTGATTCTGACATTGTCTCTCCTGGGTCTATTTTCTAGGTCAGTTGTTTTTCAGTGAGGTATTTTATGTTCGTTTGTATTTTTTCATTCTTTTGTATTTGACTGATTCTTGATATCTCATTGAGTCATTAACTCTCGCTTGCCCAATTGAAACTTTTCAGGAGTTGTTTCCCTCAGCTTTTGTACTTCCTTTTCCATTTGGACAACTGTGCTTTTTAAGGAGCTGTTCTCTTTAGTGGATTTTTAAAAATCCCATTTTCATTTGGCCACTTCTAGTTTTTTAAGCAATTGTTTTCTTTTTCCTAGCTATTGACTCTTTTTTAAAAAATTCTCCTGCCTAACTCTCATTTCTTTTCCCACTTTTTCTTATACCTCTCTTATATGATTTTAAGCCCATTTTTGAACTCTTCCATGAGTTATTTTTGGGCTTGAGAGAACTTCCTGTTCTTCTTTGGGGTTTTGCCAATAGGTATTTTGACACTGTTGTCTTCTTCTGAACTTGTGTCTTGATCTTCCTAGTTACCATAATAACTTTTTATGGTCAGATTCTTTGTTGTTGTTGTTTTTTGCTCATCTTTTTTGGCCCTTTTCCTTTCTTTTTTTAATGTCAAATGAATCTCTTTTTTAGATTTTTTTATTTTTAGTTTACAACACTGAATTGCACAAGTTTTTTTGTTTCAAATTTGATTCCCCTCCCTCCCCTCCACCCTCGCCGCTAAGACAGCATGGAATCCAATATATGTTCTACATATACCTTATCATTAAACTTATTTACACAATAGTCAAGTTGTAAAGAAGGATCTCTGCTTCTGGGGATCATGGGGCTCTGTCCCAAGCTTCTTGTGCTGGGAATGGTGAGCCTGTTTACTGCCTTTGTGTGCTGTGGCCTCTGATTTGAGAGGTGTGGGGAAGGGGTGGTCTGGCTGCTGGACATCTCCTATTACCCTAGGGTGGTCTACAGCATGGCTGATCTCAGCTGATGTCTCTGCTGGTGTCTGCGAGGGATGAAAGCTGTTTTACCTTGTCATCATGGCTCCTGGAAGTTTAAGAAGAGCTGGGGTCCTAGTGCTAGTGTCTGGTCTGTGCTGAGACTGGTGAGGTGTTTCTGCATTTCCCAGGAGCTATAGTGTAACACTTGCTGGTCTGGATGCTGGAACTTGCCCATTTGCCCTGGGGCGTGCTGAAGCCCTGTGGTGGTTCTCAGAACTGGAGTTTGCCTGTTCCCCTGGCTATGCTATTGCACACGGGGGTCCTGGTGTTGGCGTTTGCCTGCTCTACCTCACTGGGACTCAGGATCTCCCACTGGTTTGCTGAATTTGGGCTTAGTGTTGGCTTACTGGGATGCTTCCTATCCTGGAATGTGTTTCTCTTTTGCCTGAGTGAGGTAGACCTTTCAGGGCAATCTTCCAAGTTTTGGGAGCTAAAAGATTGTTTCACCCCATCTTTTTGCTGGTTCTCCTGTTCCAGACTTTGTTTGGGGGCACTATTTTATGGTTGTTTGGAGGTAAATATAGGAGAATTATGGTGATTTACTGATTATTCCTTCATCGCAGCTCTCAGAAGTCCCCCCCCCCCAATATATCCTATTTTTAAATTTGGAAATCACAGGATGAAATTCTCAGGATTAATATAATTGCTACTATTGTTGCTTTTGTAAATAGTTCTGTTCTCATCTTTGGCAATGGGTTTACATCTTTTTTTAACATACTGTGTTCCTACTGACTTAAAATATTTTGCATACAAAGATCAATGGCTCTTCAGAAGCCTTGAGAAGCAGGTAAATATTTTCACTTTATTTTTCTTCAATTCTGGCCTTTCTTCAATCCTCATCCATGGGGAATATGGTATGATTTGGATGTAATTTTCAATGTCTGTTTTCAAAGAGTTTCTCACTAATCCAGAAGGTGAGAATGACTGAGGAATTCAAGGACTTATTCATTCTATTCAAACTCTCCATTTCTCTAATGTATTTCTTTAATTATTGGTGTCTAATTGTTAGTTTGAAAAGGACTGAGCAAGTCGAGATTTACCTGATTTTAGAAGTCAAGTTTTCTTTTTCTTCAGTGCAACAAGGATGAATGAGCTCATAGAAATCATTGACCCTGAACTCCCAGGAAACTTTCAGGTGCTCCAAGGCAACTCAATGTATGGGCCTTTGGGGATTACAAACTTCTTCTAGAATATTTCTCAAAATGACTTTTTTGGTGCTCTTAATAGCCCCTGGCTAGTTCTTTCTTCATTTCTCCTGCCCCCCCCCCACCTTTTCATTCCATGACAGTAGAAATGGAACAGAATGCTACATGTAACAAAAGAAAGGTTTTTAGCTTTGGCCTTCATTGTCTACAATTTTTCATGACAAGACATGATTTCCATAAGGGGTGGAGAAAGATAACTCTTCCATTACCTGACATAATGATAACAGGTTTCAAAAAGTGTAATCTAGAAGTAATTAGTAGGGCTAACCAGGACTCTTCACTATGCTTTGTTTTTTTTTTCTTTTATGTGTCCTCTTCCTTCAGCTTTGACATTATGAGAATTAAAAGGTCCTGACCAGCCTGCCAATGTTAGCAAGAAATAATACCATCTAACAGAACATTTGCCACTGTATTGTCAGTAGAAAGGAATGTACTGTTGTCAAGACAAGAGTTGGCATTGAAAAGATCGGGCCATCACAATAAAAATAATACTTGCTGTTTGATTAGACAGTGCTCAGTAGAGATGGATGTAAAATGGCTTATTTGAAGCGTTGAAAAAACTGTTTAAGCCCATATGAGTTTTTAATATTAACCTCTCACCTAACTGTACTAGTAATGCTAGGTTACTAAATTCTGTTCTAATCATTCTGTGATGCATGTTTCTTTAAGGCTTAGTATTCCCTTTTCTGAGTGAGAATAAACCTGTTCCTATTCCACATTTGATTCACATTTCTACATTGAGTGTCTTTTTTACTTCCTCCCCAACAACTTTTACAGAAACCTTAGACTATAGGTAAACATAACACTATTGTATTATCCTGAACAACTTTCCTTAGGGAGATGTGGTAAAGTGATGAATCAAAGACTATGAGAATTGGGGAGCCTACTTCCGCTGTGAAGAAACTGGGCTTTGCCAAGATTTAAAGCATGAATAAACTAAAAGTAGCTGATAAAGTCAGGGGGTGGGTGTGGTTGTTGCCACTTGTTTCTAGCCCCTGTGGTCTCAACCATGTAACACTTAGCTTGCCACTGTGCTGCTAAATTAGCCCTTAACAGAATTCAGAATTTTGTCTATCAAAGGCACTCTTAGATTAATTATTGTTATGGCCTCTCACTAAATTTTCAAGCTTTAGGACTTCTTGAAGAAAACAGGGACTAGTATTCTTTTGTAAACTGTTTATTCTGGAAAGAAATTTGTCCCCCAGCAAAGTGTCAGATTGAGAAGACATTTTGCAATAACATTCCAATAAATCCCTTCCCTCCCTGCTACTTTCCTACCTCCCCAATCCTTTCTTCCTCATTAGTCTCACCCTGGGTCAGGTCTATTTTAATAAACTTCAGCTCTTTAAGCCTAAAGATTCCCCTCTGCATCCTCCCAGAACTTTCTTCCATCTTAAGTCCCTTGGCTCCTGAATTAGACTTGTCTACATTGTTTCTCCATGTAGGAAGTAGAAATCAAGGAAAGGACACAGGACTAAACTGGGAGAAATGGACTCCTTTTCACTTTGTGAAAATCTCATACTTAACTTCCCTTCAACTAGGATCTGACCATTCGGCAATATTTTTAGTAAGTTACTTTGACAATCTTTTTACATGACAGCTTAGGAAAGGAGTATTAGTAAGACAGAGCAACAAAATAATGGACCATTTTCCCCTGAGGCAGATAGTAGCACACTGCCTCAGGGGCTGTTTGCACATATTATGCTGACTTCATATTTTATGCAGCTGACATGGTAATTAGAATAGTTATATGAAAATGATCTCAGGACTCCTACTTTTTGGGAGGTCTGATCAATCTGTGGCATGCTGCTTTAATGGCAAATCAGGAATGGATTCCAAAGTGTTCTTTTTATTTAGTGTTGAGAGTTGGTAAACACAGGGATTTAAATGAACTATTCTCTATAAAGATTTTATTATCTTCCTAATGTGGTAAACTGAGGAGGACCTTTCAGTCTGTAATCACTAATCACTTATTAGTCAAATACAGAGCTGTCTCTTATTTCATTAATCTATAAGTTCTATCATTGCAGTCTTACCCTGCTCCAAGAAAATTTTTGATAGCAGACAACTTGCCATGATGACGTCTCTTGATAGGATAAATTCTTTTTTGGTAAGAAATACAGTTATGGTGAGTTAGCAGGATTTTACTCAATGTTGTTAGTAACTGAAAGTAAATGGCACTTGTGAAAGTAAACTTTTAAAGGGTATTTGTGAGTTTGTAGCCTTAATTTTCCTCACCTCTTTTCACAAAGGCACCTACCATATCTAGTCATTTATAATAGAACTCCATATTATTATTGTAAAATGCTAAACTTTTCCTAAGTTACTGTAATTAATTTGTATTACAAGTTATGTAAGAGTTACAAAACCAACAAAATTTATGGTAATCTTGATTAATAACTGATAAATGGCAGCTACGTAGAGTTTTATATATACAAAAGACAACATATACCATCTCATTTTATTCTCTCAACAATCCTCTGAAGTAAATAGTAATCATAATATTGTTCCCAATTTATAAATATGACATCTTAGATGAAGAGATGTGCCCAAGGTCACGTAACTAGTAAGTGGAGGAGTAGACACCAGAACTGAAGAGTTCTCACTTTCAATGCTTTTCTAACACAATATATTAGTTTCATCAAATACTTGTCAAATTCCTCTAGGTATTTTTCTTGAACACTGAGTTATAATTGAGTTTTACATAAAGATACTCTCCCCCATTTGCTACATTATACACCTTGTGTTGAGTATTTGATCTTTCTCTCCAAAGACAAAGAACTTAAAATGAATGAGAATTGAGAAGAAAGTAAAAATAAATTATTTTATTATTAATTATAATCATAATTATCTATTATTACATTTCAAAGATTGCAAAGCACTATTTTCTCATTTTGTCCTTACAAGACTGGGAGGTAAGTGCTATTATTACCCCCACTTTACAGATGAAGGAACTGAGGTAGATAGAGGTTAAGTAATTTGCTGAAGGTGACACAGTCTGAGTTTGACTTTGAGCTAAAGGCTTTCTGACACTAGTCCCGCCTTCTCTATTCGCTGTACCACCTAGCTACTTTGTAGTATACTTTAACATCTAGTACTCCTGGCCTCTTTTTTTCCAGAGGATGATGAGTAACAGTTTGAGGCACTCTATAATAATTAATTTATTTGTTGGCATTCTATATAGGAGATGCTTGTCTAATGACCAATGAATAGGAAATTGTTAGAGGAAGTGGACTGTCAATCTTCCTATTCTCACTATACATAAAACTAGGAGTTGTATCTAAAAGGATGGATGGCTCACAGATTCACCTTGTAGAAGCAAATAAAGATTTGATGGAGCTGATTTTGTTGTTTTGTGTCATCTAATCAGATTGTCTGATAACCATTTGGTAAAGACTTATGAAAATTATTATAGTATATATGAAAAAATTGATAAAATCTTTTAAACAAAATGATGTATATTTTGATTGTCAATGACTTCACTGTTAAAATGGGCATAAAGGAAAACAGCAAAAAAATTCTGTTGAAAATTATGGTTCATGAGTAAGAAATTAGAGATGCCAAAAGTTTACAGGTTATGCAGAGGCCTTACAACTATTCATCATTAATATTTTCTCCAGGAAAATAATTAGAAGTCTCTGGACATGGAAAACACCACGTAATATCTCAGAAGTGAAAACTGATTACATTTTAATGGATGGGAAGTGAATCACTAATGATGTGGGAGTCATTACTGAATCTTCTGTCTGTACAATCAAGCTGTGGAATTGATGTAGCATATATGAAAATAATACAAACTAGAGGAATAAAAATAAGAAAGATTTTATGATGTGCAATTAAAACAGCCCAACCTGACCTAGTTGGACACATCATTAATGCTGAAAAAGGACAAATTGATAGAGAAAAGGACATTGAACAACAACTTTAACAATTTCATATACAATCTAACCAATGTAAATCAGTTCTTATAATAAGGAAAACAAAGGAACCTAGAAACTAGTTCAACTAGCAAATGCTTGATTTCATTGCCAAGAAGAGAAAAAGCAAAGGCATATGACAGTCAAGGGCAATAACAGTTTACAACACAATATTTTACAAAATCTCAGGGAAAATGAAAATTTGAGATAATAGAAAGTTATGGCCTCTTAAAACAGTGTAAACTGGTAGAAGGGAGGGTATGTTTACACTTGATGAAAAGAATCAACTCATGAAAGTCATCCTGAGTACATTTAAGGAAGGGAGTTGTCATAGCAATTATCCTGAGGTAGTTAGGTGGAATAGTGAATAAAATACTGGTTTTGTCATTAGGAAGATATGGAATCAAACCTGTCTCCAACATTTACTAGTTGTGTGACTTGAATTAAGTCATTTAACATATCTCATCCTTATTTCCTCTTTTGTAAAATTGGAATGACAATAATATCACCTGTTTCACAGGGTTGTTTTAAGGTTCAATTAAAGTAATGTATGTGAAATACTTCACAAATTTTAAAGCAATATATATTTAGAAGGACAAAATGAAAGTAAATATATAAATTATATCTAAAGATTTTTATGACAAATCATTTTATCAACAACATTTGAACATCAATAGCTATGCCACCACATTTAGACACTTAACATCACAGTTTGACACTGAAGGATATAAGACAGCTGAACAATAATGGATGAACATAAAAGAATTATATTCTGGAGCTAAAAATTTTAGGAATATGGAGGGATTGATTTGGAAGCCATATAAATGAGAAGATACCAAAATAATAGGAGAATAACTCAGTCCTTATCACTAATGGTGACCAAAAATATATCAATAACTACTATCCTATATTCCTACTTCCTTATTCATGAAATATTTTAGAATAATATTCATATGCATTGAGGGCATCCTTCATGAAGATAATAGCAAGAAAAGCTAGCTTTCACAGATGATAACTGAAAATAGACCACGTTTTTGTAATTTTACAACTGACCGAAATTATAGAATTTGGAACATGACTATGTTTATTGCTTTCTGAATATATAAAAGAACTTTAATTCTGTAGAACAAAATGATGCCTTTCTCCAATCAAAAGCCTCTTATGCATATGACAAAGTCATAGATTATTCATAGATTCACATTAGATACCTTTCAAGATAAAACTTATAAAACTGTTCTGGTTGTGATTCAGAGTATGAGTAAAGTGGTGGATTTACTTTACAACAAATCCAGAAAAAGTTGGATTGAATAGCTGTCATTTAGAGAATATGCATGGTGGGAGAGAAGACTTTGGAGAAAATGCCAGGAGACCTTTTGCTTGGAAAGTCTTTAAATTTCATCATTCAATAAATCTGTATTCCAAGCAATAGGTGTGCTGGTTGCCATGTAAGCTTTATTGGCCCCCCTTGGATGTTGGGAATATTGTTTATAAAAATAAAAAAGAAGAAATATAGACAGAAGAAGTTATTTTAAATAAAAGGAAAAAAAGTCATGCATTAACAAAAATAATAATTTTATTCAATAACATTTTGACAACTAATATAAAAGTTTTGTGTAAAACAGAAAGGCATAGCACATCAAAGTTGTTAGCAACTACTATAATGATGGTTTAGTGAAGAGTACAAGTCAAAGAAAATGTCTATTGATGGTGAGGTCCTTCAAAATGTTCCCTTTCTGTAGGTAAAATTGTGTTGACTGCACCAAGTCCCTGAATATTGCAGAACCTCCTAAATGAGATGCATAATCACTCAAGAGAGTTTGGACTGGCTGGTCAGAGAGATAAAATAAAATTAAGCAGATAAGAAAGTCTATTGTCCTGATTGTAGTGTTCCACTGGACAAACAACTATGGAGATCAATGAGTACATATTTCTGGGACAGAGCTATACATGGAGATCGAATTGTGCCTAAAATTAAATGAGAAGTGTAATATGGATCTCCTTTGGGGAATTACAGAGTAATTTTTTAATAACTGATAACATTTCTGTGAAATAATTATTGATAGCAATATTATTCTGATAATGTTGTAAGGCTGCCAGTTATGGAATAGCATAGACTGCAAAGAGCTGAAGTTGAGATTCATCCAAAGATTAATGCAGAGTTGTATAAAAGGTGCAAGCAATTACTATTACATTGCAATCACATTACACATTACAAATGAAGCTTATGAAAAATTACAGAAGAAAATATAATAAACTCATTAGAGAAATTTGTGACTGAAAAATGGGGAAGATCATAGTAAGAGCAAAAGACAACTGATGGAAACCTCATATTTTTCACTTGTACTTTTATGGTGTTGGGAGAATTCAAATAAGTCTGCAAACATATTGAGAGATCTCATGTCAAATTAATTGAAGGACACAGACAAATATTTCATGAGATGGGCAAGCATGGAAGGGATGAAGTCTAAATTACTAGAGAGAATATCCACAATTATTAGAACACAAGACCAGAGGAGTATTGGAGTCTCTATTAAGTTATACCCAATAATATAATTCTCTGTGTCTTTATTGCTATCTGATAATTCCCTTACAAAAATGACATTTTTAGAATTCTCATTATTAGTTGATATGATATATAAATTTATCTATGCAGATATTTCCCCTACCAGTGCAAACTACTACACTATACTATACTATACTATACTATACTATACTATACTATACTATACCATACCATACCAATCTATATTTTTTCATCCTGGGTGATTCATGTCTTTATTTTCCCATTGAACCTCCAAAGAGAATCCACCTGAGTTTCTGGATGCCTTTAGATTTTATCACATTTTATATTTTCAAGCAGTCCCTTTAAGTTGTCTATGTTATATCTGTCAAGTTTTCTATATGACCAGCCTTCTTTCTTTTTGTGTCATACCTTTCCTGGATGTGATCTTTTCTACCACTTTTATATGTAGGTCATCACTTAAAAATGCTTAGGTCATACTGAAAATATGCGTAATCTACTTTTCCTTCTCATACAAGAAACATGCATGATATATTATGATACATAATGAGTATTAGAAGAATTCATGAAATTAACTTTTAGATTCTAAATAGTCTTCTATAGTTACTTAAATTATGATTCTTGTTGAATTCACACTAAAATGCTTGGTGCAATCTAATAACATAAATGGAATACATAAAATACTTTAGCAACTCAAAATATTAAATTATTAATTTTAGTTACTTGCAATTTTGGAGACACATGGAATCATATGGAAACTTACCATCTTGTAAATACTTAATTCTTATTTTTTTAAATTAAAAAAATCCACCTTATCTATTGGTTAGAAAAATAGAACTATGTTTTGCCAGCACTTTGAATATTGATGATCTCAAAGAAAGCTTTCATTGTAATTTGGAAATTATTTAAACTCACCACTCTACATAGTGTAGATTTCTGTGCCATTCTTCTGTAACATTATGAGACATTTCCAAAATCTTAGTATCAATACATGCATTATGGAGGGTCCAAGCCCACAGTCTTATAGACATCATTGTATTGAAGAGGGTCACAACATACTCAGCCCACGACCATGTTTACACATAACTGCAAGGAGAAAGCAGGGACCACATGCTGGTGAAATAAATGATGAAAGTTTTCCAGAGGCAATTTGCATCAGAACAAGTCTTTGTTCTAATATTCCTAATAACATGCCTCTTAATTCTATATAGAGCAGTAGGTAATGAAGCACAATACCTGTAGTCAGGAAGATCAGAGTTCAAATGTAAACATGTACATGTACTAGCTGTGTGACTTTGGGCAAGGCACTTAACCTGCATCTGCTTGAGTTTCCTCAACTGTAAAATGGGGATAATAATAGTGTCTACCTCTCAAGACTGCTCTGAGGAAAAATCAACATATTTTAAAAGACTTAGGTGAACTGATACTGAGTGAGGGGAGCAGAACCAGGAGATCATTATACATGATTACAGACACATAGTGTCTGTAAGGACTAACTTTGATAGACTTAACTCCTCTCATCAATGCAAGGTTCAAAGACAGCTCCAAAAACTCAAAATGGAAAAAGCTATGTTCATCCAGAGAAAGCATTAGAGATTCTGAATGCAAACTGAGACAAACTATTTGCTCTCCCTTTTTTTCCCTCATTTTTTGGTTGTTTCTCCTTTCTCATGATTCATTCCATTGGTTATAATTCTTCTTTACAACTGGACTACTATGTAAATAAGTTCAATGGGAAAGTAAATGTGGAACCTACATTGGATTATATGCAGTCTTAGGGAGAGGGGGGAGGAGAGAGAGCAGGAGAAAATTTGGAACCCCAAAACCTGTGGAACTGAATGTTGTAAACTAAAAACAAAACAAACAAATAAATAGATAGATAGGTAAATGAATAAGCAAACAAATAAATGATGAATAAATGAATAAATAAATAAGCAAGCAACCAAATAAATAAATAAATAAATGAACAAGCAGATGAATGAACGAATAAATAAATAAATAAATAAATAAATGGACGGGTAAATAAATAAATAAATGATGGGATGGCAAACCAATCCAGTTTCTTTGTCAAGAAAACCCAAAATAAGGTCAAAAAGAGTCAAACATGATTGAAAAGTAACTTAAAATAACAAAAACAACAACATGCCAGCCACTGTACTAGCACTAATATGCAAATGCAAGCAAGCAAGACAGGCCTTGCCTGGAGAAGGTGCTTCTATTCTAATGGAGAATGGCAGTATGTAAAGAAGGATTCATTGGCAGAATGTGGTTTGATTTGTTGCTGGTGGACAGGTAGTGAGGTAGAGGTCTATTTCCAGGAAAGAATATTGAGTCCTACCTTTGCCCAAGAATGAAGTTGTATATAGACCAAGGCTCCCTACTCAGGTTCTATTATTTTAATGTGAAATACATCAGAAGAGATTAATATTAAGTGCAGCCCATCCTCACTACCTAAGAAAGGATCTGTCAATGGACTGGGCTCTCTACCACCAGGAATAAGAATACCAAACCTTCCCTCTCTATACATACTCAGTAATTATTTTATTGCCTCAGCAGAACTAGCTTATGTCAATTTGGGATTGGATTTCAAAGTCCTAGATGTGTTTTTTGCTTTGTATTCTTCCTCTTAGCATAGATGACTAAATAATAAGAAGAAGCTAAATTTTTAGCCTTGCAAATAATCTTATCTGTTTCAGAAGGGATCACTCCCTTAAAGACCTTGAGTAAACAGCAATTCTTGGATTAGTAGATAATACTCTTTGAAGCAACCACTTCCTCCTGTTGTCTCATTGGAACAAAGTGATTTTGTATCATCTCCAAATGCCAACTTCTTCACCATTTAGCCACCTGGAAACAGTCAGGGTGCAGGGTTAGTACATCATAGAATAGTAACTTGAATTGCTAATTAATTTTATGAAATTATTAAAAGGGGCAAGTTTGCTTCTTTGGGTGCTAAAAAGGAGAGAAGACCATGATGACAGTGAGAAGTGAGGTTATAATCATACTTTAATAAAGCAGAGATGGTTCAGAGGAGAACCAGCAAAGAAAGTACAGATATAAATAGCAGAAGGTGTGTGTGTAGGGGGAGGGGGTACAGAGGCAGATAGTGTGAGGACAAGGATTGGGGAGGTTGAGGAAGGCTGGCACCATGGGGAAAAGAATGTGAAGGGGAAAGTCAAAGAGAATATGTCATGTAACCATAGTTTAGAGCTGGCAGCACTTGGCAACATGGACCTTGATGGAGATGAAAGAGTGCTTAGGGGGTAGGAGTTTGAGGTCTCATTTTTCTAGGTTTTTGTGGGGGACAGACTAATTTTTATATGTGTCACCTTGGAGTTAATCCATTAACATGTCCAAATCATCTCAAAATTTTCAGTAAAACTCGAAAATTTATAGAGCCATGTCATCACAAATTTATCAGCACCATTTGGGGTTTTGATGGTTTTACTGGGGATGTCTGGAACTCACTGAGATTTACATATCAGAGGACCAAAAGGTTCTGACAGCAAGGCCTAGATGACATTTCCTGATTTAGCACATAGTCTCAGGATATGATTTATGTTTAATATATTGTATAGTTTTCAAATTATGATCTTTCATTTATGCAAGAGTCTGAACATGACTTCTAGCTTCCCCTTTGAAATCTTACTTCCAGCTATTTTTATTTCATACTGACTACTTATAAACTTCCTACACTTACTAGAAGAAGAGTGGGCAGCCAGAGGGACCAGAACAAGATGTAATTTTAACATACCACTATTATACTTAATAAATACCTATATGGTATGAGTAAATATACTAATTATTTTTCAAAAGATAAATCAAGGTTGCCCTTATTCTTGTTAGTTAAATATCTCTTTTGAATAATTTTAAATACCAATATAACCAAATAAAGGTGATTTGCAACTATTTATATTTAAATTCATGGATATTTATCCATTCATAAAATGTCATATCAAATTTTCATGTCTCTATCAATAGATTGCATTCCCATTTGCTTTTTAAAAAGTGCTGTTTGTGCATTATCTTATTTGGTATTATGATAACACTTTTTGTTCTTGTAGTACTTTAAAAATTGCTTTAAAACTTTTTTTTTCATTCTCCCTCCAGTTTCCTCACCCACAAACCAAATGAATAATAAAAAAATACTCAGAACCACTAAGCATGGTCCAGCAAAACAAAATTCCATATTGGCTATATCCAAGTTTACAAGTCTCATTCTGGATTTTAAGTCTCAAAAAGAAGGTGGAAAGCATGATTCATTTTCAGTACTCTGGACTCCTGATTTATCATTGCATTAATCAGATTTCTAAAAACCTTTCTTTTTTTCTTTATAGAGCTATTATCAATTGTATCCATTTATCTCCTGGTTCTTTATATATTACTGTGCATCACATCATAAAGATCTTCACAATTTCTTCTGAAACTGTTCATCCCATTACTTCATATGATGCAATAATATTCCATTACACTTATGTACCACAGTTTGCTTAGTTATTCCTCAATAAGTGGACAACACCTTATTTCCAGTGTTGGTCCATCAGGGAAAAAGCTGCTACAAATGTGCTTCCTTTTTCTTTGACATCTTTATGGTATAGGTCTAGAAGTGATATAATTGGGTCAAATAATATGCGCAGCTTAGCAAATTTTGGGACATAATTGCACATTGCTTTACAGAATGGCTAAATCAATTCACATTTTCACCAACAATGCATTAGTATGCCTGTTACAACCCCTCCAATATTTATCATTTTCCTCATTTACAATCTTTGCCAATCTGTTTGGTATGAGGTGGAACCTCAGTTTTTCTTTAATTTGCATTTTTCTAATTATTAATAATTTGGAATATTTTCTTTCATGTAACTATTCCTTCCTTGGATGTCTTCCTTTGAAAACTGCCTATTGATGGCAGTGGAAAGCAGGTACTTGTGTGAGCCTCCCGCCAGGTCCCTCCAAAAACCTATGAAAAATGACTCTGAACAAATTCTAGAACTGCAGAACCCACAAAATAGCAGAGGGAAGCAGGGATCCAGCCCAGGACAGCCTGGATGATCGCTGGGTGAGGTCTATTGCACACGGAGCTGGGAGTGTAGGGGAGCGGAGAGGGGCAGAGCCCAGCATGGGCAGTGGCAGGACCAACCAGACCAGGAGCCAGGCAGAAGAGGCCCTAGCACCGTAAATCAGTGAGCCATGGCAGTTACCAGACTTCTCAACCAACAAACACCAAAGACAACAGAGAGGGTTAGCGGGAAAAGCTGCGGGGGCAGAGTGAAAAGAGATCACGGTTCAGCCACTGCCCCAGGGGCAGCCAAGGTGGTGCAGCTACAGAACTACAGCTGCAGTTGCTTCTGGCCCCAGGCCCACCTGGTGGGAGGAATTAAGTGGCAGATCACAGCAGGAGTGCACAGCCTGCTTAAGATATGAGTCAGGTCCAGGTCGGTGGTTCTTGGGGAAGGCTGGTGTGGCAGAGGTGGCTGTATAGAAATAGCTCTGAAAGCAACAGCGCAGCCTCTCAAGATTGGAACAAAGTACTCTTTAGTCTACAAGCAGTCATACCCTGACAAAAAACTTAAGGATCAAGTAAGTTGGTTGGGAATATGGCCAGGCAGCGAAAGCACACCCAGATTCAGTCTCAGACTTTGGAATCTTTCTTTGGTGACAAAGAAGACCAAAACATACAGCCAGAAGAAGTCAACAAAGTCAAAGAGCCTACATCAGAAGCCTCCAAGAAAAGCATGAACTAGTCTCAGGCCATGGAAGAGCTCAGAGGAGATTTGGCAAAGCAAGTTAGAGAGGTGGAGGAAGGATTGGGAAGAGAAATGGGGAAAACCATGGGGGAACAGGTTGGTGACTTGCTGAAGGAGACCCAAAAAATAGTGAAAAAAATATTGAAGAAAACAACACCTTAAAAAGTAGACTAGCTCAAATGTTAAAGGAATTCCAAGAAGCCAATGGGGAGAAGAATGCCTTGGAGGGCGAAACTGGCCAGGTGGAGGGGGAGGTCCAAAAGACCACTGAAGAAAATACTATCTTAAAAATTAGATTGGAGTAAGTGGAAGCTATATGAGAAATCAAGATATTATAAAACAGAACCAAACGAATGAAAAAGTGGAAGACAATGTGAAATATCTCATTGGAAAAAACCACTGTCCTGGAAAATAGATCTAGGAGAGATAATTTAAAAATTATTGGACTACCTGAAGGCCATGATCCAAAAAAGAGCCTAGATATGATCTTTCAAGAAATTATCAAGGAGAACTGCCCTGATGTTGTAGAGCCAGAAGGTAAAACAGAAACTGGAAGAATCCACAGATCGCTTCCTCAAAGAGATCCCAGGAAGAAAACTCCTAGGAATATTGTCACCAAATTCCAGAGCTCCCAGGTCAGGGGGAAAGTGCTGAAAGCAGCCAGAAAGAAACAATTTGAGTATTGTGGAAAAACAATCAGGATAATACAAGATCTAGCAGCTTCTACATTGAGGGATTGAAGGGCTTGGAATATGATGTTCCAGATATCAATGGAGCTAGGATTGGAGCTGGGAATCACCTACCCAGCAAAACTGGGTTTCATGCTCCAAGGCAAAATATGGATTTTCAATAAAATGAAGGACTTTTGGACTTTCTCAGTGAAAGGACCAAAGCTGAATAGAACATTTGACTTTCAAACACAAGAATCAAGAGAAGCATGAGAGGGTGAACAAGAAAGAGAAATCACAGGGCACTTACTGAAGTTGAACTGTTTTGTTTGCATTCCTACATAAAAAGATGATGTGTGTGATTCATGAGACCTCAGTATTGGAGTAGCTAAAGGGAATATGCATATATATATATATATATATATATATATATATATATATATATATATATACACACACATATATACATATATATGTGTGTGTATGTATATGTGTGTGTATGTATGTATATATGTAGGTGTATATATGTAGACAGAGGGCACAGGATGAGTTGAATGTGAAGGCATGATATCTAAAATTATAAAATCAAATTAAGGGATGAGAGAGGAATATGTTGGGAGGGAGAGAAAGGGAGGGATGGAATGGGGTAGATTATCTCACATAAAGGTGGCAAGAAAAAGCAGTTCTGTAGGAGGCGAGGGGGAGCAGGTGGGGGGGAGTGAATCTTGCTCTCATCAGACTTGACCTGAAGAGGGAATACCATACACACTCAATTGGGTGTCTTGCCCCACAGGAAAGAAGGAGGAAGAAGATAAAAGAGGGGGGATGATGGGGGGCAATAGGGGGAGGAGGTAATCAAAGACAAACACTTTGAAAAAGGGACCTGGTCAGGAGAGAAAATTCAATAAAGGGGGATAGGTTAGGAAGGAGCAAAATATAGTTGGTCTTTCACAGCATGAGTATTGTGGAAGGGTTTTACATAATGATATGCATGTGGCATATGTTGGGTTGCTTGCCTTCTTGGGGAGAGTTGAGGGGGGTGAGGGAGGAAGGGAGAGAATTTGGAACTCAAAGTTTTGAAAGCATACATTCAAAACCAAAAAAAAAAGTTTTTGCATGCAACTAGGAAGTAGGACATTCTGTATTCATCCTCCAAAACAAATCTATACAAAAATAGAATGGGCTGTCTCAAGGGATGGTGAATTTCTCTCCATTAGAGTTGTTCAATCAAATTTGGATGACCTTTTCTCAGAAATAAAACCACTGAGTTTTCTTCTAATTGTGAGAATCTGGGATTTTCTTATCTGTTACAGAATTGTGAAGGTAATGAATAAAAAATAGTCTTTCAGAACTTGTATGGCCAGTGTGAATTAATTTAGATAATAATATTTGGTTTATGAAAGGCCCACTTAGATTTCTAAAAGGTTTATGAAATCATTATTTCAAGACTTGTTGGAACATGGAATATTTGTCTAGTCTGATGATATATGCATCTACTCCTTGGGATTGTCACAACTTGACAAATTATTCAGAACCATACTCCAGCAAGCATACCAGCACTAGCTATTTCCAAAATTAGGGAAATTCCCAATTGAGAAGGAAAAAATGGAATTGCTAAAGCACAACATTGGCTAGAAAGAAGGCCATATGGTTCCACATTTAATGCAGGTAATACTGCAGTAAAGGACTCCTATTTCTACTAAAGATCTCCAGCAAAAGTTCATTGTCAATATTGCTACTGTTTTATTTAAATCACAAATTTGGAGCAGAGATACATCATCTTGAGGAAGTGTAAGTTCATCATTATCTACAACAACTACAAGAACCTAAATGCTTAAAGATTGCCTAGAAGTGAAACATCTTTTGGATATTTTTAACTAATTCCAACTTTACTATCCCCTAGATTACCAGATATCATGGCCTGTGGATATATATGCCCATATTGCATATCTTTGAAACCTGAATAATAATAATAATAATAATAATAAGTATATTATATCTTATTGTTATTATTACCAAATTCAAAGCTCAAATTACTCAATAGAGTATCTACAAGATTAGGTACTGCTAGAACTTCTGGAAAGGCTTTAAGCATCATAGGTTTTTGTGGTTAGTAGTGAGATGGTAGTAGTAGTAGTAATAGTAGTAGTAGTGGTAGTGCTGGTGGTGGAGGTGGTGGTGGTGATGGTGGTGGTGTTGGTGGTGGTGGTGGTGTTGGTGGTAGTAGTAGTAGTAGTGCTAGTGGTGGTGGTAGTGGTGGTAGTGTAATAGTAGTTGTAGTTGTACTAGTAGTAGTAATTACTGACATTAACAGAGGTCTTTAAGGTTTTACAGACATTATCTCATAAATCATGAAAACTCCATAAATTAGGTCATATTATCCTTATTTTACAGATCAAAAAACTGATGCCCAGAGATTGTGACTAGCTTAGGGTCTCAAAGGTACCAAATGTTACAGGTTAGGATTGAACATAGGTATTCATAGCTTCATGTCCAGCACTCTATTTACTATGACACTCTGGTTACATGAAGAGTCAACCACCTTGTGGGGCGGAACCAAGATGGCGGTGGGAAAGCAGGGATTTGCTTAAGCTCTCCCCCAAATCCCTCCAAACGCCTGTGAAAAATGGCTCTGAACAAATTTTAGAGCTGCAAAACCCACAAAACAGGAGAGGGAAACAGGTCTCCAGCCCAGGAGAGCCTGGCTGGTCACAGGGAAGGGTCCATCACTCAGTGCTGGGAGCAGAGCGAAGCCCAGTGCAAGCCAGGCCAGGACACACCAGACCGGGAGTCAGCACCAGCCAAAACAGGCCTTAGGGTCATGAATCATTGAGCTGTGGCAGTTACCAGACTTCTCAACCCACAAACACCAAAGCGCAGGTTAGTGGGAAGCTGCAGGATTGAGATCAGAGCAGTCTGATTACCAGCCCTGGGGGTGGCAGAGATAGTGTGGCAGTGGCAGTGGCAGCAGCAGGAAACTCCTGAGGCTGCTTCCAGAGTTCCAGAATCAGCTGCTTCCCGAGTCCCTGCTTCACAAGGTGGGAGGAATCCAGCAGCAGATAGGAGCGGGAGTGCAAGGAATGCTTTGTGGGCACAAAGTCAGATTCTCTTGCTGGGCCCTGCTTGGATTTGAATTGCAGTCCTGCTTGGCAGTTCTTGGGGGAGGAGAAGCATTGCTGTGACAGAGCCTGGGCTGATGGTGGAGTAGAAGTAGCTCTGAAGACAGCAGTGCTTGGACCCTAAAGCTTGGGACAAAGTACTCTCTATTTTACAAGCACTCATACCCTGACAAAAAGCTCAAGGGTCAAGTAGTCAGCTGGGAACATGAACAGCCAGTGAAAATGAACTCAGACTTCAACTAAGACTCAAACTCAAATTCCAGATTCCTTTTTTGCTGACAAAGAAGACCAAAACATACATCCAGAAGAAGTCAACAAAGTCAAAGAGGCTACATCAAAAGCCTCCAATAAAAAATTCGAATTGGGCTCAGGCAATGGAAGAGCTCAAAAAGGATTTGGAAAAGCAAGTTAGAGAAGTAGAGGAAAATTGGGACAAGAAATGAGAGTGATGCAAGAAAACCATGAGAAACAAGTCAATGACTTGCTAATGGAGACCCAAAAAATACTGAAGAAAATAACACCCTAAAGAATAGACTAACCCAAATTTCAAAAGAGCTCCAAAAAGCCAATGAGGAGAAAAATGCCTTGAAAGGCAGAATTAGCTAAATGGAAAATCAGGTCCAAAGACCCTTGAAGAAAATAACACCTTAAAAATTAGACTGAGCAAGTGGAAGCTAGTGACTTTATGAAAAATCAAGAAATTATAAAACAGAACCAAAGGAATGAAAAAATGGAAGACAATGTGAAATACCCCTTTGGAAAAACCACTGACCCAGAGAATCAATCCAGGAGAGATAATTTAAAAATTATTGGACTACCCAAAGCCATGATCAAAAAAAGAGCCTAGACCTCATCTTTCAAGAAATTATCAAGGAAAACTGTCCTGATATTCTAGGATCAAAGGGTAAAATAGAAATGGAAACAATCTACCAATTGCCTCTTGAAAAAGATCCCAAAAAGAAAACTCCTAGGAATATTATCACCAAATTCCAGAGTTTCCAGGTCAAGGAGAAAATACTGCAACTAGCCAGAAAGAAACAATTTGAGTATTGTGGAAACACAATCAGAATAATACAAGATCTAGCAGCTTCTACATTAAGGGATCAAAGGGCTTGGAATATGATATTCCAAAGGTCAAAGGAGCTAGGATGAAAACCAAGAATCACCTACCCAGCAAAACTGAGTATAATACTCTAAGGCAAAATATGGATTTTCAATAAAAGAGAGGACTTTCAAGCTTTCTCAATGAAAAGACCAGAGCCAAACAGAAAGTTTGACTTTCAAATACAAGAATCAAGAGAAGCATGAAAAGGTAAAGAAGAAAGAGAATTCATAAGGAACTTACTAAAGTTGAACTGTTTTATTTCCATTCCTACATGGAAAGATGATGTGTGTAATTCATGAGACCTTTCTCAGTATTAGGATAGTTGAAGGGAATATACATATATATACATATATACGTATATATATATACATATATATATATATATATATATATATATATATATATATATATATATACACAGAGAGAGAGAGAGAGAGAGAGAGAGAGAGGCAGAGACAGAGAGAGAGACAGAGAGACAGAGGGCACAGGATGAGTTGAATATGAAGGGATGATATCTAAAAAATGAAATAAATTCAAGGGGTTAGAGAGGAATATATTGAGAGAGGGAGAAAGGGAGAGATAGAATGGGGTAAATTATCTCACATAAAAGTGGCAAGAAAAAGCAGTTCTGCTGTTGGAAGGGAAGAGGGGGCAGATGAGGGGGAATGAGTAAATCTTACTCTCATCGGATTCAACCTGAGGAGGGAATAACATACCCACTCAAATGGGTATGTTACTACACAAGAAAGTAAGAGGAAGGGGATAAAAAGGGGGGATGATAGAAGGGAGGGCAGATAGGGGGAGGAGTTAATCAAAAGCAAACACTTTTGGGACAGAGTCAAGGGAGAAAATTGAATAAAGGGGGGAAGGATAGGATGGAAGGAAATATAGTTAGCCTTTGCGCTAACTGTTGAGTTATTGTGGAAGAGTTTTACATAATGATACAGGTGTGGACTATGTTGAATTGCTTGTCTTCTTAGGGACGGTGGGTGGGGAAGGAAGAGGGGAGAGAATTTGGAACTCAAAGTTTTAAAAGTAGATGTTCAAAGAAGTTGTTGTTTGCATGCAGTTGGGAAACAAGATACATAGGGAATGGGACATAGAAATCTATCCTGCCCTACAAGAAAGTAAGTGGAAAGGGGATGGGGGTGGGAGTGGGGTGACAGAAGGGAGGGCTGACAGGGGAATGAGGCAATCAGAATATATGCCATCTTGGAATGGGGGGAGGGTAGAAATGGGGAGAAAGTTTGTAAATTAAAATCTTATGGAAATCAATGTTGAAAACTAAAATATTAAATAAAAATGATAATTTTTTTTAAAAAAGAGTTAACTACCTTGAGAGGACAGTCCCTAATGTCTTTCTCTTGATGTTTATTCTATATCACCAGTTTCCTAAAGAATAATTTAAAATGGATATCTTGGAGAGACCTCAAATTTATGTCCAACAAAAAACTCATTTTCTTTTTGCCCAAACTCAACGTCTTTGAAACTTTCCTATTTCTCTTGAAAACACCACAGTTCTTCCAGTTTCCTACCTCTGAAGTATCTATCACTTTCTTTCCATTTTCATTGCTCACACAACTATCATGCTACTTCAGGACCTCTTCTCTTCTTAACTAGACTATTTCTCTGGCCTCTTAACTGATCTATCTCCCTGACTCAAGTCTCTCCTAGTTTTATTCTATCTTCCACACTCCTGACAAAGTGTTTTCCTCAACCTTGGATTTGTTCATGTCAGTCCCCTACCTGATAAACTCTAGTGGCTCCCTATTTCCTCTAGGATAAAATGTGAACTTATATTTTAGCTTTTAAAATCATTTAAAATTTAGCCCCCCACATATCTTTTCAGTTTTGTTTTATATTGCTTCCATTCTCACCCTTTGTGATCTAGCAAAACTGGTCTTCCCTCTGTTCCTCACATGCAACACTTCATTTCCTTTCTCCTTTATCTGGAACATACTCCTCACCTCCACTTAGGACCCTACTGTCCTTCTTTATGTAACCCTTCCTACTTTAGACTTTTGTTGTCCTTACTTCTTGCCTTATTGTTAGTACTTTCTAAGGTGGCATAGCAGATATAGCCTAGGACTGGAATCAGGAAGACCTGAGTTCAATTTTGGCCTTAGATACTTATTATCTGTGTAACCCTTTGTAAATACCTTTGCTGATCTGCCTCTACCTGCCTGAGTTTCCTTGTTTGTAAAATGGGGATAATCATGTACCTTCCAGGGTGGTTGCGCAGATAAAACATACACACATACACATGCAAATAGTATTGTAAAATGATTTGCAAACTCTAAAGTGCTATATAAATAATAGCTATTTTATTATTCTATTAACTCTAGAAACTGTTTTGTATAACTTTTATTTCACCTTACATACATATGTACATATTAATTTTTTATCATGATATCTCCAAGGCCTAATATTTTCCTTAACATAGAAGTAGGATTTTAATACATATATCTGTACGTATTCTATAAAGGATAAGGGATAGGCAAAGACAATCTGATTACATCTTACAGTTTTACAGAAATGGAAAATGAAAGCCTCTAAGCAGCATAATTATTTTCCCCAGAAAAAGAATAGGGATGGGAAATGTTAATCAGCATAAGGGAAATTGTCAATATTTTGTAAGCACTTTTCAGTGTTTGGTTATGCACAAAAGATGATGGCCAGTTGTTCTCAGGAAAGAAAAGAATAAATTTATAGAATTTAGCAAATTTATGTGCATATAGTTTCCTCAGTGTTAATGTATTTTGTACACTCAAGAGGATTTATTGCAGAATTAGTCATTATCCTTCAATATGTTGTGATTCAACCTATTGTAATATTATTTGTTGATGTAACTGGAATTTTATTTGGCATTTTTGTGCCATATTGCTGCTCAGTGTTGATGGTACTTGAAAAATGTAAACTGAATTGGAAAGCAAAGGAGACTGTTGCAGTGGCTTTGGTACAATACTGATTTTATGAACTGTGTACAAATTGAAAAATCAGTGAATGACTCCAAGCCTTGATGACATTGCTTGTTTAATGCTTCAAGAGCAGATAGAAATTCTGTTTCCATCTTCTGCAGATGTAGCTTTCTGAGAAGACATTCACAAGCCAAATACTAGAAATTATATCCTTGCCTACTTGACTTTCTTCCCATTAGCTTCAATTCAACAAACAAAAAAAAATTATTGAGCAGCTACAATTGCAAAATGGGATATAAAAAGGAATAAAAGAGACATAGTCCCTATCTTCATGGTGCTTATAATATAGCAAGTGAGATAAAAAAGCTATAGAAATATTTTTAATACTAGGTAGAATTTGCTAAGACCCATAGAGGAGGTAAAAATTTGTTGTTATTTTAAGGCTATAGTATCAAACTCAAGTAGAAATGAGGCCACCAAAGTATACCTAAGTATCCCTACTAGCCACGTACTAACTTAGAAAATCATATATTAACATGATCTATTTCATTTGTTTTGTTAAATATTTCCTGATTATGTTTTAATTGGTTCAGGCCACAATGGTATAGTAGGCTGGAAAATTTGCTACCTCTCCTTTAGAGGATGGAGGGATCACTTTTGCACGAGGCATAAAGAATGACTTCATGGAGGACAAAGAATTTGATCTGGGTCTTGACAGGTGCACAATAATAGATTGTAGTAAAACATTCATTAGAAATGAAAATTCCTAGGAGATTGCATAGTTAACATATACTCTTGGGTCTGATCCATTACACTGATGTCAATGAGAGTATTAGATTGATTTTGGGAAAGAGAAAATAGTCTTGAGCTGGGAAGGCAAAAGAAAATAAATTGGGGACATTGTTCCAAAAGAACAGAAACCTTATCCACTTAGAAAATACAAGAAAAGATACAGAGACAATAGTGCAGATAAAGAGTAAACTGAAAAGTGTACATACCATTTCCTTTGCAGGCTATTCTCTCCTTTGTGGTTCAGTGCATAAGAGTGTTGGGCTTGGAGTCAGAAAGACCTGAGTTCAAGTCCTGGCTCAGATGTTTACTTAGCTCTATGATCCTGGGCAGATCACTTAACCCCTTAAAAAAATTCAATTGCCACATCTGTAAAATGGGGGTAATAACAATACCTACCTTATGGGATTTCTGTGAAGACAAAATAAGATAAAATTATAAAGCTCTTTGCAAAGCTTAAAGCACTGTATAAATGATAGTTATCATCATCATCATCATCATCATCATCATCCTAGCCCCCTCTATGCCAGTTTGACCTATCCTTCAAGTCTTAACTTAAATATCATCTCCTGTGTTATGTCTTTAATTTCCAAGGCTGACATTGACTACTTGCATCTATGAAACTTTCTTGTACTTTCTTCATACATTTTTCAAAAAGTCATTATATTATATGATACTTTTACTATATTTGTGTATGTCATTTCTCTTATTGGAAAATAAACTTTTTTGCTGAGGTCTTTGTAAATGCTGAAACACAACACACAATCTTAAATAAAGTAGAAAATAAATGATTACACATAATAGGTATTTACTGATTGAATACATAAATGAATGAAGAAGTATGTGTTTAGCATTTGCTGCATACTCTTATGTTAGGTGTTGCATATATAAAGATAAAAGCAAAGAAGTTCTTTCCTTCAAGAAGAGTATAGTCTAACAGCCAATTCAGTGTATATAAGGGAGTAGTAGACAGTGAGTTGAGTGTTATGTATTTTGGTTTTGAAAATTATAATTGTGGTAAATGGAATTTTGGAGGAGTAGATTAATATACTCTTTCCAGTAGCAATCACAGTATTCATTCCTTTATGGCTCCATAGCTGGAAAGCAAAAGGGTATGTGACATGGAGAGTATATGTATCTGGGCAAATCATTTAACCTCTGTGAGTTTTAATTAAATCCCTAGGATTTACATACTATGTTAGGAATAAGTTCCAACCTCTGTTCTCTGTGTAGAATAAAAAAATTCCCACAATGAAATTTTCCTATTCTGTGGAAACAATAGAACCTTCACAAATTCTTTCTGTATTTACATAATTTAGGCATCATAAAACCACCTGGTACACTTGGCCTGGTGGGGTCTTGAATGTATAAAAAGGTGACTCTCCAGATACTGTTAATAAAAATCCCCTGGGACAGTGAATAGGTAGTAATGCTTTATTATTCTTTTATTCTAACAGATTATTTTTAAAAGAGTGGGAGTAAACTTTGAAAAGTCTGTGCACTTCACTCGGATAACAAAAACCTCAAATTAATTTAATTAGCATTTATATTTTGATTAAATACAAAACATGAACATCAGCAATCATACTCTAAATATTAATTAACGATTGAACACAACACAATATAATAATCATACCCCATTATTAATTTCAAACCACTTGGTTGGATAACAAGTAATCATACCTGCAATTTTTCCATCAGCACTAAATATCAGACTGATTAAATATAGTTACTATAGCAACTCCTACATAGTAGTACTATTTTCCCCTCTTACTGACCTTTCGCCCAAATAGTCAAGTTATTCAAATAGCTCCTTCATAACTTTGGCGACTAATTTACTATTATAGCCTCAACAAAAATCACAGGTTATCATTAAACACTGATTTTATCTTATTCCTTATCATTATATGTCTCTTCCAAGCTTTCTTTGCCCACACTAATGCACTTGATCCTAATTCAATGAATTATTTCCATCAGGTACTTACAAGCTGTGCTCCAGTAGAAAGATTCCTATATTTGGAGTCAAAAGAGTTGGTTAAGCATCCTTTCTCTGCCACACATTTGTTGTGCTACCTTAGTTACAGTATTCACTTGGGATCAGTTTCCTCCTATATTAATTGGGATAATGCTATTTGCATTATCTTCCTGATAGGGCTAAAAGGATTCAAGGAAAGTATATACATACATACATATGTGTATATCTTGTATATGTATACACATATATTAACAAAGTATAACAAAATGTAGGTCATCATCATCATCATCATCATTATCATCATCATCATTCATTGTTATTTTCATCCACTCAATTCTAAAACTGTCTCCTTTAGTACTTTGTCTTTCCAAACCCACTGACAGGCATTTTTTTATTAATATCTAGAGACCAACCCATGGCCTAATGTAATAAGAAAGCTACTAACCTGAACTTGACTAGCCATAATTTACTTTTTCAATTTGAGGAAAAACATACAAATGACAATAAAATAAACTTATGGGAAAGACTAATTAAAAGCAAAAATAATAAAATGTGCAAGTGTTTTTCAGGGTACTAGTTTTTATGAAGCACTGCTGGTACTATCTCCTTATAAAGCAATGTGGAAGACTAAAATGTTGTGGCTAAATGGAAAGACTGTTAGGTGATTCTCCCTGGTGAAGAGAATCAATGAGTTAACTGAGTTGGTTTCATGACATAATCAAAAGCAACCAGAAAGAACATTTCATCCTTCCTACAATAAAGGAAATGTGCGATTAGAAAAGTAGGTAGTTTAGTGGGAGTCAGATAATAGATGAGTCTTGTATTGATAGAACATTTTACAAGAATTAGAGAAATGATTCTAATATATTCAGTGTATCCTCTTTTAAAGAATTATGGAAGGACATGCACAAGAATCACAGAAGATGTGAAGATGAGGATGGGTCGTAACCTGCCAACCAATGTAGGTATATCCACAATAATGAGAGCACATTTTTGAAGCGTTAAGGTACTATATGTTTAGTGTTTAATTTATCCTATATTTTCTACATCTATGGTACTGTTATTCTGTAGTATGGTAACTTAATTTAATGTGGTGAGCCTGGATTATAGTTAAGATGCCTACACCAAAGTGAGCACCATTGACTCCTTCCTATCCTTCAATTTAGCAAGTACCAAGAAGGATGGACATTATTACATCCTTCTCTGTATCTGGAACAGTTATATTCATATGTTCATTGACATATCCTTGTACATATAAAACTTATTATATTTCAATATTTAAAGTAAAATCACAATTAGGAGGATAACAAGAAGTATATTTTTCAAACTTTGAATTAATCATCCTTTCGTATAAATTGAATTACAAATAACTTCATATCTTAACCAAAGGAAATCCACAGAGAAACCTTCAGAATTTGCCAAAGTTTTGTACATGTTTTAAAAAGCACATTAAGGAAATGAAGTGGTTGATGAAATTTGCACAAAAGAAAAAAGAATCTCAGTTCATAACTGACAAGCCATGTATTTTGAAAAGTCTGGCAAATATGTTAATTTTCCCCCAGGCAACTTTAACATAGTCAGCCAGGGCTAAGGCAGCAGATGGATCATATACACACTGACCTCAGTAGAATTCTGGGATTGAAATTTTGACAAAGATGAACTATTGTCAAACAGTGAATCCATTATGGAGTTTGGAAATAAATATTCTTCCTTCATCAGAAATTTGTATTTTCAATTTCTTGGAGAAAATACATTATGTAATGATTAATGCAATGAATTGTTAAGGGGAATGAATGAGTCTCTCCAGCTGCTGCCCCTTTTATTTCTTTTATCATGTCTAATGGTGCTGTCCCAGTGGGAAAAATAGTTCTACACTTAGTGTTTTGGTATGTTGAGCCAAATGCATTCTGGGATTGTTTGCTCCTTAGAAAATGTATTTTTGTCCTTTGATTTTCACACCTGTTAAAGCCCACAGAATGTAGAGAGAGTCCTGAGAAACGAGCAGTGCAACCAATAAGGTTTAACATTGAACTCAAAATTGAGGGCAAAGATGGGAATGCCAACCTTTATACAAATGAAATATTGAAAATTCAGAATCCTTTTAAAAGAGTAAACAAGGCTTGTCCTAGACAAGACTGTGATTATCTTTTTTTTGCCCACAGCTCCCAGCTTTCCTTTCTGGAACTGGCCTCTAAAATGTTCTTAATACTTCTAGGCTGAGGCACTGATACTCCCATGAAGTTTTGTTTCCCTGACTTGTGTTGACCATCAATTCATACCTGACTTTTCCCATTCTTATGTATTTCTGTTCTGCTTTTTTTTTAAATCTCATGAACTAATCTGTGTTAAGGTATTAATAACTATTATTGCCTGGATGATCATTGCTTGGGAATGCAGTAGAGTGGAGAGTGGAGTCTTTGTAGTACTGTAGGTCCTTTAAACTTTGACAATTTGTGATTCTGAAAATCTAACTATGAAACTCTCCTACTTTTTAAATCTTGTCTCTTCTTCCCTTGGAACTTATTTTTCCATCCCATTCTCTGTGCTCAGTAATACTCAGTCCTTGATTCTTTTCCATTATTGGCATTATATATCAGCTTTGAATTTTACTCTCCTGGCCAGGAGTATCTAATGAAAAGGTCCATCTATCCTGGCCTTTTAAAGCACATTATTTTCCTATTTTATTTATTTATTTAGTTAATTGTATTCTGGATTTCTTTTTACATAACTTATGTAATGTTGCTTCACATTTCTTTGTCTTCTGGAATGTCTATTTTTCTACACAAGAATGAAACTTGGTAACATTCTCCTACAGTCTTTCTCTTGGTTTCTATATCTCCCCTTTCGTTGAATCTCATAAATATATATATATATATATATATATATATATATATATATATATATATATATATATATATATATATTCCACAATTCTGAGATATTTTAATAGCCAGACTTGAGGGAAATTATGGAATCTGACAATTTGAGTGCCATAAGCTTTTTTTGAAGACTGAGGTCCTCATCGTCTCCTTCATATGTAGCTTTAAAGGTTAAAAGAACACTATTCAGGGTATGAACATAGGTTTCTTTATCTGTTTCATTGTTATGGTTTCAGGAAATTTACCAAAATGTCTTATTTTCCTCTAGTTTCTAACAGAGTCAAGCTGGCTTTCTCCATCCTTTTCCATTTTTATTTTCTTCTCTTTGACTTTCTTCTGTCTCTTGGGCTTCATGCACTTCAACACCACATTGGTAGACTTGACCAAAACTACTCAGCCAAAATTTTGGAGACTGTTTACATGGCAAGATGGAAGCTAGTGCACAACCAATATTAAGTGATTAATTGTCTAGGTATACTTGATAGGCTCTGTGCTGCCCAATACTTTATCATTGATCAGAATTAAGAGATAGATGACGCAGCCTTCAAATTTACATGGTCCAAAATTAGGAGGGATAAATAACAGATTGGATAATAAAACTAGATCTCAACAGGCTAGAAAGTTAGGCCAAATCTAATAAGATGAATTAAAATTCACATAAAATGTGAAAAACATAATACATAAAAATGTATTAAAACACAAATAAAATCATACTTTCTAAAAAGTAACTTCATTAGTAAAGATGGAACTGATATAGAGAGGAAATTATATGGAAAAAATATCTCAAGGTTCTAGAAGACTACAAGTTTTATATGGGCAAACAATTGGATGTGGCAGTCAAAGAAGTCAGTCAGTAAATAAACATATGTTAAGTGCCTAATATGTTCCAGACACTGTGCTAAGCATTGAGGGTACAAAAAGAGAGAAAAGGCAGTGTAACCAGTGGTAAGAGAGCATGGTTAGGAATTCAAAAGATGACAGACTATATTTGAATAGGTTTACTAAAGGGTCAAGATGGGAAAAGAGGGAGAGAGTACCTAGACTCTCTAGTCTAGTACCTAGAGATGGCCTGGGAGAGTACTGTGGATTGAGAAATTAGAGGGCATGAATGTGGATAAAGAGTAGGGTTTGGTAGGAGAAGTCAGAAGGAGAGGTGGAAAGCCAATAGATTATAGTCAGATAAGGGTTTTTCATAATTCTTGAACATAGAGGTGGTACATTTGTGGTTGATGGAAATATCAAAAAGATGACCATTTTGTGTGTGACAGAAGAGGGATGGAAGAATAGGTCAGGGGAAGTGAGTAGGTCGAGGAACTGAGTAGTTAGGGTGTTTGAGAGAGAGTCAGTATATTTGTTGAAGTCTCCAATTATGAAAGAAGTTGCTGAGGAGAAGAGAAACTTGTAAGCCAGGTGCTGAACCCAATGAGGAAGGAAGGGGAATAATCTGGAGATCTATAGACAACAGTTACCAGGATTTTGATTGTGAGTTACATATGAATAGTGTGGGCTTCAAAAGAGAAGTTACTGAATGATGGAGGTAAGGGAAAAATTTGGAAGTAGCAATGGGGAGCAAAGCATATTCCAACTTCCCACCTGAACCAGTAAGCTGAAACGAATGAGTAAACTATACTGGGAAGCACAGTACTGGAAAGGGTGTCCAAGGAAGTTGGTTCATCAGGGTAGAATTGGGTTTCAATTATGGTTAGAAGATGGAAGAGGAAAAGGTTTAGAATGAAGGAAAGCTTTTAGGAAACAGATATTCTAGAGGGTACAATGGAGGGTATTTTGTTGGAACTTTGGGGTGAGAGGGCTGAGGGGGATGGAAATAAGGAATTAGGTGGTAAAGGCTGTGACCTACTTCAGAATCACTGTGATGTGTAGGGTTTGGCCAGATGTGACAATGTTCATCATTGAGTAGAAAATTCTACTCTTTTTAAAAATTATTATTATTATTATTTTTAGTTTACAACAGTCAGTTCCACAAGTTTTTGAGTTCCAAATTTTCTCTCCTTCCCTCTTCTCCCCCTTTGCCCCCAAGTTGGCATGTAATCTGACATAGGTTCTACATATACTTTTGCATTAAACTTATTTGCATAATAGTCAAGGTGTAAAGAAGAATTAAAAGCAATGGAATGAATCATGAGAGAAGAAATAAAACCAAAAAAAAGGAAAAAAAAGAGAGCAAATAGTTTGCCTCAATCTGCATTCAGACTCCATAATTCTTTCTCTTGTTGTGCATAGCTTTTTCCGTCATAGGTCTTTTGGACCTATCTTTGAACCTTGCATTGATGAGAAGAGCCAAGTCTGTCAAAGTTAGTCCTTACAGATACTATGTGTCTGTAATCATGTATAATGTTCTTTTGGTTCTGCTCTCCCTCATTCAGCATCAATTCATATGAGTCTTTCCAGGATGTAATGAAGTTTGTCTGCTCCTCATTTCTTATAGCACAATAGTATTCCATTACATTAATATACCACAATTTGTTTAGCTATTCCCCAATTGATGGGCATCCCCCTGATTTCAAATTCTTTGCCCCTACAAAAAAAGGTGCTATATTTTTTACATACAGGTCCACTTCCCACTTATGTGATCTCTTTGGGATACAGATGGTCATATTGCTGGGTCAAAGGGTATTCACATTTTTATAGCCCTTTGGGCATAGTTCCAAATTGCTCTCCAGAATGGCTGTAACAATGTTCCAATTTTCCCACATCCTTTCCTGTATTTATCATTTTCCTTTTTTGTCATGTTAGCCAATCTGACAGGAAAGAAGTGGTACCTAAGAGTTGTTTTGATTTGCATTTCTCTAATCAATAGTGATTTAAAACATTTTTTCCTATGACTATAGATGGCTTTAATTTCTTCCTCTATAAACTGCTTGTTCATATCCTTTGACCTTTTATCAATTGGGGAATTACTTGTATTTTTATCTTATTGGAAATGAATCATGATCTGAAAAGGGTGCATTGGAAATCTTATTAAAAAATGCATCTAGTTTATCCCCATTATGTGGAATTCTTGCTGATGGTTTTAGGTAGATGCTACTTATGATTTTAAGGAAGACTCAACTTATTCCTATGCTTTCTAGTGTTTTTTTAATAGGAATGGGTGTTGTATTTTGTCAAAAGCTTTCAGAATTTATTGAGATAATCATATGGTTTCTGGTCATTTTGTTGTTGATATGATCAATTCTGCTGATCGTTTTCCTAATATTGCACCAGCATTGCATTACTGGAATAAATCCTACCTGGCTATAGAGTATTTTTCTAATTATAAGTTGCTGCAATCTTTTGGACAATTTTATTTAGAATATTCGCATCAATACTAATTAGGGAAATTGGTCTATAATTTTCTTTCTCTGTTTTGACTCTTCCTGGTTTGGGTGTTAGTACCATATTTGCATCATAAAAAGAATTTGGTAGTAATCCTTTCCCTATTTTTCCAAATAGTCTATAAAGTATATAAAGTTGTTCTTTGTGTGTTTGATAGAATTGACATGTAAAACCCTCTGGCACTGGAGATTTTTTCCTAGGGAGTTCATTGATGGCTTGATCAATTTCTTTGTCTGAGATGGGGTTCATACCCCATTTACAATAATAAAATACCTAAGTATTTTATTTCCTCTTCTGTAAACCTGAGCAATTTGTATTTTTGTAAATATTTATCCCTTTCCCTAAGGTTGTCAAATTTATGGGCATACGACTGATCAAAATAATTCCTGGGCTGGTAAGCAGGGACTAGAGTGAGCTCCGTTACCGAGTCCCTCCAAAAACCTATAAAAATGGCTCTGAACGAATTCTAGAATGGCAGAACCCACAGAACAGCAGAGGGAAGCAGGGCTGCAGCCCAGGACAGCCTGGATGGTCTCTGGGTGAGGTCTATTCCACAGGGAGCTGGGACCAGAAGCCGGGCGGAGGAGGCCCTAGTGCCCTGAATATGTGAGCTGTGGCAGTTACCAGACCCCTCAACCCACAAACACCAAAGACTGCGGAGAAGGTTAGTGGGAAAAGCTGCAGGAGTGGAAGGAGTTCGCGGTTTGGCTTCCAGCCCCGAGGGCAGAGGAGGTGGGGCAGCTACAGCTGTTGTTACTTCCGCCTCCAGGCCCACCTGGTGGGAGGAATTAAGTGGCTGATCAGAGCAGGACCGCAACAGCCTGCTGAAGATCTAAGCCCAGTCTGGACTGGGGGTTCTTGGGGAAGGAGTAGTGCGGATCTGACAGAGCTGGCACCTCCCCCCCAAACGTGGAACATAGAACTCGTTAGTCTACAAGCAGTCATACCCCACTGAAAAACTCAAGGGTCAAGTTAGTGGGTTGGGAATATGGCCAGGCAGTGAAAACGTGCCCAGATTCAGTCTCAGACTTTGGAATCTTACTTTGGTGACAAAGAAGACCAAAATATACAGGCAGAAGAAGTCAACAAAGTCAAAGAAACTACAATAAAAGCCTCCAAGTGTGATACCTGAGTAGCCAGCTATTGCTAGAAAGACCCTGCCCCCAGCCACTAACTGCAAACCCCAGTCCTGCTGTTTGGCGAGTGTCTTGGGCCCCTAAGACATTTCCAAGGAATGTAAGCTAATTACCAGGAAAGCCTAACGATCTTCCTTTAACTAACTGAGTGGGCTGAGAGACAACTCTAACTCTCGTCTCAACAAAGCCAGCTGGAGCATCCCTCAGTCTGCCTATGGCCTTGAAGGATGAAAGCCTCAGCCCCAGATATTCTTTTGAATTATGTGACTGTTCCTAGCTCTTATCTCATGAGTCATGTTGTGGGATGTATGGCAAACTGGACACAGAGATCCTGGGTTGTAATTCCAATTGACACTTTGTCAACTATCTGATATGTTGTATTTACAATCTATTCAGGAGGTTCCTCTAACGTATCATGGTCATAAAAAGTGAAATAACACAGGCTTGCTGAGTCTGCAAAGTAACATATGTAAACTTTAAGAGATAATTAAGCACTGAATCCTGTATTGTCTATATAAACTACCCTCTCCCTTTAAACGTGGCCATTGACTTGGGAAGACCCCAATGGCCGCTGGCTAATAAACTTCTCCATTCAAAACTTATACTCTGTGGCATGTCTCACTCGCTTCTGGTATAACACAAGAAAAACATGTACTGCTCTCAGGCCATGGAAGAGCTCAAAAAGCGTTTGGAAAAGCAAGTTAGAGACATAGAGGAAAAATTGGGAAGAGAAAGGAGAAGGATGTGAGAAAACCATGAAAAACAAGTCAATGACTTGCTAAAGGCCCCCCAAAATGCTGAAAAATACACTGAGGAAAACAACACCCTAAAAAATAGACTAACTCAAATGGCAAAAGAGCTCCAAAAAGCCAATGAGGAGAAGAATGCCTTGAAATGCAAAATTAGCCAAATGGAAAAGGAGGTCTAAAAGACCACTGAAGAAAATACTACCTTAAAAATTAGATTGGAGCAAGTGGAAGCTAGTGACTTGATTAGAAATCAAGATATTATAAAACAGAATCAAAGGAATGAAAAAATGGAAGACAATGTGAAATATCTCATTGGAAAAACCACTGACCTGGAAAATAGATCCAGGAGAGATAATTTAAAAATTATTGGACTACCTGAAAGCCATGATCAAAAAAAGAGCCTAGATGTCATCTTTCAAGAAATTATCAAGGAGAAGTGCTCTGATATTCTAGAGCCACAGGGCAAAATAGAAATTCAAAGAATCCACCGATTGCCTCCTCAAATAGATCCCCAAAAGAAATCTCCTAGGAATATTGTCGCCAAATTCCAGAGCTCCCAGATCAAGGAGAAAATGCTGCAAGGAGCCAGAAAGAAACAATACGAATATTGTGGAAACACAATCACAATAACCCAAGATCTAGCAGCTTCTACATTAAGAGATCAAAGGACTTGGAATAAGATATTCCGGAGGCCAATGGAGCTAGGATTAAAACCAAGAACCACCTACCCAGCAAAACTGAGTATCATGCTCCAAGGCAAAATATGGATTTTCAATAAAATAGAGGACTATCAAGCTTTCTCAGTGAAAAGACCAGAGCTGAATAGAAAATTTGACTTTCAAACACAAGAATCAAGAGAAGCATGAAAAGGTAATCAAGAAAAAGAAGTTGCAAGGGACTTATTAAAGTTGAACTGTTTTGTTTACATTCCTACATGGAAAGATGATGTGTAAGATTCATGAGATTTCAGTATTAGCGTAGCTGAAGGGAATATTCATATTATATATATATACATACATACATACATATATATACATACATACATATACATACATACATATATATGTGTGTGTGTATGTGTGTGTGTTTATGTATATATGTGTATATGTGAGTATGTATATATATGTATGTGTGTGCATATATATATGTACATAAATATATATATATATGCAGAGAGAGAGAGAGAGAGAGAGAGAGAGAGAAAGAGAAAGTGGGCAAAGGATGAGTTGAAGATGAAGGGAAGATATCTAAAAGAAATAAATCAAATTAAAGGGATGAGAGAGGAATATATTGAGAGAGGGAGAAAGGGAGGGACAGAATGGGGTAAATTATCTCGCATAAAAGTGGCAAGAAAAAGCAGTTCTGTAGGAAGGGAAGAGAAGTCAGGTGAGGGGTAATGAGTGAATCTTGCTCTCATCAGATTTGACCTGAGGAGGGAATATCATACATACTCAATTGGGTAACTTACCCCACAGGAAAAATGGAGGAAGAAGAAGATAAAAAAGGGGGGGGGATGATAGAACGGAGGGCAGGTGGGCGTGGAGGTAATCAAAAACAAACACTTTCGAAAGGGGACAGGGTCAAGGGAGAAAATTCAATAAAGGGGAATAGGTTGGGAAGGAGGAAAATATAGTGAGTCTCTCACAACATAAGTATTGTGGAAGGGGTATACATAATGATATGCATGTGGCCTATGTTGAATTGCTTGCCTTCTTGGGGAGGGTGGGTGGGAAAGGAAGAGGGGAGAGAATTTGGAACTCAAAGTTTAAAAAACAGATGTTCAAAAACAAAAAAAATGTTTTTGAGTGCAACTAGAAAATAAGATACACAGGCAATGGGGCGTAGAAATTTCTCTTGCCCTACAAGAAAGAAAGGGAAAACGGGATGGGAGGGGTGTGGGGTGACAGAAGGGAGGGCTGACTGGGGAACAGGGCAACCAGAATATATGCCATCTTGGAGTGGGGGGCGGGTAGAAATTGGGAGAAAATTTGTAATTCAAACTCTTGTGAAAATCAATGCTGAAAACTAAATATATTAAATATAAAGAAATGTTAACAAAAAGTGTTGAACCTGAAAGTTGGTTGAAGGAAATAATGCCCTAGGTGTTCTCTGTAAATGTAAAGCATAATTGTAAACAGAAATATCAAATGAAGTCTCAAAGAAACTATTTTCCTTATAATAAACAAGAATGTGTAAAATTTAAAAAAAAAGTTCAGCTTCATTTTAAGGGTACTGCTTGCTGTTTTAAAAGGCTACTTTTATCTCTCATGATTCGAAAAGGATCAATTTTTGAATAATAGATATTTACATCAAAATATATCTAAAATCCATCAATTAAAGCTATTAAATATGGCATTGGTCTATTTGTTCTTATAAGCAAAACCTATTGGATACATTTATGTTCAGCTATTAGGAATTATCTTTGTAAGGATACTAGGCAAACATGTGGGTTGTTCACCAGTTATCCCTCCCCCTTAGCAAGCAAGTGATAAATCCATTTCTTTCAGGTCTTCACAGTTTCTCACTTTAATGTAAATATTATTTTCCAGATTTTACAGATGAAGGAACTGAACCATACAGAGGATAAGTGATTTGATCTCAGGTCACTCTGTTATTTAAGAGGCAGGGTTGCAACTTTTGCTAAGTGTCAGATTTGTAGTTCAAGTATCATTAGCCTATGAGGAAACTGAGACAGGGACAAATTACAAGCCTTATCCATGATCATACAGCTACCAAATGAGAGAAGGATGATTAATTTGAACACAGTTCTAATGACGCTGAGTTTAGTGCTCTTTTTACTATGCCACAGGACCATAAGTTGGGGGGAAAAGGAAAGACTATTTCATGGCTCAAATATCTGTATAATGTGTGTGTGTGTGTGTGTGTGTGTGTGTGTGTGCGTGTGTGTGCTTGAGAGTACACAAAGAAATATATCTTCCCAGGATATACTAATGTTGGTTCCTTCCAAAAATTGAGCTAAGTGGCTTTACTATTCAGTTGTTGAGGTTATTGTCATTGTCTATGAAATTCTGCTCTAGAACAACTTCTAAGAAGGTCGATTTAGATGTTGTTAGTATAATTGGTCCTCCACATATTATCAGCCATTGATAAGAAATTTATGCCTGGAAAGGGATAACTTTGTTGCGGCTTTCAGTGAAGACACAGCTGTAGTGTGCTAATGCAAATGTATCTAAATCCCATCGAAATGGTCCTCATAGAGATCAGCCTCTAATTTTCCTCCTCAATCCCTTGAGGTGCTGCTGAATTTTGCCAAGTCCTTTCTCTGAAATGTCAGTTCCTCTACTCTCTAGATTTCTGAAGACAGTCCTCCTTTCTCCCTGTTCCTGGTGAATCAATCTCTAACCTCCATGTAACAGCAGGAGTCCATTTTGGTTCATCTTCTAATAAAGATTTGTTCAACAAAAATAACATATTGAATACACGTGAAATAGATTTTAAATTTCTTGCTGATGAAATCAATAAATGTTTGGGTGACCTCTCTCTATATAATATTATGCAAGGTATTGTGGAGGATACAGAGATATAGTCTCTGACTTCAAGGAGTTCATAACATAGAGACACAAGACAAAAACCACAAATTCATCAGTTTAGACTTGTTATCTTAGAGTTCATCTAATTCAGCCCTCATTTGAGGAAACTGAAACCAGAAAAGTGAATATTCTACATATTAGGGGCCAAATTAGGCCTCAATTCTAAATCCCCTGCTAGCTCTTTTCATTTCACAACACACACAATCTAGATAATAATAATAAAAATATTTTAATGTCACTTTAAGACAATAATAAGATTGGAGGTCACAAGATCGCAAAAAGGGCTACTTTTTAAGGCTACAATATTAGTTGTCAGATGAATAGTAGAAGTTGAAATAATTATAGGATTTCAGAAGAGGAAGATGGCAGTTTTGAATTGGGTATTCAGAAAAGATTTTATAGAAAAGGAACTGTTCAATTTGAGTTTTGTTGTAGGGATAATTGTTGTGGCTGTTGTTAGCACTACGTTTTTGTTTTCATTGGTATACAGGGCTGTTTAAGATAATTTTTTTTCTACCAACACCGATGGATATCTCCTCTGCAACTCATAGAATTAATAACATCCTGGGTCATAAAGCCAGTATTTATTAGAGGCAGGACTAGACCTCAGGTAATCCAGTTTCCAGGATTTACTCTCTATCTATATAGCATATGTTATTTAGAGAGAAATGGTGTTTTGTAGTGGAAAGAGCCATGCACTGGGATCTAGAAACCCCAGGTTTTGGTCTCCTACTATTTGTGTGACTTTAGGTAAGTCACATCACTGTTAAAGAACATCTCTATCCCCCTCAGTAAAATAAGAGACCAGACTAGAAAAATCCCCCTGGGTTTGTGATTCTATAGTTTTATTTTTCTTATTGAACTTTTCTCTCCTATGTGCTTTGCACATTGTTGGTACCAATAAATAGTCCCTGTGGGAATCTAGGAGGTCAAGGAACATTCTAAGGAGGTCAAAGGAACTTAATGAAAGTTCATTGATAGTAACTATCCACTTCATAAAGACTTTTGCTTAAGATTCAGGCCTATTTAAAGTCACTTTATTTTGAATGTGTTTGCACTCCTTAGGATGTAATAATAGGGCACCCTTACAATGTACCTGGTAGATTTATATAAAACTGGTATAGATATGCAAACGTCATCATACATTATGCCTTGTAATGCAAGAAAAATTGTACAAAAGCAGCCCCAGTGTAGCCATCAAGGACAAAATTTGCCTGATTAATGCATGATCATGTTCAAATGCTTACTATGACTCAACTCCCTCCTACTCCAAGCCCCAAGTTCCCACTTACATCATCAGCTCAGTAACTTGTTTCCCTTAAGGGGCTCATGAAATGGAAAGGGATCTGGATAGGGGTGGATGGAGAAGGGTTACCTGGGGAATAGACTACAATTTCTCTTTCACTTCATTGAGGTTTTCATATCCTAGAACTGATTTCACATTTTAAAGTTCACCTGAATCCAAGCAGAACAAAAACAATTTACAAATACAGAAGACTAAATCTTATAAAATCAGATCTCTTTGCTTTGACACATAGAGGCATTCATCCATAGTTATTTCACTGTAGACACAGAGTAAGTGACAAATGCTATGTAGTTCACACAGACAAACTTTTTTTATGTCACCTATCACAAGGGACACTGAATTCTTGGATCTTTTGCATTATGTGAATGAAATATGGAAAATGAAGGACTTATTCCGAGTGTTATAGTTTTGTCACCATTCACTTTAGTTAATTCTCAGGGATGTTTCTATATGGATTATTTTTAACCAGTCTCCAAATAAGGAGTGATAACAATAGACTGTGCTCATTTCTTACCTGGGACTTCTCTAATTTCTCCACCATGCCCCTTCTTTTCTTCCCTCCATTTCACCATGTTTTTGTCTGTTATACTGTGAGCTTGTTGAGGGAAGGGACTGCTTTTATTTTTATTTGTGTGTGTCCCTAGTGCTTAGCACAGGGCCTGTCACACAAGAAATAATTAATGCTTATTGACTACTGTAGGTTTCCTCATTTATGAAATGTAGAAAATGACAGGTAATCACAAGCCAGGATTCTTACAGAGATGACATGCTTTTAAAAAAGTATGAAACTTAGAAAGACAGTGAGGTATAGTGAATAGAGACCTGGCATTGGACTTAGGAAAAAAATTGAATGTAATTTGGCCTCTAACATAGGATGTCTGACCTTGGACAAGTTACTTAAACCTCTCTAAAGTTTGGCTTTCAGCATCATAATTCAACATCATCAGTCAACTGAAATGACTCTACTGAAAGTTACTAATCATCTTTTTCTTTTTTTGTAATTTTAAAAAAAATTTAGATTAAATACAAAATAAATGAAAAAAGAAACAAACTTAAATACTAAACCTTAAATACAAAATAAGAAAAGAAAAAAAAAGCATTGCCATGTGCACAGCAGAACATGAGAGAGGATTCAAAATATAACACAATAAATTTCCATTTCAAGAAAGCCTATATAATAAATACTAAATGTGTTCAGAGCCGTCTTTACTCCCTTGGAGGTTTTATTTTGTTCTACGATGTGCACTTTTTACTTTGTTCTTCTCCCCTTCTTCCTCCCTCCTCCCCAAGAGAAAGGTACAATTAAGTGCAGATACACACAAAAAACACACACATATATACATAGTCTTATGTGCGTACATATATATATATGTGCCTGTATAATGTATACATGAATGCACACATATATACGTTCACATATACATGTAAACATATACACTTACATACATACACATATGCATAGATATCTAAAATCATACATCTGTATACACATATACATTCATATAAATCTATGTAAGACTGCACTATAGGTGTTTGTACTCAGTTTCTCTGAAGGTGGATAACATCTTCCTTCATAAGCTTAAGCCTTTTCATATTTTTCTAAAACCACCATCATCATTTCCTACACCACAGCAACATTCCAACATTATACTTTCTCATTATTTTAAATAGTCTAATGATGTCCTTCTTTATTGCAAAATTTAATAATCTTTTCTTTTCTCTGTTCTCATCCTTCTTGAATTCTCTGCAGCCTTTCACACTGTCAGTCACCTCATTGTTAATCTCTTCTCTTTAGGTTTTTGAGACAGTATTTTCTTGTAGTTCTCTTATCTATCTGACTGTTCCTTAGTTTCTTTTCCTGGATTTTTGTCAAGATCATGCCCATTAAACATGGGTGTCCCACAGGGCTCTTTTCTGATCCCTCTTCTACTTGTTGCTCACTTCAGTTCACAGGGAATCAATTATTATTTCCATGCTGATGAGTCTCACCTACCTAATATTTCTGTTGACCTTCATTCTTGCTTCTAGCTCCAACTGCCTATTGCACATCTAGAACTAGATTTCCTAGAGATATCTTAAATATCTTAAATAATTAACTTTCCCCCAGAAGAAAACATTTCCCTGTTTACATTTTCCTTATTACTATTGAAGGCACCAACATAATTTTTGCCACCCAGGCTTATAACTAACGTGTCATCCTCAAATTTTTATTCAAATTTAGTATTTTATTTTTTCCCCAGTTACATGTAAAAAATTAACATTCATTTTTAAAACTCTGAATTCCAAATTTTCTTTTTTTCTTCCTTCCTACTGCTCTTTTATTGAGAAGGAAAGCAATTCAATATAGATTATACATGTGCAATCATGAAAAATATATCCATATTAGTCATGTTGTGAAAGAAAACATATACAAAAAACTCAAGAAAAATAAAGTAAAAATAGTATGCTTCAAACTGCATTCACACATCATCACTTCTTGCTCTGGGGATGGATGACATTCTTCATCATAAGCCCTGCAGAGCTGATTGCATCCTTGTATTGCTGAGAATAGCTAGGTCATTGACAGCTGATCATCTTACAAAATTGCTGTTACTTTGTACACAATACATTTCACTTTGCGTCAGCCCATGCAAATCTTTCCAGGTTTTTGTGAGAACATCCTGCTCATCAATTCTTATAGTGCAATAGTATTCCATCATAATCCCTTACCACAACTTGTTCAGCCAATCCCAATTGATGTCTACCCTCAATTTCTAAATCTTTGCCCCAAGAAAAGAGCTACTATGAGTATTTTAATACTTATAGATCCTTTTCCTTTTTTTTCTCTTTTGGGATACAGACCTATATTGCTAGGTCACAGGGTCTTTATCTTGTTATAGCCCTTTGGGCATAGTTCCAAATTGCTTTACAGAATGGCTGAATCAGTTCACAACTTCACCAACAGTGCATTGATGTCTCATTTTTCCCACATCCCCTACATCATTTGTCATTTAGCTTTTCTGTTCTATTACCCAATCTATTAGGTATGAGATAGTACCTCAGAATTGTTATAATTTGCATTTCTCCAATCAGTAGTGAGTTAAAGTATTTTTTCCTATGGCTATAAATAGCTTTGATTATTTCATCTGAAAACCAATCACATCTTTTGATCACTTGTCAGCTGGGGAATGGCTCTTATTTTTATAAATCTGACTCAGTTCTCTATACGTTTGAGAAATGAGGTCTTTGTCACAGAAACTTGCTTCAAAATTTTTTCACAGTTACTATTGCTAACTGTATTTCCCTCCATCTTATTTCCCCACCTTTTTATTATAGTCTCTCTCTCCTTTCACCCTATTTCTCTTCAAAAATATTTTGCTTCTAACACTATCCCTATTTGCCCTCCCTTCTACCTTTCCTCTTCCTTTTCTACTTTCCTGCAGGAGAAGATAGATTTCTATACCCAATTGAGTGTATATGTTATTCCCTCTTTCAGCCAATTTGATGAGAGTAAGGTTCACTCACTCCCACTCACTCCCTCCTCTTCCCCTCCACTGCAAAAAGCTTTTTCTTGCCTTTTTTTGTGTGAGATAATTTACCCCATTCTACCTCTCTCCCTTTCTCTTTCTCCAAGTACATTCCTTTCTCACCCCTTAATTTTATTTTTGTAGATATCATCCCTTCATATTCAACTCACACTTGTGCCCTCTGTCTATATAAGCTCCTTTTAACTACCCTAATAAAGAGAAAGGTCTTATGAGGTACAAATATCATCTTTCAATGTAGAAATGTAAACAATTTAAACTTATTACATCCTTTATGACTTCCCTTTCCTAATCATCTTTTTGTGCTTCTCTTGAGTCTTGTATTTGAAAGTTAAATTTTCTATTCAGCTCTGATGTTTTCATCAAGAATGTTTAAAAATCCTCTATCTCATTGAATTTCCATTTTTCCCCAAAGGATAATACTCAGTTTTTCTGGGTAGATGATGCTTGATTGTAATTCTAGATCCTTTGCCATCTGGAATGTTATGTTCCAAGCCCTCTGACTCTTTAGTGTAGAAGCTGCTAAAACTTTTGCTATCCTGGTTATTGCTCTATAACACTTGAATTGTTTTTTTTCGGGGTGCTTGAAATATTTTCTTCTTGACCTGGGAACTCTAGAATTTGCTTATAATATGGGCAGTATTTGTTTTGGGATTGCTTTCAGGAGGTGATTAGTGGATACTTTCAATGACTATTTTACCCTCTGGCTCTAGAGTATCAGGGGAAATTTTCTTGATAATTTCTTGAAAGATCATGTCTAGGCTCTTTTTATTTTGATCATAGCTTTCAGGCAGTCCAATAATTTTTAAATTGTCTCTCCTTGATCTATTTTACAGGTCAGTTGTTTTTCCAATGAGATGTTTCACATTACCCTCTATTTTTTTCCATTCTTTGGTTTTGTTTGTTTCCTGATTTCTCATAAAGTCATTAGCTTCATTTACTCTATTCCAATTTTTAAGGAATTATTTTCTTCAGTGAGCATTTGGACCTCATTTTCCATTTGGCTAGTTCTGCTTTTTAAGGCATTCTTCTCTGCTTTGGCTTTTTGGACCTCTTTTAACATTTGGCCTAATCTTTTTTTTTTCAGGTGTATTTTCTTCAGTATTTTTTGTGTATGTCTCTTTAGCCAAGCCATGGACTTGTTTTTCATGATTTTCTTATATCATTCTCATTTCTTCTTCCAATTTTTCCTCTACCTGTCTTACTTGATTTTAAAAATCCTTTTTGAGCTCTTCCATGGTCTGAGACCAAATCATATTTTTCTTGCAGACTTTGATTGTAGGAGCTTTGACTTTGTTCTCTTCTTCTGAGTGTGCATTTTGATCTTTCTTGTCACCACAGTAATCTTCTATAGCCAGAGGTTCCCCCTCCACCATTGTTTGCTCATATTCTCAGCCTAATATCTGACTTTTAAGACTTTGTTAAAGTAGGACTCTGATTCTCGGGTGGAGGGCACACTGTTACAATCTTCAGGGGTTTTGTGAAGTTGTTTTCAGAGATACTTCTAGGGATCTGTAAGTTTTCAGTTCTTCCAAGGTGTTATGATCTCAGGACAGGTGTTTTCTACTCTCCTGGCTTGTGCTTTGGTCTATGAGCAACCACAAGACCTCTTTTCTGCCCTGGAGCTGTTAGAAGGGTCCCCCCTCCACTGTGGCCACAAGCTCCTCCTTGCCCTGGGACTGCTACCCGGGACTGTGACCTGGATCCAAGTACGGGCAAAGCAACAGAGTCCTGTCTCAATGCTAGCAAAAAGACCCCTTTAATCTCCTTCTGACCAGTTACTGTGTGTGGGCTAAGAACTCCAGAAACAACAGCTGCTGATGCTGATTCAGTTGCTCCCCAAGACCTGTGGGGCTGTTTCAGTATGGCCTAAGCTGGACTGAACTTCTTTCTCACTCTGGTGCAACAGATCTTTCCTGCCAACCTTCTAAATTGTCTTAAGTTGGAAATTTGTTTCACTCCATCTTTTTGTAGGTTCTGCTGGTCTAGAATTTGTTTAGAGTAATGTTTTTAAAGGTAATTGGAAGGGTTTGGGGGAGAGCTAAGATGAGTCCCTGCCTTTACTCCTCCATCTTGGCTCCCCACTCCCCCCTTGACTTCTTTATCTCTCTTACCACCCCCATATTCAATCTATTGCTAAGTCCTGTTCCTTTTTATGTTTATATAGTCTCTCACATATATCTCCTCTATTTTGACACTACCCACACCCTGATGCAGGCCTTCATCTCCTAATTCCTGGTTTATAGCAGTAACCTGCTGGTTGGTTTCCCTGACACAAGTCTACTTCCCTCCCCCATTGAAATCCATCCTCAACTCACCTATCAAAGTGGTCTTCCTAGAGTGTATGTCTGATGATTTTACCCACTGTTACATTAAAATTTTGCATTAGTGACTCCATTTTGCTTTCATCCACCATTTTGTGAAGTTAAGTTTCAACTCCACGTAAGTCACTTGATTTAGATTTCACAAAATTACTCTTCTTCCCCATTATGATCTGACTAAAAAATGCCACAAGAATACCACTCTCCCTCACCTTAGTGAGAAATTTCCACCATTAATGAGAAACCAGATGTCTCAATCCCTATAATCCTGTTTCTTATATTTCACTCCCTCCTAAGTATATATCAACTGTGAGAAACAAGGCTTCTTGGTCCTTGCCTGCTGATAGCCTTTGACCCAGTTTTTTTCCTAACCCTAGGTAAATAAATCACTGCTTAGATGGCATTACTTGGTGTCTTTATTCCACCATAACAGTTTTGGTGACCAGGAAGGGATTGAGAATATGAGGCTCTGTGTGATGATGGGACCTTAGCTGAAAGAACACTCTGAGTACTCGGGTAAGATTTCTACCAATGGTCTTCCTCAGTGAAGGACCTCCTGTTCCCAGACCTCCACATCCTTCTGAACAAGCATCCAAATAATTAAGTGAGTGATCCCTGTGTAAACTGACAGATACTTCCTTAGAGAAGTTTGGCCTGGGAATAGGGGAGACTTCCCATTCAGAAAGGAATGACTAAGAATAGAGCTGTCAAATTATTCAGGATATCTATCTGGAATATCTATCCTATCTGGAATATCTATCTATATGTATATACACATATGTGTACATATGTGTGTATATTTCAATTGGTCCAAAATTTGGGCTAAAGAAGGGGCTTTCAAATACTGCAAATTAAAGGCTTTGAGATTGCTTTTAGAAAATTGAGCATAATTTTTTTTCACTAAACTTTCTTCTATATGTCTCTCTTGTGATATTGTCTGTTTTTATGTGCCTCTATCAGGAAAAGGAAAAAGAATGTAAGAAGTAAAAAGCTTCCTGAGGAATTTTTTTAAGTCTTCAGAAAGAAAGTCTCTGCCTGCTTTGCTAATTCTAGCCAAGTTGGGGAGACAGACAAGAGACACAGGCTAAAAAAAAGGAATCTTTGTTCCCAGTCTGAAGAGCACTGTAAAATTAATTAGAGACTAAATTTGTTTTCTTTACTATAAATTTCCAAATTATGGGTTGAATGTTTCTATAAATACTGAAATGTTTTAATGAGTTTTGAAGTACCACTCTGTGCATTTGTTTTAAGAAAAAAATAAGAATAAAGCTCCATGAAAATTACCCAGAAACAGTGCTTAGATCTCTTATCCATGGAAAGAGATCAATTTATGGCTTTAGCAGAAGGAAGAAAGATGATTTCACTGATTAAGGAAAAAGAAATGGAACTAGTTTGAAAATAGTATCAATAAAGATGCAAAAGAATGAGAAAAAAATCATTTTTCAACTTGTAGTTTAAATTTATCTGGTACTTAAGAACATCTTATTATGAACTCTTTCTTGACCATGAAAAGAGAGAAGCTTGGTTAAATCAAAAAGCAACTTAAAATTAAGTAAAATTTAATTTGGAAGAATGTTTTGTGTTATCATTGTATTTTTTCTGTGAATAATATAAGAAAACTCAATTGTTTCAATAAACTGGTGGTAAAATCAATAAAAGGTATTGGAATAGACCATGTTTTTGTAAGCTTTTAAGAACCCCAAAGACAGCAGTCTGGCAATTTATTGTTTTTTTAATAAAAACTTGTGCTAAAATTATAAAGGAAAAAATTTAGTGGGGTAAAGATTAGTTCTATACATAACCTGGGATAAAAGTAGGAAATCAAACTAGAGAAATTAAGTAAGTAGAAGGGAGCAAGAGAAGCATCAGATCAAAAATATGGAAAGAAAAAAAGAAAAATGCAGTTTTGAAGCCCTTGAATCAAAGTCCACTAGAAGAATATAAAAAGACAGCAAAAAATAAAATTTAAGCAAGTGGAAATGAGAGGACAACATGTAGAAAAATTAAAGAAAGCTGTCATTTGTCTATATTGAACATGAATGAAGGGTTTGAAAGTAAAGGATTTTGGAGTTTTGGGAAAGAGATTTTGATCTCATCGAAATAAGAAGGATAGGAGAAACTTTATTTGGTTATTCTTCATGATATGTAAAATGTACAAATATGTTTGCAGCATTGCATCATTTTAGGATAGCATCATTTTTCTTTTTTTAGTAAGTAGCTTTTCCTGCCCATGTGATCTGTCTTTTTTGACCTTTCTGAAGTTACGACTGAAAATCTTTCGGGACAGGTGGGCTAGATTAAGAAGACAAAGGAATTAAAATGTGATTTAAAAAGAAATGAAGAAAAAGTTATTAGGAGCTAGGAGGGCCACTGTGAATTTTTTGAGCACCAGCTAATTGAAAATAATGGGTCTTTGTGAAAATTAAGATTTAAATGTTACCATTAGTGATTATAAATCCAGATTTGGCTTGGTTGAAATTTTATTCTGAAACTAAAATATACTGTGATCTCATTTATAATGAGATATTCACCTTTAAGGATAACTGTGGTAAATCAGAACTTAATACAAATCACATTTGCTATTTAGTATTGAAGCAATAAGCTGGAAAATGCACAGATCAGGAAGACCTGAGGTAAAGTTCTGTCCCAGAAATTTATTAACTGTAACCTTAAGGAAGTTACTTCACTTCTGTTTACCTCAGTTTCCTAATATAAAAGGAGAATAACAATAGCACCCAGCTCCCAGGGTTATTGTGAGGATCACATAATTGTGAAGTGTAATCAAAACACACAAAACATGTACAAAACTAGTGCAAAGATGATTTTCCATTCACTATTTACACATGGAATGTGTACAAACTTAGAAACAGCACAAAATCCAATAGTCCTGAAAGACCAACATCTCTTGTTTCAAGGGAACTCAGTGGGTATGTCATCCAAATGACAGTCCTGAGTGAAACAGAGCTGGCAAATGAAGGCCATCTTAGAGAAGTCAGAGCTGGATACACATTTTTCTGAAGTGACTACAGTGAAGGGGAGCACCATGAAACTGGCAGAGGTTTTGCAATCAAAATTAATCTAGTAAAAAAGCTTGTATGCTTACCAAAAGGAGTAAATGACAGGCTCATGCCAATGTTATTACCATTCAGGAAAGTGCCACACCACCATCATCAATGCCTATGCTTCTACTGTGATGAACTCTTATGAGTCCAAAGAAAAATTTTATGAAGACCTGAAGGCCCTTATCACCAATGTGTCGAAAGAGGACAAGCTTAAAATTCTGAGTGACTTTAATGCTAGAGTTGACTCAGGTTACCAAACTAAGCAGGAAGTACTAGGGAGGAATAAAGTTGGAAACAGCAACAGCAATTGTCACTTACTACCGAATACTTGTGGATCTCAAAATCTTCTCATCACCAATACTTACTTCAGTTTACCTAAATGGAATAAAACTTCATGAGTTTACCCTCACAGGAAACATTGGCATTTAATAGACTATGTGATTGTAAGGAGAAGAGACAGACAGGATGTGAGAGTGACCAAGGCAATGTGTGGTACAGAGTGCTAAACTGATCATAGACTTATCCTCTTCAAGCTAAATATTCACATTCAAAAAAAGCAGCAACCCTGAAGCAAAAATGACTACCAGAGGAATTATTGTCAACAGATTAGAGCTCTTCTCTGAGACTGAACACTTCATTCCTAACTTGGAGAAAAAGCTGAGCTAACACAGTTGACAACAGTGCAGCAGAAAAGGAGTGGGCAACTTCCAAGATTTGGTGTTGTAATATTAAGTTGGGACTTTTTTAAAACTGTTTTAGAATGCTAAATTAATTAAGTGTCTTTGATTGAGCCTTACTAGGTGCAAAGCCCCAGGCCCAAACCCCTAATTACTAGGTGCTAAGCTGATGTGGGCATAAAGCCCTCAGGGTCCTAAGGGGAGTTGCTAAGACCAGATCCAATAATATGCAACTATGAGCAACTGTTTTCTCAGATGACATTTGATGATGTCTAAAGAGTATATAAAAAGAGTGAACAGAGGTATTTGATAGAGGGCCCCACTCCTGGAGGAGTGTCGGTGAGGGACTCTGGACAGCCACTCTAAGAGCCTCCTGTCTTGTCAACCCAGATATTTCTGGTTTTTTGGTAACTATGAATTGTTATTTGGTCTATTTATATTAGGTATGTTTGTAGCTTGTTTGTACTTTCTCTGAAGTTCAGGTTGCTGGCTTTTCCTCCTGAACTAAGTGAGTTTATATGTATATGTTGGATTGAAGTAAGATTATTAACACCTTAGTGTTGCTTTCCTTAGTAAAGCAGACCAAAAGAACCTGCACTGGCAGTGTTCTTATTGTTGGGCTTATGTTGGTGTTTCACCCTCGCAGCAGCTGCTAGCCAAATTGTTGCAATAGGTGGATAGCACTGTATTTGCTCATCTGGGACAGAAAACTCACAAACATAAAGACTGGTTTGATGAAAATGATGGGGAAATTCAGAAACTGCCAAATGAAAAACTAGAACCCCACAGGCTTTACCAGTAGTATAGTTCATCCATCCCTAAGAAGGCAGCATTTAATTACATCAAAAGTAAAGTACAGGGCTTTTCTCCCAAGCTTGGTACCAGATCTTGCTGCTTCAGTCACATCTCTGAAACAAGATGCAGAGGTTTGGAGTCAATGGATTTGGCCATATTGGGTTCCTGGTGACCAGGGTTGCATTCACCTCAGGTAGACTAGACATCTTGGCCATCAATGATCCCTCCATTGATCTCAACTCCACGGTTTATATGTTTCAGGTTCAAGAGCACTATCAAGGCTGAAAATGGGAAGCTGGTGATCAATAGAAAATCCATTACCATCTTCTAGATGCTAGAGTTGACTCAGATTACCAGACTTAGTAGGAAGTCCTAGGGATCCCACCAATATTAAATTGGGACCTGCTGGAGACGAGTATATTGTAGAGTACACTGAAGTCTTTACTACCACGGAAAAGGCTGGGGCTCACTTGAAGGGTGGAACCAAGCAGATCATCATCTCTGCCTCTTCTGCCGATGCCCCAAAGTTTGTGATGGGAGTGAACTATGAGAAATATGATAATTCTGTTAAGATTGTCAGTAATGCTTCCTGCAGTACCAACAGCTTGCCCCCCATTCATGACAACTTTGACATTGTGGAAAGACTCATGACTACAGGCCATGACATTATTGCTACCCAGAAAATAGTAGATAATAGTAGTAGGCCCCTCTGGTAAGCTGTGGCATGATGGGAATGGTGCTGCCCAAAACATCATCCCTGCTTCCACTGGTGCTGATAAGGCTGTAGGCAAGGTCAAACCTGAGCTCAATGGGAAGCTCACAGGCATGGCCTTCCATGTTCCTGTTCCCAATGTATCTGTTATAAATCTGACCTGCTGCCTGGAGAAGCCTACCAAATATAATGATATCAAACAGTGGTGAAGCAAGCATCAGAGGGACCTTGAAGGGAATCTTGGACTACACAGGGCTCCAGGTTGTATCCTGTTACTTTAACAGCAACACTTACTCTTCTAAGTTTGATGCCAGTGGTCTTCCATGACCATTTTGTCAAGATCATTACTTGGTATAGCAACCATGTAGTAGACCTCATGGTCTACATGGCTTCCAAGTAGTAAAGTAAAAAGCCATGAACCTTCATCCCTAGCCAAAAAATGAAGATCCACCACTGAGGAACCTACATTCCTAACCTACATTCTGGTACTGGGGATCCCATATCCCATTCACATCCTTGCCCCAAAGCACCTGTGTAGTAAGGAAGAGAAGCCTAGAGTCCTGTATTTTGTACTATCAATAAAGTCACCACATTTAGTGCAAAAAGAAAGTAAAGTACAAATGAAGCTTAGAGAGGTGCAGGATTCTTGGGCTCAGTAAGAAGGCAAATGAAATTCAGTTTTATGCTGATAGTAACAATCCAAAATGCTTTTTTTTATTTGAATTCCGTATTTTATTATTTAATATTTTTAGTTTTCAGCATTGATTTCCACAAGATTTTGAGTCACAAAACTCCAACCTCCCCCCCACTCCAAGATGGCCTATATTCTTATTGCCCCATTCCCCAGTCAGCCCTCCCTTCTATCACCCCACTCCCCCTCCACCCCCACCCCTTTTCCCCTTACTTTTTTGTAGGGCAAGATAGATTTCTATGCCCCATTGCCTGTATATCTTATTTCCCAGTTTCATGGAAAAACATTTTTTGAGCATCTGCTTTTAAAACTTTGAGTTCCAAATTCTCTCCCCTCTTTCCTTCCCCCTCACACTCCCTAAGAAGGCAAGCAATTCAACATAGGCAACACATGTATCATTATGTAAAACACTTCCACAATACTCATGTTGTGAAATACTACATTTTGCTCCCTCCTATCCTGTCCCCTTTATTCAATTTTCTGCCTTGACCCTGTCCCTTTTCCAAAGTGTTTGCTTTTGATTACCTCTTCCCCCATGTGCCCTCCCTTCTATCATTCCCCCTTTTTTAATCCCCTTCCCCCTACTTTCCTGTGGGGTAAGATACCCAATGGAGTGCACATGTTATTCCCTCCTCAAGTCAAATCCAATGAGAGCAAGATTTACTCATTCCCCCTCACCTGCCCCCTCTTCCTTTCCAATGAACTGCTTTTTCTTGCCACTTTCATGTGAGAAAATTTACCCCATTCTATCTCTCCCTTTCTCCCTCTCTCAATATATTCCTTTCTCATCCCTTTATTTTATTTTTTTTTAGATACCATCCCTTCATATCCAATTCATCCTGTGCCCTCTGTCTATATATATGCATATTCCCTTCAACTACCCTAATACTGAGAAAGGTCTCATGAATTACATGTTTGTAATTTGCTTGTATTTGCTCTGAAGTTCAGGGTGCTGGCTTTTCCCCCTGAGCTAAATGAATGGTATTTGTATGCCGGATTAAAGTAAGACTGTTAACCCTTAGTTGCTTTCCTTTGTAAAGCAGATCAAAAGAACCTGGGCTTGCAGCATTCTGTGAGCTGGTTGCTGTTGGTTTTATACCCCCCAACAGCAGCTGCTAGCCGAATTGTTGAAACAGGATAATATCCCCCAGCAGTTCAAGGATGCCACCATGGTCCATCTCTATAAAGGTAAAGGAAATATATTGTCCTATGACAGTCACAGGTGGTTCTCTCTGTTAGTCATTGCCAGCAAGAGTCTTGCCAGAGTCCTTTACAATAGGCTAATCCTTCACCTGGAAGATTGTCATCTACTTGAGAGCCAGCATGGATTCAGAAGGGGCTGAGGAATGATCAATATGATGTTAGTTTCCTGACAATTCCAGGAGAAATGCCAGGAGCAGAACAGTGGCCTGTAAACATTTGTAGATCTGACCAAGGTCTTTGATACTATTAGTCACGAAGGCTTATGGAAAATGATGTCAAAATTTGATTGCCTGGAGAAGTTTGTCAGCATTGTACTTCAATCTCATGGTGGCTTGCCCAGGTTCTAGATAATGGACAATGCTCTCATCCTTTCCTAGTCACCAATGGAGTGAAACAAGGCTGTGTGCCTGCTCCTATGCTTTTTAGCATAATGTTTTCAGTTATGTTGTCAAATGCTTTCAATAAGGTTGAACACAGCATCAAGATCAGCTATCACACTGATGGTAAATTCTTCAACTTGAAATGGCTACAAGACAAGACCCAAGTGGAGGGAGTGCATCATTTTCTGTTTGCAGATTTTTGTGCACTTAATGCAGCCTCTAAAGCGGAGATTCCACAAAGTATGGATCAATTTTCTGCTGCTTGTGCTAATTTTGGCCTAACAAATAACACCAAGAAGTCACAGATGCTCCATCAGCCACCACCACACCATCCATATGTGGAACATCAGTTACAGCAAATGCAGAAGTTTTGATTGCTGTGGATAAGTTCACTTACCTATGTAGTGTACTTTACAGGGTTGTACACATGCAAGTGCATGTGTAAACCTCATTATCAATGTGTACAACCCTGTAAAGTACACTACATAGGTAAGTGAACTTATCCATAGCACACAACTGAAATGACTGAACAATCACTGTGTCATTCAATCAAAAATCACCTCAGCCTTGAAATCCTTTCCCCCTTTGTCCTATATATGATTCTACTGTGCCAAACCCTAACTCATCATTTGCCTTTTTCACTCTTATCCACATGCTCCTGAATGAAGCTTGAGGAAATCACAATACCTTGCTAATTAGTCCAACACAAAATTATGTCACCTAATTTTAATCTTAATGTAATATCAGTTAAGTTGGGTGTCTTTGATTGAGATGCCCACGAGAACCCATTGCTTACCCTGAGGACATTGCTGCATATTCACCCATTCAAAAAATTGAGGTCATTTACCAAAAGTTCAGTTTACCCCCTTACTTCCTTTTTCATCCCTCTGATATCCTCAGCTACTATCTCCTTCTTCATGAAACTTTCTAATGAAAAGGTTGCCTATGTCCTTCCTAAGACCAAACTTTTCATGCATATCTTTGGTTCTAGACCAAGGATGGGGAATCTTTTCATGTTGGAAGGCTGAATTAATTTTGTTGTGATCAAATAAAGCCACATTCAAGAAACTTCAATTATATATACTTAAAAATGTGCATTATTTTGTGAACATCTAATTACTATGTACTTAATAATTTCAAAAAATCTATTTTTAAAATTTTAAAGTTAACTAACTTTTTAATGACTTTGTTGTGTCGGCTTTTTGTTGGAAATCATCAAATATTTGGTTGCAGCCTGGAGGTCTGTAGTTTCAGTTGATCTTCTAGATGGGTATCAGTCATTTGTGACCTTAAAAGCATCTTGATTTGGGTTAGGTAGAAGAATGTAGATTAGCAGTAATAAGTGGCTGAAAAGCAAGAAAGCATTTTTGGGCATATTGCTGAAGGTGTGGGTATTCTATTGCATTTTTTCGATATTTCATTCGGATTTTTTTCAGCATCAACAGTGAATTTAAAATGTCATATACTGAGAGCTCAATCAATTCCATCTGTGGTTCTTTAGGGGCCTTGATGACATCAACTAGGTGAGGCTGAAATGCTAATTTGAGTGTGATGTCATGATTCTCAAAGTCAGTGAACTTTTCATTGTATTTTCCAATTAATAAGTCTTTAACAGCTACATATTTCTCAAATGATTCACATATATCATCCTACTCATCAGTGAACTCTGCTAACTGGGAAAATGTTCATCTAAAATTTCCTTCTGAAGAAGTGTTTTGAAAAAAGTTAGCTTTTTTCAAAGTACTTGGATTTATTTATTTTTCCACACATAGGTAGACTTAGTTTTACCCCTCAAAGAAATATTCAAGTCATTTCATTCAAGTTATTTTGATTTGACATGATATCACACAGAAATGCAGCATTCCTGTAGAAGTGGTCTTCAGATATGATTGGGGGGCAGAGCCAAGATGGCAGCTGGAAAGCAGACACTTCCTTAAGCCCCCCCCCACCAGGTCCCTACAAAAACCTATTAAAAATGGCTCTGAACAAATTCCAGAACTGCAGAACCCACAAAATAGCAGAGGGAAGCAGGAATCCAGCCCAGGATAGCCTGGATGGTCACTGGATGAGGTCTATCACCCACTGAACTGGTGGTGGAGGAGAGCAGAGCCCAGTGTGGGTGGTGGCAGGACCAACCAGACCAGGAGTCAGGCAGAACAGGCCCTAGCACACTGAATCAGGCAGCTGTGGCAGCTACCAGACTTTTCAACCCACAAACACCAAAGACAACAGAGGTTAGTGGGAAAAGCTATGGGTAACAGAGTGGAAGGAGTTCGCAGTTCAGCCACCAACCCAGAGGCAGTGGGGGTGGTACAGCAACAGAACTACAGCTACAGTTGCTTCTGGCCCCAGGCCCACCTGGTGGGAGGAATTAAGTGGCAGATCAGAGCAGGAGTGCAGAGCCTGCTGAGGATCCCAGTCAGGTCCTGGCTGGTGGTTCTTGGGGAAGGAGGAATGCTGGTGTGGCAGAGCTGGCTGTATAGAAATACCTCTGAAAACAATAGCACATCCCCCTCAAACTTGGAACAAAGTACTCTTTACTCTACAAGCAGTCATACCCTGACAAAAAACTCAAGGGTCAAGTAAGTTGGCTGGGAACATGGCCAGGCAGCAAAAACACACCCAGATTCAGTCTCAGAGTTTGGAATCTTACTTTTGTGACAAAGAAGACCAAAACATACAGCCAGAAGAAGTCAACAAAGTCAAAGAGCCTCCAAGAAAAGCATGAACTGTGACCAAAGAAAGATTCTACAGTCTGAGTCATTTTACACTTATTGCTCATTTTCCCAGCCAGTGACTTGACTTTTGAGCTTTTTGTCAGGGTATGACTGCATTCAGAGTGGAGAGTGTTTTGTCCCAAGCTTCAGGGCTTTTGTGCTACAGTTTTCAGAGCTACTTCTATTCTGAGGTGGTATGATGCTCCTCTCCTGGCCTGTTCTGTGGTCTGTGAGTGCAGGCACTCTTTTCTGCCATGTTACCACCAGGAGGACTCCATCTCCACAGCCACCACAAAGCTCTGCCACACCAGTGTTCCTCCTACCCCAAGAACCACCAACCAGGACCACAACCCAAGTCCAAGCAGGGCAATGAAGAGACCTTTGCCTCAGTGCCAGCACAGCAATCTCTGCACCCCTGCTCTGATCAAACACTTGATTTCCCCCACCGTGTGGGGCAGGGGCTCTGGAAGCAACCACCACTGCTGCTGCTGCTGCAGCTACCTCCACCTCTGCTACCCTGGGGCTGTGGCAGGACCATGCACTTCCCTTACCCAGATCCAGAAGTTTTCCCACTGACCTTCTCTGTTGTCTTTGGTATTTGTGGGTTGAGAAGTCTGGTAACTGCCCCAGCTCAGTGATTCATGGCCCTGAAGCCTGCTCTTCCCATTCTACTCCTGCCTGGTCTGTCCTGGCATGGCCCATGTTGGGCTGTGCTTCACTTCCAGCATGGTGTGATAGACCAAGAGACCATCCAGGCTGTCTTGGGCTGGAAACTTGTTTCCCTCTGCTATTTTGTGGGTTCTGTAGCCCTAGAATTTGTTTAGAGTCATTTTTACAGGTGTTTGGAGGGATTTGGGGGAGAGCTTAAGCAAGACCCTGTTTTCAAGCCACCGTCTTGGCTCTGCCCCCACCATTACTCAATATCTTCTGCTGGTTTTTCATCTATGTCACACCTACTAGCTGTGAGTATCTCCTAAGACTCTGTTCAGAACCCTCTTGTCTTTTCACTCTTTACTATGTCACTTGGTGAGCTCTTCACCAGCTCCTATAGGCTCAACCATCATCTCTATGCAGATTTGATTCTTAAATTTATATACCCAGCCCAATTCTCTCTCCTGACCTCCAGTCATATAACATCAATTTCCTTCAAACTGAATGTCATATAGGTATATCAAATTCAATACATCCCAAACAAAACTTAAGATGTTTCCCCCAACTCTTTCCTATTTTCATTGTCTCTATTACTATTAAGGGCATCAGTGTAATGCCAACTACCCAGGCTTTCCATTGTGGCATTATCCTTAACATTTTGCACTCACTCATCTCACATATGCAATTTATTATCACATCCTTGTCATTTTTACCTTCATAATATTTACAGTATAGCTTCCTTCTCTCTACTCACACAATTTTTCACCCTGGTTTAGGCTTTCATTATCTGTTGCCTAGACAATAACAACAGTTTTCTAATTGATTGCCTGGCCTGAAGTGTCTCTCTACATCAACCCACTCAGTTGCCAAATTAATTTTTCTGATCTGTAGGTACAATTATTTTATCCTATACACCTATTCAATAAATTCCAGGTGTTCCTTATTATCTTCAGGTTCCAATAGAAATGTTTCTATTTAGTATTTGTAATTAGTGATTTCCTACACTAACTGATCCCTCCTTATCTTTCCACATTTCATTAATTTTGCTACCCTCTTTGTACTCTATGATACAGCCAAAAGCTTTCTTTCTGTTCATGTAACACATCATATCTTCAATCTATGTTCCTTTGCCCTAGCCATCTGTCATCCCTGAAAGCTCTATCCACCTATCTCTGCCTCTCAGTTTTTCTGTCTTCCTTCAATACTCAACTAAAATGTTACTTTCTACAAAAAGGCCTTTCCCAGTCTCCCTGCTTCGAGTGAATCTCCTCTGATGTTATTTTTATATATTCTTTTTCTCTTTTCCATGTATCTATAAATCTAAATGCTGTCTCTTCCATTGTAATGTGAAATCCTTGAAAAGAGGAGCTGGTTTTGCTATTCTTTTTTGGTATTACTAGTATTTAGCAGGGACTGTCATATAAGATGCACTTAATAAATTTTTGTTTAGTGTTAATTGATAACGGTTAGAGATAAAAAGAAAAAATGAAACAATCCCTACTCTCAAGGAACTTTCTATCTATTGCTATAAACAAACTAAGACACATAATCAATCTAAGGAAAAATAAGACAGGAAAAGAGGAAAGGTAGATAGCCAAAGTAATCTCATAATGTGAAGGGAAAGTGAAGAAGGCCTTCAGAAGGGGTAGATCCTCTGTGCTGATTTTTTTTGACATAACATAGTTGAGAGTCAGCAGGCATTGATGGGTTGCAGTCTGGTATCAATAAATCAATATTTACTAAGTGCCTACTCTGTGCCAGGCACTGTGCTAAGCATCATTGGTGAGAACTCCTAAACTGGTGATTACTTACATCCATTTGAGTTACATATAAAGCATTCATAGACTATTTCTTTCTTTAAAAGGGAAAAAAAACAAAGCAATTGAGTTACTTATGTTTATACTTCTCTTAAATGATTTCCTGGTTAATCTGGGGCCCTGAATGGAAAATTGTCTCACCACTGCTGATGTCAACAGTTTTTTGTTTTCAAAACAGCGTTTCTCCTCCTTCTGCTTCTGAAATCCTAGAATTTCAGAATGCTTAATATGTCAGATCTCCAAGGGATCTGAAAGGCCATCTAGTAAAACTCACAAATAAACAAGAAACTTCACTTCAGCACATTGAACTTACAGACTTTACAAGAAGTTAAGTTCTCCTAAGGGTGGCCCTCTGCAAAATGAGATAGCCCATTTCAGTTTTGGATAGTTCTAATTATAAGAAATTTCTTCTATGTATCCAGTTTAAATGATTATTTTTGATATTATTACTTTCTCCTCTTTTCCCCAATACCCAACTTTAAAAAAAAATAGAACTAATAAATCCATAGAGAAAACAAACACATTGCCACATTTACTCTATCCAAAAATATGCTTCATTCTACGCTTTTACTCCATAACCTATCAGAAGAGGGGTAGAATGGTTCACTATTCATCTGCTGGAACCCTACTTTTTTATTACATTAACCAGAATTCTTTTCTTTCAAAGTTTTATTTCCCCTCACAATGTTGCTGTTTTGTATAATTTGTTCTGTCCACTGAACTGTATCAGTTTCTAGAGATTTTCCTAAGTTTCTTTGAAAACTTTCATATCTTATAAATATTACATTCCATTCACATACCATGTGTTCGGATGTTTTCCAATTGATGGTTACACCTTTAATTTCAATTTTAAGAATTAGCTGTAATAAATACTTTTGCACATATTGGTCCTTTTCCTCTTTCTTTGACTCTTTGGGGTATAGGCCCACTGGTGTCAATCAATCAATATTTACTAAGTGCCTACTATGTGCCAGGCAATGTGCTAAACATCATTGGTGGAGACTCCCGAACTGGTGATCATGTAGATTGATTTGAGCATTTGAGTTATATATAAAGCATTCATAAACTATTTCCTTCTTTGAAAGAAAAATAAAACAAAGCAATTGAGTCACCTATGCTCTTGTTGCTCATAAACGATTTTCCAGTTAGTGGTCTGGAAGGGAAAATTGTGCCCTGGGTCAGGAGGTATGCACAGTCAGTCACTTTTAAGACATAATTTGGATCATTTCAAAACTCTTCCAAGAGTACATAAGTGTGTCTATTTTCCCTCAGCTATTCCAGTAATTGCTATTTTTAGTTTTTGCCATCTTTACTAATCTTATTGTTACAAGATGGAGCCTCAGCATTGTTTTAATTTGATTTTTATTTATTAATTATTTGAAGCATTTTTAATATGGTGTAATGGCAAGCAAAGTGGCATAGTAAGGTAGGATGAGCAAATTAAAAGGAAAGCATGGGGACTGGGATACTTGTTCATTGTTTCCCAGTTTTGGTGGCTATTGCTCTATGGATACTCAGGAGCAGCAGCAGTCTGAGGGAAAACAGGCAAGTTTGAGTGACAAGAGTGGTTTCCTGGGTGCCTAGAGCAGGGTCCCAGGGAGATAACCTCTCCATCCCCCTCCCTACCCCACTAGCATTCCAGAGGAGATAAGCCAGAGCAGTGGCTGTGGGTGCAAAAAAAGCAGAGGCTGGGGGAGGTGGGGATGGCCAGAGCCAGGGCTAGAGTGAATTAGCCCAGCTTCAGACTGTGCTGGAGGGGTGAATGCCCTGAGATTTTACTGTAGGTGGAGCCATGGGGAAGGAAAGAGGACTGCCTTCATACAAACTCAGCAGGAGAGGTTGGTGAGGTGAGGGGAAAAGCAGAGAGCTGCCACATACTGACCCAGCAAGAAAGGAGAAAAGCCTGTGAACTCACCTTGGTGAGGTGAGAACAAAAGCAGAGAGCTGCCTGTATTGGGATATTGGCAGAAGTCAGGAGCAGCCCACTTCTGCTGGAGAATGAGGAACTCCAGAGCTCAGAATTCATACCTGGGGCAAGATAAAAACTTTGCAGCAAGGTGCTGAGTGTGCTTTATTGCTGCATTCCCCTGGGATGGTTGCTTGGGACCAGGGGTGGTGGTGGTGGAGTTGTCTATGGTGTACAGGGAGAAGTGCTGCAGACCCCTAAGGACCCACCCTGTTGGCTTTGTTGTGCAGTGGCCGCTCAGAACTAGGAAGTAGGGACTGGAGCAGGGTGGGGAGAACACACCCCCAAGAGAACTTTATTTGGACTTTTCAATTTTTGTTGGGATTTTGATCATTAAATCATGCTGGCACCTGAAAATGCCAGGAGGAAGCTTGCAATGACAGGGTGGGGAGAAGGACACACCCTCAAGAAGGATTTTGACTGGGCACTCTGTGTTGACTGAAAAGATTGTAATTTGCTGTGACCTGGGGGTGGATGGCATTTGCATTTTCTCCTACCCCTTAAGAATGTTGTGCTAGGGAAGATCCTGGCCTGGGACCCCCTGCTTGTGTAAACAAATATTTTGGGAAATAATACTGAATGATTTGTTTTTTTAAGACTATGTAGCTACCATACTAATGAGTTATTTTGATATGCTTTGTTATGTTTTGAATGTGTATTAGGAGGGCAGAGTTTATAATCTCAAAGAGGATCATAAACATGTCTGAAAGGTTCGGAACCGCCGGATATAAGAAACTCTCAAAGTAGAAGGCAGAAGAATCAAAACATATATTTAGGCTCCACAGTAACCAACCCATGAACCAGCAACCCCATTTTGATATATTGATCAAAAGCTTCCAGGCCCAATAAGTACGCCTTGAAAGAGTAACCAGGAGGCTACAGAGAAGCATGATTGCGTAAAGCAAAATCATGCTTCCCCCTCTATGGTAAAAGATTACCCACTGGCCTGAAGTCTTTGTTCAGCTTCCTCCCGTAGGTCAGCTCTGCTACTGGCAGCTCCTGCTTCAGCTGTGGCTGTGGCTGTAGCAGCCTCTGGCTCCAACGGGAGCTGCTTTTAACCATCCGGCTTCTGCGGGGGTGTAAGGTACGCCGGGGAAAGCACAGGTTCTTTCAATCTGCTTAAGCAAGGTGAAGGGGTTGACCAGGAAAGCACAGGTTCTTTCCATCAGCTTAAGCAAGGGAAGCAAGGTGAAGGGGCCGACAAGCTTACTCCAGTCCAACATACAAACAGCATTCAGTTCAGGGGAAAAAGCCAAACTAGTCAAGGGCACTTGTTGACTAAGTGCTAAGGAGCCCATTTTTGGTTGCCAATACAGAATGTTATGCTTTAGTTCCCTGAATGTAATCACAAAGTATAATGCCCCAGGATCCATGGCCATTTAGATTGTGGGGCCAAGGATCCTGAAGGTGTAGAGTGTAATGGCAAGCAAAGTGGGACTTTTTGATGTCTTTTGTTTTGGAGTGTTTCTCAGCACTAATGCAATCAAGAGCCTTTGAGTCTTGCCTTTGTTTCAATCAAGAGTCTGATTGAATTGGGAGACTTTGATGAACTGCCCAAGTCATAAGAAGGTCTAGGGCACATGGGTTTCACTCACATGGTTGTGATCCCCTCTGACCCTGAAGTGTATATGTACTCTGAGGTTAACATTTTGCTTGGGGCTTACTCACTGGAAGAGTGTTGTGTGATTGTAAGCAGAATGGCCTTTGTTTTCTTTGAGTGACTCAGCTTATCTCATTGAGCCTTGCTGGGTGCTTGGTGGGGTAGGGCTAACTCCAGGGAGGGCCTATGTTGGATTAAAGTAAGCTTGTCAACCCCTTCACCTTGCTTCCCTTGGTTAAGCAGATCGAAAGAACCTGTGCTTTCTCGGTATACCAGCAGAAGCTGTGGGCAGGACTTACACCCCCACAGAAGCTGCCAGCCGGACTGTTAAAAACAGCTTCCGTTGGAGCCAGAGACAGCTACAGCCCAAGCTGAAGCAGGAACTGCTGGTAGCAGAGCTGACCTATGTGTGGATCGAGGAGTGCTGAGCAAGGACTTGAGGCCAGTGGGTAATCTTTTTACCATAGAGGGGAAGCATGTATATGATTTTGCTTTATACCATCATGCTTCTCTGTGGCCTCCTGGTTACTCTTGTGAGGCGGACTTATTGGGCCTGGAGGCTTTTGATCCAAATATCAAAATGGGGATGCTGGTTTTTGGGTCTGTTACTCTGGAGCTTAAATACATGCTTTAATTCTTCTGCCTCCTACCTTGAGAATTCCTTATATCCTGCGGTTCTTATTGTACGTATGATTCTCTTTGAAATTATAAATTCTGCCCTCATAATACATTTGGTGATGAGAATGGGATTGCTAGGTATAAGATCTCTATTTAGAAGCAGAAGAACTTCAGAGGAAGAGATGAATATCCCAGGGTGGGAGGATCCATTTTATTCTTCCCTAGCAAAGGAATTGGCTAAAACAGCCAGACCCTGTGAAAACTGGGAACCAAGGCTACGGAGAGGAGATCCTAGGGATTTGGAAAGGTGTTTACAAGAGGCTGGGATTCAGTCAGGGGCATCACTATCTAGGCAAAGCTGGATAGTGTTATCAGCCTACCGGCTAGTGTATGAAAGATTGAGATTAAGTGAAAGAGATGGGGGCACTCTCACCCCACAGCAAGAAGGAGAATCTCAGATAGCAGGAGAACAAACTGCTGCTCAAGAGTCTACTGACTCAAATGAGAACTTTTCTATTAATGTGGCTAGGAGCAACAGGAGGCCAAATAAGCCAAGAGTGCATTCCAACCCAGCCCAGACCGAACCTGACTGCCTGCTTTGTCCTTGCCATGGTGGCAGGGGAAGTGAGTGGGGGGAAAATGAGACAACGTTCGGGGCTGAGGCACAAAACTCTACTAGGGTTCAGGACGTCTCTTGCATAGAGAATGGGAGATGGTTAAATACTCAGACAAGTGTTCATCCCATACAAAGGAGGAAGACAGAAACCCAAGGTGACAATTCAGTTATGAGGGAAATTCAGGAAGATTTCTCACAGCAAGAGGTCATGGATATTTTGAGTAGATTCAGCCAAAGAATAGGAGAACCATTAATATCTTGGATGGTAAGACTCAGTGATCAAGGGGTCAATGGAACATCATCAGTGAGGAGATGGTGATAGCAAGACTACTCTGTTGGCGTTAACTGCTGCAGGATGCAATAAGAGATATGCTGCTGATTCTATGTGGCCCCCTGAGCATAGACCCTGGTATTCACTTAGAGATTGTATCATGAGACTAAAGGAGGAGGTAATGAAGACTGCCATCATGATAGGAACTGCAGACAAATATTACAATGATCCTGTGGGAATCCCTCATAGGAATTTAATAATTAGGACAGCTCCCCCTGCTTATAAACAACTAATTTTGAATCTGTTACTTGGGGAAGTAGGGAGCCATCTTACAACGGTGATAAATAAGATTTTACAGTTACATTATTTAGGAGACTGGGGAAAGGATAGATCTCCTCGAGAGAGAAGGGTGAATAACCAGCAAATTTGGCGCCAAAATGGAGTGACAAGAAAAGAAATGTTCACTGCTCTATTGAGAGCAGGGGTAGGTTTTGAAATGATAGATGGCATTCCAACCAATGAATTGTACAGAATGTACCGAGATAAAGGACTTGATAGCAGAAGAGTTAGGGAAATAAGAACTGCTCCTGCAAACGCTACAGACGTTGAACCTTCATACCCAAGTGAATCACATATTAGGGAATACTAGGAAACAGGCTGAGTCCCAGCCCAAATTAAGGAAATACACAGGCTGGATTGCAGACCTCACATTAACTTGACTATATATTTGGGGAAAGACTGGGAGGACAATCCTAGTCTCTATCTAGGATGAGATCCTGTTGGCTTAGTTTCCTCATTGTGTTCCTTTTGAAAAGAAACATTTCCCACCTGAGTTTGGGTCTGATATTGGATCTTTGCATAACTGAAATCTCAACCAACCTGGAGATGATTTTATTTGAAAGATAATAACCCATACTTGCCTACTCTTTTTGTTCTTTGTTTTGGTTAACCTTGTTGCTAGTTCTGATTCCTTTAGGCTTAAGCACCCTGCACTTTCCGGTGACTGCCTAAGCACGTAGCATTCTTGGAATTCCTGCAAGCTCACTAAAGAACTGACCTCTGCAATGGGGCTCTTGGGGCAGGGACAGCTCTACGTCCAATTTCAGCAAGAAGAAGCTATGGAAAATGAGACCTTCACCCCTTACCCCAAGATTTTGAGCCCCAATCGTTCGAGAAGGGGGGAATGATGATACTGTTCTGTGTACTTATTTTGTATTATCCTTGCTATATTGTTTGATTGTTATGATATTATTGATCCTATGTAACGGATACAAAGATCTAGGGGTGGACATTTGAATTATTAACAATTATTTTGGGGATGACTGATTGAAGAGATTATCTTGCTGGCACATAGGGGTGGGTCACATTTGAATTGTAAACCAATATTTGGGAATGTCACTGAATGATACATTTTGCTTTATTGTGAATGATATGTTTTAGTTTCCTGTGTAATTGGATCACAATGTTCTAAGATATATAATTTAAATCCAAATGTATTATGAAGGCAGAATTTATAATTTCAAAGAGAATCGTACATATGTCTGAAAGGTTCGGATATAAGGAATTCTCAAGTTAGGAGGCAGAAGAATTAAAGCATGTATTTAAGCTCCAGAGTAACAGACCCAAAAACCAGCATCCCCATTTTGATATTTGGATCAAAAGTCTCCAGGCCCAATAAGTCCGCCTCACAAGAGTAACCAGGAGGCCACAGAGAAGCATGATGGTATAAAGCAAAATCATATACATGCTTCCCCTCTATGGTAAAAAGATTACCCACTGGCCTCAAGTCCTTGCTCAGCCCTCCTCGATCCACACGTAGGACAGCTCTGCTACGGCAGCTCCTGCTTCAGCTTGGGCTGTAGCTGTCTCTGGCTCCAACGGAAGCTGTTTTTAACAGTCCGGCTAGCAGCTTCTGTGGGGGTGTAAGACCTGCCCACAGCTTCTGCTGGTACACGGGAAAACACAGGTTCTTTCGATCTGCTTAACCAAGGGAAGCAAGGTGAAGGGGTTGACAAGCTTACTTTAATCCAACATAGGCCCTCCCTGGAGTTAGCCCTACCCCACCAAGCACCCAGCAAGGCTCAATGAGATAAACTGAGTCACTCAAAGAAAACAAAGGCCATTCTGCTTACTGTGATTTGACCAGATGAGAGTCTGGGTAGCTTTTAAGGAAACCCCTGGCTTGTTGTTAAGGAGCCCCCTGGCTTTGAAAACCCAGATGTTGGTGCTTCTCTCTCTGGTAACTATGGATGCATTGCTATAGTCAGACAGAAGCCTGTAGGTTGATCTGTTTATATTTTCTTTGTTTGTAATTTCTGTTTGTGTTTGCTCTGAAGTTCAGGGTGCTGACTTCCCTCCCCTGAACTAAGTGAATAATGTATGTATGCTTAATTAAAGTGAGATTGCAAACCCCTTCAGATTGCTTTCCTTAGAAAAGCAGATCAAACAACCTGTGATAGCTGCCCTACTGTGTGCTGGTATTATTGGCCTTACACAGCCACAGTAGCAGAAAGTAGCATTGTTGTTACATATGGTTCTTGCTATCTTGGAGCTCTTCTTTTGAAAATTGCCTGTTCATATTTTGGGAGAATAGCTTGGGTTTTTATATATGTGAATTAATTCCTAATATGTCTTGGATATGAGCACTTTATCAGATAAACCTATTATGAATATTTTCTTCTAGTTAATGATTTTGCTTCTAGCTTTCATTGGCTTTGTGCAAAAAGAAAGAAAACTTTTCTATTTTGATGTAACTAGAATCACTAATTTTGTCTTCTGTAATTTTCTCTATCTCCTGTTTGGTCATGAACTTTTCTTGTATCTATAGCTGCCAAAGTTTCCTTCCTTTCCCCTCTAATGTGTTTACATCAATTTGAAATTTGCCTTCATACAATTCGAATGACCTCTTTACTCTGTCCTATATTTGAAATTCTTTAAAACTCTCTTTATAAAGGTATCCTCTCACAAAGTTTTCCCTGATGCCTATAATGCAATGCAGTTCTTTTTCTCTGGATTTCCATAATACTTTATTAGGACACATCACATCTGCCTTGTACAGTTGAATGAAAGATGGAAACAGGGAGAATGATTATGAGACTATCTATTTGTCTTAGCCCCCTACTAGACTATAACCTCCTTTAGGGAAGTCATACTGTGTTGAATTTTTCTTTGTATTCCCTTCAGTGCCTACCACATTGCTTTTCACTATAGGAAACAATCAATTCTTTTTTGAATGGATGAATATAGTCTAATATCTCATTTTGGGGGGATGCTTTTAAGCAGTCACATTACAGGATTGGCTCATGTTAAGCTTGTTGTCAAAAAAGTACCCTCAGTGTTTCTTTTTCTTCAGATGAACTGCCTCATTTCATTTGTGCAATTTATCAACAAAAACAAACCAGAAAAACCCATATGTAACAAAACCCGAAGTGCACAATTTATATATGGCTTACATGCAAATCAACATCATCTACACTTGCTGTTCTCCAAATCCCCCTGATAAATCCTAATTTTATACCAAATCTTGGTATGGAGTGACCTTGAATTCCAAAATACTATGTTAAAGGAATACAAGTTTTGACAGGACATATCAAAAGTTGGGAAGGTCATAAGTCTTTTCTCAGTAAGTTCAGTAAATATGTTGTAGTCTACCTGTTCACTTCAATCCTTATCCTCATCCTTGGTTATGCCAATCTTAACTTAATTGTTCAAAAACCTTAGACAATTTGTTCAATAACCTTAACTCCCAGAACTTCCATTTCACTCCAAATTAGTAACCATACACAGTGGTGGTTATGTCTTATATCTTCCCATTGCCCTAAAGTGCTACTCTTCCATGTTCTTAAAACTTTCTGAACACAGTCTACCTTGCTTCAACATGTTTTACTAACTCCTGAATATATTTTTAATCTCCGCTATGATTCCCTTCCCTTTTTCAATTGCTTTTTCTTCTTACTTCCCCCACTACTCCCAGTACTACATTTAAATTTTCATTCCCTTTAGCATTATGACTGTATAATTAATTAAAAATATCCTTTAAATAATTCAATCAACATGCTTTGATTAAGTACCTCTCATGTTCTAGACTATCTATCTATCTGTCTATCTATATCTTTGTATCTATCTATCTACCTATCTATCTATCTTTCTATCTATCCATCTATCTATCTATCTATCTATATCTATCTATCTATCCATGGCAACTAGGCAACTCCAATCCTGGCTTGAAGCCAGGAAGATCTGAGTTCAAATCCAGCTTCAGACCCTTACTAGCTGTGGGCAAGTCACTTAACCTCTTTTTGACAATTCACTGTAGAAGGAAATGGCAAACCACTCCAGTATCTTTACCAAGAAAAAACCACAAACAACGTGGTCTATGGGGTCAGGAAGAATCAGATATGACTGAATGACTGAAATATGTTTAGACACACACACACACACATATATGTACATATTGACACATGTATACATACACAGAGATAGAAATACATGTGATATTGCTATAAATGGTAAAGTGTACATATAGTTATAGCTATAGCTAGATAGATAGAAAGTTGGCTAGATACTTATCTACTCTACTCCACGCATAAAAATCTCACTCAGCCATGGCTCCAATTTCAGAGATTGAGATGGACCTTGACTCTTCTTATTCAACTTAGTCTGTTCACTAATATTTCACCCATTTATTATCTGAAACTACTTTTAAAAGTTACTATTCTTTCAAACTATCTCTCAATTAGTACAACCAATTGCTTTTCCTCAGCAATCATTTTGCTCACTAATTCTACAGTGCTCAACACTGTTGACTTATTCATTATTTTCATCCTTGGATTTTTATCATACTGCTCTATCCTGGTACTTCTTCTCTATGCCCGTCTGTGTTTTCTCCAACTCCTTTGCAGGTTTACCATTCATCTCCAATCTTGAAGCATAGATGTGCTCCTGGGTTCTGACTTAAGCCATTCTCTCTCTCTCTCTCTCTCTCTCTCTCTCTCTCTCTCTCTCTCTCTCTCTCTCTCATCTCTGTTTCTCTCTCTCTGTCTCTGTCTCTCTCTCTCTCTCTCACGATTTCTAAGTGATTTCATTTGTTCTGATGGGTTGAGATTTCATTTTTAGATCGATAGCTCAGTATTCCACAAAATCAACCCCAACATCTGTCTTAAATTCTAGGCATTCATCACCAATTGAATCCTAGATCTCAAAATCTAGGCCTCACATTCCAACATTTCCAAAAGAAAACTCATCATACTGTTTAAATGTCATATATGTTTAAATTTCCTGTTTGGTCTTCTTGCTTGTTGACAGACTGAATCTCTATTATCATTGAAAAAATAGCCATCCTCCTCGGCATTGATTTAAAAATCTTGGATTCATCTTTTATTCTTCCTAATCCTTTTTGTCTCATTCAGTTATCATGTCCAGGCAATTCTACCCCCTAATCTTGATTTTCACCTGCTAATTTTTTTAATGTAATTTGGTCACCATGTTAGTTCATACCCTCATCATCTTTTACTTTGATTATTTTAATGTCCTCCTAATTTGTTTACCTGTCACCAATGTTTATTTCCTCACAAGTTCATTCTTTATATGGCTGCCAAAAATTTTTGTAAGGTACACATCTGACCATAATATCACCCTTTTATTCAAGAACTTTTTGTGACTCCCTAACCATATTTATCTCTATATTTACATCTACATCCACATCCATGTCAACATCAATGTCTTTATCTCTGTTTCTATCTTTATCTCTACCTCTATCATTTCCGTCTCTATCTTTATATGGAATTTAAGGCTTTCCACCAATTTTCTCTAACTTCTGACTTTCCAAACTTTCTTAACATCACTGCCCCATGTTTTCCACATTCTACTTACATTGCAAGCTATTCCTGTGCCATAGCATCACATATTGTATTACTGAATTTGCACTAACTATTCCACATGCTTTGAATATACTCCCTCTTATTCTCTGCTATTCAGAAGTTATTCATCCTTCAAGGCTCAACCCAAATGCCACCTCCTCCACATAAACTTCCTTGGTCTCCCTCCTTCTCCCTCTTTTGGAAAGGCTCTTTCTCTCCCACTTAGAGTAGTATTCCTTGTTCTCTTCTTTATCTTATTCCTTCCCTGCTATGTGTTTTGTTTTTGCCCTAGTAAAAGTCAATTACTTGAGGATATCAACTATGTTATTTTTTTCTCCAGACCCAAGTTTTATATTAAACAAAGGTAACTTGGTTTACACTACCTTGTTTCATATTGTTAGTATCTACTAGGTGTGGCAAGCATCTAGTCATCTGGATAGTTGGGTATTGCGGCTGTTTTTTGTCTAAGCCAGACTTGGTAAGTTGCTTCATAATTGAAGCAAAAGTTTGTCTCCAAATGAGTCTTCTTGATGTTTGCATCTGTTCTTCCAATTTTGCCTCTCTAATTTCCTTGGATCTTCTGATTCCCAATTGGTCTTTTGCTCATCTGTTTTAGTACTGGATTCTCTTGACTCTCACCTAGTTGATTTCTGGTCAATACATTTTCCTGTGGCCTTCAGTGGTTTTGTATGCTTCACTTTCTACCTTCCTGCTGTTTTTCTCATCTAGTTATTTATGTGCATTCCTGGAACCTTGACTCCTTACCTGGTTTCTCATTCACCACCTAGCCAACATACTTAATTTTGGCAAATTTGGGTACCGGTTTCTTACTGGATCTATGGTCTGCTTCTTCTAGTTATATTATTAGAGTTGACCATTAACACCATATTAAGACTGACTGATCTAATGGACTCAGTTTAGGAGCTACTGTTACTGTGGTCTCCAGAAGCAATGGTCCATGCAGACAGTTGCTTCCTGAACACTAAAGATGAGACAGGGTAGAAATTCATGGTTCCTATAGCAACTAAGTCTGGTTGTGAATTTTCACAGATATCAAAAAGATGTTAAGGAGTCTAAAGGACATATTCCAAATAAGTGGGCTAGTGTACATTTACGGCAGGAATAAGTCTCTAGGTCAAAATGTGCTAAGATTTCCAGAATTTTTTTAAATCAGTTAAGATTTTGTGATTGGTTAGTTCAGTGATAAAGACTTAGAGCATAGTAGTAATGAGGCCAAAGTTATGGTTTGGTTCCTTATTAACCAGTTAGCTTTGCTTTATTCCATGGTCACAGACTAGGCATTTAAGCCTATCTTGACAACTCATACTGTTAGGCAGAATGTGGGACTAGGCAAAAGAGGATAGACAGTACAGAGAAAAGCTATCACCATTAATGGGGAAATATAGCCCGAAACTCATGATTTTCTTATGGTTATTAAATGGAATCTTTGTATATAAAGACCATTTGGCAAAGTAAGAGCTAAACTCTGAGATGTTTGACAGTTGATTATAAATATAGTTTATATCTGCCCAGTTGGTATATGAAGTGGAAGTCTTTTGTTATTTTCACTGAATTTATGTATATTGTCTTAAATTAACTTTGCAGAAAAAGTGCCTTATAGTTTTGATACATTGTACTAACTGATAAAAAATGAACCATCTTATTTTGTTTGAAATGAACTAACATTGTACATCAAATTAAAAAAAAATCAAGAAAGAAAGCATAAGGTGCTTTCCAACAATATAGTTGGGCACAAGCAAAAGCAAAAAACAAAACAGTAACAACAAAAACAACTGGGAGTTCTACATTCTCTGCTGTTACCTTTGCGATTTCAAAATATGTTTGAATATATACAAACTTCTCATTATTGACATTTCAAGAACCATATATAAATTCAAAGGGACAACAAGAATGAAGAAAAACATTCCCATAGAAACAAACTTTTATTTCTTAAGCATCTGTCTTGATTTCCCAGTTGGTAACATTGCCAAATCACTGGTCAACTTAGTCTTTGCCAAGAGATATTTTCATAACATTTATTTTTCTACTTTGAAGCTTTTATAGATGTACAAAATTTGATATTAAAGATAATTTCATCATGGAAAAAATGATTATTGAGAAGGTGTAACGAATCTCACATTTGCACGCTTTCCTTAAAATAACTCTGAGAGTTGGCCGTCTGTGTATCATCTCTACTTTCCATGTGAGGAAGCTGAAGTTCAAGGAAGTTAGGTAGAATGCTAAGGTAATGAACCTAAAATGCTATTAGAGCTAAGACTCCAACTCATGTCTTTTGAGCCTAAATTCACTGTATCTACCACTACACCACACTACTTTCACTAATAGGAAAACTGTCTTGGTGATGTGGTTTGTTAAATGATGCCTTCCCTGAAGGACTTATGTCTTTCCTATCTTGATAGCTAATATCCCCTTTAGGAATGTTACATTTACATCCCTCTCATATCTTTTACTTCAGACTAATCATATTTAAAATTATAGATTTAAAGTTGAGAGGAACAACTGAGAGGGTATGATGGATACTGATTTTAAAGGGACCTTAAAAGAGATTGGGTCTTATCCTCTCAGTTCACAGCAAGGAAGTTGGGGTTTGAAATGAGATCTTCAGAATCAGTGATTTTATTTGTGTGTGCTGTTACTTTTAAAATTTTAATTTTTAAATTAAATTAAAAATTTTGGTTACATTTTAAGTTCCAAACTGTATTCTTTCCTCCTTCTTCACCTCACACTAGAGCAGGCCACCATTTCACATACACACATATATGTAAAACCATACTGTGTAGACTTCTAATTTCTCTCGAGGTGGATAGCATCTTCCCTCAAAGGTCATTTGTAACTGATTTGAATATTTATAATACCCCAAAGTAGCTTAGTCATTCAGTTACTCTTTGAACAATATTGCTGTTACTGTATATAAAGTTCTCTTGGTTTTGTTCCTTTCACTCTTTATTATTTTATGCAAGTCTTCCCATGTTTTTTCTAAAATCAACCTTCTCATCATTTCTTATAACATAGCAGTATCCTATCGCAGTCATATATCACAACTTGTTTAGCCATTCCCCGAGTGAAGGACATCTCAATTTCCATTTCTTTGACAATACAAAGAGAGCTACTATAATTATTTTAGGTTCTTTTCCTTTTTCCCTGATCACCTTGGGAAATAGATCTATTATTGGTATTGCTGGGTCTTTAATTGACCATTGTTTATTATTATTATTAGACCTGTGATTTTTTCATTATAAGAAACTCCCAGTTAAAAAAAATCCTTTACCAATGAATGTAGGTTGGTATCTGAAACTTGCAGTCTTAGAGAGCTGCTAGAGCCATTGAAAGGTTCAATGAATTATCTAGGATCATTTAGTTGATATTGACAGAATCAATATTTGAACCCTGGTCTTCCTGACTCTAAGACCAACTCTCCATATTCACTCTGGAGTACTTCCTTTCATTCAACCTGTTATTAACACAGTCAATTTAATACAATACAATAAATATTCATTAAGCACCTATTATATGCCAGGACATGAGTGAGTGTAAATAGCAATTGTTTCTGCTCTGTCCAGAAGGTCTTCCCCTCCCAGACTCATTTTTTTTTTTGATTAGGCAAACCAGGCCATCTTTTGCCTCATTTTTTAACCTAACCTTTAATCACTAAATGAGTGTTGCCTCAGACAAACTGAGACCTGGGAAAGACCTTAGCTTGAAAAGGTCAAGGTATTCCACTGCATCCGGTTTCATCTTCAGGAATCTTGACCTATGTCTTGCTACTGGACTCAGATGACTGGAGGAGAGAGTGACGTTTATGTCTTTGCACAGCCCTGACTCACTTAAAACCAATTCACTTGCAAGTCAAGACATTATCCTCCTAATGTCATTGGTCCTCTTTGAGAAGGAAGGACAAATAAGAACAACAAATAATATGCCAGGTGCCATGCTATGCACTGGGGATAGAAATAACAAAAGGAAAGACAACTTGTTTGACCTCAAGAAGCTTAACATCTAACAGTAGAAAACAGCACAGAAAAGGAAGCTTAAAAGCAGGGAAAAGAGTTGGTGGGTGAGGAGGGAGAAATGTACCCAACATGATGATATAATGGAATTGAAAGAGTATAGCAGATGGGAAATGAAGAGTTCACTGGGCTTCTAAAGTTTCTTTCTATGGAGGCTTTGGGAGGAGTTTTTTCTCCACTGTCCAGCCCTCCAATCAGAGGGCCAGAGGCTATTGATGACCTGCAAGTACTTGCTCTGATATAATCTCCCTGATGATGAGTTTCCTGGTGATAAATTTTTCCTGGTGGAGTGTGATAATATTGGAATGGAATCCAAAGAATGCCACTGAAGGGATATTCAGCCAATTCATGTAATCGACTTTGCCACTTATAAATCTCATATAGTAGAAAGAATGGTTGCTTCGAAGTCAAAGGCCCTATGTGTTAATACTGGTTTTTTATTTCTTCTGTGCTTTTGGGCAAGTTAGGTAACCTCTCTGGACATCAGTTCCTCATGTTTAATATGAGATCATTGGGTCAGATGGTTTCCAAGATCTGTTCCAGCTCTAAATCTCTGATGCCATAAAATGTATAAAAAGTTTCCTATGTATAATTTCCCCACTTTTCAACCTACACAAAATTGATTACCAAACTCATTAGCAAAAGGAAACTGTGATGAGATCACTTCTGTTCCAACTATAACCTATTTGGGAACAGCTAGAATCTCTCTGTTGCAAGTCATATTGTTGTTAGTGATAACATCTGCAAAACACTGGAATGGTCTGGAGCAAATGATGCATGTGAGAAGCCACAGACTCTCCTCATAGAAAGATTACATCATTTTCTGGGAGATATGCTGAGGCATCTTGAGTCTAAGTTCAAGCCCCATTAAATCTCAGCTGACCTCACCATCATTTCTTGTAAAGTATAATTTATCCTTCGTATCAAGTGAATGAGACCATGCACATATATCCCGAGAAATGAAATAAAGCTTGGTGAGACAAAGCTGGCCTCTGACAGTGGTAATCTGATCACAAGTTATAGCCCTCCTTTATAAGAAATGCTCATAGGACACCCCTGTGCTCATGTGCTACTTGTAAATATATTGGTGCTTTTTCTCTTTTTGAATTATTATTTAGGTCATAACATGAGCTGCTGCCCAAGTGTGTTGAGATGGGAACCTTACTATCACTTTATTGTTGTTCCAGGCATTTATAAAAACAAAAAGTCGACACAAAAACAAAGTGTATATGTTTGATTGACTGGTGCCTAAATGCATGATGATGAAGCCCATTGTAATTATGCCAGGGACATAATTTCAACTATTTTGCGATGCCTTCTATAATTAGTGTGGCAGACAGTGTGATACTCAGCCATGTAATGAAGTGCAAGAGTCTTATTTATTAGAACTTAATAGTGTTTCAGAAATATTCTGAAAGTCATCGAAGGCTTAAATATAGGTTATAAGTCAGGGCATGTTTTCCAAAACTCATCATAAAAAATAAAACACTAAAATGTGCCCTTCAACAACAAATATAAGGGACAGAGTACCATCTGCTATTAAAAAAAATTGTCAGTTCCAGACAGTCAAATGTCTTTTAATTGAATTTTGAATTTGTTTCCTAATAATCCAATTAGCATAGATTTATTCAAGTGGAATAATCTGGGCTATTGATTTTATATGCATGGTTGTTTTGAAAAGAATCCAGGAGAAAAAGCATGCTTTAATGAAAGTGGTCATGTGACCAATAAGATGGTAGAGTGGTTTCCTACAAACTTTTCTATCCCCAAAACATCAACAGAAAGGAACTATGGACCGTATATAGGGTAGTTATAGTGAATCCACAAAGCTAAGAAGACAGAATCCCTGGACAAGATACAATCCTCATGCATTACTATCAAAGAACTTTAATACTTAAATCTCTTATTCGGTGTCACAATCCCTAATTACTCCATGCTTCTGCTATGAGTACAAATATGCACAAAGGCCTACAGTTAAACACAAATGCAAAATATTAACAGAAAAAAAGTGAGAATTCTCTGGACTCATGAGACAACATATAAAAGCAATATGAAATTTCAGAATACTTAGAAAGAAAAAAAAATGAAGCTTTGAAATATAAAAATCAAGAATGAATTTCAATCAGAAACCAGATGTCTCGATACAGAATTACAAAACACATATGTTTTGGAAACTGAGTGTATGATGAAGAATCTCTCCGAAAAGTAGAACCTCTGAGATTTGGAACACAAAACAACTGCAATGGAGAAAATCATCCAAACAAATCTATTTCTTTCCCTTTGGCATTTCTTGGTCCTGAATGCCTACCTGGTGGAAGTACCATTTTGTTTTCTATTTTGATGATGATATCTATGACAGTGGGAGCAATCCTACTACCAAAGATAGCTGAGTTTCTAATTCTACCATTCCTAGGATTTTGGTATGTTTGTTTGTTTTCTCTCTGTCTCTCTGCTTACCTTTGTGCCTACTGTAACTCCTTTGCTCTATTTCTCATTGCTCTTATAATAAAACTGTCCAGAATAGCTTTTGTTCATGTTCGTTTCTTTGAAGGTTTGGATCTGTGTCAGATTAACTTTCTCTTGGTAACATATCAGTATAGACGGAAAAGACAACATATTAAAAAATACATGAATTCTATACTAGCCAAAGTGACAGATTTTGAAGAGATAAGAGCTATGTTAAGGATCATAGATCTACCAGTAGAACATGACAAAAGCAAAACACCTGGACACTTCGGTGAAGGAAAAAAAATATCCAAGCAAAACAAAACATCCAGAACTTTCTGATATAGACAACAAAGCATTGAGAAATCACTGATTGCCACCACACATGCACACACATACACATTCTGACCTTCAAATTCTATAAATTTAAATAACAAGTAACAGCATTTTACAGCATTCCAGAAAAAGACATTTAACTATGCAATGGCAATTTGAGTAATAGGATTATTCTACATTCATGAGAAATAATGGGAAAGAATGAAATAGTATATTCCTAAAGCGAAAAACACTCACAGTGCAACTAAAATGAAAATTAATGGCCAAATCTTATGGTCTTCCTCAGTTTTCATTTATCTTTGCTTCTCTACAATCTTTGACACTGTCAATTATTTGAATTCACTCTCCCCTCTGGGTTTTCATGATACTATCTCATGTTTTTACCTATCTGAATGCTCTTTTCATGAGCCTTTACTCAATCATCATCCATATCCTATCCCCATACTGCAGCTGTATCCCAAGACTCTCTCCTTGGACCTCCTTCCTTTTTTGTCTATACTCTTATGCTTGTTAAGCTTGTCAGCTCCCATATCTATATAAACTTGTATTGGCAATCGACATGGGCTCTTAGCACTCAGTTCAACCAAGTTCCCTTGAACAGTTTGGCCTTTGTTTCCTTGATTAGATTGGGAGCCCTTGGTGAACTCCTTGCATCAAAGGAGGGCCTAGTTCACATGGGTTTGGGTGGCATGTTTGGGACATCAGAGGCTTTTAGACTACATGGGTTTAAGTTGCCTCTTTGTGACAATTTTAGGTCACGTGGGTGAGTTGCTTGTGTGACATACCCTTGACCCCGAAAAGATATAAAACTAGGGGTTGGCTTTGTCTTTCTCGGAGCTCTTACCCACAGCCATGGTGGTACATGTGACTCTGGGCCAGCCCTTGTTATGAGCTCCTGGGCTGAACTCAGATGTTGGTAACTACGAATTGTATTTGGTCTGTCTGTCAATATTTGTAATTTGTTTGTATTTGCTCTGAAGTTCAGGGTGCTTGCTTTTTCCCCTGAACTAAGCAAATGGTATTTTTATGGTGAATTAAAGTAAGCTTGTTGACCCCTTAATGTTGCTTTCCTTAGTAAAGCAGATCAAAAGAACCTGGGCTTTGGCAGCATTCTTGTTTTCGGACTTGTGTTGGTCTTTCACCATATATGCATGTATCTATGTACTGGTGTTTCTACTAGAGGACATATATTCCAAAGAGGCCAAGGGCTGAGGGAAAGAACCTATATCCTTGTATAGTATTAACATCTTTTTGTCATAATTAAGAATTATGAATAAAATCATTTGGATTCAATTGCAGAACATCTGAACAATTTTTGACGTGTGGAAAAAGGTATATGCACCATTAGGAAAGAAGACTATAACTGATATGGAAGATTATGAAAAGATTTGTCTGAATAGATACAGGGTGAAATGGGAAGAGTAAAAACAATTTATGTGATGGCTGAAATCATATTTTTGGGGAAACATTTGAAAAACTTCAGAACTCTGACCAAACTAATGACTAATTACGTCTTCAAAAGACTAATGGTGATCTATTCTTCTCACATCTCAGCAGAAAGGTTATAGACTAGAGCAGTTGTGTCATAATAAAATAAAAACAGTTCCCTATTGTTTGCATATTGACTAAGAAAACCACAAATTAACATTATCTATCTATTATTGTATATTTATTTATTTTGTTAAACATTTTCCAATTATGTTTTAAATGTTAACTCCCTCCTATGAGGAGTTCTGTGGTCTGCTTTAAGCCATGGGCCTCAAATTTGACCCTTTGGGTTAGAGAAATAGAATCAGATATGCATTCTCTGACATGGCCAATGTTTTTATTTGTTTTGCTTTACATACATATTTATTTCAAAGGATAATTTCTATTTGAGGTAGAGGAAGAGGTGAGTTAGTGCGTAGTTACTGACACTGCAAAAGAGCATCACTAAAATGCATAAGGCACTTTTGTTAATAATACCTTTTAAACATTAATATGATATTCATATGTCTTTAAAAAATGTACACCACAAAAATTCATTTACTTATTTAATCATCTTCTGTATTCTATACATCTTGAAATATTTTTGTTGTTGATTGTTAAGTTTTCAATGAAAAAAAGAGGACTGAAAAAAATTGTTAAGCCAAGTGACCCAATAACTTGTAACCTCACAACTGATGAAATATTTCAGTTGACTTCTAAACTACTAATACATAATAATTGTGATATGGAAAACTTCACTGATATCCAAAAAATGTTCTCCTGTTGTTTCACTCATTCATGGATAATAATGGAGGAGGTATACAAATAGGCAGAGGAGTACTTAGCCAAAATTGAGCTTTTGGAATTAAGCTCAATTTCACCATATTAACCTTTCCTCTGAATTGGTAAAATAAGTTTTATCTGTGTTTCTTTGAACTCTATTAACTGATTATCTTGATGTATACACATACCACCACTTAGCCCTGCATGAAAGCACTATCCTGAAACCTAAAAGGCCTATTTTGGGTTGAAGAAAATACAAGATGAATTCTGCCAAGTGGGAAAGAGCACATTTTCAACCTTTAAAAGAAAGGAGGTATTACTCAAGGCCTCCTTTCAGTAGCTATGGATGCAGGTGTTGCTTTTAACAGCATGCGTTCTTTCAAGAGAATGAAACAGAAGAAAAGAGATTTTTAAATCAAAGAATAACAGGGCATGTACAATTTCACCACCATATAGATCATGAGACACACTAATCTTATAAGGCTGGTATATCTTCAATGCTGATGAAAATGAGTTTTTATCAGGTGCAAAATTAAACTCTGGCAAACCAGGTAAAGTATTTTTGAAGGGTATAAAAGTTTCAAAAGTAGAGGGGTTAGCATAACAGACTCCAAGAGAATTAGAAAATTCTGTTGAATCAGTTATTTGAAACATAACCCAGTAATATAGATATAGATTTCCTTAGAGCCTTGCTTTTGTCCCTGATTTCTGGCTCACTCCATTTCTCTGCCTATTGCCATCTCCAATGTGTGGGTAGAAACAAGGGAAAAATGAGCATATGAAATACTTGAATCAATTATGTCACTACATACTAGCAATTCTGGCCAAAAGTTTAGTGTAGGAGGAGAAAGTGAAACTTAGGTATAAAATGAGGTTTGGAGATTGTCTGTGGATTTCAATTTGCTTTGACCTCATCATTTATGCTATGTTAAAGGAAACTTTTTATAGCCAAGCAGTTAAATCTTGACAAATCAATGTACCTAAAAGTTTTATTTCAGGCTGTATATATTTCAGTGTGATCTCAATGCCTGGAAAACTGACTCTAAATGTTGCGTGTGTGTGTGTGTGTGCGCGCGCACGTGCGCGCGCGTGTGTTTATATGTATAAATCAGATGTTTAAAAACCTTATATAAATAAAATACTATTTACATAAAAATTGTAAAAAAACCCTTACATAATAGTAAGTTTTATATCAGAAGCTCTCACATACTCAAAGGTTATAGATAAACTCTCTGGGATTTTTTGTATCTCTGGCTTGTTGACTTCATCCCCCAAAACTGGGTAATCTAGGATTTGGCATTACTTTATACGTTGTCAACAATGGCCCCTGCAGTCACATACTTCATAAAACACAAAGGAAATAAAATGTTATTTGTACATTAAACACACACACACACACACACACACACACACACACACAAATATAGTCCTTAACAGAGCTCATGGAAAATATTAACACCCACCAAAGGGAATCCCTTGCTTATTGGTTACTTATACATACATATATACCCATGCTACTAGGTAGGGTCCTACCAGATGTGGCCTTTATTTCTCAGCATGTGTTATTTCTGCAGATCTGCACACGTACTAGAAAGAGACATACATCAACATTCTTCAGCATCTATCCATAACTTCCAAGAAGTGATACTGTTCACTGCTCCCAGATTTGCATAGACTCCTACCAGTGGTATACATTGTCATTCCTCTTGAAACTCTTCTTCGAGGTATAGTACAGAAGAAATTCACATCTTGAACCAATAAATTCATTATTTAATCAATAATTAGCAAGCATTGATTAAGACCCTAGTATGTACCAAGCAATGTACTTGTCACTGAAGATACAAATTAAAAAAAAAAACAACACTATTTCTATCCTTGCGAAGTTTGTATTCTGTTAGGGGAGACAGTGAACACATACATAAACATTTATAGAATATGAACATAACAAATGTATTTTGAAGACTTGGGGAGGGTCCGTTAGCATCTGGAAGATAAGGAAAAGCCTATTATTAAAGATGGAACCACAACCCTATGTCCCTTCTACATTTTTATGTTTAGTAGAAAATTTAGTTTAATTCAACCAAGTTGTTACATAGTTTTATTTTGATTATAGTGGTAGGGTCAAAAATAAAATGGTCAGTGACATTTGGAGCAGATGTAGGTAGCATTTGAGAGGTAATAATACAGTTTTTTTTTCTAGATTTAGTGCAGTAGTAAATCACACTCTCAAAAGATAGAAGAGAAACATAATTTCTTATGACAAACATTGTCATTAGCTATTCATGTATGTTGATGATAAGTTAAATAATTGGGTTGAAATATATTGGAATATTATATATATATATATATATATATACACATATATGCATGTATGTATGTATATACATGCAGCATGTAAAAGTCAACCTCTATCCATATGTTGAAATGTTAGAAAACAGACGCAAACTTTTCTCCTGAAAAATGTTCCCATCAGCCAAGTACTCCAGCATTATTAATAGTATATTTGGAAGAGATAGCTATGAAAATGACTACAATACATTACTATATTTTTCTAGCTACCCTTGTGATCAATATAGCCCAATGGGTACAGAAACAGGGCATTCTTTTGAGCTCTTGAGCTCTAATTCTAACACATTTGTACAGCCTACTGACCTTCAGATAGCAGCAGCTTTCCAGAGCCTTATTATCACGATTATTCTTCCTTTCACATGGCTTGGAATGTGACCATAGCCCATTGTGTAAATGGGAACTGCTGAGACATTATGTGTGCTAGATGATATTATAAATTCCAACACTTTTTACATAACCATTTTTTTACTTTTTTCATACTTTCAGGATATACTTTATTGAAAAATAACTTTTAACTTTCTTAGTATTCTTAAAACACACACACACACACACACACACACACACACACACACACACACACACACCGATATAGCAATGCTCATTTACCAGTAACATAAAACAAAAAAGTGAATTGGGCAAGTCCTCTGTAGAGGACATATGGGGTAACATTTATGAACTTCCCAAGATGTGAGGGTGTGAATAGGTTGTGAGCTATATAAATGGTACCAATAGGAAGGAAGGAAGGAAGGAAGGAAGGAAGGAAGGAAGGAAGGAAGGAAGGAAGGAGTAAGAAAGGAGAGAGGACAGAAGAGGGAAGCAAAGAAAGTAGGAAGGGAAGGAGAAAGAGAGGGAGGGAGTGAAGGAGGAAGGAATGAAAGGAAGAGAGAAGAAAGAGGAGGAAGGGAGGGAGGAAACAAATGTTTGTTAAATGTTTACTGTGTGCCACTGCTGATGTTGTGTTTGTGTTCAGTCATTTTGAGTAGTGTCTGACTCTTTGTGACCCCATTTGAGGTTTTCTTGGCAAAGATACTGGAGAGCTTTGCTATTCCTGTTTCTAGTTCATTTTACAGATGAAGAAACTGGAGCAAATAAGGTTAAATGATTTGCCCAGCATCACACAGCTAATAAGTGTGTGAGGCCAGATTCGAACTCAGGGAGAGGAGTCTTCCTGACTCCAGCCTGCCACTCTATCCACTGCACCACATTGTTGCTCATACTATGTGCCAAACACTATGCTATGCACTTTCATAATTATCTTATTTGGTTCTCATAATAACTCTACAAGGTAGGTGCTATTATTATCCCCATTTTACAACTGAGGAAACTGAGGCAGATATTGGTTAAGTGACTTTTCCAGAGTCACACAGCTAATAAGCATATGAGGCCAGATTTGACCTTAGATGTTTTTGACTTTAGGCCCAGTGCTCTATTCACTGTGCCACTTAGCTGTCTACATCCAGATCAATGTAATATTTGAAATATAGATATAAATATCTTTTTTTTCTAGAATGTATGTGTGTGTGTGTGTGTGTGTGTGTGTGTGTGTGTGTGTGTGTGTGGAGTTCAAAGACCATTTTCTTGCATGCTTCCAATTCAAACTATTTACTCACAATTTTGGATATAAATATTGCAATTCCTAAGTTCATTTTCATCATGTTATTTTATTTTATCGTATTCAAAATTGTGCTTTCATTCTTATTTAGAAACTCCAGGGTTGGAAACTCCCATCCCTAATTCTGATTTATCATCTATAATTTATAGTCTTAGAGTGGCTCTTGGTGCAAGGTGAAGTTAAGTGATTGGCACAAAGACAGATGTTTAAAAAAACCTGTTTCTAGGTAACTTCTTTTACATTATTAGGTAATCTGCAGGTAATGGAAAGTTTAGTGCATGAAGAATTGTGAGATCTTTTTCTCTAGTCTTAGCTCTCTCACTAAAAAAATTGTGTGAACACTTTATTTCTCTAGCTTTCAGTGTTATCATATGTAGAATAAAAATTATAATTTCTGCCTTTTTCTATTACAAGATTATTATAAGAATCAAATGAGAAAATGTGTGAAAACATAACTCATCAAACACCATGCATATTTAATTTATAACATGACAAACAGCATATTTATTGAATTGTTTTAAATTTTATATGTGTTATCCATCAAACAATATAAATACACATTTTATTGCTCAGTATCATCTTTACCATTTTCATTCTTACTGAATATTTTTTGTGTTGTCCTTACCTGTTCAAGGATTTTTCTTAACCAATGAAATCAACCTATCAGTATAGTTTAGTATAGTGCCGGGTGCCTATAGTAAGAATTTAATAAATGTTTGTTGACTGACTATTGTAACATTTTTATTCTTCTGTGAAAGTTTATCTTTATTTCTTCAGAGTGGTAGGTGTATTGATGAAACAAGAGCACTGAACCAGTGTTACTACACCATTACAGAATTTGGTGAATACATTTATAAAAGCCTGGTTATCTCTGAATGGTTTGATAGAAAAACAATATCCACTCTGTGAGGTTGTTAAATGGGCTTGACAAGGGATATGGCATAAGCAGTACATTGCAACCTTCCGTATTGGAGAAAAGACAATGAATTCTTCAGAAATCTACAATTCCTGTGTTCAATGTGCATATCCAAATGTATTTTAAAGAGTGTGTTTTATGAAAGATTATTTCATTTAAGAATCTATTTTAACTTATAATAAAAAGTGAAGAGCTTCTGGGTGTCTATGCGTGCCTTAAACTATATAGTTTTTAAAAGAACTGTAATTAGAGCTGACTAATAGATGATAGAAATAGATGTGTACATCTGTGTTCTATAAAAGTAGTAACTCTACATAACTCTACATATATTTTCATAACAAAAATGTTTTATGCTACAGTGACTTTTACTGTAATTTAAAAAAGATATTTTAATCTTTTTTTGCGGGGGGGGGGGGAGGCAGGGCAATTGGGGTTAAGTGACTTGCCCGAGGTCACACAGCTAGCAAGTGTGTCAAATGTCTGAGGCCAGATTTGAACTCAGGTCCTCCTGACTCCAGGGCCAGTGCTCTACTTACTGCACCACCTAACTGCCCCCTAAAGATATTTTAAAGACCTTTACTGAATGTTACTGAATCATATTTATTTGGAGGTAGGGAGGAGGTGGGTACTTTAAATGGAATATGCCTGAAATTTACCCTGTGGGCTTCCATACTAAACCCTTCACATTCATGTAAGTTTTGCTTTGCAAGACACATAATCACTTCAGAAATGCCTAGAGTATTTGCCTTATTGTTCCTGTTTTGCCAGAGTTTATGTTTTAGTCCTGTGAATGATATATTAATACTTTCCAAGGTTTCTGTCATTTCCATAGGTATTCCTTTCACCAAGTATAGGCTGATATTGTGTGTGCCTTCTCTCCCTGTAGAATTTATGGTCATTTTTTCTTTCCTTATAAGTCTTTCATAGAGGATCTCCTCAATAAGTTGGAGGTAAGGACTCATGGTATTTCAAGATTCTTTGCAATATGTAAATGATATTGATGGGGTGCTTGGATGTTTGTGCTTGGACCCTAATTCTAACAACCTCTGCTTGTGTGCTTATACCTGAACCACAATTCTAAAATCACATCTCTCCCTAGTTTCAAAGCATTGGCCCTAGCAGATTCTGTCCAGCTCTAGGGCAGCATTTCTTAGCAAAACACTAATCTCTCCTCCTGATACTGTGGCCAGCTGTGCCTACCTATAGAATTTATTGCTTTAGACTCCCTATGTATTGCTAATTGGCTGTGTACTGGGACATAACAATATTTACTGCCTACTGGCCTTACTGATATGTATCCTAGACATAGTCAAATGTATACTCCCTTATATTAACCCTGACTAACAAGACACTTGATGGAAGCAAGCTGGACATCTTCAGCTAGCCCTGACTGATGGACCACTCAGTGATGTTTCACAGTCAAAACCATACCTCCTCTTAGCCCCTCCTTGGGCTATTTCCCATTGAACTCTGGGTAATAGGCCTGAGCAGTAGATACTATAAGTGCATGTTCCTTTAAAAACTAACCACCCTTTAACCAAGCCTTAACCACTCCCGAATTCCACCCCAAAACAACTAATCAAGACACTTGACATATGTTTCCCCCCAAAATGCCCTATATAAGATATAATTGTGTCCCCTTTTATATTGCAAGTTCCCTAAGAACTCTTGTGTGCTGTAAAGGGTAACAATAAACTTTTACCAGCTTGACTTAAAGATTGCTTGGGTCAATGACTTCATTCCAGACAACCTTGCCCTGGGAATTTAGGTTAGGGATCCCTGAATCCCTGGATTTTTCCCCCTCAAAAATTTCATCTTGAATCATGGACAAAAAAATGTTACAGAGACCTAGTAAAGAAAAAATGAAATGAAAAGAGCAGTCAGTCAACCACCAAAGCTGAGTTCACCCAATTATCATCAACAAAAAGCAAAAAAGTAAGTTTACAAAGTTCAGCTAAGTAAGAGTTCAGATGCTAACAGGAATTAAGGAGAGGATATAGCAGGAAGTATAGGTACAGGAGGAAGAGAATTAGATCTGTGGATAGCTTGATAAGGGAACTGCTGAGTCAGTAGCATTGATCTGCTTAAAGGACTCTAAATTCACCCTGGTTTTTATCTTGATATGTCCAACTTTCCAAATTATTAATACTCCTTCATGGTCACCTATATTTGATTTTTCTCCCTATTATAATACACATTCCTCCAAATATGGAGTGTTTTCCTTTTGTGTATTTGTTTTCTCAGTGCTCAAAATAGCGCCTAGCAATTGCTTAATAAATGTTATTCATTCATTGAGATAGGACTGTGATTTAATTAGGATATGGGATTCCTTGTGAAAGAAAGTCCAATGTAGTTTGTCATTTCCTCACCAACTTTTAGTCTCAGAACGTTGACTAGAGAAATGGTTATCAAGCTCAGATAAAATGCTGGTCACTACATGGTACATAAGGGTCTCTGTGGGCCACATAATGACTCAGAAAACCATATATCAGTATTACCTGAGTACTATTATATTTTTACTTATTTTAAAAAAATTATTTCCCAATTGCATTTTAATGTGGCTGTGGGGGGAGAGGCACTAAGGAGCATTGAGGGCTGCTTGAATGATCTGTTTAATACCTATGGTAGGACAATAGGTAGTTAAGTGACTTGTTTTAATTTTTTAAATTTTATTTTAGTCTCAAACGCTAGAACACAAATGCAGAATACAGAAAAGAAACAAAAACATATCATACATTTAAATATTGGAACTTAAATACAAAGTAAGAAAGGAAAGAAAAACATCATGTGCGTAGCAGAAGATGGGATGATTCAAAATATGTAACAATAAATTTTAATTTCAATAAATCCTGTATGATAAATACTACCTGTTGTGTTGAAAGGTGTCCATCTTTTCTTTGCTTCCTTGTTTTTCCTAATTCTTGTGTGATTCTAATTGTGTCACCATCCTATTTAAATTGTTTTACTCTTGTTGTTTTTAATGTTTTATCTTTGAGCTGGGGGGAATTTGACTATTATATTAGTATGAGTTTTCCTCAAAGGATCTCTTTTAAGTGGTGATCAATGGATTTTTTTTTTATTTCTACTTTCCCCCCTTGTTCTAATGGTTCAGGACAATTTTCTTTAATTATTATTTGTATTATTGTATCAAGATTCTTTTTTCATCATAGCTTTCAGTTAATGTAATTATTTTTATGCTTTCTCTTCTTGATCTGTTCTCCAGATCTGTTGTTTTTTGTTATAAGATGTTTCACTTTTATCTTCCATTTTTTTCATTATTCATATTTTATTTAATTATTTCTTGATATCTTATAATTTTGCTGGCTTAGCCTTGTCCAATTCTTATTTTCAAGTTGTCAGGATTCTGGATCTCCTTTTCTAATTGGTTGACTTTCCTTTCATAATCTTCTCATTTTCTTGGATTATTCTTATTTTTCTTTTTTAGTTTTTCTTCCATCTCTGTCATTTGATTTTCCAAGCTGTTTAAAAGATCTTCTATGAATTTTACTTGGACTGGTGACCATTTGATGTTAGTCTTTGCAGCAGAAGTGGGTTTCTTTAGTTCAGTATCCTCCTCTGGAGATGAGCCCCTGTCTTCCATATTCCCATAATAGCTTTCTATGTTTGGATTCTTTCTCCTTTGCCCATGCATTTTATTGTGGTAAAAGTTTAATTTTTGTAATCACCTCTAGCCTTGAGGCATGGAGGATGGTGCCTCTTGCCCCAGATCTTTGGTTCTCCCCTCTAGCCTGGAAGCAAAGCCAAACCTCCAGACTCTTCTAAGTGCCCATAGTCAGAGGCTTTCTTCCCTGGTGCTTCTGCACTCACTGGACATGTGTTCTTTCCTTCTTGCCCCCACCACTCTTCCCAGCACAGCTAAGTCTAGCATTCCTTGTCAGCAGATGTTCCCTTGATGTACCCTGGCTCAGATGGCCAGCTCCCCTCACTGTCTTGGGGGTAAGAGTTCCTGTGGCTGGGGCCAAGGCAGCCTTTCAAACCAACTAACCCCAGGGCTTGCCACTGGTTGTTAAAGGGGACCCTAGCCTAGAGGTGTTTACTCTTCATGGGGAACAAATCAGATCTTGGGATTATTCTTCTGATCTTTTCAAATTGTCCCAGGAAGACCCCTGTTGTGCCTCTATACTTATTTATTTTTACCCACATTTTGTTCACCCTAAGGTGCTATTTTATCTCTTTTATGGGGGAAAATCTTGAGAGTTTGGAATTTTCTGACCTACTTTGCCATCTTCCCCAAATCCTCCCCCCTAAAAGATTTGTTCAGGACCAGTCTTACTATAAAGGATCATAGATTTAGAGTTAGAAGAGAGGGCCTATTTATTCCTCTCCCCTAGGAATTATAGGTACCACAATGGGGACACTAATATATAATTTAGGCTCAGCAGATTTTCTCATAAAATTATATGCATACTAATAGATGGCCAGCACTTGTAAGTCTAGCGCTCTCAGAAAGTTATCTACTTTGCTTCTTCATTATTTATTTATTTATCTTTTATGAGATAGTTGCCCAGTGGTGGGCACAGAGCTTGAAGGAATATCAGAGGCTGTCTTGTCCAAGACCCTTATTTTACAGATGAGGAAATTGAGATTTAGAGAGGTTGGTTGACTTGCCTATGAATACACGAGTAATGGTCCTCACAGACAAGTTTTAAACTCTGGATCTTTAAGAGACAGTGCTCTTTTGCCTTAACTAGAATTTTCTTTCTTACTTCTTTTTTATTCTTGTCAGGTCAGACAAGGCAGGAGGAAGACACTGTGTATGCTTAAGGTAATTTATTGTAATTTAATTTAATTTAATTCATACTCTTCCACCATCCCACACCTCCTGTTTGTAGTTGACTGTTTCAACCATCTGGCTAGCAGCTGTTGTGGGGGTGAAAGACCAACACAAGCCCAACAATAAGCATACTACCAGCATGCTGCAAAAGCCCAGGTTCTTTTGATCTGCTTTACTAAGGAAAGCAATGGTAAGGGGTTAACAAGCCAACTTTAATTCAGCATACAAATACCATTCACTTAGTTCAGGGAAAAAGCCAGCACTCTGAACTTCAGAGCAAATACAAACAAATTACAAACCGACAGACAGACCAAATACAATTCATAGTTACCAACATCTAGGTTCAGCCTGGGAGCTCATAACAAGGGCTGGCCCAGAGTCACATGTGCCACCATGGCTGTGGGTAAGAGCTCAAAAAAGAGGAAGGCAACCCCTGGTTTTATATCTTTTTTAGGGTCAATGGTGAGTCACACATGCGACTCACCCACATGACCTGAAATTGCCACAAAGAGACCACTCAAACCTACATGGTCTAAAAGCCTCTGATGTACCAAGCATGCCACTCAAATCCATGTGTAAACTAGGCTCTCCCCTGAGGCAAGGAAGTCACCAAGGACTCTCAATCTAATCAAGGAATCAAAGGCCAAACTCTTCAAGGGCACTTGGTTGAACTGAATGCTAAGAGCCCATTTTGTTTACCAACACATTGACTCATTTGGAAATGCCATGAAGTGGTAGATAGGAGTACTCAGCTGAAAGTCAGAAGATTGCCACTTATGAACCCTGAAGTCTTGTGACATGTCACCTAACCTTACTACGCTTTAGTTTCTATATGTGATAGGATGATTTCTGATGTCTCTTCCCACTCTATTCTTTAATTCTATGAATTAATTGATAAGTCAATAATAGTGAATAGTCAATGAACTTTTTAATAGTCAGTCATTAGATATAAAACTGTTTGATAAATCTTATTGTTAAAAGCACATTGAAAGACCAAAAGAGGAAAAAAAAGTATGTTTCTGTATTTTAAAACAATGGTGGCTACATTGGGGTTGCATTGCATGTATTTGACTCAAGACCAATCTATGACTACACTAATTTATTTATAAAGACCATGAGAATAATTTCATATTTAATTGTAGAATATAAGCCTGCTCTTCCTCATGGACCTACCTTTTTACCCCCTGGTTTCTTTGAAACTTTCATTTGGAAAAAAGCCAAAATGAAACCAAAACATATTGCCTACACAAGAGGGAAAATACTAGGCATAGTATGACATATACATTATACTTTAGGAAACCAAATTTCAAGGAGTTCAGATACATATTAGATATGATCCCAAGTGTAGTGGCTATCTTGACACAGGCTGGTACTCTGTTAGTTCAGATTGGATATTATAATAAAATGAGGCACTCATAAATTATGAAATAGTTTACAAAAGGCTTATTCAACCATGGCATAAGAAGTATAATCAACAAGGATGTTGTAGCACTTTACTGTGCCTTCCTCGTCTCCATATGGAAAGACATCTAGTCACTTGGGCAGAGTGTGGTGATTGACATGATCTTGGGATATCACCCAAGTCTGAGGAGCCCCTGTAGGTGTTTTTATGCCCTTAGGTGACTAGGAAGCAATCCTAATTGTAAAGCTATAGAGAAATCACATTAAGGGAGCCACAACTGAGCCTTGTCCTCTGACCCAATCAAGTCCCAGGATAGCGTTGCTTCCTTTGAGAGAATAAACAAACAAATAAAACAAAAAAACCCTAACTTTTATGGGGGAGAGTGTTGTGATATTGCTTTCAACATATATGGACTTACTAAATCCTAAAATTCTACAAGAGAAATCAGCTTAGGGAGGTTAGAATTTTTTATGAATAATTTTAAGAATCAAATTTTAATGTTGGAACTAGATTATCCTAATTATGAAATAAAAAGAAGTCAGTTAAAAGTGAAGCACATGGCTACACGGGGAATTCATTGACAAAATCAGATTTTTAAAAGTAATGCACACACACACACACACCTAAAGGATAGATAACTGATTACAGATACTAAAGACTAGCACAGTCTTATCAAAATGATCATAGGAACACTAAAACTAAGAATAAAGTGGAGCTTGCAATAAATAACAGTGAAACTGAAGAAAAAGGAAAAGATCTAAAATATACTGTATTATCAATCCCAGACTGATGGAACAGCAGGTCTTTAATGGAATTGTAATTCAGTTAAAGTCTATATTAAATGTTGAATTAAACAAACTGAAGCTATTATATTCTCCTAAGGATGTGTTTGATACCTCCAGATAGAACAGATTCAATGCCATCACACAAATTCCCCTTCCTTCCCTTGTCAATTTAATTTAATTCAAGAAAAATTATTTGTGTCTGGTTTACATGTAAGGAATTCTAACTGATATTAGGGATACACAGATAAATGAAACAGCACCTAACTTCAAGGATATCACATTCTACTGAAATTTACATTTATGGGAACTAGGTCTTAGGTTCCACGAAAGGTCCTAATAAAACACTCTGTGGTTCAGTACACAGTAAAAAACAAAGTTTGAGCCCACATCTATGCTTCTTTTACTAAATTCACCCAAGGCCAGATTAATTCCCACTACTCTCTACAGGCCATTGCATCTTTCTAGTTATTCCTACTGTCTGCTAGATAGCATTCATATGTTTCTTGGCATCCCCTGGTCTCTAGCTACAGTGTGGTCTAAGATACGTCTTACTACAATGTGTTGGTCTTCACCTACTGACACTCTTTTGTTACCTGTGACTCTCTACTATTACCTTCTGGAGTGTAGCAATTAGGAAGCCTCTTCCTTGTTGGGAGATTGATGTTCTCAGACTAAGATTTAGTTAGTCTGTCTTTTTTCACCACCTCTGTTTTGCAATCATTGGAAGCGCATTACACTAAACAACTATTTGGCTTGTGGTAAAATTCATTTTACCTCCTGAAAAATCCTAGACTATCATTTTATGCTCCCTATACCCCCTTCAATAATTCAGCACAGAGAAAGTATAAAGGAGATGTGAAGTCTCTTCCAAACCTATAATGTTGCTGGTTGACATATAAATGACACAGAACAGGTGATACCACCACTTCTTATGCATATTGAACTAGTTTTATTTAAACAAAAGATATTCAGTTTTATGTGATCAAAAGTATTGTTTTATTATTTGTGATTTCCTCTAACCTTTGGATGAAACTTCTTTCCTATGCAAAACATGTCAGATCTGGTTTTCTTTGAAAAATTGTGTTACCCATTTTATATTCACGTCAAATATCCATTTTGAATTTATTGTTTTGCCAAAGTTTTCCCAAATTGCTTGCCTGATTTTCTTGAAGGTTTTATCAAATATAGAATTCTCCTGCAAATGTTTTATGTTTTCTCGTTTGGTAGATTGAATTTGATTGTTTCTTATTTTTGTTTATTTGTTCAGTTCCATCTGATCCATTGTCCTCTTTTTTAATCAGTGTCAAATCAATATCATGTTTCCTGATTTTTAATAAAATTTGAAGTTTGGATATATTGTTCCCTATTCAAATCCTTCAAAGTGATATTCTTAAAATGCAGGTATGACTATGTTATTCATCTGCTCGAGAAATTCTAGGGGTTGTATGAAGTTTTGGGGTTGGATTAAATGACTTCTGAGGTTCCTTTAAGTGCTCAGTTCCTGACCTCATGCCCATATTAAATTGCTACAGACTAAAATGCCAACTCCTTCAGTTTGCATTTACAGCCTTTCACAACCAGGCTCCATCCTACATTTCCAGGCTTTTACTGGTTACCTTTACATATCCACTCTCTAGTCTTCCCAAATTGTCCTTCTTGCTACCCCTATATGATAGTTTATCACCCTCTCTGTCCTTTGAACAGTGTGTCTCTTCATCTCCCAAAATGAAATACAGTCTTTCCTCTCCTCTATTTCTTAGAAACTTGAGTTTCCTTCCAAGACCTAATGATACCTTTCTCAAAGAGGACCTTTCCTGATCTTCCTAGTAATTGGTGCCTCTTTCTCCCCAAATATGATTTATTTACCTTATGCTTACTTTTCAAATAATTTGCCTCTACTTATATGTGTACTTCATGGTGCTTAAGGGCAAGAATAGTTTCCTTTTGGTCACTATATCCCCAGAGAACACAAGTACAGGGGCTGACACACAGTAGACTCTTAGTCAATACTTGTTGATTAATTGACTGCCTCAAGTAGTAGTAAATTTCCCATCATTGGAAGTCTTCATGTGGAGGCTAGTTCATTTCTTATAGCTTGTTATTTTTTAATGTGCAATCATCCAGATATGGGTTAAATTAGGTGATCTTTGAGACTTCTTCTGATTCAGATTTTATACCTGACTCAGACATGGATTATCCAAGAGGTATGTAAGTAATAAATTGTTTTGTAACAAATAAATTGTTCCTTTTTAGTTGCTTTGTTAAATCATCCTAGAAGGGATATTTTATCATGCCACTATTCTAACAATCACATGGATTAGTGCATAGAGAGCTGATCTAGGAGCAAAGAGATCTGGATGAAAATCCTGCCTATGCATCATACTGGCTGTGTGACTCTTGTTACTTAACTGCTAGGCAGCTCTTTAAGACTACAAGTTGCAGATGAAGAACAGACTCGTCTGGTACAGGGAGTTTTCTTCATTGGGGAGTTCCCTGTATAAATCCAGTTAGAGATCTAGTTCCTACCCATTCTTCTAGTACTCATCTTGTAGATTACTTCTAAATTCATAAAAGAGTCCCATGCTTGAATGGACTGCCATATGTTAGTCAGTCTCTTGATAGCTCCTGGTAGGAAATAAATAATTTGAACAATATTTAAAAATAATTATAAGCATCTATTTTAAGTAACAAATAAATAGCATTTCCCATCTGTTTTTTTTTCTTTTTACAATGTATTTTGTCTTCTCAGGAAAAATGTCAAATTTTCTTTTAAGTCTGCATCAACCTTTCCTCAAAGTACACTTTTAGAGGCCAGATGTGTTTATGCACTTTGTTGGCATTGCTCTATATTCTGTGTTTTTCTCAGACATCTAGTGAAGTGTACATGATTGAATAGCATCACCTTTGCATGCTGTCAATTTGTGAGTCAGTATAATCTCCTAATGTGGGTCACTGTAACTAAACAGTCACAGCACTGTTTGAAATTCTCGTTAACATCTTGTCCAGAGACACCCTGTGATAGCATTCCAGGGCCTTTTCAAGGTATCTGCTTTCTTCAAAATACTATACAATCATAGTAGAGACTGTGAAAATAAAACGCACCCTCCCGTCCTTTGGACAGAACCACTCACACAGCTTGAACCATTGTACTATTCATGGGAATTATTCAGATTCTGAACTTTACTTAAAATTATTCTTGTAGGGTCTTGAGAAAATAAAATATACTCTCTTTCTGAAGCAAATTCTTTCCTGATATCAGTTGCTTTCATTAGAGTTGATTCAGTGCTTACTACAGTACCTGTCATATAGTAAGTACTTGATAAATGAGCTTTTTTTTAATGATTGATTCTCTCCCCCTTCTAAGCTTTTACTGCATTTGTTTTTACCTTTTTAACCACAAGCACATTCTATTCTGTATTATATTTTTAGTTGTATGATCTAAGAATAGATCCTATTTGTATAGTACTTTCAGGTTTGAAAATTACTTTATAAAAATCATATCATATGATCATCACCATAAGCATGCAATGAATCAAAAGCCAGTTTCAGACACTTAGCTATGTGATGGTGGGCAAGTCACTTAACATGTTTGCTTTGGTTTCCTCATCTGGAATATTGTGAATCCCTCCCTGTCTATGCTACATGTGGAGTGCCATTCATTGTATAAGGAAAACCCTTCCCCACCACCAACTAGGGCAGCTTAGAACAGTCTATTTACTAGACTGCATCCTTGCTTCTAGTGTAATAGGCAGGGAGACACCAATTAAAAAGATTGTTTGGGAAACTAAAGTTTCTTGCCTAAAGAATTCTACACAGATTAAAAAAAGGGATAGAGTTCCAAGTGCCAGTAAGATGAGAGATAACTGCCCACAGTAGAGATAAGATGGCCAATCTTACAATGGTCAGTGCTTTTGTACATTCAGGAGTTGAGTGCTTTTTTTACATTTTTTTAAAAAAAGTTTCATTGTATTAAAAAATGTAAAAACCATTCTTAGCTCACAGGCTATACAAAAGCAAATGTGGATTAGTTTTGGCCTTCAGGACATCATTTGCCCTCACAGTTATCTTGACTCTTGTCTTGCCCCTGTACTTTAAAGACTGGAGGAGAAAGTGTGGTTGATGACTGCGCATCTTGGCCTCACTTAAGTCCAATTCACAGGCAAGTCAAGATATCAGTTTTGTGGTGTCATTGGTCCTCTTCTAGAATGAAGAACAGACAAAAATCTGTTGAATAGTAGTAGCTGCCCTCTGGGGAACTAATTTGGTTTTGAGTTGGGGCTTAGGACAGTGCTGGCACATAGTATATGTCTAATAAATGTTTTACTTTCATTCATTTCTATATATTTACATATTGTATCCCTTCCATTAGATAGTAAGCTACTTAAAGGTAATGATGGTATTGTTTTAGAGCTTTGTATCCCAAGTACCTAAGAAAATGTGAGTGTTTAATAAATGTCTTTTAAAAAAATAATTGAATTAAAGACTGCCAAATAACAGAAGCAAATCACTATTTACTTCATTATTCTCTGCACTGGCTATGCAAAATTTTTAAGATGAAGCAGCTGGATGGAGGGATTACATAATAGATATTACATGGTCTTATGTTCAACTGTTTAAGTTGTTCCAGATAGCAAAATTTTAGTTAATTTTTAACATTTTCATATGTACTCATATGTCTTTCAGTATCTAATAAACTTGATTTTATATATTATGCAGTTATTTTAGAACTGTTTCATTCTAGGAATGGGGAAAAAACCCACTATGCATATATAATGGAAAGACCATTGAATTCAGAGTCAATATATCTGGGTTCTAATTCTAACTTAGTCAACTGTGCAAACTTAAGTGGAAACACCTAAACTGCTGTATGGTACTCATTTTCCTCATCTGAAAATTACAGGGCAGTGTTTGGTGGGAAAAAATCATCTCTGATGTCTTTTCTAACTTTAGGATCCTTTGTTCTTAAGTAAAAAAAGTGCTAAATTAAAAAATGTTAACCTCAATTGCCTATACTATCTAGACAGTTAGTATTTTAAACAAATGTTTCTTGTTTTTTTAATGTCAAATGGTTTGCGTTAAACAAAATCTTCTGTGAAATCATTAAAGTAAAATTTCAAACATGATTTTAATAGTGATTGTACCAATGAGTCCCTCAACAAGGATTTATTAAGTGTTTCCTAGTTGCTAGTCTTTGTGCTAAGTGCTCCATATACAAAGAAAACACAAAAAAAAACCCAAAATAAGTTCCATGATTGAAGTAACTCACATTCTAAAGGAAGGAAAAATGTGTACATAAATGAGTGCGTACAACATTAATAATTATAATACTTAAGGTTTATATAACACTTTATGGTTTGCATTGGACTTTACTTATTAACTCATTTGTTCCTCATAACAACTATGTAAAGTAATTGCTATTTTGTCTTAATTTTCTAGATAAGAAACTGGGGCTGAGAGGTTTACTGACTTTCCCAAGGTCACACAACTAAATAAGTATCTGACATAAAATCAAGTATTCCTGATTTGAAATTCAGCATGTTATATAATGTGCTGCCTCTGACAAAATCCACAGGAGATGTCCTTAGCAAAGAAGGCCTCCTGTAGAAGGTGATGCTTGAGCTGAGTTCTTGAATGAATCCAGGGAAATTAAGAAGGGCTGGTAAGGAATTAAAATACTCCAGGCATAGGGTATAGCAATAACAAAGGCATTGAAACAGGAGAAATAACATCATGTTTGAGCAACATTAAATAGGTCAATATGGCTGAATTGTGGAGTACATGGAGAGGGGTTATATGAAAGAGGACTAGAAAGATAGGAAAGGTCCAGGTTGTGAAAAGCTTTCAATGTTAAACAGAAGAGTTTCTATATGACCTTAATAATGATAGAGAGACACTGGAGATGAAAGAGTAGGGGCTGATATAATCAGACCTAGTTGTAAAAGTATTTTGCAACCTTGTGGAGAATTAATTGAAGTAGAGGGGAACTTGGGGCAGTTGGCCAAAGAAAAGGCTAATGTAGTAGTCCAAATAAAAATTGATAAGAGCCTGAGCTAGGTATGATGAGAGGGAAGGGCAGAAATTTTATGGATAAAATAACTATAAGATATGACAAGTGTTAGGGTATATTAGTAAGAGTGAAAGCTAAGGATGACAGATTATAAATGTGGGTGACTGTAAGGATGGATGTGTCTTTGACAGTAATAGGTAAAGTAGAATGGGGAACAGATTGGGGATAAGGATAATGAGTTATGTTTCTTACACAATGAGTTTGAGATGCTTATTTAATTCCCAAATGGGAATTGGTAAGATGAGATTGGAGCTCGGGAGAGAGGAGAGTTGGCATATAGAGGGTATCACAAAAGTCTTAATATAGTTTTAACCTACTAAAACGTTAAACTGAACTAAGACTTTTGGTTGTCCTCATTGATCTGAGAATCATCTGAAGAGATATGAGGAAACTAATGGGAACTGATGAGATCACCAACTAGGAAAATATGGAAAGAAAAGAAAAGGCCCAGGACAGAGTTGGTCAACAGTGTGAAATGCTCTGCAGAGGTTAAGAAGGATGAAGATGAGAAAAGACAGATTTGAGAATTAAATCATTGAGAACTTTGCAGAGAAGAATTTTAATTGAGTGATAATATTGGAAGCCAGATTCCAGAAGGTTTATAAGAGAAAAAGAAAGGAAGTAGAGGCAGCTAGCATAGATGGCTTTTTCAAGGAGTTTAGCTGGCAAGGGGAGGAAACATTGGACAGCATCTAGCAACGATAGTAAAATCTAGAGAGAGAATTTTTTCTTTGTTTTAACAATGCGGGCAATGGAGTAGGCAGTTTGTAGGCAGCAAAGAAGGAACCAGTGGATATGAAGACAGTGTAGATTAGAGGAAGAAAGAGCTGGTTGTGAGATGATATTTTGGAGGAGTCAGAAGGGTAGAGGTTTGGCCTTGTAAAGGAGAAAGCATACTTCTTCCTCTGAAAGAGAGTGAGGAAGAATACAGTGGATGATGATGGTAGAGTGATGAGACAGGAGAAAAGAAAGAGAGACATCTTGAAAATAAAGGTCTCAAAATTGTTAATGAAGTATGAGGTGTCCTTAGATAAGAGGGTGAGGGGAGAGGTTACCATGAGAGGCTACATAAAAGAAAAGAAGGGTTAGAATATTTGCTATGATGAGTGGGATGGATGCTTGCTTATGGAGTAGACTAATTCCTTGCTAAACTGAGAACCCAATTGAGATTAACCAGAATAAGTCTATAATAGATTGAATCAACCTTGACTTTCTTCAGTCTCTCTCTACATTTTTTTTTCAGATCAAATTTCCCCATAATTTAATTTCATGCAAGTTAATGAAAATCAATAATTATTTTAGGCAACATACTCAATTGTAATGTGCGCTAAAATAAATAGGACCCAAGTTTGATTCTGTTCTGTGATGCTTACTACCTCTGTGACCTTGCGCAGATCATTTAACTTCATGGGGTCTTCAGTTTCATTATCCATAAAGTGAGGGGATTGGAATAAATGACTTCTGAGGGATCTTACAGCTATAAATACTTGGCCCTTACTACTTTACATGAATATATCAGTTTTTGAGTGATTATCTCAGTTCATAATTACTTCCATTATTTTACAACACTTTTTTATTTTGCTGAATTTGTAAAAATTTCTAATTTTGTAGAATCATGGGACTATCCACATTAAAAGAAAATTATAACCTAATGCTTCTTCCCTTGCTTCCAGTGGTAAAGTTTAGTTAGCATGGAGTGGTTTTGTTTTATCAAATATTATCCTACATTTGTGGGGCACAGGCTCATGGCAGGTCCTAGCAAAGTGGAAAAAATATTGCTCTGGTCTAGGATTGGGTTGTGTATCTGTAGTGACACAAACACAACAATCATCTAGAGGAATTCTTAACCTAATGTTCTTGAACTAATATTTTGATTAATGTATTTCTATATAATTGATTTCTTCTGTGATACCATGAATTTTATTTTATGAATTTAAAAACATTATTCTGAGAAGGGGAGCATAGGCTTCACCTAACTGCCAAAGGAGTTTATAATACAAAAGCAACTTAGAACCCATATTCTAAAGTATTGTTGCTTGTTCTCCACTTTCTAAGAGGACCAATGATATCATGGAGTACTGTCTTGACCTGTGAATGAGTTGGATTTAAATGAAGCAGAGTCGTACAAAGTTGTTAGCCTTACTCTCTCTCCCAGAGTTGTTAAAGTCTAGAGGCAAGAAAAAAGTTAAGATGAATGGCTATGGCCCAGGACACAGTGAATGGCCTCAGCAATATAGGGGTTATATTCTTGATTAGTGGAGGGGGTACTCACAGAGATAAAATGATAGTTTTTTTTTTTAAATTCTGAAAAAGATGATGGATGCTATATCATTGGATTAATACATATGTTAATACTAAATTGATGAATGTATATAACTTAAACTATATAATTGTTTATGTGCAAGATAACATACAAGTTTATGTGCAATAATAGTTTGCAAAATAAAACTATCATGTAATCTTGCTCATTCAACATATTTCTAGGCCAGAAAGCAGAAACATTATATTAAAGTATCGAAGGATATACAAAGGAGTAGAAATGATAACACAAAATAATCACACTAATAAAAGAAACATAATTTCATTTGTCATTGTAATTTAATCTACCTTTCCCTTAAAAATATGGAAAATGTTTTGCTGTTGTTGTTGTATGAAATCACAAACCCTTTGGATAATTCTGAAAGTTGTTAAGCAACTTTAAAAAAGGTGAAATAAATGAGCCTAATAATGATACCCATTTTTTGGTTCAAATTATACTCACATCAAATGTAGATCTTATTTTTAGTAACACTAAGTATTTTCAACCTAATGGTTTGAGGAAGATCGAATGAAGGTGACTATACCTAGTAAAAATATGATTTTTTTGGGAGGCAGAGCCAAGATGGCAGCTGGAAAGCAGGGACTTGCATGAGCTCCCACCCAGGTGCCTCCAAACACCTATAAAAATGTCTCTGAACAAATTCTAGAACTGCAGAACCCACAAAATAGTAGAGGGAAGCAGGCATCCAGCCCAACCTGGATTGTGGCTGGGTAAGGTCTATCGCATGGACCTGGGACTGGCGGAGTGGAGCAGAGTCCAGCTTGGGCCGTGCAGACCAACCAGACTGGGAGCTGGGCAGAACAGGCCCTAGCACGCTGAATCAGTGAGCCGTGGCAGTTACCAGACTTCTCAACCCACAAACACCAAAGACAACAGAGAAGGTTAGTGGGAAAAGCTGCTGGGACAGAGTGAAAGGAGTTTGTGGTTTGGCCAGCACCCCGGGGGCAGCAGAGGTGGTGCAGCTCTGAGGACAGAACTACAGCTGCAGTTGCTTCTGGCCCCAGGCCCATCTGGTGGGAGGAATCAAGTGGCAGATCAGAGCAGGAGTGCAGAGCCAGCTTAAATCTGAGTCCAGTCTGGGTTGGCAGTTCTTGGGGGAGAAGTAGTGCTGGTGTGGCACAGCTTGCTGTGTAACTCTGCAAACAACAGCACAGCCCCTCAAGCTTGGGAGAAAGTACTCTATACTGTACAAGCAGTCATACCCCAACAAAAAACTCAAGGGTCAAGTAAGTTGGTGGGGAACATGGCCAGGCAGCAAAAACAGACTCAGATTCAGACTCAGACTTTGGAATCTTTCTTTGGTGACAAAGAAGACCAAAACATACAGCCAGAAGAAGTCAACAACATCAAAAAGCCTACATCAAAAGCCTCTAAGAGAAACATGAACTGGTCTCAGGCCATGGAAGAACTCAAAAAGGATTTGGAAAAGCACGTTAGAGAAGTAGAAGAAAAATTGGGAAGAGAAATGAGAGTGATGTGAAAAAACCATGAAGAACAAGTCAATGACTGGCTAAAGGAGACCCAAAAAATACTGAAGAAAATAACACCTAAAAATAGACTAACTCAAATGGCAAAAGAGCTCCAAAAAGCCAATGAGGAGAAGAATGCCTTGACAGGCAGAATTAGCCAAATGGAAAAGGAGGTCCAAAAGACCACTGAAGAAAATACTACCTAAAAAATTAGATTGGAGCGAGAGAAACTAGTGACTTTATGAGAAATCAAGAAATTATAAAACAGAAGCAAAAGAATGAAACAGTGGAAGACAATGTGAAATATCTCATTGGAAAAACCACTGACCTGGAAAATAGATCCAGGAGAGATAATTTAAAAATTATTGGACTACCTGAAAGCCATGGTCAGAAAAAGAGCCTAGACATCATCTTTCAAAAAATTATCAAGGAGAACTGCCCTGATATTCTAGAGCCAGAGGGTAAAATAGAAATTGAAAGAATCCACCGATCGCCTCCTCAAATAGATCCCCAAAAGAAAACTCCTAGGAATATTGTCGCTAAATTCCAGAGCTCCCAGATCAAGGAGAAAATACTGCAAGCAGACAGAAAGAAACAATTTGAGTATTGTGGAAAGATAATCAGGATAACACAAGATCTAGCAGCTTCTACATTAAGAGATTGAAGGGCTTGGAATGTGATATTCCAGATGTCAATGGAGCTAGGATTAAAACCAAGAGTCATCTACGCAGCAAAACTTGAGTATCATGTTCCAAGGCAAAATATGGATTTTCAATAAAATAGAGGACTTTCAAGCTTTCTCAGTAAAAAGACCAGAGCTGGATAGAAAATTTGACTTTTAAACAGAAGACTCAAGAGAAGCACGAAAAGATCTATCACAATGTTTGATCATCTCTCAGGATGAATGTCTATTCAACTTTGAGATTTCTTAGGATTGAGAGATAGATTCTTCAAGTTTGTGTTTAGTGGTGAAGCAGCTGGATGTATCAAAGATTCTTTCAAGTTTCTGCAATTGACTGAAGACCAGCACTCAGACTTGGAAGAGGATGTAAAAATTATTCCTGCACACTACAATTGATCACAAATGGGGAAAGTGCTATACAATAGGGATCTCTAAATTTTTAAAAACTATATACCACTACCTAAAAATGTTTGAACTTGTATCCCCCACAATACACATATATTTATAAATTATATGTGTATGAGTGTACTAATATCTTGTAAACCACAAAGCAGAAACAAAAGATGAGATTAAGATGAAAATTATATTTTTAAAATATTAAAAATTTTAATTAACATTACTTAATGGATGGCATAAAGGCACTTTTGCCTTAATTGAAAATACCTCACAAAGATATGTAGATGCAAATGGAAGAAATAAATCATTGGCCATGCATACTAGATAATATTGTTCAATACTATCTATCCATTAGTTACACAGAGATTTTTGTTGAAATTTTGCTAACAAATTTCCATCTTCTCTTGTATCAATTAGTTGTTCTTCCAAGTTAATCAGAAAGTGTTACACTTTTATATTTTTTAACAAACTGGTTCAAAATCTACTGAAACTTCATTTGGAAGATTATTAAAGATTTTAGAGAGTGCTGTAAAAAATGATTTTTTTTACTGAATAAAAGCATTGGAGTAAATGAAAACTAAAGAGGAAAAAAATTGACCTAGATAAAATAATAGAGAATCGCCTGACATCAATGCCCCATTGCCTTTAAAATAAAGAAGTAAGAATCAGCAACAATTTTAAGCTGACTGATTTCATTTGAAATATGCTAAATCCATGGAAGAAGTCATCAGAGCACATCCATTTGAACAAATAGTCCTGGTTAGGTTTTTAAGACAGAGTAACTTTAAAGAGTCAGGGAGAGAACTGAAGGATACAGAGATAAAGTAGGGATATGTGGAATTGCTATAAATCTAAATGTGTTAGCTTTGGATTTGTTAAGTGACCTTTCATCTTTTTACACTTTCTGCCCAACTATGGCATTTAGAGAATCATACATTCTGCTCACTTGGGCCTATTACAAATATATGCACACACATATACACATGGATGTACACACAAACATATGCACATAGATATATGCATATGCATTGGTATATCCATGCGTCAAATACATATCTATATGTATACATGTGTAACAACAATGCTACTTGCTGCTACTGTGGCTGTAAAAGACCAATAACACCAGCACACAGGAAGGCTGCTAGCACAGGTCCTTTCATCTGCTTTTCTAAGGAAAGCAACTTAAAGGGGTTTACAATCTCACTTTCATCAAACATACATATATCATTCACTTAGTTCAGGGGAAAAAAGTCAGCACTCTGAACCTTAGAGCAAATAAAAACAGAAATTACAAACAGATCAACAGACATTTGGCTTTTATCTATCTGACCAAATCATAATATATACATAGTTACCAGAGATAGAAACACCAACATCTGAGTTTATAAAGCCGGGAGGTGCTCCTTAAGGGTTACTCAGAATTTCTACACCAACACTCTTCCAATGAGTGAGGCCCAAACAAAATGTTAACCTCAGAGTATATGTATACTTCTTCAAGGTGAGAGCACTTCATATCTCTCAAGCGTTTCAGTCCTCTCACGTCCTAACTAGCAAAAGCATATGGGCCTTCATACAAACAAAGGCAAGACTTAATCAAAGGCACTTGATTGTCTTAGTGCTGAGAAGCACTCCAAAACAAAAGACAACAAAAGTCCCACTTTGCTTGCCATTACGATATGATATACCTAAGTGACCTGAAAATACCATAATAACTAATAATAATAATGATAATGATATAATAATAAATATTAAGGGCTGGAAGAGGTGTTAGGGATCAGTCTGTCTTAGCCCTTCATGTTACTGATGGGGAAATTGAGCCACAGAGATGTTAAGTTAATTTCCCAAAACCGCATAAGTAGTATATGCAGAGTTGGGAGTCAAGCCCAGGTCCACTAACTCCAAATACATCATTTTTTTCAAGTACGCCGCATATGAAGGCATAACCAAGTCATATGGTATAGTTCAACAATATTGTGAATAAATGAAAACATGGTACTATTGTAATAAACATGTAGCAATTTAGGTTAATTGCTAAACTAGTCAATGATGAATTGCTCTGAATGGTTGTGTTATTCAACATTTAGACTATTTGGCTATGTTCGGCCTTATAGTACTAAAATAACATGTCAGTAATAGCACCAATGATCTGAAATGAGTTCCTCCATCTTCCATTTATGCCATCAGGAAAATTCAGACCAGATATAAAATTGTCTTGCCCTAAGCCAAAGTATGCCATTGATATACACAAAGAACCAAATATATCAAATAAATGTATAGCCTTCTGCTTTACAATTACTACAGCAATAATTAAATAAAACATCCGGTTGTCTTACTCATAGGAAAATTGGTTTAACTATGTAATGTGGGTCAAAAGAAATGAACAGGCCATGATAGTTAAAGGTCTCATTTGAACGTATTTTCCATGCACAATAATATTAAAACTAGTGACATAATATATTTCTGGCATTTTACCTTACTTCAGGCTCTCATCACCTATGGGTTCCCAATTAGATTTTTTATTATCTATCTAAATTCTCTTCAATTTAAACAGTAGCCAAAACGGTCATCATTATCATCACCATCATCATTTTTCTAAAGCACAAGTCTGCCTATATCACTTCTCATAAAACTTCAGAGTTTCTTTGTTGTCTATTGTCTCTAGATTAAAAAACACACTTTCCAGCCTGGTATCTAAAGCTCTTCATAATCTGGTTTTCTTAACTATTTTTGATTTATCTGATCTTTCGTTTTGATTAGATTTGGCTTTGTTTTGTTATTTCATTGGCATAGGGATTTCCCAATGAGGCAAGTTCAGCAGACTGCTCTGCAACCTTGAGTCATCTGGAGACAGCGACACGTTAAATGACCTATCTAGCATATTTCACAGCTGCCATCTTAAACCCTAGTAATTTTTATCTGATCATCTTTCTACTTTGCCACATTGCCTTTCAAATGGCTTCTCTACATATGTGCTACTTTATAGCTAAATAAGAAAGATGTGTCTTTAACATCAAAATTCCTTCTCCTGCTCATGTGAGCTTTTACAAGCTATTCCTCTATGACTGTAATGTTCCATGTTTGTCCTTACCTCTTAGGATTCTTATCATACTTCAAGACTGAACTCACTTGCCATTGCTTTTGTGAAGCCTGATATGATTCCTGCCTACTTCCAATGCCCTGTTTTGAATGTTGTCTCCCTCCTCAAATTACTTTGTATTTACTCATCTGGGTATAAGTTACATCCGTTGCTTGTGGGCAGAATCCAAGGTCTATGAGGGCAAGGATTAGTTTTGTTTTCTTTTTCTTTGTATCCTCAACACCTAAAACAATTGCTATCACATTGTAGGGGGTTGAAAGAATGCTTGTTGAATCAAATACTTCAAATGTCTATGTATGACCTAACCATGCAGGTACTTCCTTCACTGATACAAGTTACATTCATTCCATTCCTTAGTATGTTTTTTCAGGTTATTAAGTCTTCTCAAAAAAATAGCATTAGAGGCTATTAGCTCTGGTGTTGAACTGTCTCTGAAATTATCTCAGCTGCTGCTCAGGTAAGCATGCATCACCTAGCCAGCACTCAGAGACTTTCTAACTTGACAGAAACAGCTAGAGATTTTACTCTAAAATAATAACCTTTTAGGACTCAGATTCACCTAACCACCATAATGAGTTGTTGGAATAGGCTTCAGTTGAAGAATTAATTATTGCATTTTAAATGCATATTTTGAAAATGATTAAATAATGAATCTGGAAGGAGAGGTTTCTGTTGTGATCTGGCATTGCAAGTATTTATGGGATTAAACATTTGTAGCTATAAGAGGCCATTTTACAGATGAAGAAAATGAGGCCCCTTAAGGTTACGTAACTTGTTCAATTTCATGCAAGTTGTGTAAGGGGTAGGATTTGTACCTGTATCCTCTGATTCTGGTCAATGCTTACTTTAGCTTCACTTTAAAAAGGAAAACAGCTACAACAATGACAAGCCAATGATTTTCATGTGCATTAAATTGTCTAAAACATTTTTTATTAAAAGGAAATATAATTAACACAGAGCAACTACTTTAGTGCCTAATAGCTATTTAATCATTGTTATTATAATACTATGATTATAGAAGTAGGAGGAGCCTGAGAAATCTAGCCCTGCCACACTTACCTTCCAGATAAGGAAAGTAATGCCCATGGAGATAAAAAGACTTGACCAAGATCTTGTAGTTATCAAGAAGTATCTAGGTCCTCTAATTTCAAATCTACAACACCAAGCCGAAGAACAAATATAGTCACTATTGACCTCTGTCTCCATCCTCTGAAAATAGGCCTGAACATTTCTTGAAACTCTTGGAATTGCCAGTACCATTCCTAAAAGGCCATCCTAATCACTCCCAACCATGTATTAGCTTGCTATCTGGATGATACTGAGAAAAGCTGGAGACAGTCTCTTTCCTTATGACACTTGGATCCTACTATGAAAGACAAAGTTTGTTTAGACTTTACAGAGAGGCTTATTTTTAAGGAAAAAAATTTCCCACCATTAACAGCTACATAAAAGTAGAATAGCCCTTTTATAGAGATAAGTGCTCCTCCTTATTGGATGTCTTCAAGTACAAGCTGAATGAGCACTTGTCATAGACATTGGATAAAGAATTGAAACTAAGCTACGAGTTAGACTGGATGACTTTCAAGGTCCCTTCCAACATTGAGATTCTATCAACTGTGGCTTAAAAATGAGTAAATTCTTTAAAAGTATTTGCACATATAATAAAAATGGAAAATTAAAAGGTCTGTCTGCATATTCATACAAAAGCTTAAAAAACCCTTAATACTGAAATGCTTCTATTTTCTACTTCATTTGGTACCTAACATCTGGATGAACAAATAGACGTTGTGGGATTCTACACAATGTCACATTTCAAGAAGAACAAAACTGTCTATGTGTGTGACTCCATTTTTAAACTTTTCATTTGGAAAGTTAGTAAAGAAATTTAACTGAATGCAGGAAAGTTATTGAATTTGCTGAAATAGTCATTTCTTCTTTCTACATGATATTAAATAACTGGTATGCCTGGATTGTTAGCAGATTATTCTAGTATCATGTAGGAAAAGCAGCATCTATTTGGTGAACTATATAGTGTGGACTTTAATACTCTAATAGATCTATGTTCTCATCAGTGTGGATTCTCCATCCAATTATACATATTGTGACTCATTGATGCCCAATCATCCTTTGCCATCACTAGCCGTTAACATCTCATAAATCTGCCACATAGGATGCTTCTTTCATTATCTGGCCTTTATGTAGATACCAAGAAAGCTAAAATATTATCCATAGGTTATCTGTCATTATTGCTGTGACCAACTCATCTTTTTCCCCCGGAGTACTGCATTTACTTTAAACTACACTTTTATTTACATCATATTCTTCGTATATGACCATAACCCTAATTAGCAATTAGAATGATTGAAGATTGTCACGTAGCCTTTATGTAACTCTCTGGGTCCTCCAAATTCCCGTTCACACTGATGAACTAAGTCTCTGAAATAACTGGACTGTATCTTCCCCTTATTCATATTGCTAATGCTATTGGCTTGAGCCCACATTCTAGTATATTGTCCCCAACATCAATCATCATTGATTAGTGCCTTAGTTTCATTTAACCACTTAATGTCAATGAGCTCTCACAAAGAGATATTTATCAAGAAGAGAGAGCAAAAACAGAAATACAAATATCGTCTACCTCATACACAAATATTTCCCCACATCTGCATACAGTTTCTATGAAGCATTCACTCCATCAAGTAGAATCCTGAACGTGGTGCAATCACTGAATAGAATTACTGCCCCATTTTTATAGGACCTTACAACTTGACTGAAAGATCAGTCCACCTCTGTGCTTTGTTCTGGTCACTCTACAGGATAATAGATGTGGATCAAGCTTAGCCTCCCACACCTGTGATGTGTAACTAAATTCCATCTTTTACAGGAAACCTTTCTGAACCCCTCTTAGTTCTAGTTCCTTCCCTCTGTTAATAATTTCCCATTTATGCTATATATGGCTTAATTTTTATTTATTTGTTTGCATGTACTTTTCCCTATTAGATTTTGCTTCTTTTTGTATCCCCATGCTTAGCACAGTGCCTGGTACATAGTATCTGCTTAGTAAATAGAGATTGATTGATTCATTGCTTCCCCCATTTTTTGTGAAAAACAAAGTCTCAGGCTAGTCCATTACTTCTTCATGTAGGGCAAGAAAGAAAAGACACAACAAAGATAGAAGGGATAATTAAACATGCTTTCACAGGTCACAAGCCAGCCCAGGAAGGGAGAATATTGCATTGGTACTAGCCACGTGCCCACTCTCCCCTTGCACCACTCCTTGCCTCCTTACATGAATCTAAGCAAGCAAGAAAGAGAGACTGAAAGGTTTGCTTTAGTTGGCAGGTGTTTTTTGAATGTATTTCCAGTTCTGGCTCAACAGCCAATCTGTTTCTTCAACACATATTTAGTGAATCAGAAACAATCATAGGATATGTATGAATTTTCTGCAATGGAGAGCAAGGATCATCCATGTATTATTTTCAGACACTTCCAGCTTACCAAACACATATGCTCCAAGAACTAAGCCCTCTTTGGCTAGTCAGTCCTCCCTTATAACAATAATTGTGATCAATACTTCACTCTACAATGTTTTCTAAACTCTTCAATGCAGGTCAAGGAAGTTCTTTATACATAGTACACACAGAGCAAAGGATTCCTTACATATAAGCCTTGGATCAAGATGTCTCCATGTTTCATCTTATTTTTCTTTGTTTCTTCAATTTCAGGATTTCCTAAATTGGAATTTAAGTTTATTTTCATAAGTTCTTCACATTTTCTAGTTCTCTGAGGCACTTTGCAATGGCCAAAATCAATAGAAGATTTGTAATGAAGCTTCATGTAAATCCTTCTTGTAGAAGAAGGCAAGAAGTAAATCCCAGGAGATGAGGCCCCAATGAATTTTATTTTATAACTCAGTTATCTATTGTAAATATTTTAAATTAACCTCTTTCTACTGAATTAATCACTTGAAAGTTCCCTCTAGTCACTCTATGTCTCCTTAAGAAGGAAGATGGAGACTTTGCAAGATGCATAATTTCTGCATTTTTTTTCTATCCACATTCTTACACTCTTAAAATGCAGCTTAGGTTTTCAAGCCATGGCTGCTTCTTGTTAGCAACACCATTTTTTTTATTCTAGTACTAAGGAGAGCATTCTGATGATAGTGATTGTATCTTTAGAATGCAAAATGATATCTTCTGTAAAATTGAAAATACACAACAGAAATCCTGCCTGAAGTACATTTATCAACAAAATTCATTCTCTACAATAATAATAATAATAATGATAAATAACATGTAATGTGTTGACAAATGTGGAAAATATTTTAGGCAAACTTTGCTACTATATAGATTAGCTAAAAAAACCAAGTCTGTATTCTGCCTGTGACTTCTTGAATTTAATGACTGACATGTCTATTATGTGAACCACTACTGATAAACTATCTCTTTAATTCAGTCCTTGCACAAATCTGCCTTGATAGAACAGAACATGCTTACAAGGCATATAATTCCTTTTTTATACAGAGTATAATTACTACAGGAATTACTGATCTAAATCTACATAATCATTAATTGAAAAAGCTCATCTTTCAACAAAGAACATTCTAATAACCTTCAAACACAGATGGCGAACTTTCCTTTAACAATTTATTTATTTACAATACTTTGTAAGTTTCAGTTCCTTGGACATATTTGCTGAAGTTGCCAAGCCTTTATTTTATGATAAAACTTTTATCTCTTTGTTGCATTCCACAAAGGGATTTCAAATGCAATGTTTTATTCATTTTTCAAAGTCCAAAGCTCCTTAAAAATCTCTGAAGTTTTCCCCCTCCCTCTTCTTGCAATAAGCAACAATAGGGTGTTTGTGAATCTCTCTACATACTTTTCATTCCCTCCTCTGGTAGCATTAAAGAGTCTACCTCCAAAATGGGATTCCAAATGAACAGAAAATGTTTTAAAAATCTATTGCTTGAAGTTGTTTTTCACTTAAAACACTTAATCATAGTCCCTAGTTGCTATCCCTTGTTCTTTCAAAAAGGTGGAAATGGCAGAGGTGAAAGGTTATTTCCAAGCATTTGAAAGCCTGGTTTCCCTTCTCTCTCAGTTCATCTCACCAACATTGACTGAAAACATAAACAAGACTGTCAAGTCCTTGACCTATGCCCATTTATCCCCATGACTATTTTTACTTGAAAATGCTTAAATTAGGAGAACACAAACTAAATCAAATCACAGCTCTGAGACAATATAGCTTGGAGTCCAGATTTTACTCTTATGTAGCTATTACATTTTTGGCTTCATTAATATTTTCTAAGAAAGCTCTTAAAATGAATATATTTCTTTTAGAGGGCATAAAATTTTCCCAAATCATCATATGTATGCCTTTTAAAAAATAATTCTAAATTTAGTTCTAAGTATTCTAGAGTAGAATGATAATGGAGTACTCATTTTTAATTTTCTTTAAAAAAGAGGTGAAATGCTTAATTTGGAACATGTTAAAAATATTTTTGTTACTGCTTCAATATACATCCTTCTGAATTGTTTGCAATGCTATTTTTTTATTTGTAGCTATTCTCTCGTTAGGAGACAATAATATAACCTTCTCCATAATCACAATGGAATTTAGTATTTGAGGGATCATGACAGCTCATGCTATCACCTTAAAATTGATCTGATTGATTTTTTTATATGGTTGCCACAAGGGAGGGTCCCACTATGGCTTAATATTAGTGTTTTACATCTCATTAATATTTATTCTCACAAATCTTATTCTCATAAATTATTTTGTTTGTTCTCATAAATAATATTTTAAATAATGTTTCTGTTAGTATTTTACTTCTTTTGAATTTTTGCAATTGTATATTATAATGCTTTCATAGGATGAAATTTATTGTTTCTCAAAGTAAGGTCATGAGACAAAAGGTTACATATGTAAATTAACCAGATTCACTTCCTACATTGATTAAATTAATTTGCTAATGTAGACAGCTTGATTTTCCAAAAAAATGATATCACCATTTGAAATAATTTATGAATGATATATATATATATATATATATATATATATATTTCAAATATGGAATAAATTTGCTTGCTTGTATTATCTTTATTAAAATATCTGTTAAATATTAAAGTGTTTCTAGTTCACTCTGAAGCACTGTACAAACTCATGGTTCTCCTCCTTGTATTTCATCATAGGGACTATGATTAAAATCCAGTTCCGTTCTCGCAGGATTCTTACAGCTACATCTACAGATCTTTTGGTTAGCAGTTAATGTGACATCCTAATGTAATAAATAAGGTAGATATGATGTTTTAATAGGCTTTCATCATCATTTTCTGTAATAACATGAATGCCTTTCGATATTATATGCTTATCATTATTTGATCTATTTTTGTTATGTTCAATGACTTTCTGTTCCAATTTTAAGAAAAATGAATGTGCCAAACCTTCATTAAACTCAGGGAACCTTTATTTACCACCATATTCAGTCTGTGACTCAGATACTGTGATCTCTAGAATTAATACTCATAACTTCAGCATTTGGCTGTTAGTTAATGAAAACTATCTCTTTTCATTACATCTATTAATGCCATTTACAGTATTCAAATGGAAAATAGCAAAGGTTACATTTTGCATTAATGTATTAGATCACATAGTAGAATTTCAATAAGATAATTTGTATATTTAGAAAAATATGACCAATATAGCTTACTTAAAAATAAAGATGAAAATAAAATTGATACAAGATCAAGAGCACTTGGTTTCAAGATAGTAAACAAGATTTTGCTGGAGTCAGCCGAATTGGCTCAAGAGTCTGTTAAATTAACAGTATGAATATTTATGCCTTGAAAAATGGCAAACAGAAAAAAATGAGGCTTGATTTATTGCTTTGTTGATTGTGTTGAGTAAAGAAAGTAATAAGTCAATTGTTTAATTTAAAAGTATTTTGTATATATATATATATATATATATATATATATTTTCCCTCAGCAAGCTGGTTGTTAAACATTTACCAAAACTCCACTAAAGATAGAAGACATATAGAATATAGGAAGAGAAAGTGTGTGTGGAAAAATTTATGGCAGATTGTAGAACATTCATCAAGATGAAGAGGTGGTACCAGATTTGATGTCAAGAAGATTCTGGTTTGAATCCCACTTCAGGCACATAGTACTTGTGTGATCTTGGACAGGTTACTTTACCTCTCTGAGATTCAATTTCCCTATCAATAAAATAAGGGTAATGATATCCAAAGTATTTGCCTTGACTTGTTGAGAAGATAAAATGAGATAATTATGTTAAGTATTTTGTAAACTATGAAGCATCTGCATAAATGTCAGACATCATCATGGAGTCACAGAAGCAAGAACAAGAGTAGAAAATGAACACAACTAAAAGAAACACCAACGAATATGAGCTTGCTTCTGACTTAATTTCTCTATCTATATACTCCTGATTTTTTTCTTGAAAAAGGAGGAAAAGTGTGTGAGAATCTGACTGCCAACAAGGCTGATCTAAATTCTCTAGTAGTTTTCCAGTCAATAACAGACTCCCTCGACAAGTATTTACATAGTTCCTTCTTTGGAAAGCTAGGTGGCAAACTGGATAGATTGCTGGGCTTGAAGTCAGACTCATCTTCCTGAGTTAAAATTTGGCCTTAGATACTTACCAGTTGTGTGACCCTGAGCAAGTCACTTAACCCTGTTTGCTTCAGTTCTTCATCTGTAAAAATGAGCTGGAAGGAAATGGTAAAATAGTACCTTTGCCAAGAAAACCACTAAATGGATTCGTGAAAAATCAGACATGGTTTGAATGACTAAATGACAGCTACATTATGGGAAAAATCGCTGTTCAATGAACTTCCAAAAGATCTCTTTCCATGACTCTGTAATGTTTGGGATAGTCATAAAAGAAAAAAAAACTGTAATCTTGCAAATAAAATTTTTAAGTAACTAGACTGGGACACATACAGATCAAAACAGGGACCTTCACTTGGAAAGTAAAATAACTATATCTTATTCGTGCTAAATTTGGAATAATTGGTAAATAGAAACAATGCCATATTAGAAAAGCACAGCATATATGCACTACATTTTTCCTTCTAGGAGAATACTGTTAAGAACTTGAAGAAAAGCCCATGACTGTCTAGTTGGCTCCCATAGTTCAATAATTAGAGTGAGAGGGAGATGATAGGAACAAGGGGGTTTTGTCTGTAACCAGGGAGGGTGAGGCACAAGGGCTAATTCTATTGCGGCAAACTATTATTTTTCAAAGATGGCAGAGTGATAAAAACATTTAACTTGGCTCTCTGATTCAAAAAAACCGAACTGATAATAATTCTAGCAGTAGTTTACAATGACTGTTGTTAGCCACTGTACCAAATTGGGGGTGTTATTGCAGGGTTTTGAGGAATAAGAAGCAGACTAATATTTTTGCAACACTTGGCAAAGGTCAAGGATTTAACTAAGTAACACATAGTTGAAGAAGGGAGGGAGACTAAGTTTGTGTATTGGTAATTAAGGCAGGACTTTTTTACTGTTTTCTCTTTCAGAGTGCTTATGTGATCAAGTGCCTTTGATGAGTCTGGTCTTTGTTTCTTTGATTAAATTGGGAGCCTTTGATGACCTGCTTACCTCAAGGGAAAGCCTAGTTTACACGGGTTTGAGTCACACTTTTGTGACACCCTTTAACAATGAAGAAGCTTTTAGGTGACTTGGGTTTTAGTTGCATGGTTGTGATGCCCTTTGATGCTGAAAAGGGTATATAAACTCAGATGTTAGTGTTTCATTTGGGGTTCTCACTCATTGGAAGAGTCTTGATATGGAGACTGTGGGTAGGCACTGGAGGCCCCCAGCTTTGAAGAAAACCCAGATGTTGGTGCTTCTCTTTCTGGTAACTATTCATGTGATGTCTTGATTAGACAAGGCCTCTCCATTTGAATTGGGTTATTTAATCTGTTGATATTTTCTGTTTGTAATTTCTATTTGTATTTTCTCTGAAGTTCAGGGTGCTGGTTTTTCCCCCTGAATTAAGTGAATGATATATGTATGTTTGATTAAAGTGAAATTGATAACCCCTTAAAGTTGCTTTCCTTAGTAAAGTAGATCAACGAACCTGTGCTGGCAGCTCTTGTTGCTGGTCTTATTGGGTCTTACACCCCTACAGCAGCTTCTAACCACATTTTTCTTAAAGTTTGGGACTGGGTTTAATATTTATTTAATTCTGATTTCCAATACTATCTCTGTTCCAATTAACATGTAATTTTCATGGAACTAGTGTTTAATTAATGTGAAGAATATTAGTTGAACAATTATATAAAGTAATACTCCAAAACTGCATTAATCTTTCTCCTAATTATTCATGTATGTAGATACGGCCATTTGTTTTCATAACATTAGAGATCATCACCATCAGATGATAGTAACCAGAATTGCATGTATACGTACCAAATAGGAAAACAAAACTCAACATGGAGTGGACAATCAATGCATGCCTATATGGCAAATATTACATTTGCTACATTCCTAGCATTCTTCAAGGTAGTATTTGTGGTGCAAAACTGATGATCCTTGTTTTCAAGATGCTTATATGTAAGCCTGCTATCTATTCTTTGCTTCATTTACTAAAGAACACACTAGGAACAGTATAAAAATAAAATTATTTTAATCTTGTTGTTCTAATACATTTCTCTTAATTGAACTCAGACAGTTGCTCTGATCTGGATGACTTTATGTCCCAATGCAAAATGGATTTAAAGTCTTAAGGGATTTTTATGAGGAAAAAATGACACATCATCTTGTAGTCACTGAAAACTTAACTCTTCCTTCCTCATATTGAATCATTTAAAACAGCAATATATGTGAAAATAATTTCATGAATATTTTCAAGATATGACAAAATAATTCTGCTAGTAGGTAGCTGCTGGTGTATTGTTTAGTATCTTTAATAATGGTGCAGGCTACTTTGTCCATTTTGCATGTGTTGGTGTGTCTTCTCTTCTTTGAAAAATCTTCAAGACTTTTGGGTGCTTTCAAAAAATTTATCTGTTCCTTCCAGAATGAATTTCTTCTTTCATTATTTTGACCCCACAGAATTCTATTCCAACATTTCACAGAAATATGAAAGTGACCCTGGGTTCTTACAGACTATGTCAGCAAAAAAGAAACTCTGGGAGACTACCATGCTTGGAAGTATGGGGAGCATTCCAATACGATTTTGGAAAGGAGAGAGGATTACAACACACTACACTTAATATGAATAACCTTTTCCATCCCTTTCTACTTAAGAAAGCTATCTATTAAAATGGATATTGGTTCATCATCTAATAGAGAAAGTAATGTAATGATCCGATCCCACTCTAGATCCATCACTTAACCTTGGTTTTATAGGCAGAAGTTCAAAACACTAATACCATTTCAAATTGTGACCTATATAGCAGCTATCATCAAAGGCACTAGCCAAAAATGAAGGTTACTTATAAGAAAACTCTTTCCATTTAAACTGAACTTTGGGTATCATTCATCATATGGTTGCAACCTACCTTGGGTGAACATTTGTCTCCACATTTTATGTTTGAAATTTATGATTAAAATGTCATTGAGGAATTAGTTTTGTTTTCTTTGTAACTTTTATAAGAAGTCCTATTGTGCTTGAGTTGTCCTCTCCTGCCTCCTAAAATAATGGCAGCTTTCTTAAGGTCATTCTGTAGGCAGGCTGCCCATTTTGAGATAACATACACTTACCAAGGTTACTGAGTATCTGTCATCTTTAGGCTAATTATTAGAATATTCCCATTATAGAATCCTCATCCAGAAAATAACTACTTTTGTTTTAAATTACTGAGGGGGAAGAATATGTGCCAAAACCAATATGCCCAGAAGATCAATCAGAAGTTTATTAAGACTACCTTTCAGTTCAGTCAGACATGTCCTGGACAATCAGCATGCCCAATGTCCTCAAAGCCAGAGAGAAAGAAAGACTTTTCTGATAGCTATGTTGGAAGCAAAGTTATTTGTTTTCATTTCTGTAAGGTAGAACAATCTCACCTTAAATGACACTGCTACCAGAGCATTGCCAGTGAAGATTCCCTGCTGCCTAACCTCCATGGACATGGGAGTTCTTGCCAGTGTGGGAACATAACGCTTCCACACAGTCCCAGGAGGGAAGGAGGTAGTTGTATTGCAGCACATTTCTTTCACCTTGGTACCATCTGGTTGTGCTATATCTGTCAATGAACTTCATCTGAATATGTAAATCATATATAATTTTATTTCTACTTTTTAATGAGGCTATAATAAAAATATATAACTATCTAAAAAGAGAGAATTTCCTTCTAATGTTAAAAAAATAGCAGAGGAGACTGGTCACATTTCCAGACTTTCAAATTGTCACCTAGAATTAAGGACAGGAATCTTCTTTAAATGGTGAGATTCACTATACTCTCTTATCAAGCCTCAGAACATTATGGAGCCTCAATGACATTCAAAATAATTTTGTCTAAATATGCACACAGGACAAACCAAGTGTATGAAGAATTCCTACTGGCCAAAATATGTTATGAAGTTGGATGGATAGTCCATAGAGTTAGCCCAAGAAATATTGCAGATGAACAATGAACTTGACAGGTTGTTGAATGTGTATTCTCTCAAAGGAGAGAAGACTGAAAAATTTTTAAGAAATTGTGCTGTGATATATGATTCCCCAAGATAATCTCAGAAAAAGCCCATCTGTAAAAAAAAAACCAGCATTCTTCTAGTAATACTAAATGGTTATAAATAATCAGATACCTAGAATATCTGAAAAATTAAGTTTGTGAGTCATGCAAAGGCAGTGGAATCATGCAAAGGCCATAGTTGGTGGAGTAGGCTGCAATTAACATTACAAATAAATAGGGCTAATGCAGAAATATGTTTGCATGACTTCATATCTTTAATGAGTATATACTACTTGCTTTCTCAATTGGTGAAGGAGGAGGAATGGAGAGGGAGAGAATTCAGAACTGAAAATAAAAATAAAATTAAAATTGAAAAAGTAAAAAAGGCATTACCAATAAAGAATTGTATGGAAGTGATATAGAAGACTAATCAGAGACATATTTGAACAGGAGGTGATCCAGTTCCATAGTGAGAATAAGGGATGATCTAATGGAGAGCATACTCCATTGGTATCAATGTATTTTCAGGGGATACAAAGAAAGGCCCCAACATTTCAAGAGGATCACCTTTGAGGGATTAATGGGAGTATACAAATAAAAGTTACAAAAAATGAGAAGGCATAGATAAGTCAAAATCAGAAATACTGGAGGGGATTACAAGTGACCATGTAAAATCCTCCTGCTTTACCTTCAAATAATATCTAATAGCAAGTAGGTGTTAGAGTTGTTGAGACTGACCAGACTATGTTATAAGCAGTCAGACAGGCTTATTAGCCTATCAGTGGAGTTGGTACAACTGTTCTGGAAATTAATTTGGAACTAACTCTGCCTATTCTTTGGCAAAGTAACAACAGTATTAGATGAAAGAGATTTTTTAAAAAGTGTGTGGGGGGTGGGGGCAGGGGATAGCAGAAAGGAATATTGATATGTAAAGAAATATTTTTCATAGTTCTTTTGGTGGTGCCAAAAAACTGGAAGCTAAGGAGGTGTCCCTCAATTTGGGAATATTTAGAAAAATAAAGATATATGAATATATGGAATACTATTGTACTATAAGAAATGGCAGAGAGGAAAATTTCATAGAATCTCAGCAAGACCTCAGAAAACTAATGTAGATCAAAGTGAGCAGAACCAGGAGAGCAATTTATATGATATCAAGAAAACTATAAAAAAATGCAACTTTGAAAGAATTAAGAACATAAATTACCTTAATGACCCACTGCATATGATTCCCGTGTACCGATAATTACTTATTACTAAGTAATTTCTCCTTCCTTAGAGATGATGGACATGATTTGCAAAACAAGATACATTTCGTGTACATGACCAATGTTTGCATGACTGTGAATTTTTGCTAGAAGTATTTTGTTTTACTTTGTTTTTGTAGTAGAAAGAGGAAGAATTTAGGAGGGAGAGAGTAAAATCTTTTTTAACAGAAGAGTAATTGAAAAAAAGAATATAGATGTATACATATATTCACACTTATATAGTAGTTGTCAAAAGGTAGTGATAAGTAATAATCATAAGTTTTCTTCTACTGTTGCTCCATAATTACAAATATAGACTTACTTATTTGAGTTAAACCATTGTAGTTTATTGTGCAATTTTCCCTAGAAAGGGGAATGTATCCACCCATTGTCTTTTAGTAATAAGAACTAGCTAATTGACAAGACAAGAATATGTACTTGAGGGAACAAAGCCCAGGATAGGCAAGATTTTATACTGGACAGGGCAGTTGTAGAGTCAAAAAAGCTACATTCTTATGTTCTAGCAACGGAAAGACAAACATGGACAACCTCAGTCACACATGGGAGCAATAAAGCAATATCAGGCAGCCATGTAAGCACAAGGAATGCTGACTCATAGCAAGTGTGCTTACGGGAAAATATACCAGTTGGAGTGGTACAGGGACTTTAATTTGAAATCTGGCAGTAATAAGACAAACAGATTTTTTTATGAGAAGAATAATGTACACATCAGTCTACATTAAGTTATTAAGTACTAGGAGCAGACACAAAGTCAACAACCCAGTTCATGGTGATACTAAGATTTTAAAGTCCTGATTCTTTCATGTTAGTTGTTGGGGATCCCTAATCATTCTCTTGCTTCAGTCATTCTCCTAAAGGATGAGTCATATTGTGTGTAATGGGGTCTCTTCCTTTCTTAGAGATATGATCATGTGGAATGATCATTGCTAATTGCATTCTAGCAACATGAAAGGGAAATAATTTCACAACCAGAGAATTAGCAAGTGATAGTGTAGTTGCAAGATTCGAGGTTAAAGGACAGGAAAACAAAGGAGTTTGCTCTAACATGGTGCTGCAAAAGTGAACATTCTTTTTCATTGCTTTCTTGTTCATTTTTGGGGGGTTCTTTACATAAAACAGAAACTTCTGTGGCAAGTTTTTTGATATCACAGAAACCCCGGAGACATCATGGTCAAAACCCCAAAATGCATCCAGTAGTGTGGATAGCTTAGTTGTTGCTGTATGTAGAATAGAGGAATTAAAAACAATATACTAAGAAAGTAAAGAACAAATCATTTTCAGCATCCTTTTTTTAAAAATTAGTCATTGCTCTTCGCCACTGTCAGAATGTAGAGAGGATTCATTATCATTATCCCTTCAAAGAGAAATTATTTATAGAACTACTTAACCAACCATTTTTATAAAAAACTTCTGGCTATTAGTGATAAAGGGAACAACTCTTGTTTACTTTGACTTCTCAGTCTCCTCCATTGTGGATAAATGTCCCATATTTACAGTACTATATGAGGAAATTCTGGTATACATGTTTTAGTTTCCCACAATTTGCAATCTTGTGATGGGTTTATTAGTTTTTTCTCTGAGTTCTGTTGCAGTTCTTTCTCACTCTGAGCTCTGTTTGACAGCTTCTCTAGCATCCTTTCTTCTAACCACTTTTTGCCTGTTTTTTTTACCTATTTTAAATTTATTCCCAATGTGTTATATACTGCTTCTTGCTTCTACCATCATTAATTATCCCGAGATAATGAAAATATTTCTCCCTTTAGTAGGAATGACTGCATTCCCCCCCCTTCTCCTTCTGTTCAACCAATTGACAAATCCTCTCTATGCCTCTGAAAAAAATGCTAATTTGGGCCACAGACAGCTGTGCATTCTGAGTACAGAGCTATAATACAGTAATACAAATTTCCTTTTAGAAATGCTTCAGAAATTGCTTTCTTGGTTATTAAAATAGATTTTATTATTATTACTTTTTTCTCATGTTCATGTTTTTTTCTGCTAATACTTTGTGTACATATTTTTGGTATTTTTCATAGCAGCAATGGGCCACTTGCCTAAATGTTTATTTTTTTAAGCTAATGAACCTAATGTGACAATAGATGAAACACAATTTTTACAAAATGATTTATCTTAGATAAACATACTAGGATCACGCTTGAATTTGACCTAGCATTGAACTTATTCTCCCTGTGAATTTTGTCACTTAAGTCCAAGTACAAAATCAAATAGATTCTTTTCTTGGTTTTTGAAAAAAAAATGTCATATAAATAATCATCAGCACAGATGAGAAACCTCTTGGTTAGTACCAGAATAGAACTGAATTTCTTGCTCAACTAAACTTTTACTGTAGCAAAGTCTAACTACTCATGTGGAAAATAAAAATAAATTTATAACTCATTCCTGGGGGATGGGGAAAGAAGGAAAAGATAGGTGACTTTATTTCCCACTTACGCTTCTCTTCATTTAAAAAAAAATAACCTTGTTATGAAAATGGCTCATATAACAATTTTGTGAAGTACATCCTTCTGTATAAATCATGATGTATAGTTTGCCACTATGAAAGTTTTTGAATGCTACTGTTAAATAGAAGAAAAAGCAGTTACTTGATATATTTTTTGAATATTTGCAGAAATCAATTAATATTGGTTAAATGAATAAATTTTCCTTTTGGTTCTTATTTGGCTATTTGTCCATTTAGAACATTTATGGACTTTTTGAACAATTTGCATACAAAAGGTTCATATATTTTGAACCTGAGATAATGTAGATCACACCAACTTATTTAAACTACCTACATAGCATAAAACATGGAAATCCAGTATGCTGATAAAGGATCTAAGTAAGAGTCAATGTAATTGTTTTTGTCTTTAGTACATATGAACTTTGATATCATTTGGTATTTAGAAGAAATAGCATTTCTTAATATCTTTGTATGAGAGGCTACTTCTGTAATTATGAACTGATGGAGGTTTTAACAGAACAGGAATGAAATGGCCTTACAGAGAACTTTATAACCAAGGATACTGGATGATTATGAAAGATGTAAAATGAACAGAAAAGAGAAATGTCATGTTGCTTTCTAAAAGCAGAGAAAGATTAACTTTTATCTCACTTGGTAGATCTATTACTTTTGACATTGACATTCTTTTCCTAGTTCAGATTAGACAGTCCACAGGTCACAGGCTCAGTAAGTCTTACTCCCCCAAAAGTCCTTAATTAGTCTGATTTTTCTCAGGACTTACATTTCCCTGTAGAAATAAATTGAAAAGTGATGGAGTTATATTTTCACTTTCAGTACATTCGGCATATTATTGCTGGAGTATGCTAAATGGCACTTCCTTGAATATCTCATTTTAACCCCAATGATAATCAATAACTCTTCACTTTTTTGTAATAGCACTCAATAAATACTATATTCACTTTATCAATCTGGTTCACCTATTTTTATGCATATTACTTTACTTTCTCCAAGTACAAGTTTGTTAGAAACAGAATAAACAAATGAATTTTGCTGTCTTTTTCCTTGATGAGGCTTTATATCATCTGATCCTTCTTTGGTATTTGGCTGCACTGACTACTGCTTACTTTAATTTAATTCAACTAAATGGTTAATTATTAAATGGATGGGAATGAGATGAGATAAGCCTAGAAAAGTAGGGTTTTGCTATATTGTAGGGGATCTTGAATCCATGAAAGGAGTTTGAATTTTATTTGTTCTTCAATAAGGATTTTTGATCAAAGTAGTGGTCAAATTGATTTCTCCCACTGGAGATGGATCAGAAGGAGGAGATAGTAGTGGACTCAAGAAAGCATATTAGGAATTTTTTTTCTCTCAGAAGTGCTAGTAAGAGGTAATGAGAGCTGTTAGTCAATTGGAATAGAGAAGAGGGGCTGGATAAGAGAACTATTAAATAAGGAGAATTGGCAGGATTTCATGTCTATGAAAGGTGAGGGAGAAGGAAGATCAAGATTTCACATACCAGGTAAGGTAAACAGTGGTACCAATGATAAAAATGGTAAAGTAAGAAGGAGGAGCAGGTTTAAGGATATAATGACTCAACAATCAGGTTATCAGCCAAACTATCTTTTATTCTCTCCCAGGAACCTCAAGAACATCAGGTTATTAGTGACTGATTAGCTCTGTTCCATAGGTTCTGTCTTCTCTGTTAAGGGCTATATACATATTCACCAACTAAATCATTAATCTGTGATCTCCACCTACTGTGTTTCAAAATCACTTTTAGCACTGCTATTGCTTTATAAAATGTTTAATCAAATTTAATGTAAAGCATAAGCACACTAATATCAAAGTGACCACCACAGAAATCCTTGACTGGGACTCACATTATTCTCCTCTTCTACCTCTGAGTAATAGTGAGCAAAATAAAGTCAACAAGTCAACAAATGTAAGGTAAAGACAATCCTTGTTCTTAAAGAGCTCACATTTTAGTGGTGGAGACAATATGCAAAAAAAATCTGTGAACATGAAAGATATGTACAAAATAAAATGGAATTTTTTTCAGAAGGAAAAAACATTGAATGGGACAAGGGAAACTCCAAAAGATTTTTTAAAGAAAGTAGTATTTAAGCAAAGTCTTGAGGAAATGAGTAGAAGGAGATGAGAATATAGAATGTTCTTGGCAGGGGGTGGGGCAGCCTTTGAAAAAGTATGTAGTTGGGAGATTGAAAATAGGCTGTGAGGAACAGCAAGAAGTCCAGAATTGTTGGAAAATAGAATATTTTTCAGGGAGCAAGGTATTAGGAAACAGAAAATGTAGTGACAAGATTATAAAATGTATTCAAAGTGAAATAAATGATTAGATATTTATTCTTAGAGGTAGTGGGGGTACTATAGTTTATTGAATAGTGACATGATCATACCTATGCTTTGGGAAGATCACTTTGGCATTTGAATGGAGGATGAACTGGACTGGGGGGATATTGAGGCAGTGGTACCAACTAGAAGCCAATTCAATAATTCAAATATGAGATGAGGAGTACCTGCACCGTAGAGACAGCTATGTCACATGAGAGAAAGAACATATATGAGAGAGGTTAGGGTAAAAATGACAGGATTTGGCAATAGATTAGATACGTGGAGTAAATGAACCATCCAGGATGATACTTAAGTTGAGAGGCCGGGTGATTGGGAAGATGATGACGTCCTTGAAAGTAATAAGGAAGTTCCTAATAGAGAGTGTTTGGGGAGGAAAATGTATTTGTTTTAGAATTTGAATTTAAGATGTCTATAGCACATCTAGTTTAAGATGTTCAATAGACAATTGAAGATGCAAGCCTAGAAATAAAGAAAGAAGTTAGGTAAAGATTAATAGATATGGTCTGGAGGTCAGGAAAGAGGTTATGGATAAATAAATAGACATGATAATCATGTACATAAAGATAGTACTTGATGCCATGATAAGTGACTGGATCATCAATTGAAAGAGCATAGAAGGAGAACATAATAGGGCCCATAACAGCCTTAAGGCACTATTATGGTAATTAGGGTGGGACTTTTTTGGTGTTCTTCTGTTTTGGAATGCTAAGGCCATCAAGTGCCTTTAATGAGTCTTGCCTTTGTTTGAATGGGGCAGGTAAAAGTGGGACCTTTTGCCTTTTGTTTTGGAACACTTCTCAATCCTGAGGTAATCAAGTGCCTTTGATGAGTCTTGCCTTACAAAGGTAATGGCAAGCAAAGTGGGACCCTTTTGTTGTCTTTGTTTTGGAGTGCTTCTCAGCATTAAGGCAATCAGGAGTCATTGATTGGAAACAATGTATATGATGTGGCACTAGTGATTGAAGAACTTTCCCATACTTTAAATGCTAAGTAGGCCCTGAGCTTTCAGGGCCCCAAGCAGAGTATACATGCAGAAATGTTGATGTTTCACCTTTCAGGGCACACTCATTGGAAGAGTGTTAGTGATTTGGCCAGATGAGACTCTGGGTAGCCTTTGGAGCCCCCTCCAGCTTTGAAAACCCAGACGTTGGTGCTTTTCTCTCTGATAACTATATGTATTGCTCTGAACAGATAGAAACCTATCTACTGATTTAGGTTTGTTCTCTTTATATAATGTATACTTGTAATTTCTGTTTGTATTCTCTCTGAAGTTAAGGTACTGGCTTTTCCCCCTGAACTAAGTGAATGATACATGTATATTTAATTAAAGTAAGATTGTCAACCCCTTAAAGTTGCCTTCCTTAGACAAGCAGATCAAAGAACCTGTGCTAGCAGCCATTCTTTGTACTCTTGTTGTTGGTCTTGTTGGTCTTTCACCTCCACACCAGCTGCAAGTCGCACTGTTGTTACAGGCAAAACTGCTGTTCATGGGCATGACTTGAATGAAGATCTTGCAAAGGGGACTGAGAAAAAGCATTGAGACAGATAAAGGGAAATAAGAAGGAATTGATTAAGGAAGTATAAATGGCTGGCTTACTATGCTGAGGGCCCAGATCAGGTGACATAAATCTGTAGTGGGCCCACCCAGCATAGTTTCATAATTTTCTCTAGGTCTATTAAGCAACAGAGTAACTGTAGTAAAGGCTGTGGATTGTGGAAATAATCTGAGGTGGAGGTTTGGCAAGGCATGATCTGTGACAGGATGAAGGGGCAAGGGACTCCAGTGTATAGTGCAGTGTAGAGTTGAACTGGTTTACCAATGGGTCAGTACGGGGAAGGAAGAAGAGTGTAGGCAGTGCTGAAGATTGGAGGGACTGGTGGTCATTGTGAAGAAAAATAACATAGTTGGGGGGGAGGGGTCACAGGGCAAAAAAATAACAATAATAAAAGATTATAATCAGATAAAGGAATTTCAGAATTCGTGAACATGGAAGTGGAGCACTTGTGGGTACCAACAAGATTACAACCATTTCTGTATGTAACTGAAGAGCTGTTCATAGAAAATGAATGCATTTAGGAACTGGGAAATTGGGTATATCAATATGCATTTTGAATGCCCCTAATAAGAGGATAGGAATTGGGGTGAAAAGAAAAACTACCAGGCATATAATTCATTGAAGAATGAAGGAGAATGTCACAGGGGATGATAGATGATGATTATCAGAATCTTTGTGTGATAAATATGAATTCAATGAACCTCAAAAAAGGAGAGGTTATGGTGATAGAGGGAGAAACTAGAGTGGCATGGGGGAATCAAAGAATATTGCAACTCCACCATCACAAATGGAGTTATATGGGATGTGTGAAAGTACAACTGGTACTAGAAAAGGCTGGCCACAGAAGCTCTGAAGGAGCTAGGTTTCAGTAAACAAGAAGATAGAGAAAGGAAAAAGTTTAAGGTGAAATCAAACTTGTTGACTCTGGAGCAGACATCCCAGCAGTTTAATTCTCAATCCCTCCCACCAGGAAATGAATAAATGACCAGTCACTAAGGAAGTCAGACTATTAATATAGTGAAGGATCCATATGATACCTTAGCATTTGTCATTAGCTTCATCTTCTCTTGTAATTTCATTGTTCATCTTTCTCATTAGATGTTAGGTATATATATATATATATCAATATATACTTCTGACCTTTCAATATTGGATCAATAACTGATGGAGTTCACCAAAAATGAGACAACACTTTCTGCTTTTAAGTTTTTTCAAAGGTAAATGACAGACTAGAGTAGGAAGATTGGCTTCCATTCCAAATCAATGCTCTCTCTCTGCATCTGAGAATTTTCTCTTCCAAATAATCTACCCATGTATCTGCTATTACTCATCTCAGGGCATGAGCTGTGTGATAGCTGACCACTCTAGAGGAAAATATAGCAATCTTCATGCAGCATAGGTTAAGTGTATACTTTGGGGACATCAAGGAAAAGATCACAGTATCACAATGTTTAACAGAAGAAAAAATAAGAAATAAAATCCCCTAGTGTTGAAGATAAAGAAACTGAAGTGTAAAGAATTGAAATAACTTGCCCAAGATCCCATATGTAGTAAGCTACAGAGACTAAAATCAAATGTAGAATATGTGATTTCTATTTCTAATGTTACCAAATCAAAACTTTACACTATACTTGATTGCCTTTCAATACCTTGCTTTCTGGCAGAATAACTATGGATCTGGAGTTCAGAGGAGAGGTTTAGGATTAGAGCTAATGTAATAACAATAATGCTAGCAGCTGCTGTGAAGGTGTAAGGCCAATAACACCAGCACACAGGAGGGCTGCTAGCACAAGTTCTTTAATCTGCATTTCTAAGGAAAGCAACTTTAAGGGATTTACAATCACACTTTAATAAACATACATATATCATTCACTTAGTTCAAGGGGGGAAAGCCAGCAAATACATACAGAAATTACAAACAAAGAAAATATAAACAGAGCAAATAGCACAAATCAACAGACAGGCTTCTAGCTGTCTGACCAAAGCTGTACATACATAGTTACTAGAGAGAGAAGTGTCAACATCTGTGTTTTCAAGGTGGGGGGGGGGGGGACTCCTTAACAGCTACCCAGAGTCTCCACACCAACACTCTTCCAATGAGTGAACCCCAAACAAAATGCATACCTCAGAGTATACATATACTTCTTCAGGGTCAGAGCACTTCATACTTCTCAAGACCTTCACACCTCTGGAAGATTTCACACCTTTCCTGACCTAATTAGCAAAAGGGTGTGGGCCTTTCTACAAACAAAGGCAAGACTCAATCAAAGGCACTTGATTGCCTTAGTACTGAGAAGCACTCCCAAACAAAAGATAACAAAAAGTCCTACATTGCTTGCCCTTACAGTTAAAGATGTAAAAGTCATTTTTCATAAACATGGTAGTTGAAGCCATAGGAATAGATCAGTTTGTCTTGAGTGAAACTATAGTGATTAAAGATGGTCAGGCACAGAATTCTGAAGAAAACTCACTCCAAACTCTTTATCAGGAAGAGAATAAGGGGGAAAAGGAGTGGTTAGAAAGGTGAGGGAACCAGACAGGTTCATTTTTTCAAATGCCAAGGCAAGAGAATACCCAGAAAGGTGCTGTGGCCAATAGTATTCAGTCCACAAGAGAAGTCAAGGAAGATGAAGACTAAAGAAGGGACAATGTATTTGATGATTGCTCTTCTCTGAGAAAGGAATTTTAGTAGAGAATCTGGAAAAAGCCAGGTTTCAAGATGTTCAGGGATAAGTGGATTTTGTGGAAATGGAAAATCATGTATAGTGTTCCCAAAGTTTTTTTTTTTCTCTTAGCTATACAACCCAGTGCATCTTGTCAAAAGAGGAAAGATTGAAATCATTAGAATAAAGGCTTCATGTATGGGATTACATTAACAATCAATAGAATACTTCTTTGTCTAGAGGTTAAGAAGTGAAAGTGGGTAATAAGTCTGAGAAGTTTTGAGTTGGGCAGCTGAGGACCTTCCTATTATATTTCCTCAATCTTCTCAGTGAGAGAAGAGAGTAATTCAACTTTTATAAATATAAAGAGTGAAGAAATGCTCCAATAATCAAAATAAGACTGCAGTGTAGGACTTTAGGGGAAAATCTACAAACATCAAATATCAGTTATTCTTTTACATCCTGATTTTCTTCTTTCCCAAATTAGGAATGTCTTATTTTCCATGAGTTCTAAATGTTATTTCTGCTAAATGTAATTCATTTATTCTCGGACCTTTTCCTAACTCATGACTGTAGCACCTTCTATTAAAGGAAATACATTGTAGCTACAAAAAGCTGTGAGGCTTGTTTCAGTTCAAGGAAAAAGTCACCATGGTGTTGCTTATCTTGATTTCCTCTCACCTATCCAGACTCTTCCAGTTTGTGAACTTGAGCTGTGAACTCTAGGAGAAAATGTAAGCTTTAGAGCAAGAGTTAATCTTCCCGCTTACAGTTAGTCCAGAAATACCATAACAACAGCTGTTCTGGAATATTAGCATTTCTGCTTCTGGTCTCAGCTAGTAGTCAGAAGTGCAAAGGTATGAAAACATGGAAAATGCTCATTTTACAAAGTTACCTAAAATCTTGGAATCAGAGGAACATTCCCATTGCTTCCAACAAAGCACTGGGAATTAGGAATTCACAATTCTTTTTTTTTTCTTTTTTTTTAATTTAAATTTATTTATTTAACATATTTGCTTTTCAGCATTGATTTTCACAACAGTTTGAATTACAAATTTTCTCCCCATTTCTACCCTCCCCCCCACTCCAAGATGGCATATATTCTGGTTGCCCTTTTCCCCAGTCAGCCCTCCCCTCTATCACTCCCCTCCCCTCCATCCCCTTTTCCCTTCCTTTCTTGTAGGGCAAGATAAATTTCCTACTCCCCATTGCCTGTGTATCTTATTTTTTAGTTGCATGCAAAAACTTTTTTTTTGAACATCTGATTTTAAAACTTTGAGTTCCAAATTCTTTCCCCTCTTCTCTTCCCACCCACCCTCCCTAAGAAGTCGAGCACTTCAACCTAGGCCACACATGTATAACCCTTCCACAATACTCATGTTGTGAAAGGCTAACTACATTTTGCTCCTTCACAACCCATCTTGCTTTATTGAATTTTCTCCCTTGACCCTGTCCCCTTTCCAAAGTGTTTGTTTTGATTACCTCCACCCCCATCTGCCCTCCACTCCATCATCCCCCATGCTTTTGTTTTTTTTTCTATCTTCCTCCCTCTTCTTTCCTGTGGGGTAAGATATCCAACTAAGTATGTATGGTATTCCCCTCAGGCCAAATCTGATGAGAGCAAGGTTCACTCATTCCCCCCTCACCTGCGCTCTCCTCTCCTCCCACAGAACTGCTTCCTCTTGCTACCTTTATGCGAGATAATCCACCCCATTCTATTTCTCCCTATCTCCCTCTCTCAGTATGTTGCTCTCTCATCCCTTAATTTCGTTTTATTTCTTTTAGATATCTTCCCTTCATCTTCAACTCACCCTGTGTCTGCTCTCTCTTTTTTACATATATATATATATATACATATACATATATAAACACATTATATATGTATATACACATACATACACATACATACATATACACATAGACATATACATACATACACATTCACTTATATATATACATAAACATATATATATATGCATATTCCCTTCAACTACCCTAATACTGAGGTCTCATGAATCATACACATCATCTTTCCATGTAGGAATGTAAACAAAACAGTTCAACTTTAGTAAGTCCCTTGCAATTTCCATTTCTTGATTAACTTTTCATGCTTCTCTTGATTCTTGTGTTTGAAAGTCAAATTTTCTATACAGTTCTGGTCTTTTCACTGAGAAAGCTTGAGAGTCCTCCATTTTTTTGAAAATCCATATTTTGCCTTGGAACATGATACTCAGTTTTGCTGGGTAGGTGATTCTAGGTTTTAATCCTAGCTCTATTGACCTCCGGAATATCGCATTCCATGCCCTTCGATCTCTTAATGTAGAAGCTGACAGATCTTGGGTTATTCTGATTGGGTTTCCACAATACTCAAATTGTTTCTTTCTGGCTGCTTGCAGTATTTTCTCCTTGATCTGGGAGCTCTGGAATTTGGCAACAATATTCCTTGGAGATTTCTTTTTTGGATCTATTTGAGGAGGTGATCGATGGATTCTTTCAATTTCTATTTTGCCCTGTGGCTCTAGAATATCAGGGCAGTTCTCCTTGATAATTTCTTGAAACATGATATCTAGGCTCTTTTTTGGATCATGGCTTTCAAGTAGTCCAATAATTTTTAAATTATCTCTCCTGGATCTATTTTTCAGGTCAGTGGTTTTTCCAAGGAGATATTTCACATTGTCTTCAATTTTTTCATTCCTTTGGTTCTGTTTGATAATATCTTGATTTCTCATAATGTCACTAGCTTCCACTTGCTCCAATCTAATTTTTAAAGTAGTATTTTCTTCAGTGGTCTTTTGGACCTCCTTTTCCATTTGGCTAATTCTGCCTTTCAAGGAATTCTTCTCCTCATTGGCTTTTTGGAGCTCTTTTGCCATTTGAGTTAGTCTGTTTTTTAAGGTGTTGTTTTCTTCAGCTATTTTTCAGTATTTTTTTGGGTCTCCTTTAGCAAGTCATTGACTTGTTTTTCATGGTTTTCTCGCATCCTTCTCATTTCTCTTCCCAATTTTTCCTCTACTTCTCTAACTTGCTTTTCCAAATCCTTTTTGAGTTCTTCCATGGCCTGGGGCCAGTTCATGTTTTTCTTGGAGGCTTTGGTTGTAGGCTCTATGACTTTGTTGTCTTCTTTAGGCTGTATGTTTTGGTCTTCTTCGTCACCAAAGAAAGAATCCAAAGTCTGAGACTGAATCTGGGTGCGTTTCCGCTGCCTGGCCATATTCCCAACCAACTAACTTGACCCTTGAGTTTTTCAGTGGGGTATGACTGCTTGTAGACTAACGAGTTCTATGTTCCATGTTTGGGGGGGAAGGTGCCTGCTCTGTCAGACCCGCACTACTCCTTCCCCAAGAACCCCCAGCCTGGGCTGGGCTTAGATCTTCAGCAGGCTTTTTCACTCCTGCTCTGATTCGCCACTTAATTCCTCCCACCAGGTGGGCCTGGGGCCAGAAGCAGCAGCAACTGTAGCTGCCCCACCTCCGCTGCCCCCGGGGCTGGAAGCCGAACCGCGAACTCCTTCCACTCCCGCAGCTTTTTCCACTAACCTTCTCCACAGTCTTTGGTGTTTGTGGGTCAAGGGGTCTGGTAACTGCCGCAGCTCACATATTCAGGGCGCTAGGGGCCCCATCCGCCCGACTCCAAGCTTGGTTGTTCCACGTGCTCAGGCTGGGCTCTGCTCCACTCCATACCCAGCTCCCAGCTCCCAGCTCCGTGTGGAATAGACCTCACCCAGAGACCACCCAGGCTGTCCTGGGCTGGAGCCCTGCTTCCCTCTGCTGTTCTGTGGGTTCTGCCATTCTAGAATTGGTTCAGAGCCATTTTTTTATAGGTTTTTGAAGGGACTCTGTACGGAGCTCACTCTAGTCCCTGCTTACCAGCCGCCATCTTGGCTCCGCCCCCCCGGAATTCACAATTCTAATCAACATTCCACTCAACACGAGCCATAGCATAGTAGGATAATTTATTTTCCGAGAAGGAATATTCTTCATTTCATGCTGTGATTCCCAACTGTTCTTCCCAATATGTGTGGGACTTTGTCTAGAGAAGAGTTAAGCATATTACATTTTCTCCATTTGCTGCATTTCTATTGAAATTCAATTCAATTCATCGCAATAAACATTTATTAAACATCTCCTATTTGTGGGATATGGGATACAAAGAGAGGGAAAATATCATTCTCTGCCCCCAGGGAGATAATATTCTCTTAAAACTCAGGAAATAATATGTATGAAGAAAAGCAAATTGTAACATGGAGCATGATACTTCAATGCCATCTTTTTATACTGGAGATCAATTGACAATTACTCTTTTGACAAGACATCTGGAGAGTTTTATGTACCACAAGCTCCATATGAGTCACCTTTATGCTGTGGCAACCAAAAAAAGTTTATGTTATATTAGGTTGCATGAAGAGAGGCATAGTGTCTAGAAAGAAGAAAGTGACATATAGCTTTCAAAGTGATTTTCCATAAGCTCCAAGTCTGAACATGTCATATTTTCCTACTTAAGAAACTCCACTATCTTCTTTTTGCTACTAGAATAAGGTATAAAGTTTATTTTATAATTTATATAAATATACCTAGGTGATGCAGTGGATATAGCACTCGACCAGAAGTCACGAATACCTGAGTTCAAATACTGCTTCAGACACTTACTAGCTGTTAGATCCTGAGCAATCTGCTTAAAACCCCTGTATTCCTTAGTTTTCCTCACCTATGGAATGGTAGTAATAGTAGCATTTACTTCCCAGGGGGGTAGTGAGGATAAAATGGGATAATATTTGTGAAGTGCTTTGTAACTCTTAAAGCACAATAGAAATTCTAGTTATTATTGTTATTCTTAATAATAATCCTTTAAAGTCCTTCAAATCCCCACCACAACATATCTTCTCAGAATAATTATATAGTACTACTCTTTACATACCCTCTGGTACAGCCAAATGGAACTTTTTGCAGTTCTCACTCATGGCACTCAATTTTCTATCTTCTTTTGCAATTCGCCTTGCCTGGAATAATGTAATCCCTCCTTGCCTTTGCTTAATAGAATCTCTCCCTTCTTGAGTTAAGGCAAAACACCTTTTCCAGACAGAGCCTTTCCTCACCCATTCTCTACTTCCCAACAGCAAGTTTCATTCCTCCTTAGATACCTTTCACTTGTTTTGAATTTATTCTGAATACACTTGTATATATAGTTTCCACAGATAGAATGTAAGCTCCTAGAAAGTAAAGACTTTGACATTTTTGTCTTTGTATTCCCAGCATCTAGCACAGTACCTAGTGCATAACTACTGTTTAAAATGTTTTTTCATTGATTTAATTGTTGATTGATTCACAAGTGTGCTTGGTTAGATCACCTATGAATTATTATGTTCAGTTCTGGCCACTGCAATGTAAGAAAGAAACAGACAATCTATAGTATTTCCACAAGAGAGTGTCATGATAATGGGGAGAAAGGGCCATATGAAAATCAGCTTTAAGAAATGAGGATATTTAGTCTGGAGTTAATTGTCTCTAAGATTTGAAGGGATTTCATGTTGAAAAGCAAGTTATCCTCCATTTAGTTACAGAAAGGAATATTTAGGCTTCTCATGGTGGAAGGGGGCAGATGGAAAAGGGGAATTCCTAACAACACTATCCAAAAATGGAATATCTCAGGGGATAGCAGATTTCCCCTTTCTGTTACTGTGTTCAACAACTGTGGAACCTAGGGATGTAAAGAGAGGAGTGAGACAGTCGTTCTCAAGAATTTCTCACTTTAATTGAAGGACACAGGTATAACAGTTCAGCTTCAGGGAAGAAGTAAATTCCCATAAGTCTTAAGGATGCTGGCATAGGGTAGATGGTCCAGAATCCTCAGGGTGCATGGGCAGGCCAGATATAAGGACCCAAAATTTACTTGAAGATGGTAAAGCTTGGTGAATCTTAGGATGTAGTGGGAGGACAAGCTAATAAGTATCTGAGTATTGAAGCACAATAGAAATTCTAGTTGTTATTGTTCTTGACTCCAGATATAGCACCTGATCTGCTTTTGTACAGCTAGAACAAGGAAAAGAGGAAGAGGCATTGGCAGGAAAGTTGGGGGAAAAGAGTCTCCCCCCCAGGTCCTATTTTCTCATGCCCCAAATGGCAACTGGGTAGTCTGGGACAGGGGAGTAGATGGGAGGACTCATTTCAGTTGCTCCCACTCTTCAGCTTCCTGAGTGCGGTTTGGATTTTGTAGAAATGATCCATATTCAGAAATAAGTTGGGCTGTATGATCTCTGAGATCTTATTCAATTCTTTGATGAAAATTTCCCTTTGTACAAAATGGAAACTATGAAAACAGAATGAATTTAAGAGTTTACCAATATTATTTCTATTTTTCAGGTTACTTTTCAGAAAGAATTTGCCTAGAATTGGTCCTAGGTATAATTGTGAAATAGAGAATGTTAATCCTTAGTATTTTCCCATTTTCCTTACCTATTGGAATCTCTTATCATTGTGTAACCGCTTCCCACAAAAAAACAGCATTCCCACATGACCCCATTATGATACTCCAATTTTTCCTCTTCCTTCTTACACTATTATTTTGTTATGTTTCCAACTTGCCCTACATAACCAGATAAAAGCAATATTATATAAGTCACTTAATTTGGAGCTAGAAATCCTTCATAAGTGGCATAGTGGATAGAATGCTATGCTTGTAGGCAGGAAGACCTAAATTCAAATCCTACCTCAATCTACCTTAGTCATTAACTAGCTCTGTGACCTTGGAAAAACCACTTAAATTCTCAGGCTCAGTTTCCTCATATAGATACTTAACACAATTCTTGTGAGGCTCAAATGAGGTAATTCTAAAGTACTATGCAAAACCTTAAGTGCTGTCTAAATTTCCATTACACTTCTTTGCTCCTTCTCAGTCTCCTTCGCTGGGTCTTCATCCTTGTCACTTTTTAGAGTGTCTCCAAAGGTTACATCAAGGGACCTCTCCTCTTCTCTACTAATCCCCTTAGGAATCTCATCAGGTCCTGGAATTAATTATCGCTTCTTTGTAGATGATTTTCAGAGCTATTTGTCCAGCTGTAATTTCTTTCTGGAGTACTGGGTATCTCAAACTGGATATCTCATAGATATCTTAAGATCAACATGTCCAAAACTGAACTTGTTATATCTTCCCCTAATCCCTCCATGCTATTGAAATTCCCTACTACTGTTGAGGGCACCATCATCTTCCTAGTCATCTAGGCTCATGATCTAGTTGTCAATTCTAATTCCTCATTCTCTCACTCATTCTTTGCCTCTATATCCAATCTGTTGCTATATCCCATAGATTTTACCTTTTTAAACATCTCAAATTGTCTCCTTTCTCCCATTCAACAGGGCCAATGCCCTCCTATAATCCTTTATTTCCTCAAGCTGAGACTATTGTAGTAGTCTCCTGGCAGTTCTCTCTACCTCAAATCTCTCCCCACTCCCATCTATTCTTTATTCAGATGTTAAATTCATTTTCCTAAAAAGCAAGTCTAAAAATGTCACTCCCCTATTCAATAAACTCTAGTCACTCCCTAACACTTCTATGATTAAACATAAATTCCCTTTTTGATCTTCAAAGCTCTTAACAACCTGCTCTCCAACCCTACATTTCCAAATTTCTTAAACCTTATACTCCTCCACATTTTTGAAGATTCAGAAAAAAAGTGACTTTTTATTTTTCCTTGCAAAAGGCATTCCATCTCCTGACTGCTCATTCTCAGTAGCTGTCTCCAAATTTGGGAAGCAGAAAGATTGAAGCAGGAAAGGTAGATTTGAGAATCATCAGCCTATGCTGAGGTCACCAAAGAAGTAGCATAGAGGGAGAAAAGAAGGGGACCCAGGACCAAACCCTGAGTGACACCCATAGTTAGAAAGACTGATCAGGAGGAGGATCCAGTAAAGGAGATAGAGAAGGAGCGCTCAGACAGGGAGGAAGAAAACCAGGAGGAAGAGCTGTCCCAACAAACTAGAGAAGAAAATATCAAGGAGATGTTTCGAAGGCTGCAGAAAGGTCAAGGAGGAGAAGCCAATAAAGGTCCAGTGTACTTGGAAGGGCTTTAAAAGTCAGAGGATATAAAAATGAAATAATACACAGTCCTTATCTTGAAAGAATTAGCATCTATAATATTGAGAAGAAATTTGTATGAGTAAGTATAATAAAGATTACAAAGTGATAAGTGCCTATGAAAAATATAAAGCAAACAAAATTAAAAAAAATCAGTGGAAGAATGAATGGAACATTTATTAAGCCAGGGAAGTTTCAAAGTGCTGGAAATACAAGTACAAAGGCAAAGACAGTCTCTGCCATCCTCAGAGCTTACATGCTATCTTCTTCTTCTTTTCCTTCTTTGCCTCCTTCTCCTCCTCCTCCTCCTCCTCCTCCTTCTCCTTCTTTTAATGGGGATTTCTTTTTATTGATGTTATTATCTTTCACCATTACATGTCAGATGACTCAGTCAGTCAAAGAGAATTTACTAAGCACTTACTATATATCCTGCACTGTTTTGGGTATCTCTGGATATATCTGAAGCTTTTTTTAATTGTGGAAAGAAATAACAATGATTCTAGTAATAACTGGAAACTATCCACTACCTCGAGTTTATATATTTCTCGTGTTAAAGTAGCAGGACTAGTGGTTGGTAGCATATAGGTATGAGGAAAAAAAAACATGGTAGGATCAACATATTGCCATATGTATACTCCTTAAAATCATCTACTCTTGTCTGTGATGCTTTTTTTCTTTGCTTTCTGGTAGAAGAAAGCAACAACATATGTAGGGACTCTCAACATGTTCAAAAGCAACAACTGAATTTAAAATAGATTTTTGCTGCTTGGAAGAAGACCCAACAATACTCAGTTAAGGAAGTAAGTGAAATGTACCAAGAACTGTACTAGGCATTAGAAATATGAAGACATAGAATCCAATACTTCTCTCTCTAGGAGCTTACATTCTACTTGGGGGAAATGGTATGTGCATATATAGTTACACAAATACAAAATATTTGCAAAGTATATTTATAGCAATTCTTTTTTATAGTGATCAACCAAGGGATTGCCCATCAATTGGAAAATGGTTGAGCAAGTTACAATCACTGAATGTAATGGAACATTATTGTGTCATAAGAACTGATGAAAAGAATGGTCTCAGAAGAACCTGGCAAGACCTTCATGAACTAATGCAAAACAAGAACGATTTCTATCATAAAAACATCATTGTAAAGAAAAATACTTTGGAAGACTTGAGAACTCTTAACAAGAAAAAATGGACAAACATATTTCCAGAGGGCTGATATCCTGTTAACCTACTGGTAGAGCAGTGATGACCTTAAAGATGAAGAATGAGACATATGTATTTGGACATGGCCAATGAAGTAATTTGTTTTTCTTGATCATGCATATTTCTTACAAGATTTTGCCTTTGTTCCTTTTTACCCCTCTCCAAGAGGTTATGTATGAGGTAGAATGGAGAGAAGGTGTTAATTGAATTTGTTAATTGAAAAAAAGCTTAATAAATATGAGATATTAATGGTATATAGTAAGGTTTTTTTGGAGTTTTGTAGACAACACTAACAATTGAGGGAATACAAAAATGTCCTTTGTAGTAAATGGGCCTGTAGCTTTGCTGGAATTCTAGCTGGTAGAGGTGAGGAGGGAGAACATTCCAAGCTGTCACATCAGACAGTTTTAAAATAGTCGTATTGATATTTGCTTTTATCTACTCTTTCCTAATTCAACCCAGATCTAGGCATATGCAAGAACTAAAAAGGATGCCCAAGGTATTGTGTATTAAAGCAACAGCTCACTCATCCCCTTTAAGAGGCTAATCTGGTCTTCTACAATTTTTTTTAAAGTCATGAACATAAGTTCCAAGTTGGGAGGTAAGGTTCACACATCATTTCTCCCCATATTTAATATCTGACTTTAGTTCATCATGCCTTTTCCTACAGCCACACTGTTAGAAATATTAATCATTTCCTATGGTACCAGATCCAATTACTGTAAGCTGATAGCTTCCTTCTGTTTGCAATAAGATAGAAAGAAGATATAGCTGAATAAGTCTATGCACTGGGTCATTATAGGGAGCAATAATAGGTCAGGAATCAGCAGCTTATTGCCCTTACATAGCAATGGCATTAGATGCAAAAGAGAAAATGATGAAGCCATCAGAAAAAAGGTTACTCTTGTGGTATTGTTCTCACTGGGGATTAAGAGAAAAGATCTCATTTTTGACACATGGGCAAAGGTAATGAATAAAATAGCTTTCTTTTTACCTTGTTTCCCAAGATAATGAGCAATGAGAGATTTTTTTTTCCTTTCTCCCATCTGTGTGTGAAAATCTAGATCAGATCTAATAAGACAATATATTAGACTGAAGGTCAACACACCCTCTTGGATGTAGATATTTCCATAAGGGATTGGCAGCTAAGTGACCCACATCCTTTTGAATCAACAACAAACAACTTGTCAGTGTTGCCAATTGTGAGGCTGGAACATGCTGATTTAAAAGGCTGACCTTTCCCCCTAATGCTATTCAGTACTGAAAGGAGGGAGGAGAGACAGCTTAAAGTTTTACCTTGTGAGTGTGATTTGGAAAATTCTTATTAGATAATATTGGCTATCTATCAAAGACTGGAAAAAGATTATGAAGGGATTGCTTCAAGTACCTAAACAATGCATTTTCCGATACACAAGTCAATGAATCCAACAGTTGCTACGTAAGAAAAAGCATTGAGTAAAAATTTAAATTTGTCTATTTCAAATAACGTTAATTAATTATGCTGGTATTACATTCCTGACTGAATGCAATGTTTACCACTAATGCTGAAATGTACCCCAATCAGCAGCAGAGCCTAAGTTCCTGAAGTGAGTATGAAGAGAGTAGTTGAAGTTATTAATATATTTTTAACATGAGTTCTTTGTCTTTGTCTCTGTCTCTCTCTTTCTGTCTCTGTCTCTGTCTCTGTCTCTGTCTCTCTCTCTCTCTCTCTCTCTCTCTCTCTCTTTCTCTCTCTTTCTCTCTCTCTCTCTCTCTCCCTGCGTCTGTGTGTGTGTGTGTGTGTATGATGGACCCCTTTGGCACTTGAGTGAAGCTTATGAATCTTTTCTCAGAATTATGTTGTAAAATATATAATATAAAATGTATATTTTTCAAAGGAGAACAATTATATCGAAAATTTATATATCATCTTTTTAGTTATCTATGAAACAAATTTAGGCACCCACATTAAGAACTCTTTCTTTAAGGGACGTCTCCCTAAGAAATTTCTCTAAGAGTAATTCCCTTTTTTGTTTGTTTTTAGAAGGCAACTGCTTTAATGGATTTACTTAGTCCAGTTCAAGATCCAAAGGAACATAAAACTAGCTCCATACGCCTAAAATCTACTTATAAGTTTTTTTTTTTTTTGATTTTTAATGCAATTTATTTCTTTAACATATTTGGTTTTCAGCATTGATTTTCACAACAGTTTGAATTACAAATTTTCTCCCCATTTCTGCCCTCCCCCCCCACTCCAAGATGGCGTATAATCTGGTTGCCCTGTTCCCCAGTCAGCCCTCCCCTCTATCACCCCCCTCCCCTCTCATCCCCTTTTCCCTTCCTTTCTTGTAGGGCAAGATAAATTTCTACGCCCCATTGCCTGTGTATCTTATTTTTTAGTTGCATACAAAAAGTTTTTTTGTTTTTGAACATCTGATTTTAAAACTTTGAGTTCCAAATTCCCTTCCCTCTTCCCTTCCCACCCACCCTCCCTAAGAAGTTGAGCAATTCAACCTAGGCCACACATGTATTATTATGTATAACCCTTCCACAATACTCATGTTGTGAAAGGCTAACTACATTTTGCTCCTTCCCAACCCATCCCGCTTTATTGAATTTTCTCCCTTGACCCTGTCCCCTTTCCAAAGTGTTTGTTTTGATTACCTCCACCCCCATCTGTCCTCCACTCCATCATCCCCCCACCTTTTATTTTTTTTTTATCTTCCTCCCTCTTCTTTCTTGTGGGGTAAGATACCCAACTGAGTATGTATGGTATTCCCCCTCAGGCCAAATCTGATGAGAACAAGGTTCACTCATTCCCCCCTCACCTGCCCTCTCCCCTCCTCCCATAGAACTGCTTCCTCTTGCCACCTTTATGCGAGATAATCCACCCCATTCTATCTCTCCCTATCTCCCTCTCTCAGTATGTTACTCTCTCATCCCTTAATTTCATTTTATTTCTTTTAGATATCTTCCCTTCATCCTCAACTCACCCTGTGTCTGCTCTCTCTCTTTACATATATATATATACACATACATACACATACATACATATACACATAGATACATACATACATACACATTCACTTATATATATACTTAAACATATATATATATATATGCATATATATATATATGCATATTCCCTTCAACTACCCTAATACTGAGGTCTCATGAATCATACTCATCATCTTTCCATGTAGGAATGTAAACAAAACAGTTCAACTTTAGTAAGTCCCTTGCAATTTCCGTTTCTTGATTACCTTTTCATGCTTCTCTTGATTCTTGTGTTTGAAAGTCAAATTTTCTATTCAGTTCTGGTCTTTTCACTGAGAAAGCTTGAAAGTCCTCTATTTTATTGAAAGTCCATATTTTGCCTTGGAACATGATACTCAGTTTTGCTGGGTAGGTGATTCTAGGTTTTAATCCTAGCTCCATTGACCTCCGGAATATCGCATTCCAAGCCCTTCGATCTCTTAATGTAGAAGCTGCCAGATCTTGGGTTATTCTGATTGGGTTTCCACAATACTCAAATTGTTTCTTTCTGGCTGCTTGCAGTATTTTCTCCTTGATCTGGGAGCTCTGGAATTTGGCAACAATATTCCTAGGAGATTTCTTTTTGGGATCCATTTGCAGAGGCGATCGATGGATTCTTTCAATTTCTATTTTGCCCTGTGGCTCTAGAATATCAGGGCAGTTCTCCTTGATAATTTCCTGTAAGATGGTATCTAGGCTCTTTTGTTGATCATGGCTTTCAGGTAGTCCAATAATTTTTAAATTATCTCTCCTGGATCTATTTTCCAGGTCAGTGGTTTTTCCAAGGAGATATTTCACATTGTCTTCCATTTTTTCATTCCTCTGGTTCTGTTTTATAATATCCTGATTTCTCATAAAGTCACTAGCTTCCACTTGCTCCAATCTAATTTTTAAAGTAGTATTTTCTTCAGTGGTCTTTTGGACCTCCTTTTCCATTTGGCTAATTCTGCCTTTCAAGGAATTCTTCTCCTCATTGGCTTTTTGGAGCTCTTTTGCCATTTGAGTTAGTCTATTTTGTAAGGTGTTGTTTTCTTCAGTGTATTTTTCAGTATTTTTTTGGGTCTCCTTTAGCAAGTCATTGACTTGTTTTTCATGGTTTTCTCACATCCTTCTTATTTCTCTTCCCAATTTTTCCTCTACTTCTCTAACTTGCTTTTCCAAATCCTTTTTGAGTTCTTCTATGGTCTGGGGCCAGTTCATGTTTTTCTTGGAGGCTTTGGTTGTAGGCTCTATGACTTTGTTGTCTTCTTTAGGCTGTATGTTTTGGTCTTCTTTGTCACCAAAGAAAGAATCCAAAGTCTGAGACTGAATCTGGGCGCGTTTTCGCGTCCTGGCCATATTCCCAACTAACTAACTTGACCCTTGAGTTTTTCAGTGGGGTATGACTGCTTGTAGATTACAGAGTTCTATGTTCTACGTTTGGGGGGGAGGTGCCAGCTCTGTCAGAGCCGCACTCCTCCTTCCCCAAGGACCCCCAGTCCAGACTGGGCTCAGATCTTCGGCAGGCTGTGCACCCCTGCTGCGATCCGCCACTTAATTCCTCCCACCAGGTGGGCCTGGAGCCGGAAGTAACAACAGCTGTAGCTGCCCCACCTCCGCTGCCCCCGGGGCTGGAAGCCGAACCGCGAACTCCTTCCACTCCCGCAGCTTTTCCCACTAACCTTCTCCGCAGTCTTTGGTGTTTGTGGGTCGAGGGGTCTGGTAACTGCCGCAGCTCACATATTCAGGGCGCTAGGGCCCCCTCCGCCCGGCTTCCGGTCTGGATCGTCCACGCCGCTCAGGCTGGGCTCTGCTCCACTCCGTTCCCAGCTCCCAGCTCCCAGCTCCCAGCTCCGTGTGGAATAGAGCTCACCCAGAGACCATCCGGGCTGTCCTGGGCTGGAGCCCTGCTTCCCTCTGCTGTTCTGTGGGTTCTGCCGTTCTAGAATTGGTTCAGAGCCATTTTTATAGGTTTTTGGAGGGACTTGGGTACGGAGCTCACTCTAGTCCGTGCTTACCAGCCGCCATCTTGGCTCCGCCTTCTTCCTACTTATAATTTATATTGATAAAATACAAAACAAATTGCCCCCTGGCATACCAAGGAGACAATGATATAGCACATATATTTGGCTTTCCATCCAATTTTTCTATTCTAGTCTCTGACAACTGAAACATCACAAATGACAATTCCAGCATAAGTGGCCTTGTCTAGGGACATTGATAAGTTCAAATGGCCTCTATGGCTAGAGAAAGCACTGTTTTCATTTGGGGAGGAGAAGGAGAGTTGGAGCATTTTCCAAATACACGAGACACCTCTGAATAAATCTACCATGAAGATTCTAGATGAGGATACACATTTACATTTTCAAAATCCCTTTGCTTTTAGGTGCTGAACTCAGGGACTTATTACCAGTTCCAAATAATTCTGGTTACTTTTCCGTACTCTCCCCAGTCTTTCCAGACAGTCTCATTAATGCCCAGTTTTAATATGGTCACTTGATGTTCTGAGCTATGTCCATATCTAACAAATGAGACTGCCATCCTAATGTTCGATGAGTGAAGTAATGAAAGTGGTTGTAATCCCTGCTTTTGTATGTCATACAGGTAGTCTTAAGAGACATAGGATAGCAAAAAGCTTTATGGATTTAAAAAGTACCTGGCTTGCTTTTCTCTGCCATCTCAGTGAGTAATCTGCCATGGGAACTTTCAGATGTAGACTAAAACTTCTCCAGCTGTGCATCAGGGAAAAACTACAGATGATAAGTTCTTCTAGGGAGGGGACAGAAGTGCCTGGTTAGTCCTATAGTTTAGTGGTATCCCAAGTACACAATATTTGGGTCATTTAACAATAGGCCCAGAGGCAGTGTATATGACATTGATGATGATGATGGTGAAGAAGAAAAAGAGGATAACACATCGAAGTGCTTTATGTGCATTATCTCAGTTAATTAAAAAAAATCATGAGTTGGGGCCAGAGAAACAGAGTTTTCAAAGACTAAGAAACATTGCCCAAGAGTGAATCAGTAAATTTGGATACCAAAAGAATAAGAAAGCCTTGAATTTCACAGATATTGAGACCATTTGTCACACTCAAAATCTTGAAAACTTGTAGATGTTTTTGTATGTGACTATGTGAGGCAAGCCTTGCCTTCCAGATCTCTCTAAATTATTTTTAGCTGGTTAGCTCCCCACTGCCACTGGCAAAACAGTCTTCTTTTAACAGGAGTAGACAGGCCTATGGCCACTAACATACTGGGATTAAATGAATTTATATGTTATCTATTTTGTAGTTTGTGAATTTGATGTCAGATTCTTCCAATCCTCCATTCAATCAAATTGTTCCTTAAATCTCACCTTCTTTATTCATTGGAAAAGACATGGAATTTCTCTCAGTCTTAAACAGGTATAATCTTAGGCCTCCTTTTACACAAAATGCTAAAGACTAAGTATGGGTTCATATGTTTGAATATGATGGATCCCATTCTCACCTTTACTTCAAAGGTATTCCTGGCTATGTTAACACTTTAATGTTCACACAGATTAGCTTTATTCCACCTCATTTACATACTTTTCTATTGCACTTTGAATTTAAGCCTGTGATGACTTTGTGCAGCTCTGCCTCATTTAAATCTAATTCATGGCCAAGTCAAGACATTACCCTTGTAATGTCACTGGTCCTCTTGGAGAAGGAAGGATCAACAACAACTATATTAGATAACATCCTAACTCCTGCCTATAACCACACTCTGGATTGTAGAAGCAGTCTTTTCATTCCCTAGAAAAATCACTGCCCTGCAGGGATTCTCTACTTCCCAGGTCCTAAGCCAAGGGTAATATATAAACATAACCATTTAAAGGACAGAAAAGGTTTGGTTCCTGGTAATTATTATAATCCAGCCATGTGACTGAAGGCGATACGCTCAGTAGCAAGGTATAAAGACTTTTTTCAGTTAGCTTTGTGTTTTAGGTAAGGCTGGTCAATATAACATACTGGCACTCCATGCAAAAAAAAAAAGATGAGGTAGAACAAGGTGATGAGGAGTCTGAGGGATTAGATTGTTCCTTCATTCCTTGAATAAAGGCAATAAATAACCCTGATGATGGCTTTTGTGCATTAGCCCAAGGAAACTTCTTTGTATGTTCATTTTGTTGTTACCAAGGTAGGAGAAATATTGAACAGGGTCCCATGCCATATGGGTTGACCTATATGTTTTCCTTGAAAGGCAAAAAAAAATTACCCTTGGGGCTTGATTGATTCAGGGACTGCCTAAGACTTAGGCTATTAGCAAAATTTCTTTGTTACTTTGGTACAAAAATCCACCATTAGAAGTTCCATCTGGGTCCTCAAGTTTGACCAAGAGACGGGTAAAACAGAGTGAGGAAAATTGAAGTCAACTAAATAAGTACCATATCCAAGGCTTTATATCCTTTGTCTTGTCTGAATGCCATTCTCCTGCCATGATTAAGTCAACCATTGATTACCTATTTTACGGGCATGTGAATGCCTCATATTCTTCCAATCTTGAACCTGAGGTACCAGCCTGATGCAGTAAGCCCTAACTTTTGCAGTTACTTTGAATATTCACCTTTACATGCCTTTTTACCAATATCATTGGGTATAGTATCATTTCAAGTCAACTTATACCCATATATTAATAGGAATAAAAATAGAAAAGCAAAGCTCTACAAGAACTATCAACGTTAGAGTGAAAGAAAAATTGAATGGAAAAATAGACAACAAGATAATGATAATTATTTTTAATTGTAACTTCTTGATTAGTATGATGAACACTAAGTGTCATCTATATGGAAGGATTTTTTTTCTGTTACAGGGGATGGGGTGGACAGATCATGGTCAGAATAAAACTTATCTTTCTTTCTGGAAGAAAGACAATGAAAGTAGAAGAAAGTGGGGAGAGGATATTGCCACTATAGAAGCAGAAATAATTATTCAGTCTTGATGTTAATAGCTATTCATCCGTTTCTCCTATTCCTTCTTTATGTTATGCAATAATTTTATTTGCTTCTTTGTGTTAAATCATTTGACAAATATTTATTGAGAACTAACTAGGTACAAGTGAGGTATTGCGGCAGGTACTGTTGCAAAGCAAAAAGTTTCCTGAACTTACTGAATTCAAAATATAATATCAAGGAAAGATTTATGCAAATTACAGAATTATTAGATCTCAGAGTTGGAAAGCAGCTCAGTAGTCATCTAGCTAAATTCATGCCTGAGTAAGAATCCTTCCTAAAGTATACATATAAGTGGGTGCCCACTTGTAACAACAAGTAAAGTGGGATTTTTTTGCTGTTTTTTTTTTCTTTTGTGGTCCTTCTCAGCACTGAGCCAATCAAGTGCCTTTGATTGATTCTTGCATTTGATTGAATCAAGAGTCTTTGATTGGAAATAGTATATATTGCTTGGAGGGAGAGGTGCAGGTAAAGAGAAAAGCAGAGCTGAGAGAGAGAAGTGAGCTTGAGCAGGCTAGGGGAATTTGCTTGTGGGGAGGCCTAACGGAAAGAATGTTTGTGATGTTGGCACTCTCTGTTGATCTGTTAATTTCTCAGACAGAAGTCCTATCTGTTGATCTGTGTTGATGTGTTAACCTGTTAATGTGTTGATTTGTGTTAATTATGGTGCTGGTAATGCGTGTAAATATTGTTGTAGCCCTCCTATAAAGAGATGCTATGGGCGGGAGCTGCTGGAGCCTGCTGTCACACAGGAGCAGGAAGAGCTTGGAGCATAGCAGTCCCTGTGAGCTGAGACAAGGAGCAGGAGTAGAGATTTGCCTGCAGGTGAATCTAGGCAAGAGCTGGGAGTGGTTAGCCCACGGAGAAGGAACTGTGGGATTTGGAAGTCAACCCTGAGTCAAGATGAAAGAGGACTTTACTTGGATACTCTGTATTGATTGGAAAGATTGTAACTTATTGTAACCTAGGGGTGGATGGTGTTTGTATTTTCTTCTACCCCTTAAGGATGCCATGTTGTGCTAGGAAAGACCTTGGCCTGGGATCCCTTGCTTGTGTAAACAAGTTTTTTGGGGAATACTGCTGAATGCAATGATACATGTCATGTGTCATATGACATACTGAGTATTATAAGATATATATGTATATATACGTACATATACACATATACATACACACATATATTGAATGATATGTTTTGATTATGGATGTTGCTATGAATGTTATGATTTAGTTTATTGAACAATGTTTAGTTCTGAATAGAGAGCTCATTATACTATGTGATTAGACCCTTAAATTTATTCATAGCAGCAGTCCTCAGGTGTGCTGCCATGATTGGCTTTACACCACTCTATACTTAAAAGAGTTATACAAGATACATAGGATCATAGACTTAGAATAGGAAAGGGCCTTAGGTGATACTGAATACAGCCCCTAATTTTGCATATAAAGAAATTTTGTCATATGAAAGTTAAATAAATTGCCCAATGTTGCACAGCTATTAGGTATCTGAGACAGATTTTACACAGAAAAATTCAAAAATTTAAGAATTCCTTCAAGGACCAAGTAATGTGACATATCTGGTTCTAATAGATAAAACAAAATGTTTTATTTATTTTGTTATTTGAAAATTAGTTAGAATGCAAGGTGGTATTGGTTACACAGACATAGAAAAAGTCATAAAGTATGAAACAGAAAAACTTTATCAAGCTTTATCAAGTTTCAGATACGTAAAAAAATATGTGCCTGCTCCTTTTTTAAAGTCAGGTCCTGCTGACTTTGAGTTCATTTCTCTCTCCACTATTCCATGCTACATCTTCAAGGGCTAGGGAACCTGCTAGATATTGAGGAACCCCATACCATTTTGAATGACTCTGTTGGCTAGGAAGATTTTTTCTGCCCCAGAAAGCCTAAATTTGCCCCTAAATTTGCCCTTTAATTTCCAATCACTGCTTCTAGTCCTGACATCTGAAGTCAAATCCAACCCCAAATCCTTATAATAATCCCTACGACCCATGAAGATATCTCTCTTGTCTCCCTTAATTTTTTTCAAGAGTTAACATATCCAGTCCCTTCACATAGGATATCCATGAACTTCACTGTGCTGGCACTCTCCTTTGAATACTCTTCATGTTAACAACTTTTCTTCTAAATTTGGGGCTCTGAATAATGCAAAACTCTAGAGTAAAGTACAATGGAACTAGCAGTGAGAAATTTATAACAGGAAGAATGTGAACATGTTATGAAAGAGATCCAGACAAATTTCCACAGAGATAAATGATGGTCTCTCACTATGGCAATTACAATGAGGGCTCCTTGGGTTCGAGAAATTTAAGATAAGATTTGATCAGTTTCTCCAACCCATTTCAATTGTTTCATTTGGTGGCTAGTAACTCTCAGAACAAGTGATTATGTGGTAACAAACCTATACATACATTTATACATATATAAAATGTCTACATATGTACATGTATGTGTGGGTGAGGGAGTCTCTCCAAGTAAATATATTAGCTGATGTCCCTTTTTTCTTTCTCTATCTAGAACCCAGTACAGCCATTGTTACTTTACTGGCTCTTAAAAATTTTTTTTTTATTGATTATGTGAAAAAACTGAGAGTGAGGAGATATTTGTAGCTAGTATATAGGCCAGGGAAAGATGTCTCTTGGTCACTGGTAGATTGTCTGCAGGATTTAACATGTTAATAGTAAGAGGAGGTACATAGAACAAAGAATAAGGGTGGGAGGAGTCTCCATTCGGAGGGAAGTGTGGGCATATAAGCTCAGGGAAAGGGATAATGAAAGCTTAGGTATATAGTCATTAGCTGCAGGGCCATAAGTAAAGATGTCCCAGATTCTAGATTTTAATGGAGGAAGTAAATTCTAAATACAAAGGAGAGTGAAAGTCATTAAACTCTGGGCAGTCAATTTGCATCAGGCAAACCAACAAAGACAAACTATTGGTTAAGGGTAAGAGAGAGAAAGACATTCTAGGATAAAGATATCAAAAAAAGAAGTCAAAAGAATTTAACTCTTATAACCTTATGCCCAGTGGACATTTCTTGGGAAGTCACTTGGGGAAGAATATTTCTTGTTTTTGGAACTCTAACAGATGAAGTGCCTGCACAGAGAGTCTTGGAAAGGAGATGAAAGTCAGTTCCTTGCAGACCAAAATGCACTGTATTAAGGAAGAAATGAAGTTACAAGTCAATTGGAAGGTGCTATCAGCCACAAAATGGGAGCTACCACATCTAGAGCTAAGGGTTGGTTAAGGATATTGTCAAAGACTAAAATATCTAATATCCTTGCCAACCTTATAGAATAAGAAAGGGAAGGAGAGTAGACATGTGATTTCATGGGTATAAGGAACCCCAAGGTGAGGATGCTTCCTCTGCCAGTGCAGGTCAGGACCTTCTCTGCAATTTATGCTCAGTTATGAACTTTGAAGGTCCAGATGATAAGGAATTCCAATGAGAGCTTTTGGCCACATTGCATGAATTTGTAATTTTCATCCAAATTTCCTAAGGGAAGTTGTGTACAAGGAGAAAATATGATCTCAGTCTGGGGGGAAGGGAAAAGGGAAAATGTTACTGTAATTTCTGAACTTTCTACAACTTCTAAGTAAACATTTCTTTGCAAAAATCTCTTTTATGTCACTTGGTTGATTAATATTGAGGCAGAACACAAAGTTGGGGCTTATATGTGATAGTCTTAGAAACTTGATCCTACAGGGTAATCCCTAGAAACCTGAGGAAAACAATAGTCATCTAACCTCTGGGGACCTGTTCTGCTAACTCTGGTGGGACCTGGGTGTTATATATGTAAAATGAGAGAATTGGATTAGATTACTTTCAAATATCCTTCCAGTTCTTAATCTATCATTGTGTTATCATGGTACATTGAAGAGAAAAGCTGTAGCATTTTCATTTGTTAATTCTGGCCATCAATGCCAACTGGCTTTTGGGTTTTATTCCTAGTTTTATTATTTTTTTGTTTTTTATTTAAAATTTTTTATATTCCTTGACATACGTTTTCAAGTTACTATATTGACTTCTCACTGTGGGTTAAGAAAGAATACTATTAGAGTTATTCAGGTACATTAAAGATTAAATAGACCTGTGAGCTGGCTCAAAACCTATCTGCTATCATATTATTTATAAGGAAAATATGTCACCTGTCTTTTAAATAAACTTTTATAACATGATCTTTTTGTAAATTGTCACATATGGTAGCATTTATAGATTCATTTTCCAGGTTCTGATTTGGGTGAGTGGGAAGGGAAGAGGGTAGTACAAATAAGCTAATGGAATTTTTGCTTCTGAAAATTCAAAGGTGGTGAGGGGAGAAATATCAAATGGACTTTGAATGATATTTTCTTATATCACCTCACCCCTACCACAGACACATATAGTACTTTCTTTGCTCTTATTTTCAAATAGCCAAACATATCTAGAGAATTTTGTAACAGGTCAATTGGTTCTATGAGAATTCATACTCTCTAATCTCAGCCTTGCATTCAATGTTGCTCAGTAATCCCACTATTCATCTCTATTTGACTCCACAGTGGAATCTTCACAAAAGCAATTCCAATCCTTTTCCATTCTCTTACAACTTCCAATTCGACACTCAGTTTCATCACTCATGGCAAATGACCTTAATATCTTCTTTATTAAGAAGGTAGAAGCTATTCACTCTGAGTACCACAACTTTCTATATCTCCACCTTAAAATGTGTTTGTATCTTCACTCATCTTCCCTCTTTCCCTTGTTCTTAACTAGACAATTTTTGCTTTCCAAGGCTCTTCCCTCATCTACATCTATCCTTTATCTTAAGTGTTATTTGTTACTGCAAGTCCTTTTTTCGATTTTCCTTTCCTCTTAGATTTATAATCTTTACTCCAGTGGCTACACACACACGTACACACACACAGATATAGATACACTATGTATGTATATGTGTATATAAATTTAATTTTCCCATACTAAAACAAACAAACAGAAATGTTTCCCTAGACTCTTGAGAGCCAACCTCTTTCTTTCCTCTTTCAATGCCACCATCTCTCTGGATTTAGTTCCCAACACTTAGCTGGTGGGAAAGGACCATTTTTCCTTACCTTGCTTCTAAGAATGGGAATACAACCATTTAGGATTTTTCAGGGTTTGTTACTGTTTTATACTATAAGGGAATCTACAAAAATAAAGTAAGGGCAAGTACAGTAGGGGGCAAAGAGCACTGCATTCCAACTCAGAGAATCAGGGTTCAAATCCTGCCTTTTTAAAATCAGTAACTTTGGAATAAAAATTCAATATCTTCCTATGATATCATGAGGCTACTTTAATCTCAGTAGGAATGAATTCTTCATCTCCTTGATTTATATTAGACCAAGGCAATTGCACCTTCTTACCAAAAAAACATCAAAGAAAAAGAAAAAAATTGAGGATAGAAATTTAATTTATTTCTAGGTTTTGCAACAAATCAAGTCAATTCACTTTTTATCACCTGGAGTCTAGATATTTAGTAATTTCATAAGATAACCAGTAACCCCAATTGTCACATATATACTACAGAAGAGAAATGTAAGATATTTCTATTACAAACATAAAGTGAGTTAATATTGCTCTACAGATTTTGAAAGATCTCAAAGGCTATTTATTTCAATCCATCAGAAAGTAATTCTCACAAAAAGATACTTATAAAATAGTTATCCAGCCCCTGTATGTAGGTCTTCAAGGTCTTCCATTATCCTTTGAGGCTCCCACCCTTTTTGGATGTCGTTAATTAATAAGAAGCATTTTTGACAATACATTAGCCAACATTTGTTTCTCTGTAATTTCCACCCATTCCTACTAGTTTTGCTTGCTGGTATCATAAAGAACAAGCTAAATCCTTCTTCCATATGACAATTTTTCAAATGCTTGAAGGCAGATATTATTCATAATGGCTTCTGATTTCAAAGCCAGCTGGATTAAAGTAGCTACATGGCAGAGTATATAGAGTAGTGGGCTTGGAGTCAGGAAGACATGCATCCAAATTCCACCTTTTAGCAGCTGTGTAACCCAGGGTCTCCATTTCCTCAATAGTAAAATTGGGATAATACTAGCACCTACATTCCAGGGTTGTTGTGAAAATAAAATTACATAATATTTATAAAATACTTAGCATAGAGCCTGGCACAAAGAAGTCACTACATAAATGCTTATTCTCTTTCCTGCTCTCATGTTCTTTTTACACAAAGAGAATTCCAAGAGACTTCTAGATATTTCTTGCCTTCTATCACTTAACAATTATGTTTGCATGCCTATATTTTGCAATAAGGTGTTCATAGTATTAACCTAGGTACCCACAACCATAATTATCATCCACACATACAACAGTGTTAGACAAATTATTCCTGCTGTCATGACTTTTATTAAGGACTGGCTCTGAAAACTACTTCGGAATTTTGCTAAATACTAAATAACCCTGTTTTCCTTCAGAGTACAGGGTGGGCACATCCTTTGAGAGTTTATTCTGGTTCAATGGGGGTAACACTTAGTAATTTTTATATAAAATTAGATTCAATGGGTCACTAGTCACAATAGTTTTCTAAGAAATAGTGGGATTTCTCTGAAAGAATATTTTGTGGCAGTTTATTAAAATCTATAAATGAACTCAGTGTATGGTTTTCTGTATTTGTGTGTCATTGAGAATGCCTTCCATATGGAAGCAAACTTAACCTTTTTTTCATTTTTTGCCTGTTAAGTTACTAAACAGTATATTTTCTTATTAAAATAGAGAGAAATTGTTTTTGACACAATTTAAACTGAGGGAAAAAATTTCACCCTATTAACCTTCTTCTAGTTATGCCTCTGAGATGAACGATCAATTTTATGATCAAGATTTTCTCTTTTTTCATGAATGTCAGTCAAACACAGAAAGCTGTTACCTAGGTCAACACACTGAACATTTGCTCTTATAAGCCCAATCTCACAGTGTTGTATGTGTGACTGATACCAGTGACACCAATGATGCTATCCTTATCCTCTGGCTCACGGGTGAATGACAGGAATGTATAACTCACTTTACTGAACAGGCAGATTCAAAAGAAAAATCTAGTTCTCACCTTCCCTGAAGAAAAAGATAAATAGTTCACCAACTTCTACAAATTACTAAGCGTTTCTTGTGGTTTGCCTGGGCCCCAGAATTCTGGGAGAAAGGAATCTTCTTTGTTGTTGAATATGTAATAGAATTCTTTGCTCATTTTCACAGTCCTTTCTCTGTCGTGAAGGGAAATATTTTGAGAAAAAATCTGGTATGAAAAAGTATTATGAGACATAAAATACCATTATCTCTTTATTTTCTTTTTTGGAAAAGCATAAGCATGTTGTGATTTAATAAATATGCACTCTCTTGTAAGGAAGTTTAGCTATATATCCCATTCAGTAAAATATATCCGTTTCCTAGAGAAAGAGCTAAATGTTTCATTGCTATAAATAGTACTACATTTGATACACCACAATTTAGAGTTGGCAGTTATAAATACTGATGAGAAGTGTATTGCCATGTGAAAAAAATTACAAGAGTTTGAGGAAAGTTACATTTAAATTAATGATATTTAAAAATACTGAACTTTCCTACTCTGAAATGAAACATGATCTTTGTCTTGGGTTATTTTAATGCCTTTTTAATTACTATGATTTTCAATGAAGATGCCATGTTGATTCCAGTACTCTGTGTTATTTAGGTTACTAGGAATAGGTGTTTATAAGGAGGAAAATGCAAATAGTGTATTATTTAAAAACGGAAACCGAAATAGGAGAGTAAGGAGTAATGAAAAGGAGGAGAGAGAGAGAAAGAGAGAGAGAGAGAGAGAGAGAGAGAGAGAGAGAGAGAGAGACACACACACACACAGAGATAGAGAGAGAGAGAGGAGAGAGAGAGAGACAGAGACAGAGAGACAGAGAGAGATAGAGAGAGACAGAGACAGAGAGACAGAGAGAGAGAGAGACACACACACACACACAGAGAGAGAGAGAGAGAGAGAGAGAGAGAGAGAGAGAGAGAGAGAGAGAAATGATTAACATCTGATTTGAGAACAATATTTCTAACTATACAGTTTCCTTTCATTAAATTCTGGAAGCATTATTCTTTAATTTCACAGAGTGCCCTTGTTCTTATAGTGGGACAAGGTGAATAGGATGAACTAATCACTTTCTTCATATTCTTTAATAATCTTGAATACCTTAATCAAGTGCTGTTAGTTCTCTAGGATAAATAATCTCTGGTTTGGCAATCTATCCTCAGGCAGGACTGAGTATAGAGAATACATATTATTTAAATAACTTCAATTATTTAATGACCCATTTGCATTTTAATACAGATTTAGACTAGAGCACCTGAGACTTCCAATAAGCTTAGGATTTAAATTTTAAGGTAATTAAGACCTGAGCATATTGTGAAATTTCTCTTTGATCAGTTTAATAAACTTGTTTACTGCCATCTACTCAGCATTGTTGATGACCCCAACTTGGTCTGTGCTATGAAAGAAAAAGAGGACTTCCATTTATTTCATCAGCTATTCAAAAATTCATAGTATGGCCCTGCTCATGAATACATTTTCATAGATATGATATAAATCTCTCAGCTGTGGATCATGTGCAAGGGAAAGACAAAAGAAGGTGTCGAATCCATTAGCACCGACCCAACTTTATCCCCCTCTCTTTTTCAAGGGAAGAGATATAGAGAATTTGAGGTAAGAGGCAATTGGGTAGGAATCATAACAAAAAAAAATAAAACAGACACTGGTCTTGTACTTTTCCAGGCCCCCATGTATATATATATATATATATATATATATATTGACTTAATACATTGATTTGATTTCCATTAGCTTGGTAATCTGAATCACTACTGTTGCCACATGCACATGCTTGTAAATGAGCATTAGTCAAAGCAGTTCCCATGTGTCCTAAGGCCAAACTCCAATCCCATTACACTCTCTGGGAATTCCATAAAATATGAACTGGGACCAACATTTTGTCTTTTAGTCAACAAAATATCTGCATTTCACAGGATTGGGTAAAAATGAGTGCTTCACATTATAAATTGTTTAATCACATGGATCCTGCCATCAAATCCAACCCCAAAATTCAAAGCCATGGAGAATTTTTTTCAAATTTATGTAACTGACCCTTTCAAATGGAATTTTAAGAGAAATTGGTTTGCTCTTTCCTTCTAGAAAAAAAAAAAACTAGGGGTCCAGTTTTAGTGATGTAATTTGGGTCCTTTGTGAGAAGTCACATGGTTGTGGTCACAGGTGCTTTAGTCTCTGAATTGGCAGATCATCCTTCTCCTGATGGAAAGAATCAACTTTAATACCACCTGAGGCTCAGAATTTGCGGAGATTCATTGCAGTTTAGGTGAGTTCTGTAATTCCATTTTCCAGAAGTAAAAAGGAATAGAAATGTTCCTTTAGTTCAGGTGACAAAACACAAATTTTGATAGAAAGAAGTAATGAAATAAAACCTCGTCACCTAAATAGGAAAAAGAGTGAAAAATAGTAGGTAAAAACTCATTCAAATTAATAATGTTTTTGAAAGTGTAAATTATTTAATCAATAAGTTTATTAAACAGCAACTCTTTTTAGAGCTCTATGTTAGGTGTTAAGGTACATATAGAGTTTAATGGAGGCATGGTCCCCACCTCCATGGGGTATATGACAAATATAGACAACTATAATACATGATAATGCTAAACTAAGTGCTACGTGAGCTCTAAGGAGGAAGATCATTTATAATAGGAGGATCCAGGAAAGACATCAAAGATGTGGAAGTTTAACTGGATTTTAAAGATAAAGAGGAATGAAATGTGAAGATGGAAAGGACAAGCATGTTTGGCATGAAGAAAAATGCAGAACGTGGAAATTCTGGGTCAGCTCAAAGGACACAACTTTACTGGAATTTAGTTAATGTAGAGAGTAGTGGTGAGACATAAGACTGAAAAAGTAGAGTGTTTTCAAATTATGGGGGCCTTGAAATTTGTTCTTTTTCCTCAAATACCTCTACAACTTTGTTCTGGTGTCCCTTATCTGTTTCCTTTTTAATGTTATTCCCTTCCTAGTCCAAACTATGTGCTCTGGGTCATTCTTTGACAATCAGTATAATGTAAACTCATTTAGGTCAGGGCATCTTTCATTTTGTGCTTTTTATCTCATGCATCCAGCACAATCCTTTGCACATTTGGAATATTTCATTTAACTTTTCATCGTAGTCAACAGAGACAGTACTTAAGAAAGCCATTGAGGATGAACAGAAGAATAAACAATCATGATGAAAAAAAACCTTTTGTACTTATATTCAGATGATTTCACACTCAACTGTTCTCTAATTGTTTTATGGTAATGAGTTATTTTCCCTTAACTAGATGATATGGGGACAAGGACAGATGTCTTTATATTACTTTGTTTCCTTTCCAGCACCTGGCAAATGGTGAGCCAGGCATATATTCATTATTTGATGAATGCTTATTGATTGTAAGGAAGAAAACGAATGAAAATCTTTTTTAATATTTTATTTTTTTCAAATTACATGTAAAAACAAATTTTACATTTATTTTTAAAAACACTTTCAGTACCAAATTATCTCCCTCTCATCCTTCTTCTTTTCCTCCCTCTTCTTCCCCCTCATAGAGAAGTCAAGCAATTTGATATAGGTTCTATAACTTTAGTCATGCAAAATGTTAGCCTATATTCTATGTAGTATAATCAAAATTATCCATTTTACATCCTGCAATGTTTTTGATCTCTTGTTTGGTCATAGTTTTTCCCCTTATCCATAGATCTTACAGGTAAAATATTCTATACTCCCCTAATTTGCTTATGATATAACCCATTATGCCTAACAATGTAATCTACCCTCCTACCCACTTTCATTTTATGAGTGAGTTTGTCATGTTCATATTCACAGTTATGATTACCAAGTGTGTATTTTCCTCCATCCTATGTTTTCTCTTGTTTATTCATCTCTTTTTCTCTTTTCACTCTGTTCCTCCTCAAAAGCGTTTAGCTTCTGAACACTGCCTCTTCCAATCTGCTCTTCCTTCTTTCAACCCACTCCTTTTCTTATCCCTCTCCCCTCCTACTTCCCTGTAGTAAGATAGATTTATAGACCCTAATGAGGATGTGTATTATTCCTTCTTTGGCCAAGTCTGATGAAAATAAGTTTCAATTGTTGCCTACTACCCCCTCTATCTTCACCTCCACTTTTAAGCTCTTTTGCATGCATCTTTTATGTGAGATAATTAACCCAATTCTACCTCTTCCTTTTCCTTTCTCACAGTGCATTCCTCTTTCTTACACACTAATTTTATTTTTTTTTTGATATCTTCCTATCATATTCAACTCACACCTATGCCCTCTGGCTATATATAATTCCTCCTAACTACCCCAATAATGAGAAAGTTCTTAGGAGTTACAGGTACCATTTTCCTGGGTAACGATATAAACAATTTAACTTTATTGCATCCTTTATTTCTCTTTCCTATTTGCCATTTTATGCTTCTCTTGAGTCATGTTTGAAAACTAAATTTTCTATTTATCTGTCTTGTTTTCATCAGGAATGCTTGAAAGGCCTCTATTTCATCATATATCTTTTTTTCTCCTGAAGGATTGTACTCAGTTTCTTTCGGGGGGGGGGGGGGAAGGTAAATGATTCTTGGCTTTAAACTTACCTCCTTTGCCCTCCAGAATATCATACCCTAAGCCTTCGCTTTTTTTGTTTTGTTTTGGCAGGGCAATTGGGGTTAAGTGACTTGCCTAAGGTCACACAGCTAGTACATGTGTCAAGTGTCTGAGGCCAGATTTGAACTCAGGTCCTCCTCACTCCAGGGCCGGTGCTTTACTCACCTAGCTGCCCCAGCCCCCTAATTCTTTACTGAGTAGAGGCTATTAAATCTTATGGTATTGTGACCGTGGCTTTATTATATTTAAATTGTTTCTTTCTGACTGTTTGAAATATTTTCTCCTTCACCTATAAGCTCTGGAATTCAGCTATTGTGGGAAAGAATTCATTTGGACCCCCACTCTATTCTAATCAGTATTAATCAGTTTTATATGATTTCATAGGGGTAGTTATGTATTAAGCCTCAGAGCTATGAACTACAGATTGTAAGTTCACTTGCTTAATTATAGAAAGCTCAATAGAGGCCCTCAACCCTTATTTTTCCTTGTCATGGTGACCAAGCCCAGTATGATAGAGGTGCTCAATTACATGGAAAATCTCTCAAAATATTTTTGTACCTATGGACCACTCTGTTTTGTCCAACAAGATCACATGACCATCTTATGCCCACTTAGTCAGTGGAAATGTGCATGCTTTGCCCAACTCAACACTGCCCTGCTGATATATCATTTCTAGCTGATGCATCATTTTTGGCTCATGAAGCAAGGTCTACGAACAGTGAGATTCCGTACTTTATAAAGTCCCTTCTAGTGTGTCTAGGTATCAAATCTGGTATCAAGCCTTATAAAAATAAGGTCTTGGAAGAAGAATGCCTCATATTATGAGGAAGATCTGAGGTCCACTTCATTAGAGAGGACCATGGACCCTTTAATAAAGTGCCATTGGCTCAAAACTCTGCTTCAGTCTCTTTTATTGTACATTGGACAATCAATCACCACATTGATATTTCTGGGAGTTTTCATTTTGGGATCTCTTTCAGGAGGTGATTTGTGGATTCTTTCGATTTTTACTATACTCTCTGCTTCTAGGATATCAGTTCCTTAATAATTTTTCCTTTACCTCTCTTTTGATTTTTAAAATCATTTTTAAGGAATTTATTTTGGCCCCAAGATTCTTTGAGTCATTACATATAGCTGTTTTGACGTTGTCTTCTCTTCAGTTTGATTTTTGATCTTCTCTTTCACCATAGTAACTTTCTATGGTCAGATACTTTTGTTGTTCTTTGCTCATTTCTTCAGCCTGTCTCTTGACTTTTACTTTATTTTAAAATTGGGCACTGCTCCTACAGTGGAGGGGGGTCTGTGTCAAGCTTCGGTTTTTTCCTGCCGCTGTTTTAGGAAATATTTCTTGGATCTGTAAGTTTTAAATTCTTCCAAAGTGGTATGATCTAATTAGAGATGTGGTCACTGTTCTTAGCCTGTGTTCTCATCTTTGAATGGCTGCAAGCATTCTTTTCTTCCTTGGAACTGTGCATAAGATCCTTATGCCTGCTGCTGCTCTTCTTTGACCTGGGACTCCCGCCTGAAATCAAATATAGGCAATGTCAACAAGAGGTTCTTGTTAACTTCTTCTGACCAGTTGGTTGACCCCCTTACCATCTGTGGGCTAAGAACTCTAGAAGTCACTGCTTTCAATTCAATTATCCTGAAGGCCTCCTACTTTCTTGCTGGTGCACAGCATGCTCTGGCCTGTGTTCCACTCTCTTCCCAGTGGCACAGATTTTTCCTGCCAACTTTCTACTTGGTCTGGAAAGTTGTTTTACCCCATCCTTTTATTGGTTCTTCCACTTCAAAATTCATTTGAGGCATTATATCAATTTTCTTGGAGAGAAATACGGGAAAGCTCAGGAAGGCAAATTTCTTTGTTTACCATCTTGGCTCTGCTGCCCCTCCCCGCACCGCCCAGGAAAGAAAATCTTAATAATTATCTTTAATTATGGTGACTTCCTGAGACTAACAACATTTTCACAGTATCTTTTCTGGGCTTAAACATTTACTTAAACAAACACACACACACACACATATATATATTTATGTATATATATATATATATTGATCTATCTATCTATATCTTAGCCATAGAATGCTTTAAAGATACAAATGGTGTCCACTTTCAATCTTGTTCACTGAATGCATTTTTCCCAAAGTGCTCCCAATTAATTCCCAGTAGCAGTAATATCAATAAAAGTCATCTTGTTGAAGCAGAGAAATAAACTACTCTTGGTAGCAAGATACTGCAACATATTTTTACCGTTCTTTAGCAGTGTGTTTCAGTGTCTGAATTTTAATTCTGTGTTAATACTCCTGAACCAAAATGAAAATAAATGTAGTTTATCATAGCATAAATATAATTTGTAGTTTCTTTTGCTTTTTTCTTACTTAAAAATTAATTTTTCACTGCTGCTACTACCCTCTCCAATTGTGCCACCTTGCCTTCCCACCAAGCCTGAAAAATTAAACCCTCAACCAATAGCTGCATACTCTGGCAAAACAAATACCCAAATTCACCAGTCTGCAAATATATGTCTCCTTTTGTATTTTAAGTTAAATATTTCTCTGTCAGGAGGTAAATGTCATGTTTCATCTTTAGTCTTTTGGACTCATGGTTTCTTATTGTGTTGTTTAGACTTCTAAAGCTGTTTAAAGTCTTTTTTTCAACTATAATGTTGTTATCATAATATTTATTGTTCCCCTAGTCCTGCTCCCTTCATTCTACATCAGGGACTTGGGCATTCCTAAATCACCCCTGTACCTGAAGACTCATTGGATTCTATAAAGCAGTATAACCCTTTCCAAAGCATGTTTTTCCCATTGAAAATGATTGACAGGGGGCCATCCAGACTATGCCTTACATCCCCATTTTGGGGGAACTCAGGAGGAAGTCAACTTCATTTCCAGATAATTAAAATTGTTAGAAACTTCTTCCTTATGCTGAGTCAAAATCGTCTTCCCATTAACTTCTACCTATTGATTCTTTTTTAAAATAATATTTTATTGGTATTTTTTGTTTCTTATATGACCATAGTTATCCTCCCTTCCTCTCCCACAAAAGCATCCCACATGACAAATAGTATTCCTAGAGAAAAAAATCAGCACAGCTGATTAATTCATTGAAAAAATCTGAAAGCATGCGCAAAGTATAATAACACCTGTGGACCTCCCACCTCTGTGAAGGGATAGGGAATGTGAATCCTTGATTAATATTTGACTCCCTTAGTCACAGTATGTCAGATTATGAAGCTTTTTTACCATACTTGTCTTCAACAAACAGCTAGAGCAACAACTCAATTTCAAGGTTTCACTTTGGTACAATAGATGGTTTTCCTATTCCTCTTCCGTTTCAGATGATTTATGAGTAAATGGAATTTGTAAGTGCCCCTGTGAACCTGCACAGTGCAGAATCTCTCTTTTCTACTTTGAAGCTTCTGGCATTGGTGCCAATTACTAAGCTACTGAAGCACCCTATCACCCACCCCATTCAGATTCTACTCTTCTTTCCTATGCAAGGTCATATAAGAGGGTTGGATATTAGAATATCGTTTAATATTGCAAGTGAATTTAGTCTCCTTACACGGAGAATATTTTAACTGCCCAGACTCAAAGATTTAGCTTAATACTCTAATTCATGCAATCACAGAACCTTGATTGAGTGGACTTTAAATGGATCATCTAATTTTCAAGATGGAAATTCTGAGGCCAAGAAAGGAGAAATAATATATCCAAGATCACACATCTAACTTATAGAGATAAGACTAAACTTAGACATCATGCTTCCTAGTTCAATGTTCTTTCTGTGACATGATAGCAAGACTGAATTTCACCTGCTTCATATCTGATGTTAAGCTTGAGGATGCTCGATCTTGATAGGAGCTGAACGATCATTTGTTCCTCATTTGTTCCCCTGAATGAATGATAGTAAAGGAATTAACTGATATTCCCCCAGTAACATCTGTACCTGACTCTTTTGAAGACTCATTTCTATATCATTTTGTTTTGGTTCTCTAATCAAGCATCTTGCCTTGGTTTTCTAGAAAGCACCTTCGTCTGGCATGAGATTGCCATCAGATCTATGGGTTATTTTTTTTTTAGATTTATAGTACTTTATTTTCCAAATTATATGATAAGACAATTTTTATAATTCATTTTTACAAGATTTTTATTCCCATTTTTTCTTCCTTTCTCCTTCTCTGTCCCCCCTTCCTTTAATGGTAGACAATTTGGTATAGGTTATTCATGTGCAATCATATAAAACACTTCCATATTAGTTACAGTTGTGAAAGAAGAAACAGATCCAAAGGAAAAAAGAAACAGAGAAAAATAAGGTAAGTGGAAAAGTATGCTTCAATCTTCATTCATCAGTTCTTTATCTAGATGTAAATCACGTTTTCCTTCATGAGTCCTTTGTATTTGTCTTGGATCATTGTGTTGCTGAGAAGAGCTGAGTCTTTCATAGTTGAGCTTCACGCAGTGTTGTAGATATTGTGTACACTCTTTTCCTGGTTCTGCTCATTTCACATTATATCAGTTCATACAAGTTTTTTCCATGTTTTTTTCTGAAATCTGCCTGTTAATCATTTTTTATTTCACTATAGTATTCCATTATATTCATATTCAACAGCTTGTTCAACCATTCCCCAACTGATAAGCAGCCCCTCAGTTTCCAATATTTTGCCACCACAAAAAGGGCTGTTATAAATTTTTTTGAAGAAAAAGGTCCTTTTCTTCTTCATGATCTCTTTGGAATACAGGTCTAGTAATAGTGTTGCTGGGTCAAAGGCTATGAACAGTTTGGTTGCCCTTTGGGCATAGTTCATTTTTTATTTTATTTTTATTTTTTTTATTTTTAGTTTACCACACACGGTTTGAGTTCCAGATTTTCTCCCCTACCTCCCCCCTCCCGTCCCAAGACGGCACGTAATCTCATTTATCTACCATGTATGACTTCACATTGAATTAATTTATACACTAGTCAAGTTGTGGAGAAGAATTATGACCAATGGAATGAATCATGAGAAAGAAGAGACAGAACCAAAAGAAAAAAAAAACCCAAAAACAAAAGAGAAGGAAAAAGGCAAGCATGTAGTGCGCCTCAGTCTGCATTTAAACTTCACAGTTCTTTCTCCGGATGAAGATAGCATTCTCCATCGTGAGTCCCCTGGAGTTGTCCTTGCACCTTAGATTGCTGAGAAGAGCGCAGTATGTCAGGGATGGTCCTCACGGAATCCATATATCTGTGGCTGTGTACAATGTTCTCCTGGCTCTGCTCCGCTCACTCAGCATTATGTCGTGTAGGTTTTTCCAGGTTGTTATGAAGTCCGTATCATCCCCATTTCTTATGGCACAATAGTATTCCATTACCTTCATATACCACAGCTTGTTCAGCCATTCCCCAATTGATAGGCATCCCTTTGATTTCCAATTCTTGGCTACCACAAAAAGAGCCACTATAAATATCCTTGTACATATGGGTCCTTTTCCCGCTTGTGTGATTTCTTTGGGATACAACCCTAGAAGTGGTATTGCTGGGTCAAAGGGTATGAATATTTTTATAGCCCTTTGGGCATAGTTCCAAATTGCTCTCCAAAATGGCTGGATCAGCTCACAACTCCACCAGCGATGTAACAATGTTCCAATTTCCCCACATCCCTGTATATTTTAGAAATGAGGCATTTATCAGAGATACTAGTTGCAAAGATTTTCTCCCAATTTTCTGCTTCCCTCCTAATTTTTGTTGCATTGGCTTTTTTTGTACAAAAACATCTCAATCTGACATAATCAAAATTATCCATTTTGCATTTTGTAATTCTCTCTATCTCTTGTTGAGTCATGAATTCTTTACTTTTCCATAAATCTGATAAGTAAACTATTCCTTGCTTTCCCAAATTACTTATAGTATCAGCTTTTATTCCTAAATCATGAACCCATTTTGACTTTATTTTGGTATATGGTGTAAGATATTGGTCTATGCCCAGTTTCTGCCCTACCATTTTCCAATTTTCCCAACAGTTTTTGTGAAATAGTGAATTATTAGCCCAGAAGCTGGCCTCTTTGGGTTTATCAAAGAGTAGATTGCTAAACTTGTTGATTTCTCCTACTTGTGTACCTATCCTATTCCACTGATCCACACCCCTGTTTCTTAACCAGTACTAGGCAGTTTTGATGACCGCTGCTCTGTAGTACCGTTTAATATATGGTATGGCTAGGCCACCTTCCCTAGCATTTCTTTTCATTAATACCCTAGATATTCTAGACCTCTTGTTTTTCCAGATGAATTTTGTAATTATTTTGTCCAACTCAGTAAAATAATTTTTTGGTAGTTCGATTGGTATGGCACTGAATAGATAGATTAATTTAGGTAAAATTGTCATTTTTATTATATTAGCTCAGCCTAACCATGAGCAACTGATATTTTTCCATTTATTTAGATCTGATTTTATTCCTGTGAAAAGTGTGTCGTAGTTATGTTCGTATAGGCCCTGGGTTTGTCTTGGCAAATAGACTGCCAAATATTTTATAGTGTCTACAGTAACTTTGAATGGAATTTCTCTTTCTATCTCTTGCTGTTGGGCTTTGTCAGTAATGTATAGGAATGCTGAGGATTTATGTGGGTTTATTTTATATCCTGCAACTTTGCTAAAGTTGTTTATTATTTCAAGTAGTTTTTTACTTGATTCTCTAGGATTCTTTAAATAAATCATGATATCATCTGCAAAAAGTGATAATTTAGTTTCTTCTTTTCCTATTCTAATTCCTTCAATTTCTTTTTCTTCTCTTCTTGCTACAGCTAATGTTTCTAGTACCAAATTGAATAATAGGGGTGATAATGGACATCTTTGTTTCACCCCTGATCTTATTGGGAATGCATCTAGCTTATCCCCATTACAAATAATGCTTGTTGATGGTTTTAGGTAGATGCTATTTATAATTTTAAGGAAGGTTCCACTTATTCCTATGCTTTCTAGTGTTGTTAACAGGAATGGATGTTGTACTTTGTCAAAGGCTTTTTCTGCGTCTATTGAGATGATCATATGGTTTCTGCTAATTTTGTTGTTGATATGGTCAATTACGCTAATAGTTTTCCTAATATTAAACCAGACTTGCATTCCTGGAATAAATCCTACCTGGTCATAGTGTATTATTCTCATGATGAGTTCCTGCACTCTTTTTGCTAATATTTTATTTAGAATTTTTGCATCAATATTCATTTGAGAAATTGGTCTATAATTTTTCTTTCTCTGTTTTGACTCTACCTGGTTTGGGTATTAGTACCATATTTGTGTCATAAAAAGAATTTGATAGGACTCCTTCTTCACCTATTTTCCCAAATAGTCTACATAGTATTGGAATTAGTTGTTCTTTAAATGTTTGATAGAATTCACATGTAAAACCATCTGCCCCTGGAGATTTTTTCCCAGGGAGTTCATTGATGGAATGCTCAATTTCTTTTTCTGAGATGGAGTTATTAAGAAATTTTACTTCCTTTTCTGTTAACCTGGGCAGTTTATGTTTTTGTAGATATTCATCCATATCTCTAAGGTTGTCAAATTTATGGGCATACAGTTGGGCAAAATAATTCCTAATTACGGTTTTCATTTCCTCTTCATTAGAGGTGACCTCACCCTTTTCATTTTTGATACTGGTAATTTGATTTTCTTCTTTCTTTTGTTTAATTAAATTGGCCAAAATTTTATAAATTTTATTGGTTTTTTCATAAAACCAGCTCCTTGTTTTATTTATTATTTCAATAGTTTTCCTGGTTTCAATTTTATTAATCTCTCCTTTGATTTTCAGTATTTCTAATTTGGTATTTAATTGGGGGTTTGCAATTTGCTCTTTTTCTACCTTTTTCAGCTGTATGCCCAGATCATTGATCTCCTCTTTCCCTATTTTATTCATGTAGGCATTTAGCGATATAAAACTTCCCCTAAGAACTGCTTTTGCTGCATCCCATAAGTTTTGGTATGTTGTTTCATTATTGTCATTCTCTTGAATGAAATTATTAATTGTTTCTCTGATTTGTTCTTTGGCCCACTCATTCTTTAGAATTAAATTATTTAGTTTCCAATTAGTTTTTAGCTTATTTTTCCATGGTTCTTTATTAAAAATGATTCTTATTGCATCATGATCTGAAAAGGATGCTTCGACTACTTCTGCTTTTCTGCACAGGATTGTGATGTTTTTATGCCCTAGTACATGGTCAATTTTTGAGTATGTGCCATGTACTTTTGAGAAGAAAGTATATTCCTTTTTATCACCATTCAGTTTTCTCCAGAGGTCTATCATATGTGCCTTTTCTAATATTCTGTTTACCTCCTTAACTTTTTTTTTTATTTATTTTGAGGTTAGATTTATCAAGTTCAGAAAGGGGGAGGTTGAGGTCTCCCAATATTATAGTTTTGCTGTCTATTTCTTCCTGTATCTCCCTTAACCTCTCCTCTAAGAATTTGTATGCCTTACTACTTGGTGCATATATGTTAAGCAATGATATTGCTTCACTGTTTATGGTGCCTTTTAGCAGGATGTAGTGTCCTTCCTTATCTCTTTTAATTAAATCTATCTTTACTTTTGCTTTATCTGAGACTAGGATTGCTACACCTGCTTTTTTTACTTTATCTGAGGCACAGTATATTTTACTCCAGCCTTTTACCTTTACCCTATGTGTATCCCCCTGTTTCAAATGTGTTTCTTGTAAACAGCATATTGTAGGATTATGGTTTTTAATCCATTCTGCTATCTGCTTCTGTTTTATTAGAATGTTCATCCCCTGCACGTTCAGAGTTATGATTTCTATCTGTGTCTTTTTCTCCATCCTAATTCCCCCTGTTTATGCTTTTATTTCTCCCTTTCCCCTTCTCAACAAAGTTTTGCTTTTGACCGCCACCTTCCTCAGTTTACCCTCCCTCTTTATTCCCCTCCCTTATCTTACCATTTCCCCCTTGCTACTTCTCCTCTCCCTTCTGACCACCCCCCTCCCTTTTTCCCCCCTTCCCCTCCTACTTCCCGTAGGACAAGTTAGATTTCTAAACTTATCAGGTTATGTTATTCCCTTCTTGAACTAGATCAGATGACAGTAAAGCTCAAATACTGCTCTTCTCCCTCCCTTCTTTCCCTCTACTATAATATGTTTTTGCGCAACTTCATTTGGTGTAATTTACCCTTTTCTACTACCTCCTTACTGCTTCTCTCATAGCCGTCACTTTATATCTTTTACTTATATTTTATATCTTTACATCAGTTAATTTATACAGGCATTCACAACCTATGTATATCCCTTTCAATTGTCATAATAGCTGTACCATTCTCAAGACTGACTTATGTATGTACATATATATATATATTATATATGTATATATATATATAAATATAACATACATGAAATGATATAATCCCGCATAAAGATGTAAAAAACCTGCCCTTATTGGTTAATAAGGATTGTGGGGTTTTTCCCCCTGGTTACCTTTTTATCTCTCTCTTGAGTTTTGTATTTGGAGATCAAATTTTCCATTGAGTTCTGCCCTTTTCATCAGGAAGGTCTGGAATTCCCTTATTACATTGAATGTCCATCGCCTTGCCTGAAAAATTATGCTTAGTTTTGCTGGGTAGTTGATCCTTGGTTGTAGTCCCAGCTCCTTTGCACTTCAGAATATCATATTCCAATTTCTCCTGTCTTTTAATGTGGAAGCTGAGAGATCCTGCGTGATTCTGACTGTAGTTCCACGATATTTGAATTGCTTCATTTTGGCTGCTTGCAGTATTTTCTCCTTGAGTTTAAAGTTCTGAAATTTGGTTATAATATTTCTTGGTGTTTTCAGTTTGGGATCTCTTTCAGGGGGTGATCGGTGAATTCTTTCAATGACTATTTTGCCCTCTGGTTCTAGGACCTCTGGGCAGTTGTCTTTGATAATTTCTTCGAAGATACTGTCAAGGCTCCTTTTTTCATCGTGGATTTCCGGTAGACCAATAACTCTTAAATTGTCTCTCCTGGATCTATTTTCCAGGTCAGTTGTTTTTCCAATCAGATATTTCAAATTTTTTTCTATTTTTTCATTCTTAATGTTTTGCTTTACTACTTCTTGGTGCCTCATAGATTCATTAGCTTCCACTTGCTCAGCTCTAATTTTTAATGAGTTAGTGTTTTCATTTTGCTTTTGAGTCTCCTTTTCCAATTGGTTGATTTTACCTCTCAGGGTAATCTCTCTCTAGATTCTGAATCTCCGTAGCCATTTCGCCAATCTTATTCTTTAGGGATTTTTCCATTTTTTCCATGTTTTCTTTTAGCTCCCTAATTTGGTTTTTAAAATTCTCCTTTAGCTCTTCCAGCAATGCCTTTTGGGCTGGAGACCAATTCATATTACATTTTGAGGTACCCGATGTATCTACACTGTCATTGCTGCGCCTCTCCATATTGGTATTTTGATCCTGCCTGTCTCCATAAAAAGAATCTATTGTCCTCGGTTTTTTGTGTTCTTCTTCATGTTTGTTGGTTTGCCTTTTCCTGGCTTTACAATGAATTTCTTCCTTTGGGCCTCAGGGCTCTCTATCCCAGCTTTCTTATGCTGTGGGCTGTGAGTCTAGAATTATAGCCTTCAGTTTCCTGAGGTGTAGGGGATGGGTCTGGCTCCCTGATGTCTCACTCCCTACGGGTGCTCTCCAGCACTTGCTTTTCAGCAATGGTCTCAGCTGTTTGTTGTTTGAGCTGATCTCTGGCACTTCCCCTGGGGGAGCAAGATTATGTCTGGGGTCCTGGTGTTGACCCCTGATGACTCTGCCCCTCTTGGACTAACGAGCTTCTACTATTTGTCCACTGATGCCCCACTACTTTCTGCTCAGTTCCAGAGCTTCCCCCCCCCCCCCCCCCCGAGGAATTCTCTGGGTGGGGAGGGGAGGAATTAGAGCCGTTTAACTGGACATTATGACTCCCGGAAGTCAAGAACCGAGTTTCTGGGCTGCAAGCGTCAGGAGTTGGTGTTTCCCAGCTGGTGGCGTTGCGCTGCCTCTTGTCACTTCCACAGACTGCCGTCCTGTGTTGGGAGTCCTGGGGATCTCCGCCATTTTTGAGTGCCCAGCTTTCTCCCAGCCCGTCTCCCACATGGATTTCCCGGCCGGCCGCTTCCGCTTTGGTCTGGAGCAGCTCCGCACTGAGCACTCTCTGAGCCTACAGATTGGTGCCTTCGGCCTTTCAGACTCTTCAGGCTCGGAAATTTGCCCCACACAGACTGCTCGCGGTTTCTGACTCTCTCAAATCTGCTCAAATTCACTTTTTTATGGGAATCTGATAGACCTTGTGAGAAAGCTCCAGTAAGACGCTGCCTTCATGTGGCCATCTTGGCTCCACCCCCTTCTTGGGCATAGTTCTAAATTGCTCTCTAGAATGGTTGGATCAGTTCACCACTCCAACAGTGTTTTAGCATCCCAGTTTTCCCACATCTTTTCCAACATGTATAATTTTCCTTTTTTGTCATATTAGCCAATCTGATAGATGTGAGGTGGTACCTCAGAGTTGTTTTAATTTGCATTTCTCTAATCAAAAGTGATTTAGAGCATTTCTTCATATGTCTAAACATAGTTATGATTACTTCATCTGAAAACTGCCTGTTCATATCATTTGACCATTTATCAATTGTTAGATGGCTTACTTTTTTAAGCTTCTCTTGGGCCTTGATATTGGAGATCAAATTTTGAAATGAAAGATTCTGTCTAGGCTCTCCTTTTGATTAAGCCTTCAGGTAGTCCAACGATTCTGTTAAAATATTTTGGGGATACCCTGTTTCCATGAGCTAAGGCCAAGCAAGTAGGTTGTGTCCTGAACTTGACATAACAATAATCCTTTGTGCTAAGGATGATATCATCATCTGCCCAAGTGTGTTGCCTGGAGCAGCACCAAATGTTTACTGAGGCATTTAGCTCCCCCTATTTACCAGGGCTATTTATCACATATTCAGAAGCCAAATTCCTTGTCATTGACAAGTACTACACTCTTGTTCCCATAACAGAACTCTGTTTCTGTGCCTGAGGGGGTGCGGTGGAGGAGCTGGCACTATTGCAGGCCATAGGGGTCTGGCAGCTTACCTAGTGCTGAGCTGGAGTTTTAGTGCTGGTGCCTGATGTGTGCTGAGGTCAATGGAATGTTTCTGCATTTCCATGGGCCTACACTGAAGGACTTACCAGCTACCTGTTTGCCCCAGGTCTGTGCTGAAGCACATGGTCAATAAAGATAATAATTGTATACCTGAGTGGTGAGATCAAGCGAGATAATACAGAAATAAAAGAGTAGGGGATTCAGAATAGAGCCTTGTGGGGCATTCAGGATTAAAGTATGAGTTTTGGATGAACATCCAGGAAACAAGACTGAGAACGAGAAATCATACAGATAGAAGAACCAAGAAAGAACAACGTCATGAAAACCTAGAAAGGAAAGAATATCAAAGAAGAGAAATAACATGAAATGTCAAATGTTGAAGAGTTAAAAAAAATATGTAGAATAGTAAATGGCCACTATATTTTAGCTACTAAAATCAAAAGTAAGGGTTTTTTTGGAGCGGGGGTGGGGCGGGAGTGTTAATTAAATGATTAAGGCTAGAAGCCAGATGGAAAAGGAGAGTAAAAAGAGAGGAAATGGAGGCACCAAGTAGAGTTGACTTTTGCAAGGAGTATAGCTGATAGAGAAAATTGTGGGATGATATCATAGGATCAAATGAGGATTTTTAGGGAAGGGCATGTTTAGGCAATAGAAAGAATGAGTAGGTAGGGTACAGTTAAAGATTAGGAAGAAAGTGGGGAGAAATATTAGAGGAAATCTGATGGAGGAGAAGAGAGGGAATAGAATAAAGGGTACTTGTGGTATTTAAAAAAAGCAGAGAATTGATGATGTATGACAGACCTGCACAACTTGGTAGTTGGCAGGAGCCAGAATTAAAATAGACTAAACTTTTTTGGGCCACAGATAGGTTAGACTAGAGACAAACTGCTGATGGTTGTTTGCCACAGGTCATGCAACAAACAAGAGAGTGCACAGTTTAACCCTACATTTTTCACAGCTTACATGAAATCCTTTGGTGGGCCATAAGCAGCTCACACACTGTATGTTGTGCAGGCCTGATATATGATATAATGTTAACTGAAAGCAGAGAGGACTAAACTGCACAGTCCTATTTTTTTCTTTCTCCTACAAGATTGACCTTTGAATTGAAAATGAGAGGGAAAAAGTGACTAATATGTGGCTTATCTATGACAAAAAGGGTGTTGATAGGAATGCATGAAGGTAAACTGCTTGATGAATTCCATTTACCTGGTAAAGATGAACGACAACTTCATGAACAGAATCACCTGATGACTGAAATTACTGAACCTCTATTAGGGATATTTGAAAGATCAGAATGAATGGGAGAGGGAATATTGGACTGGAAAAAGGGAAATGTGAAACTGATAAACTATTTTGATTTTTAGTTTTTAATATTATGAACTTGACAGATATTAACATATATAAAGATTTCCCCATAAAAGAAACAAAAGTAAGGACTGAATATGACATCATGAAATTTTGTTAAGAACAAAATATTAAGTATCTATTGAATTTAGCATTCACAGTTTCAGTATTGCCCCTAGGTCTGTACAATTCCCCACAAAAAAAAATTCTTCCTACTCTCCCTTTTGTTTAGTTTAAATAGTGTTAATCTCTTCTTTATAATCTTTTATTTTTTTTGGTATTATCCCACTACTTTACAACTCCCCCTCCCCAGGAAAACAACCTCCCCCATGTGATAAATGAATATAATCAAGCAAAACAAATCCACATATTGGCTGTGTCTGAGAGTGTCTGAATCTCTAATGTATCACCTCTAGGCTAAAAAGCTTGGAAACATGATTCATCATCAGTCTTTTTGGAGTCACAAACATTGCATTGATTTTTAAAAAGTCTTTTATGGTTGTTTTATAATGTTGTAGTCACTATATGAATAGTTTCTCTTCTTGATTATATATACTTCACTCAGTTCATAAAAGACCTTCCAGATTTCTCTGAATCTACACCTTTTATCATTTCCTACATCGCAATAAATTTTTCACTATCTTCATATTCCATAATTTATTCCCACTGTCAATTGATAGGCACTCACTTTATGCAATTTTTGCTGCAACAAAGTAGATGTTATAAACATTCTTGTGCATATGCATCCCTTCCTGAATTTTTTTAATCTCACTGGTACCTCATAGTAGTGACATCCCTGAGTTAAAGGGTAAGGACAATTTAGAGACTCATAAATTATAATTATATATTGATTTACAGAATGGCTGGAGCAATTCACAGCTATAATAATGATATGTTAGTGTGCCTGTCCTGTCACAGTCCCTCCAGCAATTGTAATTTTCCTTCTTTGTCATCTTTGCCCCTTTGATGGACCTGAGGGGACACCTCAGAGTTATTTTAATAAGCATTCTTTTTTGTTATTTAGAGTATTTTATATGGTGGTTGATAATTTACCTTCTATTTTAGAATATTTTTTTTTCATATCTCTTACCCACTAATCTCCTGGGTTATGACTTGTTCTTATATATATTTTACCTATTTTCTATATATCTTTGGTATTTTCCTTTAGATTCTAACTGCATATATAACATTTTGTTAAAACTATTTTTTCTTGTCAGAATTGTCCATTTTACCTCCTGTGAATTTATGTATCCTCTGTTTGGTTAAGAACTCTTGCCCTATTCATAGTTGTAAAAGTTATTTCCTCTCCCCTGCTAATTTTTGACTTTGAGAGTCTCATTACACCTAGGGGTCTACAATAAGGAGAGACAAAATTGGGTAGATGTTGCCTCTTTAATATATCCATGGAAATCTCATTAGCCAATTAAAAGTGTCCTTGTTGGTAACAAGAAGCAGTCAGGTGATATCAATGCCCGCTCTCAAGTAGGGATATGTGTGTGTGTGTGTGTGTGTGTGTGTGTGTGTAATGGCCAGTCTGTTGTGTCTACAATGAGGTGATAAACTTTTTTTTCTTCTTTAAAATCAATTGTTTTCTCCATAATTTCTTCCACCATTCTTTCTTGCCCTCTCTAAAAGAGCTATTTTATAGAACAAGTGTTATTTGTTATACAGGAAAAAAATGAGGAGAGTAAAAATTTCAGCAAAGGTGATTAGTTCATTGTAAATATCTGCAAATGCAATGTATCCTACCCATAGACCTCCCAGCGAAGGAGTGGGGTTGGGATGTCTAGTCCTCTCTCTTCTTTGTGATATGTTTATAATTAGTTATTGTGTAACATTCATTTTTGATCATTTTGTGGTTGTTCTTCCTATTTGTTTTCTTGCCAAACAAAGCTCAATCATTACTCCAATATTAAGCATGTACTCCCAGTGAAATTCAGGATAAAGGGAATGTATCCATATATACAATAAATGTCTATAATGGCCATTTTGTAATGCTAGGAAAAGAAAAACTACCGGGGAAAATTGAGGTGCCTTTCAATCAGGTAATAGCAAATAAAAGTGGCATACAAATATTTTGTTATTGAGTTTCTATTTCAGTTCTGTTATCATTGCTATCTCCCTGTTGTCATCATTGGTAGTGTCCCCATGGTGGATATGACCATTGTCAGTAGCATTAACATTATCATCAATAATTTCATCATCACTAGCATTGATATTGTTACATTTCCATCGTGCTTTATCACAACCACCAGCATCATCATTGCCATCACTATAAATATTATAAGCATCCAAATTATTATCATTATCATCCAACTTTTTATATCATCATCATAGCTATCACTATTACTGCAGCTGTCAATTTCTTTACCTTCACTGCTATATCCACCTTCATCACTTTTATCAAAATGGCTGTCACCATGACAATTGTTGTCTTTACCATTTTTTTCAGTCCCATCACCATCACTGTTGCAGTTAACATTGTGGTTCTAATCATCAATATTGCTGTCTTGATCAGTGGAACCTTTGGCATTATCCTCATTTTTGTTAGCATACCTGCTTTCATCAACATAATGGTTATCACTGTCAGTATTATGGCTCCTGTCATCTTGACCATGACCATCACCAATCTTTTTGGTGTTGTCATCATGGCTATCACTATCATCATAATTTTATTATATTTTTATATATTCTTATATTATATTATAATTTTATTATAACATCCTCATCATTAATATTTACAATTGTCCTGCATTATCAATAGCATACACATGTTGGTTGTCATCATTTTCAGAGGTTGCTTCACCGCCACTATCATAATTACTCGTCTTCACTTTCATCATCTTCAACAGTCTGGTATGCAGGTGGAAATGCAGAACACACAAAGGCATCTTTAAAATCTCCAAATTGTGGCTGCAACTCCCTTTCCACAAAACCTACCCCTGGTTACAGCCCTGCCTCCATGGAGGATATGAATGAGTACGGACATGGAACAGTTCACTGGGGGCTCCAAAATCATCATGATAAGGTGGTAATCACCAGAATATTTACCAGCCATATTAAAGAAGGACATGGAGAAAAAAGGTGAAGATGCTATAGCAGCCTATCTTGTAGCATGATGACATTAAATGGAGAGTGGTCTTCTATTGGTCTGAGATGACTATTTTGTAAAAGGTGTTCAGTATACATGACATAACTGTGTCTAATTGCATATATGACCAATTTAGTTTTCTTGTTTTTGCTTTGTCCTTTTGCTTTGTCCCCAGTAGAGCAGCTCACACTACTCATAGGTTGTTCTTTGTCCTTTGTTCTCAAAGAGGCCCATGACATCAGGAAGATGATGCCATGACTTACAAGTGAATTGGATTTAAGTGATGGAGGGCTGTGCAAAGTCACCAGCTTCATTTTCTCCTTTGGAGCCATGTGGGTCCAGTGGAATGGAAGAACCTTCCCTTCCCTTCCCCTACCTTCCTTTTGTTGTTGACTAGGTAAGAGGACATTCTTTGCCTCATTTTTTTTTTACCTAGCCTTATTTACTGAATGCACATTGCCTTGGTCAAACTGAGACCTGGGAAAGACCTTAGCTTGAAAAGGTCAAGTTCTCCCACTGCATCTTGGACCTCCTCCAGTTATCCTGAGCCACTGTCTTGCCACTAGACCCAGATAGCTATGAAGGAGAAGGGGAGGCTGGTGACTTTGCACAGCCTTCCATCACTTAAATCCAATTCACTTGTAAGGGGGGGGGGGGCGGAGCCAAGATGGCAGCTGGAAAGCAGGGACTAGCATGAGCTCCCCACCGAGTGCCTCCAAAAATCTATAAAAAATGGCTCTGAACCAATTTTAGAACTGCAGAACCCACAAAACGGCAGAGGGAATCAGGGCTCCAGCCCAGGACAGCCTGGATGGTCTCTGGGTGAGGTCTACCCTGCACGGAGCTGGGAGCAGAGCAGAGCGGAGCAGAGCCCAGCGTGAGCAGCACAGACCAAACAGACCAGGAGCGGGGCAGAGTGTGCCCTAGTGCCCTGAATCAGTGAGCTGCGGCAGTTACCAGACCTCTCAACCCACAAACACCAAAGACAGTGGAGAAGGTTAGTGGGAAAAGCTGCGGGAGTGGAAGGAGTTTGCAGTTTGGCCACTGCCCCCAGGGCAGCAGAGATGGGGAAGCTACAGAAGTACAGCTGCAGTTACTTCCAGCCCCAGGCCCACCTGGTGGGAGGAATTAAGTGGAGGATTAGAGCAGGAGTCAAGAGCCTGCTGAAGATCTAAGTCGACTCTGGGTTGGGGGTTCTTGGGGAAGGAGGAGTGCTGGTTTGGCAGAGCTGGATCATCCCCCCAGGTGTAGAACATAGTTCTCTAAACTCTACAAGCAGTCATACCCCACTGAAAAACTCAAGGGTCAAGTTAGTTGGCTGGGAATATGGCCAGGCAGCAAAAATGCACCCAGATTCAGTCTCAGACTTTGGATTCTTTCTTTGATGGCAAAGAAGACCAAAACATACAGACAGAAGAAATTAACAAAGTCAAAGAGTCTACAACAAAAGCCTCCAAGAAAAATTTGAACTGGTCCCTGTATCAGGAGGGCCGAGTTTATAATCTCAAAGAGGATCATAAACATGTCTGAAAGGTTCGGAACCGCCGGATATAAGAAACTCTCAAAGTAGAAGGCAGAAGAATCAAAACATTTATTTAGGCTCCACAGTAACCAACCCATGAACCAGAAGCCCCATTTTGATATGTTGATCAAAATCTTCCAGGCCCAATAAGTACGCCTTGCAAGAGTAACCAGGAGGCTACAGAGAAGCATGATTGCGTAAAGCAAAATCATGCTTCCCCCTCGATGGTAATAAGATTACCCACTGGCCTGAAGTCTTTGTTCAGCTTCCTCCCGTAGGTCAGCTCTGCTGCTGGCAGCTCCTGCTTCAGCTGTGGCTGAACTTGTGGCTGTAACTGACGTAACTGTCGTAACTGCCTCTGTAACTGCCTCTGGCTCCAACTGTCGCTGTAACTGTCGCTGTAATGGCCTGAAGTCTTTGTTCAGCTTTCTCCCGTAGGTTAGCTCTGCTACTGGCAGCTCCTGCTTCAGCTGTGGCTGTAACTGAAGCTGCAACTGAAACTGACGATGTAACGGTCGCTGTAACTGACGATATAACTGTCGCTGGCTCCAACCGGAAAAGGAAAAGAGAGATCTTCAAGCTGTCCTCTCCCCTCTTATAGAGTTTGTGACATCATCAAGCTCCGCCCAAATGACCAGGGCCGATTGGTTCCTGAGTTGGCTCCTCCCCCTAGGGTAGACCAGGTTCTGGAGCTAACACCTCCCCTCAGCCAGCCCCATGACTTATCACACAGGAAGTTCTGGTCCTGCTTCCTGGCATGCTCTCTGGGCTTCCTGCCCCGGAAGAGCAAGCCACAGTGTCCAGAGGCTCAATGAGGTAAGCTGAGTCATTCAAAGAAAACAAAGGCCATTCTGGTTACACTCCACCCCTTGTTATAGGATACATAATCTAATCAGCCATGTATCCTAGAACATACATTGTGATCCAATTACAAAGGAAACTAAAACATATCATTCATTATAAAGCAAAACATATCATTTGGTGACATTCCTAAATATTGGTTTACGATTCAAATGTGATCCACCCCTAGATCCCAGCAAAATAATCTCTTCAATCAATCATCCCCAAAATAATTATTAATAATTCAAATGTCCACCCCTAAATCCTTGTATCCATTACATAGGATCAATAATATCATAACAATAAAACAACACAGCAAGGATAACACAAAATAAGTAAACAGAACACTATCATCATTTCCACCCCCCTTGAACGATTGGGGCTCAAAATCTTGGGGTGAGGGGTGAAGGTCTCATTTTCCATAGCTTCTTCATGCTGAAATTGGATGTAGAGATGGCCCTGCCCCCAAAAAGTCCCATTCCAGAGGTCATTTCTTTAACGAGCTGGCAGGAATTCCAAGAATGCTACATGCTTAGGCAGTCACCGGAAAGTGCAGGGTGCTTAAGCCTGAAGGAAACAAAACTAGCAACAAGGTTAGCCAAAACAAAGGACAAAAAGAATAGTCTGTGAATCTATTATTATAACCTATTCACGGTAAAATATATGGTTCAGGGGTACGATTTGGTAATTATTTTCCCCTGAATAGACAACTGTTACAGTGTTGTCCTTCCCATGGGCTATAACTTCTGCAGCCTTTGGAATATCATCTGGCTTCCGTTTTACCCATACCTTAGCTCCTGACTTTATTCTATCAATGGAGCAAGACCCTTTTGCCCCTCTAGTAGTTATTTTGGGAGGAGGGTCAGTTTTCACAAAGGGTATTTTTTTACAGGGGATAATAATGACTTGAACCATCCTATCATTTCTACAAAATTGTACAGGTTTTTTACCCATATTCTGGAGTGTCACAACAATTTCTTTTTGATAATTAGAATCTATCACTCCAGCCAATACATGTATTCCTTGAGCCGCTAATCCTGGTTTAGGTAATATCCGTCCAAGATGATTCTTGGGGATTCTCATACATACTCCAGTAGGGGTTTTTCTTATCTCTTTCCTATTTAACCTAAAATTCTCTATACAATGTAAATCATATCCTGCTGAACCAGGTGTTCCTGGACTTGGTAGTGGGACATCTTCCCTCACAGTCCAAAATTCAATGTTTTGGATCTCACATGTTTGCTGTTCTCTGATCTGCAGATTTGGGGTCATCATTCTGGCTAGAGGTGTACTCCCCCCTAAGGGCCTATTATTCAAATTACGTAAGGCAATAGACAAATTATCCTTCCAATGTCGATATGAATTATTTGAGCTTAATTTTCTCAGCTGTTCTTTCAACAATCCATTCATTCTTTCAATTAGCCCAGATGCTTGTGGGTAATATGGAATATGATATATCCATTCTATATTATTCAACACACAATATCTTTTCACTTCTTTGCCCTTGAAATGTGACCCATTGTCACTTTGAATCTGCATTGGGGTTCCATAATATAAACTTACAATATCTAGAGTTTTACAGGTGTTTTTCTGAGTTGCGTCTTTATAAGGACAAGCCACTAGTACACCTGAATAGGTGTCAACACACGTACATACATATTTACATCCTTTATCCTGGGGTAGTGGGCCAATATAATCTATCTGCCAAATTTGGGCTGGAACTTTTCCCCTTGCTATTTCTCCAGTAACTATCCTAGGAAAAGTTCGTTCTTTTTCTAATTGGCATATACAACACTCCTCTGTTATTTGTTTTAACAACGCATGAGAAATACTGATACCTCGATCCTGTGCCCATCGATGGGTGGCCTGGACCCCTAAATGGCCAGCAGTCTGGTGGACCCATCTTGCTAAGGCTGGGTCATCAGTTGGAGTCGGAGTAGGGACAATACATTCAGTAGCAATCTTTGCTAGTCGATCCGCATGTGCATTGTACTCACGTTCTGGTGTGGTCAGGGTTGCATGAGCATCAACATGAAAAACTGACAGATCTGTAACCAAAGACATGTCCCATATATTTTCCCATAACTCTTTACCCCAAACTTGTTTGCCATGAATCTCCCAATTCTGATTCCTCCATATAGGCATCCACGTAGCTAATCCATTAGCTACCGCCCACGAGTCAGTAAATATATGACACTGTCCTCCTTTCTCTGCTCTGATGGCCTGATGCACTGCCATCAGTTCAGCATATTGGCTACTTCCACCTATCCCAGAACTTTCCAGAGTTCTCCTTGTACAGGGGTTATAGGCTACTGCTTTCCAATGTCTCTTCTGTCCTAAATATTTTGCTGTCCCATCAGTAAACCAAGCATGTTTCTTCTGTTCTTCATTTAGTCCGTCATATCCATTATTCCATTTCACTAAGGATGGTACCATCTGTTGCTTAGATTCAAGGGGCTTTTCATTGCTCTCAGTATCAATGTTCGCCACAGATTCATGTAGAGCAGAAACTCCATTTTTGCCTGCTCTGGACCTATTCTGAATATACCACTTCCATTTGATTATGCTTGCCTCTTGTGCATGTCCAATTCTGTGAGAAGCTGGGGTACTCATTACCCAAGTCATAATTGGAATTCCAGGCCTTAATACCACTTCATGACCCAGAGTTAGTTGCTCAGTTTCTACTAAAGCCCAATATGCAGCTAACAGCTGCTTCTCAAAAGGTGTATATTGCACTCCAGATGAGGGCAGTTTCCTTGACCAAAAGCCTAAAGGTACACTTCGGCTTTGTTGTTTTTGCCACAGACTCCAATTTGCATAGTCATCTTGTACAGTCACTTGTAACTCCACTGGCCCATTTTGCATAGGCCATAAGTCTAGAGCTAATTGAATAGCAGCCTTTGCTTCCTCAAAAGCTCTACTTTGTTCAAGTCCCCAGTCAAATTCATATTTCTTTCTGGTGACTTTATACAAGGGTTTTAAAATCTGTCCCAAATGTGGGATGTGGTGTCTCCAATAACCAAACAGCCCTATGAACTTTTGGGCCTCTTTCTTATTGGTAGGGGTGGGAAAATCCTGGATTTTTTGTCGAGCTTGTGGGAGAATTTCTCGCAGTCCTCTATTCCACTGTATCCCCAAGAATTTTACAGTTTGAGCTGGCCCTTGAACCTTTGCGGGGTTGATTTCCCATCCTTTGCTTTTCATATGGTCAATTAATAATGCTAAACTCTCCTCCACCTCCTTTAGTCTCATGATACAATCTCTAAGTGAATACCAGGGTCTGTGCTCAGTGGGCCACATAGAATCAGTAGCATATCTCTTATTGCATCCCACAGCGGCTAATGCCAACAGAGTAGTCCTGCTATCACCATCTCCTTGCTGATGATGTTCCCTAAAAGCTTGTTGAACTAGAGGATCATGGCTGATACCTATGAATCTCATGCAGTCTGTCCCATCTACTGATATTCCACCGGCCCCTTGATCACTGAGTCTTACCATCCAAGATATCAATGGTTCTCCTATTCTTTGGCTGAATCTACTCAAAATATCTGTGACCTCTTGCGGTGAGAAATCTTCCTGAATTTCCCTTGTAACTGAATCTTCACCTCGGGTTTCTGTCTTCCTCCTTTGTATGGGTCGAGCCCTTGTCTGATCATTTAACCATCTCCTATTCTCTGTGTGAGGCACATCCTGAACCCCAGTAGTGTTTTGTGCCTCAGCCCCTAACATTGTCTCATTCTCTCCCCACTCACTTCCTCTGCCACCATGGCTAGGACGAAGCAGGCAGTCAGGCTCTTTCTGGGCTGGGTTGAAATGCACTCTGGGCTTTTTTGGTCTCCTGTTGCTCTTAGCCACATTAATAGAAAAGTTCTCATTTGAGTCAGTTTGGTCTCCTGCTATCTGAGATTCCTCTTCTTCCTGTGGGGTAGGAGTGCCCCCATGTCTTTCACTTAATCTCAATCTTTCGTATACTAGCCGGTAGGCTGATAACACTATCCAGCTTTGCCTAGATAGTGATGCCCCTGACTGAATCCCAACTTCTCGTAAACACTTTTCCAAATCCCTAGGATCTCCTCTCCGTAGCCTTGGTTCCCAGTTTTCACAGGGTCCAGCTTTTTTAGCCAATTCTTTTGCTAGGGAGGAATAAAATGGATCCTCCCATCCTGGGATATTCATCTCTTCCTCTGGAATTGTTCTGCTTCTAAATAGAGATCTTATACCTAGCGATCCTGTTCGTGACGCCAAATGTATCAGGAGGGCCGAGTTTATAATCTCAAAGAGGATCATAAACATGTCTGAAAGGTTCGGAACCGCCGGATATAAGAAACTCTCAAAGTAGAAGGCAGAAGAATCAAAACATTTATTTAGGCTCCACAGTAACCAACCCATGAACCAGAAGCCCCATTTTGATATGTTGATCAAAATCTTCCAGGCCCAATAAGTACGCCTTGCAAGAGTAACCAGGAGGCTACAGAGAAGCATGATTGCGTAAAGCAAAATCATGCTTCCCCCTCGATGGTAATAAGATTACCCACTGGCCTGAAGTCTTTGTTCAGCTTCCTCCCGTAGGTCAGCTCTGCTGCTGGCAGCTCCTGCTTCAGCTGTGGCTGAACTTGTGGCTGTAACTGACGTAACTGTCGTAACTGCCTCTGTAACTGCCTCTGGCTCCAACTGTCGCTGTAACTGTCGCTGTAATGGCCTGAAGTCTTTGTTCAGCTTTCTCCCGTAGGTTAGCTCTGCTACTGGCAGCTCCTGCTTCAGCTGTGGCTGTAACTGAAGCTGCAACTGAAACTGACGATGTAACGGTCGCTGTAACTGACGATATAACTGTCGCTGGCTCCAACCGGAAAAGGAAAAGAGAGATCTTCAAGCTGTCCTCTCCCCTCTTATAGAGTTTGTGACATCATCAAGCTCCGCCCAAATGACCAGGGCCGATTGGTTCCTGAGTTGGCTCCTCCCCCTAGGGTAGACCAGGTTCTGGAGCTAACACCTCCCCTCAGCCAGCCCCATGACTTATCACACAGGAAGTTCTGGTCCTGCTTCCTGGCATGCTCTCTGGGCTTCCTGCCCCGGAAGAGCAAGCCACAGTGTCCAGAGGCTCAATGAGGTAAGCTGAGTCATTCAAAGAAAACAAAGGCCATTCTGATTACAGTCCCAGGCCATGGAAGAGCTCAAAAAGGATTTGGAAAAGCAAGTTAGAGAAGTAGAGGAAAAATTGGGAAGAGAAATGAGAAGGATGCGAGAAAACCATGAAAAACAAGTCAATGACTTGCTAAAGGAGACCCAAAAAATACTGAAAAATATGCTGAAGAAAACCAATTCCCTTGAAAGTCATGGCATCAACACATGACAAATGTGGATTTGTGTTTGTGAAAATTTTATTTTTATAATTTCAAGTTAAATGATTCACCAAAATAAATTACAGGTAATTGTTTTTTTTTCTATGACAGGTGCCAAATACCTTTCTAAAAATGCAATTTTGAATAACAATATTTGAGGCACATTTTTTCTACAAAATGTAGACAGTGGGGAGAAACAGTGGTCCTTTATAAATGGCAAGAGGCAAATGTTAACTTAGTTTCCTAATCCTCTCGACAAAGGTCTATGCTAAGGATTCATGGCCATGTTTAAAATAACCATAGATGCTGCCATGAAATTGAGCAGTGTTTCTCCTCACATACACACACATGCATTCTTGTGATCAGAAGTGTTTATTCAGCATGTTGTGAATAGCTGAAATTGTTTCTACCAAGCCATAGATGCCTTGACTTTTATTTTAAAGAGGAGAACCTTTTTTGTTAAACATCATATGATATGGCATAGTTAGTAACTGCTTTTATGAGCTGACAAGATGTTTTGAGCCTATTTGTAAAACAAACAATAACCCACTCATCTATTATGATTACTTGACACTTGTGAGTGTAATTCTTATTGCATATTTATATGCCATTGAAACTGGATCAAAGATTAATGTGGGCAAAATTTTCACTACAGAGTTGTAAGTAAATGAATTGTACTCTGAAGTAGTGCATTATGTTACTGCCAGTGCCAAACGATAAGTAGCTATTTCCTCTTGGAACACATACTTGGAAAGCTTTGGTAGAGTTACAGCTTTGTGATAGAGGTTTTTAGGAAAAGTCATGATAGTAAACTACATAAACTCATGTATAGTTTTGTATTCTAAATAAAGGTTATTTTCCATTTTAAGTTATATTAAAATAGAATCTTCAAATTGTACTTGAATAATTTGGCTAGCAAAGAAACTCTAATTCTTCATTAGTACTACATTTATAGGCACTGATATTATTGTCACTTAAAGATGATAGGGCATGGCCTTGGGCCAGAATGGAGTCTGAAGGTATTTATTTGTTATATTTAACTTGGCTTCACTTTCTGTTTGCAGATCTTCCTCTTACTCTCCCATTTCCAAAACTTGTACACTTCTTCCTACAGACTTGCTAGGTCTTAGCTCAGACATAGCTTCCAGGTTGAGAAAATGGAGACAAACACTATATATTCCTTTCCTCCCACCCCAGGAATTGGACTTTGATGTGCTGCTTGGAGGCTTCTCAGCCATGAACATGGCTCAAACAATAATCTAAATTCTGAGCAGAGACTTCTCAAAGTGATGGGATGATACATACGCTTTTGAGGTCAGGTATTTGGAACATAGTTCAGAAAGAGAGATCAATGAAGCTTTTTTTTGCATGATGGAGCTAAGAAAGACTAAATTAAAATAAATTTCTTTGGACAGATATGGAGTATATATTTTCTGGGATAAGAAAGTAAATTTTAGAAAAGAAAGTAAAATAAACTTGTTTCTTTTCCCCTCTCATTTAATTTTATTAAGATAACACTTTTTTCTCACCCTCAACCCCATGCTATACTTTTTGCAAATGTATTTACATATGAGCTTGCCAACTACTTATCATTGATTTGCCAAGTGTTAATTTATAAAGAGCAAGAAATATCTAATGGCTAAAATCACAGATGAGAAGAATTTTTGTTCCCAATGCTTTGGACACATCCCTAGATTGTCTTGGTGTCTTACAGTATTCTTCATAAAAAAAAGAAACAAAAAGAAAACAGCAGTAACATTTCAGAAAGACAAGGTTTGAGGTTGTTAGGGAAAGCAAAGCATCAAATCAAACATTTCTGAATCCTGGAATACAGTCAGAACATTTGCAACTAAGCTCTTGGCTCTCATCACATAAAAATGGAATAAAGACTTCTTGAGCTGATATTTGGGGTACTTCATTAGTTTTTTCTGCTGCTTTCCTTCACCTTCTTACTTTCAAAAATTTGACAGAGTATGATTGTGTTTTGTAGGCCAAAGCATTAATCTATTTTTAGATTTGCTATTATAATGCAAGGGACCATGGCATAATAAATCTGAGCAGTTGAGAAAGGATAGCATCTATGTGGTATTTTCTTTCCTTGTATAAACAGTGCTGGTCCTTTGCTCTGGCACAGGGACCTAGGGTTCAGGGATTTGGCTAGAGACTGCTTGATCAATTGATAAAACTGCCCTGCCATTTTCAAAAACAAGTTTTTTGAAAACTTGGGGAAATATGTCCTGAGAGCAAGAAATTATGGCTTTCCTCTGATGGTACTGATGAACCAAACCTAAGTTAGCCATTGAATTCAAGTCTTTGATGGCATCACCACGAGATCTATACCTACCTTTAAATTTGTCAAATTATTTTTTGTCTATGGCTTTGAGGAATGCTAGGCAACAGAAAATTATTTGTTCAAAGCACACTAAGAACTTCACAACAGAATCACAGAATTTCACAGTTTCCTAGGGACTTTAGATACCTTTTATTTCTACCAAAACCCATCCCCATTAAAAAGAATCTTCATTCTAACACCTAATATATGGTCTTCTAGAAGTTGCTTAATGATATTCAATGTAAAGAATCCCATAAAGTCCTAAAGAAGCCATTCAACTTTCTGATAACTCTAATCATTACAAAATTTCTTTTTTCCCTCTGACACCAAGAATGAATTTATCTTTTTACAACTTCCACCCAAATTTCCTGTTTCTTAGGCAAAACAGAACAAGTATGCTGAGTTTATTTTGTACATGATATTCCTTTAAACATTGAAAAAAGATCTGTCCTCACCCCCCTACACACAATTTTCTCATTCAGCCTAAAAATCTCCAATTCATTCAATGAATCATTTTATATCATGGATTCTAGACTTCTTGCCATCCTCATTCCTTCCTTCTCTGAAAACTCTAGACTATCATTGAATGTCCTGTAAATCTCAGAACCAAGTAAAGTACTCACGACATGGTACGACTGCAATAGAATATAGCAGGATCATTGTTTCTCCATTCTGGAAACTACTAACTTGTTTTATTTCAGCCCAAGATTGCTGCCATACCATAGTCCACTCATATTAAATTATAATTCACTAAAATTTCCAGATCATTTCAGAAAACAAATTGCCTAATCATGCTATCCTTATTTTGTGAAGTTGATATTCTGAACTCAGACATAGGATTTTACATTACATTTCATCTTAGATTTGGTCTGACATTTTAACTTAACAAGATTATATAAGATTCTGATTGTGTCATCCTGGCTGCTAGCTACCTCCAAGATTGTTCTCATCGGCAAATTTTATTTAAAAAAATTATACATGCACTTTATTCATATCATTGATAGAAATATTAAGCAACTCAGGGTCAACGACAGATGGCTCAGGTCCTCTACTAGAAAATCCTTTCAAATTGGCCTTGACTTATTAATGACCTCTCTTTGTTTCCAGTCATTCAATGAGCTCTAAATCCACCTAATTGTACTATTGTGTAGCCCATATGTATTCATTACTTTTAGAGGGAAAAATCCTTTATCAAATACTTTATTAAAATAAAGACAACTTACAATTTTAAGTCAGTGAATTGCCTAGAGAACATGGTATTAAACTCAAATAGAAACAAGGGTCACTAAATGCTATGGAAGGATCCCTCAAAGTTTCAAATTGGTTTATTATCAACTGATAATGTTAATGTATTAACATATTAACATTATCTATGTTCTCTTAAATTTTTATTTATTTTGTTAAATATTGCCCAATTACAATTTTTTCTGGTTCCAGCGACACTGAAGAGTGTTGTAGGCTACAAGTTTGACTCATATGGCCTAGAGCACTATGAAATTAAGTGACTTTTTCAGGGTCACAAAGCCATTAAGTAGCAGATGGGGTACATGAACAGAGATCTTCTTGGCTTTGAAGGTAGCACTCCATCCATTACAACAGTTTCCCTTTCACCAAGTTGATAATCTTAACAAAATGGGAAATAAAATTAATCTATCATGATCTCTTCCTATAGAAAGCTGGGTGGTTCTTTATGTTCTCTGCTTTCCTTTCTAGGTATGTATCCATGAACCAACTAGTCAAAAACAGATTCTGGAATTTTGCACAATATCAAAATCACATTCACTTTCTATAATGTATAGATTTCAATTCACTTTATTGAAAATGAGCATAACATTTGCCCTACTCTAGTTTTGTATGCATTTTTCTTCTCTATAATCTTCCTTCTTTAAAAGAATCTTTAATTCTGAACTCAACAAACCCCTAATAAAATGAATATTTATGCAACTGTAAATAGACTACTACATATACAGAGCAGAACAGAAAAAAAACAATTGTATTTGAAATTGTAAAGCTCTATTATGCAGTTTTTTCCTTAAATACATAATAAATATACAATAAATTCTACATGCTAATTTCAAAGCTGTTCTACTTTCCTACAACACTTTCTGACTTTTTTCTATTCTCTGCTTTTAAAAATAATTCAATGACCCTCTTTTTACCATATTAGTCATGTTGTGAATAAGAACAGAAACCCAAAGAGGAAAAAAATACAAAAATATACAGAGTGAAAAATAGTATGCTTTGATGTATATTTAGATTCCATCAGTTCTTTCTCTGGAGGTGGATGGCATTTTTCATCATGAGTCCTTTGAAATTGTCTTGGATCATTGTATTGCTGAGAACATTCACAGTTGATCATCATACAGTTTTGTTATTACTATGTACAATGTTCTTCTGCTTCTTCTCATTTCACTTTGCATCAGTTTATGTAAGAATTTCTGGATTTTTCTGAAATCAGCCTGCTCATCATTTTTTATGGCACAATCATATTCCATTACAATCACATACCACAGCTTGTTTAGCCATTCTCCAATTTATGGGCATCTTCTCAATTTGCAATTCTTTGCCACTACAAAAAGAGCTGCATAAATACTTTCATACAAATAGGCCCTTTCCACTTCAGGGTACTTTATTCTTAATATCCCTCCCCTACCTCACAAATTGAATAAAACAGAAAAATAAAACACTTGTAATAAATATGCATCATTAATCAAAACAAATTACCACACCTGTTGCTTCTGAATATTTATCTTATTTTGCATCTGCATCTACACAGGTCCATTACTTTTATTCATCATTGGTCTTCTGCCTCTATCATTTTTCAGATATCACTGATAGCTGCTCCCCAACATCTAGATGGACCTCTTGATTCTATTCTTTTGTTTTATTCTGTCTTGATCTTCATTTCCTTCTCTAATACATATACACACAAATACAGAAAGACTTTTTTCTTGCTTTTGCAGCATTTTTTTATTTTGATAAAGCTGATATGACAGGAAATGAATAATCTACTACTCTGAAAAATCAACATTTGAAACACTCTTAGGGACCCTCCACCCTGTCAATTTGAAACACTGGGGATGTTTGTGTATTCACATTTGATGAGACAAACTGTTATTTGCTTGGAAAAAAGAAGATGCCATATGACAGTGGAAGAAACTTTGCAGAACCAGAGAAGCTTTTAGCACAAATAAACTTCTCTAGGGCCAGTTTGGGGAAAAAAATGGATAATAGGTACCTGGGGAATAAATTACACACCTTTGCACAATTCCATGTGTCCTCAACATCCATCACTTTTCTAAATACCCATGTATTTTTGAAATTACACTAAAGCAGGGGATGATTATGACTCTATTCACAAAATAGGAATGACCTGATATTTTAAATAGAACAAACACAGCATCTCTACTTCAAGCCAATTTTCACAAGAGAGAAACTCTCACATTTGAAGGTGTTAGTCTCCTAAAGATTTTTGATAGCAATGAGTTCACACAATATTCCTTACTGTATTAGAAATATAGTTTTTAAAACTATATTTGCTTGTAGTAGGATTTAGCAGCTAATTTTTGCATTATTTCCTTGTCTTTTAAGTGGGACTAGTTCCTAAGGTAGGTTAAGAAGTTGCTTTGTGACATAATTGGAGCTGCTGGAAAAATATTTTCTCCTTTGGCCAACCAGAGCAGTGCTCTCCTCTCTTTCTCACTGCTCCTTTTCCCTCTACTAGAAGCAAATCTTGAGGCTGCAAATGAAAAGATATTATCTCCAACAGGCTTCTCTTCAAATTGCAACTGTCTAGTCACAAAGAGAAAGAATGGGCCCTGATTTTTTTCTCTCCAGTCTTTATTCATTAATTCATTAGTACATATTTCTCAGCTAAATTTCACCTTTGTAAACACAGCTACTTTGCCCTGAGGGGTGAGATATAAGACATGTAAGTTTTAAGGTTAAGAAGTGAATGTATCATATGAACCACAAACTTACTGTTATCATGTCAGAGCAACAATTTCAGAGAGTGGAACCAAGTGGAATTTCTCTCTAGGCCCTTTGGCCAGTTGGCCATGACTTTCATAGGTAAGAGAAGGTGCCATAAAATCATCTTTGTAGCATGATGTGGTTGTTATCCTTTGTTCTCAAAAAGGACCAAAATGGTATCACAATGCTAGAGTCAAATTTCAATATGTCCTACTGTGGCTGGTCCCACCATAGGTCAGGCATAAATAGTCTGTGTGAACATTTGGGGTAAATATTCTAAATTTGTGCATCCTGTGTTTCCTTTGAACTGTTTCAATTCTGCTTTGCTCATAGAGCAGAGCACCTTCTCAGATGTGGGCACACCATGCTGGGCGATTCTGTGCCTGTGTCTCCCATGTCACACAATCAATTCCAAAGTTCTTAGGAAAGACCTTGAGAGTGTCCTTGCATTGCTTCTTCTGACCACCATGTGAATGCTTGCCCTGTGTGAGCTCTCTGTAAAGTAATCTTTTTGGCAAGTGTATGTTTTGCATTTGAACAACATGACCAGCCTATCAGAGTCTCACTCTCTGAAGCAAAGTTTGAATGCTTGGCAGTTTAGTTCAAGTAAAGACTTCAATATCTTGTACCTTATCCTGCCAGGTGATCTTCTGAATCTTCCTAAGACATTCAAATGGAAGGAATTCAGTTTCCTGGCATGGTGCTAGTATACTGTCTAGGTTTCACAGACATACAATAATGAAGTCAGCACAACGGCTCTGTAGACCTTAGGTTTGGTAGTCAGTCTAATACTTCCTGTCTCCCATACTTTACTTCAGAGCTTCCCAAACACTGAGCTAGCCCTGGCAATGCATTGTTAACCTCACTATCAATGTGTACATCCCTGAAAAGTACACAACCAAGCTAAGTGAACTTACCCACAACATTCAAAACTTCTCCATTTGCTGTAACTGATGTTCCACATATGGATGGTGTGGTGGTGGCTGATGGAGCACCTGTGATTTCTTGGTGTTATTTGTTAGGCTAAAATTGGCACAATCAGCAGAGAATTGATCCATATTCTGTTGCATCTCAGCTTCAGAGGCTGCATTAAGTGCACAATTATCTGCAAAGAGAAAATCATGCACAACACTCTCTCCCATTGGTCTTGGCTTGTTTAATTCCATCCAAAGTAAAGTACAAACAAAGCTTGAAGAGATGCAGGATTCTTGACTCAGTAAGAAGGCAGATGAAATTGAGTTTTATGCTGATAGTAACAATTCAAAGTGTTTTTATGATCCCCTGAAGGCTATTTGTGGGTCAAAGACCTATGATGCATTTCACCTAGTCAGGGCTGACAGAGCCACATTGATTAATGATAAGGATATCACTAGAGAGATGGGCTGAACACTTCCATAGTGTTCTCAACAGATTATCATTAATCAATGTTGAGGCTGAGGCCTTTGACCATTTACCTCAGCTTGAAGTCAATCCCTCCGTAGCTAAAGTCCCAACTGATGAAGAGGTTTTGAATGCCACTAGGCTCCTTTCATGTGGCAAACAGGTGGTGCTGATTCTATTCTAGCTAAGACTTGCAAGGTATGGGGTCCATTGCTCATAGAAATGCTGACCGAAATTTTCCAGATTATATGGCAAGAAGAGGCTATCCCCCAGGAATTCAAGGATGCCTCCATTGTCCTTTTCCATAAAGGTAAAGGAAATAGACTGTCCTGTGACAATCAAAGGGGAAGTCTCTCACTTAGTCATTGCTGGCTAGATTCTTGCAAGAGTCCTCCTTAATAGGCTGATCCTTCACTTGGAAGATGGTCATCTACCTGAGAGACAGTGTGGCTTCAGAAAGGGCCAAGGAACAGTCAATATGGTGTTTGCTGCACGACAACTCCAGGAGAAATGCCAGGAGCACAATAGGGGTCTCTACACAACATTCATAGATGTAACCAAGGCCTTTGATAAGGTTAGTCATGAGGGCTTATGGAAATTATGTCAAAATTTGGTTGCCCCAAAAAGTTCTTCAGCATTGTATGTCAATTTCATGACAGCATGCTTGCCTGGTTCTAGATAATGGACAAGGCCCTCGTGCTTTCCCCATCACCAATAGAGAGTGAAACAAGGCTGTGTACTTGCTCCCATGCTTTTTAGCATGATGTTTTCAGTCATGTTGTCAAATGCTTTCAAAGAGGATGAACATGGTATCAAGGTCAGCACTGATGGTAGTAGCATGGTGTGTTTGGGTCAGGGATAACCTATTAAAGCACTCTAGCTGGTGCTGGCATGACTTTTATTTTGCATGGGATGTATATGACCAGACACAGTTAAAATATAAGGTAGACTGTCACAACAAATTTCTCATTCTTAATAATTTTGCTTAAAAATGGGTTAACATGGAAGGTACACAAGTATTGAAAGTCATATTTGACCTTACTTAAATGTGGATAGGTTATTGGACTTGGAGTCAAGGAAGGCGTTAGTTCACATCCTGCCTAACTATCTAACTAACTAACTGCATGACCATAGGCAAGTTCTTTACACACTTTATGCTTCATTTTTCTCATCTAGAAAATGAAAAGAACAACCTTACATGATGGTTGTGATGATCAAGTGAGAAAACATATGAGGTGTTGAACAAATCTTTTACAAAATGCTATAAATATTAGATACTGAGAGAGGGGCGGAGCCAAGATGGCCGCATGAAGGCAGCCTCTTACCGGAGCTCTCTCACAAGGTCTGTCAGATTCCCATAAAAAAGTGAATTTGAGCCTATTTGAGAGAGTCAGAAACCGCGAGCAGTCTGCGTGGGGCAAATTTCTGAGCCGGGAGAGTCTGAAAGGCCAGAGGAACGAATCTGCAGGCGCGGAGAGTGCTCGGTGCGGAGCTGCTCCAGACCAAGGCGGAAGCGGCCGGCCGGGAAATCCACGTGGGAGACGGGCTGGGAGAAAGCTGGGCGCCCGAAACCGGCAGAGATCCCCAGGCCTCCCAACACAGGACGGCAGTATCTGGGAGCGACGAGAGGCAGCGCAACACCACCAGCCGCGAAGACACCCAGTCCTGACGCTTGAAAAACCCAGGATCTCGGCCTCTTGAACTTCCGGAAGACTCAATGTCTAGGTAAGCGGCTCTAACCCCTCCCCCCCTCACCCAGAGAATTCCTCGGGAAAAAAAAAAAAAAGAGAACTGAAACAGAGGAGAGAGTAGCGGGGCTTCACAGGACAAATACTAGAAGCTCATTAGTCCCAGAGGGGAAGAGTCGGCAGGGGGCCAAGCCAGGAGCCCAGAGGTAACCTTGCTCCCCCAGGGGAAGCGCCAGTCATCAGCTCAAACAACAAACAGCTGAGACCATTGCTGAAAAGCAAGTGCGGGAGAGCACCCACAGGGAGTGAGACGCCAGGGAGTCAGACCCCTCCCCCACACCTCAGGAAACTGAAGGTTATAATTCTAGACTCACAACCCCCAGAATAAGAAAGCTGGGACAGAAAGCCCTGAGACTCACAGATAGAAATTCGTTGTAGAGCCAGCAAAAGGCAAACCAACATGAAGAAGAACACAAAAAAACCGAGGACAATAGATTCTTTCTATGGAGACAAGCAGGATCAAAATATCGACATAGAAGAAGATAGTAATGACACGGTAGATACATCAGATACCTCAAAAGCTAATATGATCTGGTCTCCAGCCCAAAAAGCACTGCTGGAAGAGCTAAAAGAGGATTTTAAAAACCAAATTAGGGAGCTAAAAGAAAATATGGAAAAAATGGAAAAAAGGGAGAAAAAATCCACTGACGAAATCAAGTCCCTAAAGAATAAGATTGGCGAAATGGCTATGGAGATTCAGAATCTAGAGAGAGAAAAGGACACCCTGAGAGGTGAAATCAACCAATTGAAAATGGAGGCTCAAAAGCAAAATGTAAACACTAACTCATTTAAAATTAGACTTGAGCAAGTGGAAGCTAATGAATCTATGAGGCATCAAGAAGTAATAAAACAAAATGTAAAGAATGAAAAAATAGAAAAAAATGTGAAATATCTGATTGGCAAAACAACTGACCTGGAAAATAGATCCAGGAGAGACAATTTGAGAGTTATTGGTCTACCGGAAATCCACGATGAAAAAAGGAGCCTTGACAGTATCTTCGAAGAAATTATCAAAGACAACTGCCCAGAGGTCCTAGAACCAGAGGGCAAAATAGTCATTGAAAGAATTCACCGATCACCCCCTGAAAGAGATCCCAAACTGAAAACACCAAGAAATATTATAGCCAAATTTCAGAGCTATAAACTTAAGGAGAAAATACTGCAAGCAGCCAAAAAGAAGCAATTCAAATATCGTGGAACTACAGTCAGGATCACGCAGGATCTCTCAGCTTCCACATTAAAAGACAGGAGAAATTGGAATATGATATTCCGAAGGGCAAAGGAGCTGGGACTACAACCAAGGATCAACTACCCAGCAAAACTAAGCATAATTTTTCAGGCAAGGCGATGGACATTCAATGAAATAAGGGAGTTCCAGACCTTCCTGATGAAAAGGCCAGAACTCAATGGAAAATTTGACCTCCAAATACAAACCTCAAGAGAGACATAAAAAGGTAACCGGGGGAAAAACCCCACAAACTTCCTTAACCAATAAGCTTAGGTTGTTTACATTTTTATGTGGGATTATATCATCTTATGTATGTTTTTTATGTATATATATATATACATATACATATATAGGTCATTCTTGTGAATGGTACAACTATTGTGACAAACGAAAGGGATATACATAGGTTGTGAATGCCTGTATAAATTAACTGATGTAAAGTTATAAAATATAAATAAGAGATATAAAGGGAGGGCTATGAGGGAAGTGGTAAGAAGGTTGTAGAAAAGGGTAAATTACACCAAAGGAAGTGGCAAAAAAACATATTATAGTAGAGGGAAAGAAGGGAGGGAGAAGAGCAGTATTTGAGCTTTACTGTCATCTGATCTAGTTCAAGAAGGGAATAACATACTCTGATAAGTTTAGAAATCTAACTTGTCCTACGGGAAGTGGGAGGGAAAGGGGGGAAAAAGGGAGGGGGGAGGGCAGAAGGAAGAGGAGAAGTAGCAAGTGGGTAACGGTAAGATAAGGGAGGGGAATAAAGAGGGAGGGTCAACCGAGGAAAGCGGCGGTCAAAAGCAAAACTTTGTTGGGGAGGAGAAGGGGAAAGGGAGAAATAAAAGCATAAACAGGGGGAATTAGGATGGAGAAAAAGACACAGATAGAAATCATAACCCTGAACGTGCAGGGGATGAACATTCTCAGAAAACAGAAGCAGATAGCAGAATCGATTAAAAACCATAATCCTACAATATGCTGTTTACAAGAAACGCATCTGAAACAGGGGGATACACATAGGGTTAAGGTAAAAGGCTGGAGTAAAATATATTGTGCCTCAGCTAAAGTAAAAAAAGCAGGTGTAGCAATCCTAATCTCAGACAAAGCAAAAGTAAAGATAGATCTAATTAGAAGAGATAAGGAAGGACATTATATCCTGCTAAAAGGCACCATAAACAATGAAGCAATATCATTGCTTAACATATATGCACCAAATGGTAAGGCATACAAATTCTTAGAGGAGAGGTTAAGGGAGTTACAGGAAGAAATAGACAGCAAAACTATAATATTGGGAGACCTCAACCTCCCCCTTTCTGAACTTGATAAATCTAACCTCAAAATAAATAAGAAAAAAGTTAAGGAGGTAAACAGAATTTTAGAAAAGGCACATATGATAGACCTCTGGAGAAAACTGAATGGGGATAAAAAGGAATATACTTTCCTCTCAAAAGTACATGGCACATACTCAAAAATTGACCATGTACTAGGGCATAAAAACCTCACAATCCAGTGCAGAAAAGCAGAAGTAGTCAGTGCATCCTTTTCAGATCATGATGCAATAAGAATCATTTTTAATAAAGCACCATGGAAAAATAAGCTAAAAACTAATTGGAAACTAAATAATTTAATTCTAAAGAGTGAGTGGGCCAAAGATCAAATCAGAGAAAAAATCAATAATTTCATTCAAGAGAATGACAATAATGAAACAACATACCAAAACTTATGGGATGCAGCAAAAGCAGTTCTTAGGGGAAGTTTTATATCTCTAAATGCCTACATGAATAAAATAGGGAAAGAGGAGATCAATGATCTGGGCATACAGCTGAAAAAGCTAGAAAAAGAGCAAATTGAAAACCCCCAATTAAATACCAAATTAGAAATACTGAAAATCAAAGGAGAGATTAATAAAATTGAAACCAAGAAAACTATTGAATTAATAAATAAAACAAAGAGCTGGTTTTATGAAAAAACCAATAAAATTGACAAACCTTTGGCCAATTTGATTAAAAAAAAGAAAGAAGAAAATCAAATTACCAGTATGAAAAATGAAAAGGGTGAGGTCACCTCTAATGAAGAGGAAATGAAAACCGTAATTAGGAATTATTTTGCCCAACTGTATGCCCATAAATTTGACAACCTTAGAGATATGGATGAATATCTACAAAAACATAAACTGCCCAGACTAACAGAGAAGGAAGTGAAATTTCTTAATGACCCCATATCAGAAAAAGAAATTGAGCAGGCCATCAACGAACTCCCTAGGAAAAAATCTCCAGGGCCAGACGGTTTTACATGTGAATTCTATCAAACATTTAAAGAACAACTAATTCCAATACTTTGCAGACTATTTGGGAAAATAGGGGAAGAAGGAGTCCTACCAAATTCTTTTTATGACACAAATATGGTACTAATACCTAAACCAGGTAGAGTTAAAACAGAGAAAGAAAATTATAGACCAATTTCTCTAATGAATATTGATGCAAAAATTTTAAATAAAATATTAGCAAAAAGATTGCAGCAACTCATTACGAGAATAATACACCATGACCAGGTAGGATTTATTCCAGGAATGCAAGGCTGGTTCAATATTAGGAAAACTATTAGCATAATTGACCATATCAACAACAAAACTAGCAAAAACCATATGATCATCTCAATAGACGCAGAAAAAGCCTTTGACAAAGTACAACACCCATTCCTATTAAAAACACTAGAAAGCATAGGAATAAGGGGAACCTTCCTCAGAATTATAAATAGCATCTACCTAAAACCATCAACAAGCATTATTTGTAATGGGGATAAACTAGATGCATTCCCAATAAGATCAGGGGTGAAACAAGGATGTCCATTATCACCCCTATTATTCAATTTGGTTCTAGAAACATTAGCTGTAGCAAGAAGAGAAGAAAAAGAAATTGAAGGAATTAGAATAGGAAAAGAAGAAACTAAATTATCACTGTTTGCAGATGATATGATGATTTATCTAGAGAATCCTAGAGAATCAAGTAAAAAACTACTTGAAATAATAAACAACTTTAGCAAAGTTGCAGGATATAAAATAAACCCACATAAATCCTCAGCATTCCTATACATTACTGACAAAGCCCAACAGCAAGAGATAGAAAGAGAAATTCCATTCAAAGTTACTGAAGGCACTATAAAATATTTGGGAGTCTATTTGCCAAGACAAACCCAGGGCCTATATGAACATAACTATGAAACACTTTTCACGCGAATAAAATTAGATCTAAATAAATGGAGAAATATCAGTTGCTCATGGTTAGGCCGAGCTAATATAATAAAAATGACAATTCTACCTAAATTAATCTATCTATTCAGTGCCATACCAATCGAACTACCAAAATTTTTTTTTACTGAGCTGGACAAAATAATAACAAAATTCATTTGGAAAAACAAGAGGTCTAGAGTATCTAGGATATTAATGAAAAGACATGCTAGGGATGGTGGTTTAGCCACACCAGATATTAAACTGTACTACACAGCAACAGTCATCAAAACTGCCTGGTACTGGTTAAGAAACAGGGGTGTGGATCAGTGGAATAGGATAGGTACACAAGTAGGTGAAATCAACAAGTTTACCAATCTACTCTTTGATAAACCCAAAGAAGCCAGTTTCTGGGCTAATAATTCACTATTTCACAAAAACTGTTGGGAAAATTGGAAAATGGTAGGGCAAAAACTGGGCATAGACCAATATCTTACACCATATACCAAAATAAAGTCAAAATGGGTTCATGATTTAGGAGTAAAAGTTGATACTCTAAGTAATTTGGGAAAGCAAGGAATAGTTTACTTATCAGATTAGTGGAAAAGTAAAGAATTCATGACCCAACAAGAGATAGAGAGCATTACAAAATGCAAAATGGATAATTTTGATTATGTCAAATTGAAATGTTTTTGTACAAAAAAAGCCAATGCAACAAGAATTAGGAGGGAAGCAGAAAATTGGGAGAAAATCTTTGCAACTAGTATCTCTGATAAAGGCCTCATTTCTAAAATATACAGGGAGCTAAGCCAAATATATAGGAATACAAGCCATTCCCCAATTGAGAAATGGTCAAAGGATATGAACAGGCAGTTTTCAGAGGAAGAAATTAAAGCTATCTACAGGCATATGGAAAAATGCTCTGGATCGCTGCTGATTAGAGAAATGCAAATCAAAACAACTCTTAGATACCACATCTCTCCTGTCAGACTGGCTAAAATAACAAATCAGGAGAATGATAAATGCTGGAAAGGATGTGGGGAAATTGGAACATTGTTGCATTGCTGGTGGAGTTGCGAGCTGATCCAGCCATTTTGGAGGGCGGTGTGGAACTATGCCCAAAGGGCTATAGAAATGTTCATACCCTTTGACCCAGTAATACCACTTCTAGGGTTGTATCCCAAAGAAATCACGCAAGCGGGAAAAGGACCCATATGTACAAGAATATTTATAGCAGCTCTCTTTGTGGTAGCCAAGAATTGGAAAGCAAAGGGATGCCCATCAATTGGGGAATGGCTGAACAAGCTGTGGTATATGAAGGTGATGGAATACTATTGTGCCATAAGAAATGGGGATGATGCAGACTTCATAACAACCTGGAAAAACCTACACGACATAATGCTGAGTGAGCGGAGCAGAGCCAGGAGAACGTTGTGCACAGCCACAGATATGTGGATTCCGTGAGGACCAACCCTGACATACTGCGCTTCTCTCAGCAACCTAAAGGGGCAAGGACAACTCCAGGGGACTCACGATGGAGAATGCTATCTTCATTCAGAGAAAGAACTGCGAAGTTTGAATACAGACTGAGGCACACTACATGCTCGCCTTTTCTGCTTCTCTTTTGTTTTTGGTTTTGGGGTATTTTTTTTTGGTTTTTTTTTTTTTGGTTCTGTTTCTTCTTTCTCATGATTCATTCCATTGGTCAAAATTCTTCTCCACGACTTAACTAGAGCATAAATTAATTCAATGCGAAGTTATACATGACAGTTATATGAGACTTCATGCCGTCTTGGGGAGGGAGGGGAGAGGGAGGGGAGAAAAACTGGAACTCAAAACTATGTAGAACCATGTGTGGTAAACTAAAAATAAATAAAGGAAAAAAAAAAACTATACAAAAGTGATATCATACACCAGAGAGGAGACTAATCCTGGGTGGATGACAGTATTTAGAAAAGGTTTTTGGAAGAAGTGTCTTGATTGAGTGAAAGAAGGGGTTAGTCAAAAGAATTAGTCAACTATTAACTGGGAGCTGTAAATTCCTATGTGTAATGTAAGCCTTTAACACTCTTAATCATTTTACATTTTTAACCATTAAAAAACATATAAACTTAAAAAAAAATATTAGATACTACTACTATCACTACTACTTCTGTTTCTGCTCCTGCTGTTCTGCAGCTACCACCATTACCACCACCGTCACCACTGCTATTGGTACTATTACTACTACTATTAAGTTCCCATCTTGATGTACAATTCTGACTTGAATTGAAATTGTAGTTTGAATTCAGTTAAAGGTAGCACATGCAGTCAAATTCACACAGTATTTTAATATTTATAAACAATATGAAATCTTATTTTTCCTTATTTCTTATTATTCTTTATTCATAGAAAAAATAAGAATGATGCTTATAGAAATCATAGTTGCCTCTTTGACAAATCTTGTCTGGTTAGCAGTGAGTTGAACAGTACAGACAACTGATCTTTAGCAGCTTAGAATGAAAATACTACTGCTCCGGGCTGCTTAAGTATGAACATATTACATTTACCTGTCAGCAATGCCCTTTGCAATTCTGAAAAGGCCTTTTCTATGCTGGGGGATATCTAGTTTTGACAGTGAGAAAACTATGCTGGAACAAAAGTTCGAAAATGTATCTACAGATACCAACCCATCCTTTACCTTTTTACCACTCAAATGCAGAAAGAAAATAATATGGAAAGGGAGGAGTTTTGTAAGTATTGCTGTAAATTCCATATTAACTTGTGCGTTCAGTGGTAGGTATGTAATTTAATGGGGATTTAGAAATCAACCCCAAAATTATAAGATAGAGGAGGCCTTATTTAGCCAGTAGCTAATATAGAAAATGTTATAATAAAAATAATATGATAAAATAATTACATTCAAATAAACCATTTACATGTTTGTATATAATCAATATTTATACAAATCACAGGTTATAAAAGACAATTATACTATAATAAAATAACCAAAATAATATAGAAAAAATCTGGGGCGATTTTAGTGGACTCAGAGCTCAATATAAGTCAACAGTATAATTATGGCTGATAAGAAAGTTCATTCGGTTTTGGACTCCATTTATGAGAAACTTGGTATCAAGGAGTAAGGTGGGGAGAGATTCACCAATGAACAGCCCTGAAAAAAGGCTCAGTAAGCCCTTATAACAGACTGCTACCCCTCCTAAACACCCCATACACTCAAAAAATCCAGTGGGGAAAGAAATGATAAACCACTCCAGCATCTTTGCCAAGAAAACACCATGGACAGTATTGGTGTGCTATGGCCCAGTTGGGCTGAATGACTGAACAACAACAAACAACAATCTAAAAGACAATCAGCATCAGTGAAGGGATTCAAGTATGAACTATGTTTGGGTCATTTAAAAGGACTGAGAATATTTAAGCTGGAGAAAGGAAGACAGGAGAGTCACGACAGCTGTCTCTAAGTGTTTAAGGGATGTCACATGAAAGAGATTTTAAACTTGTTCTGCTTTGTCCCTGTGAAGAGGAGTAATAGATAGATGAAAGTTCTAAAGAGGAAAATTTAGGCTTAATGTAAGAAAAAAATTTGTCAGTAATTTCAGCTATATAAAACCAAAACCATCTGCCTCATGATGTACCTGACTATCTCTCCCTGGGGGTCTTCAAAGAAAAGCTGAATGATCACTTGTAGAGAAAATTGTCATTCAGGCATGCAATAGACAACACTGAGTTCCCTTCTAGTTTTGAGATACTAATGAATATGTGACCATGAGCTAGAGAATCAAATGGACTGACAGTGGTTTTATTGAGGAGTGTAATATTGAAAGGAAAAGAGAAGAAAAATAAACATAATAGCACAATGAAATTTGAAAACCTGAACAAAAATTGAGGCCTAAAACAGAATCCATTTTGAGGGCAAATTTATCCTGTTTAGTTTTCTACTTTGAAAATTGAGTAACTGGATAGTGACCAGAACTCTACTCTGTGCTAGCTCACTGTTACAATCTTATTTTTATTATGTCTCTTTATTCTTCGGATTTTTTCCCCTTTAAAGAATTTGTTATTCACTCTGCCTACTCATCCTGTGTAATTGCTATACACAATTATTCTGTATCAAAGACAGATTTTGCATCCAATTCCCTGGATGCATTTCTGTTCATTCCACCAAAAAGGCTAAGAAAAACCTGTTGCCCTTTGAGTTTGCAGAGGATTGTTACTCATATGCAAAAGTATTCTCTATTCTTGGAATGAGATTATGACAAACCCCCACATATCACAGGGTGAGGGACATCTTTGAACAAAACAAATAGAACAAAAAAATAAACTTTCAAGAAAAGGACCGTATTTAATATTTCTGAAGTTTGTAGATAATAGATATTCTTTACCTGACAGCAATCATTGTTTAAGCTGTCATCAACCGAGTCTCCAATTTCATCACTTCACAGCACATGCACCATGGGGGTGTGTGTAGTGTGGGTGTGGGGAACCACAGCTAAATCCAAAAACAAAAGACAAAGCACACTAAGAAAAAGAGTCTGCCCATGTGCAAGCAAGCCTGTGTCATCTATTTTAGTACAGCCTTTATTTTATTTATTTTTGCAAAATATGTAAGGATTTCATTTTAACTTGGGAAGTGAACTAAATCCAGATTATTTAATTAATTTTGGCCTTTTAAAAATGAAATGTGGAAAACAACTTCTCAATTTCAAAATACCTATATTATAAATTTATCTAAGGTACTTTCCATGATGATTTCCTTGATCTACATTTTTATCCATTCTTAAGTAATTAATCAGAATCTGAAATAGCATAATGATTCCTATTGTACTACTTGCATATGATTTAAAAATATATCATACTAAGATATTCAAGAGAGGTAGATGATAGATATGAAAGAGCAAAATAAGTTAGAATGGTAACCTTGGCTTAAAAAAAATTTACTTTACATCCCACCTCAGGTTATCTGTGACCTCTGGCAAGTCATTTAACCTAGCTGAGTCTCAGTTTTCTCATTCTAAAGTGGGGTTAATAAAGTCCTTCCCTCAAGGGCTATTGTGAGCATCCAATGAAACCCTTAAAACTTCTTTGCATATCTTAAATTCCTATATAAATATCGTGACTGTTGAACAGAGCCCCAAAAGTTACACTTATTTTAGTTTATTCACTGTTTAAAAGATTAGAACAAAATGGAATTTGAATATCCATCACTTGGCATAAAGATACAAATTATTTTTCTTACTTTCAGAATGAAGTTCCCAGTAGCATCAAAAGCCCTCTACTGTGACATCTGTTTAAGAGGAAAATCTCTGACATCTGTTAATGGTACTTAAAAAAAAAACAAGACTAGCAAGTTCATTAGGGTATAAAGTTCTAAGTAATGCATCTAGGGTCACAAAGTCACTATGTGTCAGAGTTGTGACTTGAAACTAGGTTGCCTTGATTTCTAGATTGGTTCTGTCATACTGCCTCTCAAAGGCACACTCAGGTTTTTATTTTTTTCAACAATGACATTAGGATATGAAATCAATGGTTTCCCTGGCAAATCACTGAGCACACCCCAAATCTATGTCAGCACATATCAGCAACAGCAAGGTTGTTCACCAAAAGAATATACCTTCATCTATTTAAAAGAAAAGTACTTTTCTAGATAAATGAAGCAAGCATGGAATTCCTTTTATTTGAATTAATTTCTTGACTTTTCTATTTTCAAACTATGTTCACATAACAATAAAATTGAAGGTAATAACCACAAATGTTTAGAGACAGTCATCATAAGAAAGTCAGCTGCAAGTTGATCAAATTTTTAGTCCACAAATGCTCGTGGAACCATCTCCTAAAGTGGGGATTGTTAATTATAATCTATACTATTGAACAACATGGTACTAGCAAAGTAATAATAGAATATCTACTTTGGGTTTAAGGGTTAACTGCATTGAAGAAATGTATTAGATACAAGTCAAATCTGGACTCTAAATTGACCTATGTAGGTTATTTACTCAAGAGTGCAAAGAACACTTGAAGTCAATATATTGAACAGTCACTAGCAAACCTGATGAACATACTGAAATATTAAATGAAATTGGCCATCATGAGACCTCTACATGAAGAAAGTATTATTATACTCTTAAAAAAACACCAGATGTTTTTAAAATATAATTTTACAACTGTATTCATCATACTTTTTTTAAATTTGTCATTTGATCATTTCAGATGTACCTGACTCTATGATCCCTCTGGGGCATTTTTGGGGAGACTGGAGAAGTTTGTCAATTCCTTCTCCAGCTCATTTTACAGATGAGGAAACTGCGGCAAACAGGGTTAGATGATTTAAGTGTCTGAGGCCAGATTTGAACTCAAGAAGTTGTGTCTTCCTGACTCCATGTTAAATACTCTATACATTGCACTACCTGACTGTCTCTACTTTTAAATACATGAAGATTAAAAACAGTTCTTAAAAATCAAGTTAAGTATGATGGATAGGTTTTTTTTGTTTGAAAGAAACAACACTAAATTTGATAATTTATTACCATATAAGGGATTATTTTTGTAGAATATAAGAGATATAATATAGAGGCTTTTTTTGAAATTAAAAATAATTTAACATAAAAACTTTCATGGATATTCTTCTTGATTGCTTTTAGAATCTTCCCTAAATTTTAATAGAAGATAATAGTGAACTAAAAAAAAAAAAATTGTCCTTTGGTTTCATTTCTGTTTTAGAGGGAAAGAATTGCAATTTCAAAAAAAAATGGTAATGAGAAGAGTAGTTTCACATAAGAGCCAAGTAGATTAAAATGGCAGCATTTAACACCATAATATCATAAAATAAATCTTCAACAACAAGCTTCTGTACCCTGTTTTTTATTCCTTACCACATTTTTTTCTGAGATTGTGTCCTGAACATCCTTTTTTCTTTTACTTACTGTCCCCTCAAGAATCTCATTCCTACAGCTTTATCAACCTTCTCTATTCATAAGCTAAGCCGTAAGGATGATGACTTTTCCAGGCATGACAGCTCTCAAAGTCCACCTACTAAGTCATAATGAAGGAGATAGGGGAGTGAGAAAGTACTCATGTCTCAGGAAATACTACAGTTTTAAAACACTGAGTAAAATGTTAAAATCTTAGAGTTGGAAGGGACCTTACACCTGATCTGGTTCAATCCATAAATGACTAAAATTTCTTTTTACCCCACAGATTGCCATTCAGGCTTTGATTCATGATATCCAATGAAAGAAGATGTTCTCCTTCTCAAGGCACATTCAGATAATTTTAATTGTTACTAAGTTATACTTATGTCAATATGCGTCGGACCTGTAGTCTGATTGTTTTGGGTATTTTTTCAGTTATTTACATCACAAACCATCCATGTCTACTTGTCCTGTTTGAGTCTTCCACAGTCTCATCTTGGCCATCCATCCAACCTAAAAGGGACCTTTTTTCATCTTCTCAATATTCACTAATACCAATAAAGTATGGATAATATCCATTGCTTATCCCTCATTCTTGCCACATAAAATGTTATATCAAGCTATTTGTGATAATGAGCTTACAGTCTACTAACACCTCGTCCAAATAATTTCCAATTAAATTGCCGCATAAATATATGTTCTTTTCATTATAAAAATGGTTTTTAAACCCAAATGTAAGATATCACATCTGTTCTTATTACATTTTATTTTATTAGATTCAGACTAATATTCTAGTCTTTCAAGATCTTTTTTTGAATACAAATTTTGTCATCTCATGTATTAACTATCTCTATAATTTTTGTGGTATACCCATTCCGGTATCTGCAGGTTTAAATAATATGTCACCATTCCTTTACTCAAATCAATAATGAAAATGTTAAGTAGCAAATTACCAAGCACATATTGCTGGGACACTCTGTTGGAGGACTACTTTGAAACTGACACAGAATCTTTATTGAACTATCACTTGATTCTTTCCATCCAATTAAGTAAAACAAACACACAAATAACCCACCCACCCATTTCTACACTCAGCTAGCCCACATTGATCCAGTCTGTGTGTGTGTGTGTGTGTGTGTCTGTGTCTGTGTCTGTGTGTATGCTCGCGCATGACTATATTATGACTGTCTTTGCTAAGTTCTAGATAAACTCTATTTTTCTGATCTGTTGGTCAACTAACCCTGGCAAAAACTAGGAAATTACATTTGGTTTCATCAAGGATTGACTCCTTCTGAGTAGTCTTCTCTTTCTCACTGCTCCCCCAGTCCTATCCCGCAACCCAGGATAGTTCCCTCTTAGGAGTCTCTGAACCAGATTTCTATTTTATAGATGGGTAAAAATATGTCTGATTCTTTCAGCCAATAACAAAAGGTTTCCTGCTTTTAGCCAACAATTAAAGCATTTTATTTCTATCAAATTTATCAAAGCTTTGTTCTCCCCAAGTTTATATTTTTTATTTATTCAGTCAAAATATCTGAGCCTTCTGTGATTAACTGTGTTAGGATGGATCCCCAGTTATCATTTTGGTAATATGTTCTTGAATTTTGCCAGGGATTCAAGTCAAGCTCACATTTGAAGACTTAAATCTCTTCACATTAATAATAAGTAAGACATTTGCTGTTCTCTAGTACTGATATATCCTTTATTTATCTCATGCTACTTGAATGAACATTATTTTTCCATTGTGTACTTTGTGGAGGTTGTCCTTCATTGCAGTAATGCTCTCTGTATCTTCATATGCTGAATTCCAACACATCATTTAAGCTCAATTCATTAGCCCACCATTGATCAAATATCCCTAATTTTCCTGATTGGTCAGGGATTTTCCCCTCTGACTTCACATAGTAATGTCTTTTTTAACTTTCTAATTTATTTATTATGTAATACTCTATTATATATTATATATGCTCTCTGTGTTAGTGTTTAACTCCCTTAGTATATAGCTAGTTTCTCAATTACAGGGACTATTTATTATCTCAATTTTGTGCCTTCCTCTGTATATAACATAATACTTCATATCCAATAGATGTTTCAGTTTTATGTATTTGTTTTGATGTGTATGGACTAATATTAAAGTATTTTAGGGAGCATTTTAAACTGTGATTTTCAAAACTTTAATGGTTTCTGTTATGAAGTCTGACATTACTACAGTACATTCATTCAACAAGGATTTGTTAAACTCACAGACATTACACAAGATTCACCAAATTAAAAAATCATGAGAAGCCCTAAAATAATTGATTATGTACTTCTTTCTCATGAAAAAAGAGAACAAATTTTGCCTTTATGCTTAATTTATACCTATTCACAAAATTTTACAGGTTTTTTACCTATATTCTGGAGCATCACAACAATTTCTATTTGGTAATTAGAATCTATCACTGCAGCCAATACATGTGCTCCTCGAGCTGCTAGTCCTGGTTTAGGTAATATCTGCTCAAAATGATTCTTGGGGATTCTCATACATACCCCAGTAGAGGTTTTTCTTATCTCTTTCCTATTCAACCTAAAATTCTCTATATAATGTAAATCATATCCTGCCGAACCAGGTGTTCCTGGACATGGTGTTGGGACATCTTCCCTCATAGTCCAAAATTCAATATTTTGGATCTCATGTGTTTGCTAGTTTCTAATCTGCAGATTTGGGATCATCATTCTGGCGACAAGGTGGATGGGATCGCTAGATATAAAATCTCTACTTAGAAGCAGAAGAACTTCAGAAGAAGAAATGAATATCCCAGGGTGGGAGGATCCATCTTATTGTTCCCTAGCAAAGGAATGGGCTAAAAGAGCTGGACTCTGTGAAAACTGGGAACCAAGGCTATAGAGAGGAGATCCTAGGGATTAGGAAAGATATTTACAAGAGGTTAGAATTCAGTCAGGGGCATAACTATCTAGGCAAAGCTGGATAGTGTTACCAGCCCACCAGCTAGTATATGAAAGATTGAGATTAAGTGAAAGAAATGAGAGCACTCCTATGCCATGGCAAGAAGGGGAATCTCAGATAGCAGAACAAATTGTTGCTCAAGAATCTACTGACTCAAAGGAGAATTTTTCTGTTAATGTGGCTAGAAGCAACAGGAGGCCAAATAGGCCAAGAGTGCATTTCAACTCAGCCCGGGTCGAGCCTGACTGCCTGCTTTGTCATTGCCATGGTGGCAGGGGAAGGGAGTGGAGAGAAAATGAGACAATGTCAGGGGCTGAGGCACAAAATGTTACTGGGGTTCAGGATGTCCCTCACATAGAGAATTAGAGATGGTTAAATACTCAGATAGACGTTTGTCCCATACAAAGGAGGAGTACAGAAACCCAAGGTGAAAATTCAATTAAGAGCGAAATTCTGGAAGATTTTTTACAGCAAGAGATCACACACATTTTGAGTAGATTCACTCAAAGAATGGTAGAATCATTCATATCTTGGATGGTAAGACTCAGTGTTCAAGGGGCCAGTGGAATATCGGTAGATAGGGTGTATTGTATGAGATTCATAGGTATCAGCCACGATCCTGTAGTTCAGCAAACATTTAGGGAATGTCATCAGTAAGAAGAGGATGATAGCAGGACTAATATGTTGACATTAGCTGCTGAGGGATGTAATAAAAAAATCCTACTGATTCTATGTGGCCCACTGGGAATAAACCTTGGTATTCACTTAGAGATTGTATCATAAAACTAAAGGAGGAGGTAATGAAGACTATCCTGACAAGAACTACAAATACATATTATGATGATACCTTGGGAGTCCCTCATAGGAATTTAATAGTTAGGACAACTCCTCCTGCTTATAAACACCTCATTTTGACTCTGTTACTTGGGGAAGTAGGGAGCTGTCTTTTGGTGGTGATAGATAAGATTTTACAATCAAATGACTTAGGAGACTGGGGAAGGGATAGACGTCCTTGAGAGAGGAGAGTGAATAGCCAGCAAATTTGGCGCCAAAATAGAGTGACAAAAAAAGAAATATTCACTGCTTTATTGAGAGCAGGGGTAGACTTTGAAATGATAGACGGCATTCTAACCAAGGAACTGTACAGAATGTACTGAGATAAAGGACTCGATAACAGACTAAAGGAGACTTAATGGAATGGAATCCACTTGTGTGGAGGGGTTTAACTTAGAAAAGAGAAGGGCTACCTTATCATTTGAAACAAGGACAAAGGTAAAGATATTAGCAAAAAAGCATCTGGAAGATTTAAGAACAAGCAGGAAAGAGGAAGTTCTCAGTAAATTGCCAATTTTTTCAGTGAAATATTATGTAAGGTTCTCGACTGAAAAATTGGGTGTGTGTGGCGGGGAAGAGCCATGGGAGTTCTCAGGAGGTGTGGAAAGTTTTGCATAAGTTGCTGTGGTGAGTGGGATAGTGAATCTATTAGAGAATAATTTACTTGCTACAGTAATGCCTTGTTGAGATTACATAACAAATTTTGTTGTGGTTTTAGTCATCATGATTTAGTGGACTTATCCAGCTTTGTTTTGTAACTTGTGAGGAGGAGTGAAGGCACAGACAGTGAGAATAATCCAGGAATAAAGCTTGACAGGGAAAGATGAGTCATGTGATAAGAAGCAAGGGATTTAGGAGAAGAGAACAATTCTCTGGAGTCTAACTGGTTTGCTAAGGGATCCATGTGGGAAGGGAAGAAAGTATAATCATTTCAGAAGTATATACTGCCCAGGAGAGAACTAAGGGATGGAAGACAGAAGCTTACAGTGAAGACGAAGAACAGTGTTTGGGGTATGAACACAGACACAGACACAGACACAGACACACACACACACACACACATACAGACACACACACACACACACACACACACACACAGAGAGAGAGAGAGAGAGAGAGAGAGAGAGAGAGAGAGAGAGAGAGAGTGTTACAATGAGAACAGATTATGATCAGATATGTCAATTTCAGAGTTCTTAAACATAGAAGTGGAAAATTTGTGGCTGATGGCAAAATCAAGGATATGGTCTTCTCTGCAGCTGAGTTGGGCTGGAGGAATATATTGTGAGAAATTAGCAAGTTTTGGAACTATTAGGTAAATGTAGGGAGTATCAATATATGTATTGAAATCACTTTGAAAGACTTAAAGCCAAGTGCTGAAGTCACTGAGGAAAGAAGAGGGATGTCTTAGAGGTCAGTAGACAACATCCACTAAAATTTTGATTTTATTGTAGATATAGTTTGAGTGAATCTCAAAGGAGTTGAGATTATGAAATGTTGGATATGGAGTGTGAGCCTGGAAGTGTAAATGTAATAGCGAGTAAGGGGCATTTTAACTCTTCCATCTCAGCCAGTGTGTGGAAAAATACATGAAAATACAAGACATGCTGGAAAGGGTGGCTAGGCAGGCTGTGTCATTAGGATGGATTCAACTCTTATTCAGAACCACTAGAAAAATGGGAAGGGAAAAGATTTAAGATGAACAACTTCGTTCTCTATGGAGAAAGTATTCCAGAGAGCATCATGGAAGGAGTGGGTAGCTCAAGAGCTGCTAGTAGTGGATGAAAAATGGGTTCTGAATAATGACACTTGGGGGTTTACTAGAATTACTGTTATAACCAGGTGAGAGTTTGTTAATCATGACAAATGCATTAAGATAGATCAGTAGGGATCTATCTTTGACTTGGAGTCCTCTCTTATTGGTAGACAGTTCAGGAGAGGTAACCAGTGAGAGGAGTTGATGTAGTGGTGTTCCTCTTTTATTCTCACATGCAGGCCAGGAGAGGAGAAAGGTGGAGGGAGGAAAAAAGAAAATTGTCTCTTTCCTTTGCAAGCAGGAATGGTCCCTTGCAAGAAGACAGGAAGTCCCAAAAGACTAGAATGTGATGGAATGGTGTCTCTGGTTCCCTGATCAGAGAAGCCAGTCCGTGAGACCAGAAATTGCTGGAGTGTCATATTACTGCAAGCAGGAAGAGTCCCCTGAAAGCTCACAGACAATCCCAGGAGATTGTCATGCTATAGTTTGACATCAATAAACAAAATGTCATACTATAGGAAACAAGATAGATTTTTTTCTTCATTTTTCTAGTTTGTTAGATTATGATTTTACCTTTAAATAATCTTGGAATAATTTGACTTTACTGAGTTTCACACTCAACTTTGTGTAAACAAATTTTTTCCCATTGTTCCTTGATATTGTGAGGGAAAACTAATAATTCTCCATGATCTTCCTCTTCATGATTTTGTAAATGAGTTTTAAAATTAATTAATTATTATTTTTTTTAGTTTGCAACACTCAGTTCCACAAGTTTTTGAGTTCTAAATTTTCTCCCTGCCTCCTCCACCCCTCCCCCAAGTCGGCATGTGATCTGATATAGGTTCTATATATACCTTCACATTAAACTTGTTTTCCCAATAATCAAGTTGTAAAGAAGAGTTATAACCAATGAAATGAATCACAAGAAAGATGAAATAGAACCAAGAAACAAATGAAATTAAAAAAGTGATAGAGAAAATCGTTTGCTTCAATCTGCATTCAGATTCCATAATTCTTTCTCTGGATGTGGATAGCCTTTTCCATCATGAGTCTTTTGCAGCTGTCTTAAAACCCTGATTTGTTGAGACCAACCAAGTCTATCAAAGTTAGTCATCACAGAAGCAATGTGTCTGTGGTTGTGTACAGTGTTCTGCTGATTCTGCTCCCTTCACTGATCATCAGATCATATAAGTTTCTCCAGGTTTTTATGAAGTACATCTGTTCCTCATTTCTTATAGCACAATAGTAATCTATTATATTCATATGCTACAATATCTTTAGCCACTCCCCAATTGATGGGCATCCCCTTGATTTCCAATTCTTTGCCACCACAAAAAGAACTGCTATAAATATTTTTGTACATATGGGTCCTTTTCCCCTTCTTATGCTCTCTTTGGGATATAGCCCTAGAAGTGGCATTGCTAGGTCAAAGGGCATACACATTTTATAGCCCTTTGGGCATAGTTCCAAATTGCTCTCTGGAATGGTTGGATCAGTTCACAACTCCACCAATAATGCAGTAGTGTTGCAATTTTCCCACATCTTCTCCAGCATTTATAATTTTATTGTTTTGACGTGTTAGCCAATCTGACAGGAGAGATGTGGTACCTAAGAATTGTTTTGATTTGCATTTATCTAATCAATAGTGATTTAGAGCGTTTTTTCATATGACTATATATATCTTTAATTTTTTTCTCTGAAAACTGCCTGTTCATATCCTTTGACCATTTCTCAATTGGGGAATGACTTGTATTCTTATAAATTTGATGCAGTTCCCTGTATGTGTTAGAGATGAGGCCTTTATCAGAGACACTGGTTGCAAAAATTATTTCCCAATTTTCTACTTCCCTCCTAATCTTGGTTGCATGGCTTTGTTTGTACAAAAACTTTTCAATTTAATGTAATCAAAATTATCCATTTTGCATTTCATAATGCTCTCTATCTCTTGTTTAGTCACAAATACTTCCCTTCTCCATAAGTCTGACAAATAAACTATTCCTTTCTCTTCCAAATTGCTTATCATATCACCTTTTATATCTAAATTGTGAACTCATTTTGAATTTATTTTGGCATATGGAGTAAGATATTGGTCTATGACAAATTTTTGCCATAGTATTTTCCAGTTTTCCCAGCAGTTTTTGTGAAATACTGATTTCTTATCCCAGAACCTGGACTCTTTGGGTTTATCAAAGAGTAGCTTATTACATTCATTAACTACTGTATCTTGTGTACCTCACCTATTCCACTGATCCACTACTCTGTTTCTTAGCCAGTACCAAGTAGTTTTGATTATTTCTGCTTTATAATACAGTTTAATATGTGGTATGACTAGGACTCCTTCCCTAGCATTTCTTTTCATTAATTCCCTGAATATTCTTGATCTTTTGTTCTTCTAGATGAATTTTGTGATTATTTTATCTAGCTCTATGAAATAATTTTGGTAGTTTTATTAGTATTGCACTAAATAAGTAAATTAACTTAGGTAAAATTGTCATTTTTATTATGTCAGCTGGGCCTAACCACAAGCAACTGATATTTTTCCATTTATTTAGATCTGACTTTATTTATGTGAGAAGTGTTTTGTAATTGTGTTCATATAGTTCCTGGGTTTGTCTTGGCTGGTAGACTCCCAAATATTTTATAATGTCCATAGTACCTTTAAATGGAATTTCTCTTTCTACCTCTTGCTGGTGGGTTTTGTTAGTGTATAGGAATGCCAAGGATTTATGTGGGCTTATTTCATATCCTACAACTTGGCTAAAGTTATTTCAAATAGTTTTTTACTTCATTCTCTAGGATTCTCTATATATATCATCATATCAGCAGCAAAGAGAGATGACTTAGTTTCTTCTTTACCTATTCTAATTCTTTCAATTTCTTTTTCTTCTCTTATTGCTAAAACTAACATTTCTAGTACCAAATTGAATAATAGGGGTGAAAATGGACATCCTTGTTTCACCCCCAATCTTATTGGAAGTGCATCTAGCTTATCCTCATTCCATATAATGCTTGCTGATGGTTTTAGGTAGATCCTTCTTATCGTTTTAAGGAAGACTCCATTATTCCTGTGTTTTCTAATGTTTTTAATAGGAATGGATGTTGTATTTTATCAAAAGCTTTTTCTGCATCTATTGAGATAACCATGTGGTTTCTTCTAGTTTTGTTGTTGTTATGATCAATCATACTGATAATTTTCCTATTATTGAACCAGCCTTGCATTCCTAGAATAAATCCTATCTGCTCATGCTGTATTTTTCTCGTGATAAGTTGCCATCTTTTTGGTAATATTTTATTTCAAAGTTTTGCATCTATATTCATTAGAGAAATTGGTCTATAATTTTCTTTCTCTGTTTTGACTCTTCCTGGTTTAGGAATTAGTACCATATTTGGGTCATAAAAAGAATTTGGTAGGGCTCCATTTTTTCCTATTTTCCCAAATAGTCTATAAAATATTGGAATTAATTATTCTTTGAATATTTGATAGAATTTGCTTGTAAATCCATCTGGCCCTGCAGATATTTTCCTAGGGAGTTCATCGATGGCTTGTTCAATTTCTTTTTCTCCGATGGGGTTACTTAAGTATTTTATTTTCTCTTATGTTAATCTGGGCAGTTTATATTTTTTGTAAATATTCATCATTCTCTAAGATTATCAAATTCATGGGCATATGATTGGGCAAAACAATTCTTATTATTGTTTTAATTTCTTCTTTATTGGATGTGAATTCACCCTTTTTATTTTTGATCCTGGTAATTTGGTTTTCTCCTTACTTTTTTTAAAAATCAAATTGACCAAAGGTTTATCAATTTTATTGGTTTTTTCATAAAACCAGCTCTTAGTTTTATTTATTAGTTCAATAGTTTTTGGGTTTCAATTTTATTAATCTCATCTTTGGTTTTCATTATTTCTAATTTGGCATTTAATTGAGGATTTTCAATTTGTTCTTTTTCCAGCTTTTTCAGTTGTGTGCCCAATTCATCAATTTCCTTTTTCTTTATTTTATTCATGTAAGAATTCAGAGATATAAAACTTCCCATCCCCTCCCTTCCCTTTCTCTTCCCTGACAGGAAGTAAGGGCAATGGCTTCAGAGAGCTAGGGCTCTGTAGTGGCTCCTCATCTGAGGAACCCCAGAACATCTATGATTCAGCCCATACCTAAACAAGAAAACACTTTCAAAAACATCCTGGAGAAGTGCTTGAATAGCACAAAAACTGAATAGTTTTTGCTTGAAGGCCTTGAGTGAGATGGAACTAACTGCTAGATTGTAATGAATATGTGTTTGAATATTACAGAATTCTTTTAGTGTGAGTTCTAAAATGATACCAGGTTGCATATAATGCAAGCAAAAATTCAATTAATGTGACATGTGGGAGCAAGCCAATGCTATTAAATGCCACTAAATCATCAGTCTGTACTTGCCTATCATTGAGTGTAGATGTGATGTGCCTTTATGTACTATAATCAACAGTTTTGTTAATTTTTCAAAAAAGACCCTTTAATAAAATGGGCAAAAGGAAAAATACTTGAGATGGCAACACTGCCAACACAAAAAAGAAGAGACTTGTTATTACATTAGAACAAAAATTATATGTAATCTAATGGCATGAAAGTGGTCATAGTAACTCTAAAATAGGAACAGATATAGGAATGCCTGAATCTATAGTACAGAATATTATAAAGCATGCAGGTGAAATAAAAAAAGGCTAAGTTGCATCAACTTTTTGTGGTTTGCAAACAACTACAAGAAATAAAAGTATTACAATGATAGAAATGGAGCTTCTGTTAGTTGTATGGATTGAAGACTGCAATCAAAAATGCATTCTTCTTACCAGAGCAGCCATTCAGATAAAAGCTTCAAGTTTATTTAAGGCAGTAAAAGAAAATGGAAATGAAACGGATAGTGAAGAAACTTGCTGCGAGCGTTGGTTGGTTTAATCGCTTTAAAAATCGACTTCAATTGCATAATGCTAAAATCACCAGAGAGGCAGCCAGTGCAGATAAGGACACCACGGTGCAGAAGCACATTTTTCCACACTCTACAAGTAGTAATTTTGAGGGTTTCCTCCCTCAAAAACAGACTGTCATAGAAGAAATAAGAACCATTGGATGAAAGCTTGTTTTGATGAACTAGAAAATGGTGATGTCCGAGAATTGCTCATTTCACACTCAGAAGAATTGGCTCATAATGATCTTGATTTAGAACAACAACAAATGTCTGAAGAAGCCGACAATGATGCCAAAGAATCAGATAATGTACAAATGAAGGAATTCACTCTCAAGGAACTTGAAGATATTTTTCGAGTTGTAGAAGTCATGAAGCAAAAAAATTAAGAATGCTGATCCTAACGTCAGTCGAATTATACAAATTCGCCAAGATGTGAATAAAGCTCTCTGTACCTACCAGCATATGTATGAGGATTCAAAGAAAAAAGACAGTTCAGCCAACTCTGCTAAAATATATTAAACAAGAATAAAGACATTTTTGTCATCCCATTGTAGGCTTATCATTAGATAAAATCAGCAATTTTAAAATTTTGCTTTCTATTATTCCTTTGTAATAAACACAAATTAGAAAGATTTTTTTGCTGCTATATTAGGCTAATAAAGAGATTTAAAAAGCTTAAAAAAAATAAAACTTCCCCTAAGAACTGTTTTTGCTGCATCCCCTAAGTTTTGGTATGTTGTCTCATTATTATCATTCTCTTTAATGAAATTACTAATTGTTTTTATGATGTATTGTTTGACCCACTCATTCTTTAGGATTAGATTATTTATAATTTGTGTTTATTACAAAGGAATAATAGAAAGCAAAATTTTAAAATTTTGTCTTCTTTATTTTTCCAGCTTGCTTCTTCATAGTGGTTGCCTTTTTTCTGGCTTTTTAAGTGGATCTCTGCTTCTGGGCACAAGTGGCTCTGTCCCAAGCTTCTTGTACTGGAACTGGGGACCTGGTTACTGACTTTATATGTTGTGGCCTTTGGTTTTGTCACCTAGTGGCTAAATAATGCTGTTGCTCACCAGGTGCTGAGCTGGAGCTGGCTGGCATGTGCCAGGGTCAAGCCAAGGTTATATCTTTCTTAGTTTCCCTGGGATTATACTGAAGGTCCTGGTGTGAGGTGTGGGAGAAGGGTGCTTTGGCTTCTGGAAATCTCTTTCCCTATGGCTGCACTATAGCAGTGGTGGTCTCAGCCATTTTCTGTGCTGGTGTCTGTCAATTACTCTGGCTGTGGGGAGGCATGTCCGGAGTTCTGGTGTTGGTGCTTGCCAGCTCTACCCTCTGGGGGCTTAGGAACTCTACTTGGCTTGCTAAGGTGGGACCTGCTGTGACATCTCCCTTCCTGCACTGGTCTCTTTCCACCACCACAAGAGGGACCCGTGTCCCCAGTCTCCTGAGCTAAATGAGTGCTCAACCCCCACTTCTGGCTCCTCTATTCCAGGTTTTTTCCCAGGACAGTATTCTCTGTTTGAGGAAGGGAGGGATGAGAGCCATTTTACTCTGTCATCATGGCTTCCAGAAGTTCTAGAAGGCAAGTTTCAAAGCTTTAGACTTTGGGCTTCTCAGCCTCAGGAGTAGCTACTGCTACAGCCACAGGCTCTGAGTTGCTGTCTCACCTACCTCTGACAGACTCCTGTGTCCTGTGCCAAAGGGGCTGGGGATGGCTACCACAGCTGGCAATTCAGCAATTCGGCTGTGAGGCTGTTCCTGCTCCCACTCCGGTAAGGGATATGGTTTATTTCTGCACACCCAGCCTTCTCACAGCCTAGTCCACTGGCTGAGTTCTGATGCTGCTCCAGCTCTGGTGTGGTCGAGTGGTGTGGTCAGGTGCAGTCCCCCACCCTGCACTTTCCCAGCCCACAGATCCATCCCATTAACCCTGGGGACTCTCCTTGGCTGGAAATTTGCCACACTATCTTCTAGTGGCTTCCACCTCTCTCAGATCTGCTCAGAATCACTTTTTTAGAGGTATCTGACAGAATTTGTAAGAAAGCTCCTGTAAGTTACTGGTTTCACTCCATCATCTTGGATCAGTCTGATGAATTTTTTATTATAAATGGTTGTTATATGGCTGCCATGCCTTCCCACTCAGCAAATAGATCAGGCATTTCCTTAATGAGGTATCATCTTGGTTCATTTTGGCCTCCTCGTCATGGTGAATTTTTTTCATATCCTTTTGCAATAAGTTGTCTATATGGTGATAGATCCTACCAATTTCTATTTCCCATTTTTCAGCATGAATTTTTTTTAAATAAGAGGTGAGAGTTGTTGGAATTGCCTGTGATTTTGTCTTATAATCATTATCATAGAATTGTAGCATCATGGACTTGAAGCTAGAATGGTCCTTAGTGGCTTTTTAACTCCAATTCCCTCATCTTACAGATGGACAAAACTGAGACTAAGGGACATGAAATGAGATAGCAATGGCAACAAAGCGGTTAGTTGTGAAAGGGGAGATTGGAACCCAAGCTTTTCTAACTTTATATCCAACACTGTACTCATTACACTACCATGTCTCTAATGTTAAATTGAACTTTGATCTCACTGCACAGAAGTAACTGATTTGGAAATGATAATTTTTTTTCTGAAAGAAGTTATTAACTATGTGTTAAGATGTGATATTTTAAATGTGATATTGATAATTGCTCACCTTTCCAAGGAGAACCTGTGGGATATCCTTCCATTTACCTTAAATTTTGCTGTCTGTCTATAACTATTTATCTATCTCTTATGGTTTCACTTACAATAAAAATTAACATGGTCTAATTCCTCCAGAAGTATGTAAAGGATGACATAGGCAATTAATGCAGTTTAATAATTCAATTAGGTTCTCCAAAACAAATCAATATTTACCTTAATTTTGGTGACTCTAATGTTGATATTTATTTGATTTCACTGAATATTCCAGCATTTTAGGCCCATTAAGGACATTTTCTTCTGGTTATTCAGTCATTTTTTAGTCATGTCCAACCTTACATTACCTCATTTGAGGCTTTCTTGGCAAAGATACTGGAGTGGTTTGTCCTTTCCTTTTCCAGCTCATTTTAGAGATGAGGAAACTAAGGTAAATATCATTAACTGACTTATCTAGGATCACACATCTGGTAAGTGTCTGAAACCAGATTTGACTTTGGGTTTTCATGAGTCCCTGCTCAGCACTTTACCCAATGTATGACCTAGTTGCCCCTAAGAAAGTTTACTCATTTAGTATCATCTGAATATTTGAATTGGCCATTTTCTGTGTGCAAACTAGTTTTTTGGGATACTATTTAATATTCATTTAAAAGAAGTAATGATTATTTAATAACTGAGAGTGTTAGGTAAGAAAGGTAGGAAATCATTTTACTTTTATTTTACTATGAATAAGTAAATGTTTTATGACTAGCAATATTTTCACAATTTTATACTTGCATCTAAATGAAATTTGTTTCTTTTGAAATAAAAGTATTTATTCTAGAAATAAAGGAAATCTCTGAAATGTTTTCCCTAATTCATTTCTGGAATGGGTGTTTTGATTGGCAAACCAATTTGCCAACTCCCATCATTGTTGTTGTTTGTCCTTCATTCTCCAAGAGGACCGTGAGATCAGGAAAATGATGCCATGACTTGCAAGTAAATTGGATTTAAGTGAGGGTGGGCTGTGCAAGGTCACCAGCCTCACTTTCTCTTCTGGAGCCATCTGGACCAAGTGGTAAGATACAGGTCACAATGACTGGAGATGACCCCTAAACTATTAATATTAATAACATCAAAGAGAGCTCTGCCTGTAACCCAGTAGTATGATAATAAAATAATTAACAGATATTATTACTTGTGGTTTTTCTCAGTACAACTTTTTGGCTGTTATAGATATCTGTAATATAACACTTAAATCAATTATCTTTTACAACTTATGCCATCAGAGATATACACTGACAGTTATTTGTATAATTAATGTCCTTTCAGTGTCAAATCAATTATGTGTATGGTTATAATGCTTCTTTCTCATATTTATCAAATTTGCACATGCTGACCATTTATTGAAAAAAAATTAATCCTCAAAATCCACTTTTAAGAAATCTTCTAAAAACCCTTAGTAATTGGCAGCTATGAGGAAAATGCCCTTTCCATTGACTAAGGTCTTGTTTATAAGTATCCTGTAGGTAGCTGTTATTGGAACTGCAATATCACTGACATCAGTAATAACCCCCACAGTGAGTCAAAGGTTATTTATCAAAGAAACTACATGGTTCCAATTGTTAGCTATTTGGGATTAAGAAACTCGGAAAACAAGAAAAGAAAAACAGTTTAGTATATAAAAAAGAAAAGAGAACACAAAGAATAGTACTAAAAAAACAATAACATCTTGTCATTGACTGCTGTGTAGCCTTCAACAAGATGCTTAACTTTATATTTCTTGTCTGTAAAACAAGAGCATTGAATTACATACCCTCTAAGTACCTTCTAGCTCTAAAATACTGTATGTAATGTGACAGATACTTCTGGGTGTTTTTTCCAGGTAATGTAAGATTGAGTTCAGTTATACTAAAAAGATGTATGTGGCTCTTAGGCCAAATTTCCAGAATATGTCAAACATACTCAACTCTCCTTCTTGTGGTACTCTAAGTGTTAACTCTAGAGTGGCATTAGCTAATAAAAAAGCCACAGATATAAAAATATGTGCATAACACAATTCTTGAGTGACTTCTTCAAAGGGTCAGAAACTAGGGAGACACCAAAACAGAGGGTAATAGACAGAAGCACTACACCACAATGGCTGAGGCCATAAATGCTTCACAAATATTTATCCAGTTGTTCACTCTTGAATTCTACCACACAATACACCATGATTCTCACAACCCAAGGGTCAATTTGACACTTGTTCAATAGGCCTGAATGGAGGATAAAGCTAGCAACTAAGTAGTTAATCATTTCTCAAATTGCTATTTTCATCAATCAAAAGTTGGAGGAATTCAGGAGAGCAAAGTTTATTCAGGATATTATTTTCATCATCAAAGAGGGACAATCCTCTGGGATATAAGTTATGGATACAGTGACAGGTAGCTATTGTATGTGGACAGAGTATTATTGAACTTGGAGTCAAAAAGACCTGCCCAGATAGCCTGCCTCAGACGCTTACTTGCTGCATGACCTTAGTCTAGTCACTTACCTTCTCTAATCATTAGTTTCCTAAACCAAAATATAGAGATAATAACACTGATCTGAATATTATTTTCTGAAGATCAAAAGAGATAACATATATAATATACACACATATATATACATATATATATATAATAGTTTACAAACTTTAAAGTGATAGAGTGTCTATTAATATTATTTTGTGAAGATTACATATTAGGTTGGGAGGAAGTTTCTGCTCCAAGTATTTGATTGAGAAGGAAAGGAAACCCAAACTTGTATTCTTAATTTGGAGAGAATTTGTTTAAAAGGTTTATAAAAAAAGAGAGCTAAGATTACTTGGAATAAAATGCTACAGGAAAACATAGGCTTGGAAAAATGGGGAGCTTTGGAGAATGAAATTTGGAAGATAAGAAGATGGATAATTCTAATGTGCAGGAAATGGATGAGGTGCTTAAGGATAATGATGTATATATACAGAGGTAGCTAACCAAATTTGTTGGATCAAAAAATAAATATACTGTACTCTCTCAGTGATCTCTCTAGATTCCATGGATCTAGTTATTATCTTTCTTTTTTTATTACTAAAACTTAAATATACAATATGTGAAGAAAAAGAAACATTATAAACTAAAATATTGAAATCTAAATACAAAATAAGAAAAGAAAACAAAACATGTTATGCTCAGCAGAATGTAAGAGAGAATTCAAAATATACCAATAAATTTTCATTTCAAGAAAGCCCATGTAATAAATACAATACATTGTTTTGAGAGCCATCCATTTTTGCTTCCCTGTAAGTTTTTTTTGTTCTCTGCTGTGCATTTTACTTTGATCATTTTTCCTCTCTTTCCTCCTCACCCCAGAAGGCTACAATTAAACATGGATATATTTATATATAGAAATATACACCCATACATATATACACATGCATACAGACATACGTATAAATATATATAGACATACTTTCCCTAACAAATTCTACACCTGATCTTTTTTTTTATGTTTGTGCATATCTCTTATTTCCTATCCATTCTAACTCCTCTACTTTACTTCTACCAACCACCTTGCCCTCCTATTACTTAACCTACCCCTCCTCCAAGGATTCTTTCTTTATCCTCCTATTCCCACTCCCTTTGACCTATTCCATCATCCTCCCCTCTAAAGATCCCTCCCTTATCCTCCCAAGGATCCTTTGCTTATCCTCCCATTCCTATAAATCTCAACACCGTTCTATAACCTGCCCTTTAGCTTATTTTCTCACCCTTCCCCTAGAGATCTCTCCCTTATTTTCTCCCCTGTCCCTATCCTCTCAATGTTTTTTTTTCTTTCTGAATTCATAAGACTTTTACACTCTTCTAGATATATATGTATTGCTCCCTCTTGAACCCGTTCCTGATGAAAGTAGGTTTCCAGAACTAACAGCCTTCCTCCCCCATCTAATTCTTCTATGTAGGTCCTTCCTCTCATACCTCATTTTATAAAATAATTACTCTTTTTTGCTGTTCATAAATGGTTTTATTTTTTAAAGTGATACAATACTCAGGTCTACTCCAATCTTTCTCATAAACTACTCAATTACTAATTACAATCTTAGACATAAGTTTTACATTTTACATACATAAAAGATAAATAATCTACCCTTGTTGAGTCCCTTATAATTAGTCTATAGCTATCATCTTTATCTGGTTAATTCCTTAAATTGTACCTATAATCTTAGTATTTCTTTCAGCTTTACTTGTGTTTAGCTCTTCATAGACTTCTGCAAAAGTTTAGCAACCAAAGCCATGAAAATCAAATACAAAAGGAAACAGAAGAAAATCCTTCACTATTCTAACTGAGGCCATAAATGCTTCCCATAATCTTATTCTACTGTTTACACTTGAAATCTAGCAGATGCTGCATTGTAAACTGCAAAAATCACAGACCAAGTAGACAATTTTGCATTATCCCTGAATGAAGTGAAAACCAAGCAATTGAGCAGCTAATAATTTCTGCTCATTGGATATTTCAAACTGAATGTCATGTAGACATTTAAAACTCAACATGTCCAATAATAAATTCATTGTCTTCCCATGCCTCAAATCCCAGCCCTCTTCTAAACTTTCCTATTTCTGTCAGAAGCACCACCATTCTTCCAGTCATCTAGAACCCTAAACTAAACATCATCCCATATTCCTCACTCTTACATTATATACCCAATAAGTTGTCAATTTTTTTTGTTTCTTTCATGACAACATTTCTTCTATCCATGGTTTTCCTTATACTCATTTAGTCACTACCCTAGTTTAAGCTCTCATCACACATCATTTTATTTTAATGGGCTATGTAGTTTACCATTACTCTCCCCTCCCCAAATGCATCTTTAGAATTCTAATATTTTAAGGGCTCACAGAGGTAGTTAAATAACATGAACACAGGACTGTGGTTTCTCATTTCTATTTTGTTACTTTTAGCAGAAGAAAGAAGAAATACACTAGGGAAGAAATGAGGAAAGAGAGAGAAGAACTTCTGATTTCCTTTACGTGAGAGTGTAGGAATAAGAACACATAAAGGTGAATGGATGGAGATCTGAAAAATTAGGGTTGTACACATTGTCTCTCTCTCTCTCTCTCTCTCTCTCTCTCTCTCTCTCTCTCACAAACACACACACACACACACACACACACACACACACACATGCACGCACGCATGCACACACATATATATGCACAGAGTTTGCTGTAGAAGTACAGTAAACTCAAGAAGGAACCTGGCAGAGTCAGTGAAAAGCTAAAGGAATGTAGTTTCTGTGGGGGAAAAGAATCATCACAAGCAAAACAAACTTCAAAACTTCAACTTCAGAGGATTGATCATAAACTGGGGGGGGGGGGGGGGAGGGAGACTGAGAGAGAGAGAGAGAGAGAGAGAGAGAGAGAGAGAAAGAGTATAAGAGCCAGAGACTAAATTGTGGACTTGAAGAATGAAAAGGCAAAGGTAGGAACAACATGATTCAATTTAAGTTACTAATATTTTTTATCAGATCAAGGCTCTTTCTCTACCCGCTTCTTTATTGTTAAAAGGGGCGGGGGAAGGTAAGAGAAAAATAAAATGAAGTCTAAGGTGAAAGCTACATATAAAAATTACCACAGTAAATGAAATTAATTCTTCTATAGTGTGGAAGAACATAGAAGTTGGATTAGAAAGCAGAAGACAATTAGAAATTGTTGATAAGAAACACACGTGAAACTTAAAGATCATCACAGAGTTAAATTGCATGGCTAGAGCAAATTTATTAACTTAAGGCAAACTACTAAAAAACAACAGCCAGAAGCATAATCTCAGATACAGCAATAGTAAAAATAGACATGGCTTCAAAAGATAAGCAAGGAAACAATATTATGATTAAAAGACCATAGATGATGAATTATGAACATTAATATGAATATCAAATATTGATGTATTCATTGAATTGCATACTGTCTAAAAATTTAGGGGAAATAGTAATGGAAGTACAGAAATAAATAGTCACCAAAACTCAGTCCTCAGTATACCCCTTTCCGATCTAGAAAAAATTAGCAAGCAGATAAATAAGAAATTAGTTAAATAACTTAATAGAATTTTAGGGGGAAAAGTGATATAATATAGCCAGTTAGTAACTTTTGAATTGGAGCAGAAAGAAATCAAATGCTGGGGCATAAAATTCATAAATGAATGCAGGTACTAGAGATATTAAGCACATCATTTATTGACCACAACACAGCACAAACTGCAACCTATTAAGGGCCTTTGAAGAAAGGTTTCAAATTTAAGTGGCAATTAATTAAACTTAAAGGGAATTGCATTAATGGAGTAATCTGCCAGAACTTTTGGTACTCAGCCAAAGCAGTCCTTAAGGGAAATGTATATCTTTAAGCATTTTCATCAACAAAAATTTGGAAAAGAAACAAATTTTTAAAATCCTAATACAAAGGCAACATTGTAAGGATAATCAACTATAAAAGACCTAGCAACTCATGTCAATATAATAGTCCAAAAAACTCCAAAGAACTCATGATAACAAAAAAAAAATGTTATCCACCTAACTAGGACTCAGTGCAGATTGAAATCTTTTTTCCCTTCTTTATTTTCCTTTTTCCTCTTTCCTTTTCCTCCTCTCCTCTCCTCTCCTCTCCTCTCCTCTCCTCTCCTCTCCTCTCCTCTCCTCTCCTCTCCTCTCCTCTCCTCTCCTTTCCTTTCTTTTCTTCCTTTCTGCAACTTGTCTAATGTAGAAATATGTACAAGAAATATCACATTTTTTGCCTTCTTAGGGAGTGGGGGAGGCTGTGGAGGGAGAAAGAGAATTTGGAACTAAAAATAATTTTTTAAAAAGCTCCTCTAATAAGATACCAAAACAAAAATGATTAATTCTGAAAACCAAAGAAAACACAAACAAAATTGGAAAGAATTCGTTTAATTATAAATGACAATAGGTAAAAATTATAGAGTACTATAAGGTTCAAAGGCTTTTGCAAATATTATCTCATTTTATTTTAACAACATTTCTGGGCATATGTGTTGTTATTAACTCCATTTTATAGTTTAAAAATCCAAGGCTCAGAATGGTTAAATAACTTGCTCAGTTTCACATGGCTGCACACACAGTGTCTTGCACTGCCACCTCAGTGTCAATCATTGATCTAATTGAACTTAGATACTCCAAGACTCCATCACTCTATCCACTGCTCCAAAAAGGAATTTATTTTTGAAAGTAAGGAAAATTCAGGTGAAATAGATGTACCATTAGTTAAGCTGATGGATAATGCAAAATCATTTATTAAGCTCAAACTCAGGCATACCCTTTTTTCATCTGATTAGAAGGAAAAATTAAACTTCTTCATATATTATGTTTTACCCCACTAAATCAAAACCCTCTCTTTCCCTGTAAAACTCTCAATAAGCATTTAACATTCAATATTTTCTTGTTTTATTTCAATATAATATTAATCACATCACCTGGAACTGTAATTTTAATATTTAAAATTATAATAATTAGTATATTTTATAATCAATTTTTACTTATAAATGGCCAGTTATTTTCTGAACTTAATGTAGTGGATATTAATTTTCTTTTTCCTCCATGGACAGCATAATTTCCTTTTCCCAAAGCTAAAATTGTTTCATTGGGTTCTTGTTTGATCTCTGCTACTAAGCATAATACCTGTGTAGCCTTGGTCAAGTCTTAAGCTTTTTTTAAGTCTTAGTGTTAAATACAGTGATAGTGTCTTAGATTTGAAAGATACTTAAAATGTAAATGCAATCTTATTCAGCTTATAATTGGGAAACATCCCCAATATGACCCCAGGCATGTTCATCACATTTCTATATTTTTGTTGTCGTTGCTCAGTTTTCTTCAGTAGTTTTCAGTCATGTCTGAATCTTCATGATCCCATTTGTGGTTTTCTTAGCTTGTCATTATTAGAGTGGCTTGTCATTTCATTTTCCAGCTCATTTTACAGATTTAGAAACTCAGGCAAACAGAGTTAAATGAGTTGCCCAGGGTCACACAGCTAGTAATGTCTGAGGCCAGATTTGAACTTAGGAAGAGTTTCCTAACTCTAGGCTCCAGAACACTATCCACTACACCATTTAGCTGCCCTGTTTTTGCCTAATGATATTCATTTGGAGAGATCTCACTACCTCTAAAATGCAACCCATTGCACTTCAAAATCTTTCATTTCTAGGAAGTGTTCGTTTTCCATAAATCAAATCTGAATCAACGTCTCATAACTTCAAACCATTTCTTCATTCTATACACCACCTCAGTGATGTAGCCAAGTAAAAGAAATTGGGTGGAGCCAAGATGGCCGCATGAAGGCAGCATCTTACTGGAGGTCTCTCACAAGGTCTGTCAGATTCCTATAAAAAAGTGAATTTGAACAGATTTGAGAGAGTCAGAAACCACGAGCAGTCTGCGTGGGGCAAATTTCCGAGCCAGGAGAGTCTGAAAGGCCGGAGGCATGAATCTGTAGGCTCAGAGAGTGCTCGGTGCGGAGCCACTCCAGACCAAGGCGGAAGCGGCTGGCCGGGAAATCCACGTGGGAGACGGGCTGGGAGAAAGCTGGGTGCCCGAAACCAGCGGAGATCCCCAGGACTCCCAACACAGGACGGCAGTCTGTGGAAGTGATGAGAGGCAGTGCAACGCCACCCATGAAACACCATCTCCAGAAGTTTGCAGCCCAAACATATTAAACTCGGCTTCTTGAACTTCCGGGAGTTCTTAATGTCCAGGTAAACAGCTCTAATCCCCCCCCTCCCCACCCAGAGAATCCCTCGGGGGAAAAAAAAGAACGCTGGAACTGAGCAGAAAGTAGTGGGGCTTCAGTGGTCAAATAGCAGAAGTTCATTAGTCCCATAGGGGCAGAGTTGGCAGGGGTCAAAGCTAGGAGCCCAGACATAACCTTGCTCCCTCAGGGGAAGTGCCAGACATCAGCTCAAACAACAAACAGCTGAGACCATTGCTGAAAAGCAAGTGCTGGAGAGCACCCACAGGGAGTGAGACGCCAGGGAGCAAGACCCCTCCCCCACACCTCAGGAAACTGAAGGTTATAATTTTAGACTCACAACCCCCAGAATAAGAAAGCTGGGAAGAAAGCCCTGAGGCCCACAGATAGAAATTCGTTGTAAAGCCAGCAAAAGGCAAACCAACATGAAGAAGAACACAAAAAAAAACCGAGGACAATAGATTCTTTTTATGGAGACAGGCAGGATCAAAATACAAATATGGAAGAAAGAAGTAATGATACTGTAGATACATCAGATACCTCAAAAGGTAATATGAACTGGTCTCCAGCCCAAAAAGCACTCCTGGAAGAGCTAAGGGAGGATTTTAAAAACCAAATTAGGGAGCTAAAAGAAAATATGGAAAAAATGGAAAAAAGGAAAAAAAATCCACTGATGAAATCAAGTCCCTAAAGAATAAGATTGGCGAAATGGCTACGGAGATTCAGAATCTAGAGAGAGAAAAGGACACCCTGAGAGGCGAAATCAACCAATTGAAAATGGAGGCTCAAAAGCAAAATGTAAACACTAACTCATTCAAAATTAGACTTGAGCAAGTGGAAGCTAATGAATCTATGAGGAACCAAGAAGTAATAAAACAAAACGTAAAGAATGAAAAAATAGAAAAAAATGTGAAATATCTGATTGGCAAAACAACTGACCTGGAAAACACATCCAGGAGAGACAATTTAAGAGTTATTGGTCTACTGGAAATCCACGATGAAAAAAAGAGCCTTGACAGTATCTTCGAAGAAATTATCAAAGACAACTGCCCAGAGCTCTTAGAACCAGAGGGCAAAATAGTCATTGAAAGAATTCACTGATCACCCCCTGAAAGAGATCCCAAACTGAAAACACCAAGAAATATTATAGCCAAATTTCAGAGCTATAAACTCAAGGAGAAAATACTGCAAGCAGCCAAAAAGAAGCAATTTAAATATCGTGGAACTACAGTCAGGATCACGCAGGATCTCTCAGCTTCCACATTAAAAGACAGGAGAAATTGGAATATGATATTCTGAAGTGCAAAGGAGCTGGGACTACAACCAAGGATCAACTACCCAGCAAAACTAAGCATAATTTTTCAGGCAAGGCGATGGACATTCAATGAAATAAGGGAGTTCCAGACCTTCCTGATGAAAAGGCCAGAACTCAATGGAAAATTTGATCTCCAAATACAAAACTCAAGAGAGACATAAAAAGGTAACCAGGGGGAAAAACCCCACAAACCTTATTAACCAATAAGGGCAGGTTGTTTACATCTTTATGTGGGATTATATCATCTTATCTATGTTTTATACATATATATATATATATATATATATATATATATATATATATATATATATATATACACATAAGTCATTCTTGAGAATGATACAGCTATTATGACAATTGAAAGGGATATACATAGTTTGTGAATGCTTGTATAAATTAACTGATGTAAAGATATAAAATATAAGTAAGAGATATAAAGGGAGGGCTATGAGGGAAGCGGTAAGGAGGTAGTAGAAAAGGGTAAATTACACCAAATGAAGTGGCACAAAAACATATTATAGTAGAGGGAAAGAAGGGAGGGAGAAGAGCAGTATTTGAGCTTTACTGTCATCTGATCTAGTTCAAGAAGGGAATAACATACTCTGATAAGTTTAGAAATCTAACTTGTCCTACGGGAAGTGAGAGGGTAAGGGGGGAAAAAGGGAGGGGGGTGGTCAGAAGGGAGAGGGGAAGTAGCAAGTGGATAACGGTAAGATAAAGGAGGGGAATAAAGAGGGAGGGTTAACTGAGGAAAGCGGCGGTCAAAAGCAAAACTTTATTGAGGAGGAGAAGGGGAAAGAGAGAAATAAAAGCATAAACAGGGGGAATTAGGATGGAGAAAAAGACACAAATAGAAATCATAACCCTGAACCTGCAGGGGATGAACATTCTCACAAAACAGAAGCAGATAGCAATATGGATTAAAAACCATAATCCTACAATATGCTGTCTACAAGAAATGCATTTGAAACAGGGGGATACACATAGGGTAAAGGAAAAAGGCTGGAGTAAAATATATTGTGCCTCAGCTAAAGTAAGAAAAGCAGGTGTAGCAATCCTAATCTCAGACAAAGCAAAAGTAAAGATAAATTTAATTAAAAGAGATAAGGAAGGACATTATATCCTGCTAAAAGGCACCATAAACAATGAAGCAATATCATTGCTTAACATATATGCACCAAGTGGTAAGGCATACAAATTCTTAGAGGAGAAGTTGAGGGAGTTACAGGAAGAAATAGACAGCAAAACTATAATATTGGGAGACCTCTACCTCCCCCTTTCTGAACTTGATAAATCTAACCTCAAAATAAATAAGAAAAAAGTTAAGGAGGTAAATAGAATTTTAGAAAAGGCACATATGATAGACTTCTGGAGAAAACTGAATGGGGATAAAAAGGAATATACTTTCTTCTCAAAAGTACATGGCACATGCTCAAAAATTAACCATGTAATAGGGCATAAAAACCTCACAATCCAGTGCAGAAAAGCAGAAGTAGTCAATGCATCCTTTTCAGATCATGATGCAATAAGAATCATTTTTAATAAAGTACCAGGGATAAATGAGCTAAAAACTAATTGGAAACTAAATAACTTAATTCTAAAGAATGAGTGGGCCAAAGAACAAATCAGAGAAACAATTAATAATTTCATTCAAGAGAATGACAATAATGAAACAACATACCAAAACTTATGGGATGCAGCAAAAGCAGTTCTTAGGGGAAGTTTTATATCCCTAAATGCCTACATGAATAAAATAGGGGAAAAGGAGATCAATGATCTGGGCATACAGCTGAAAAAGCTAGAAAAAGAGCAAATTGAAAACCCCCAATTACATACCAAATTAGAAATACTGAAAATCAAAGGAGAGATCAATAAAATTGAAACCAAGAAAACTATTGAATTAATAAATAAAACAAAGAGCTGGTTTTATGAAAAAAACCAATAAAATTGATAAACCTTTGGCCAATTTGATTAAAAAAAAGAAATAAGAAAATCAAATTACCAGTATAAAAAATGAAAAGGGTGAGGTCACCTCTAATGAAGAGGAAATCAAAACAATAATTAGGAATTATTTTGCCCAACTGTATGCCCATAAATTTGACAACCTTAGAGATATGGATGAATATCTACAAAAACATAAACTGCCCAGGCTAACAGAGAAGGAAGTGAAATTTCTTAATGACCCCATCTCAGAAAAAGAAATTGAGCAGGCCATCAATGAACTCCCTAGGAAAAAATCTCCAGGGCCAGATGGTTTTACATGTGAATTCTATCAAACATTTAAAGAACAACTAATTCCAATACTATGTAGACTATTTGGGAAAATAGGTGAAGAAGGAGTCCTACCAAATTCTTTTTATGACACAAATATGGTACTAATACCCAAACCAGGTAGAGTCAAAACAGAGAAAGAAAATTATAGACCAATTTCTCTAATGAATATTGATGCAAAAATTTTAAATAAAATATTAGCAAAAAGAGTGCAGGAACTCATCATGAGAATAATACACTATGACCAGGTAGGATTTATTCCAGGAATGCAAGGCTGGTTCGATATTAGGAAAACTATTAGCATAATTGACCATATCAAAAACAAAACTAGCAGAAACCATATGATCATCTCAATAGACGTAGAAAAAGCCTTTGACAAAGTACAGCATCCATTCCTATTAAAAACACTAGAAAGCATAGGAATAAGTGGAACCTTCCTCAAAATTATAAATAGCATCTACCTAAAACCATCGACAAGCATTATTTGTAATGGGGATAAGCTAGATGCATTCCCAATAAGATCAGGGGTGAAACAAGGATGTCCATTATCACCCCTATTATTCAATTTGGTACTAGAAACATTAGCTGTAGCAATAAGAGAAGAAAAAGAAATTGAAGGAATTAGAATAGGAAAAGAAGAAACTAAATTATCACTGTTTGCAGATGATATGATGATTTATCTAGCGAATCCTAGAGAATCAAGTAAAAAACTACTTGAAATAATAAACAACTTTAGCAAAGTTGCAGGATATAAAATAAACCCACATAAATCCTCAGCATTCCTATACATTACTGACAAAGCCCAACAGCAAGAGATAGAAAGAGAAATTCCATACAAAGTTACTGAAGGCACTATAAAATATTTGGGAGTCTATTTGCCAAGACAAACACAGGGCCTATATGAACATAACTATGACACACTTTTCACGGGAATAAAATCAGATCTAAATAAGTGGAGAAATATCAGTTGCTCATGGTTAGGCCGAGCTAATATAATAAAAATGACAATTTTACCTAAATTAATCTATCTATTCAGTGCCATACCAATCGAACTACCAAAAAATTATTTTACTGAGCTGGACAAAATAATAACAAAATTCATTTGGAAAAACAAGAGGTCTAGAGTATCTAGGGTTTTAATGAAAAGGCATGCTAGAGAAGGCAGCTTAGACACACCAGATATTCAACTGTACTACACAGCAGCAGTCATCAAAACTGCCTGGTACTGGTTAAGAAACAGGGGTGTGGATCAGTGGAATAGGATAGGTACACAAGTAGGAGAAATCAACAAGTTTAACAATCTACTCTTTAATACACCCAAAGAGGCCAGCTTCTGGGCTAATAATTCACTATTTCACAAAACTGTTGGGAAAATTGGAAAATGGTAGGGCAAAAACTGGGCATAGACCAATATCTTATACCATATACCAAAATAATGTCCAAATGGGTTCATGATTTAGGAGTAAAAGCTGATACTCTAAGTAATTTGGGAAAGCAAGGAATAGTTTACTTATCAGATTTATGGAAAAGTAAAGAATTCATGACCCAACAAGAGATAGAGAGCATTACAAAATGCAAAATGGATAATTTTGATTTTGTGAAATTGAAATGTTTTTGTACAAAAAAAGCCAATGCAACAAGAATTAGGAGGGAAGCAGAAAATTGGGAGAAAATCTTTGCAACTAGTATCTCTGATAAAGGCCTCATTTCTAAAATATATAGGGAACTGAGCCAAATATAGAGGAATACAAGCCATTCCCCAATTGAGAAATGGTCAAAGGATATGAACAGGCAGTTTTCAGAGGAAGAAATTAAAGCTATCTATAGGCATATGAAAAAATGCTCTGGATCACTACGGATTAGAGAAATGCAAATCAAAACAACTCTTAGATACCACATCTATCCTGTCAGATTGGCTAAAATAACAAAACAGGAAAATGATAAATGCTGGAAAGGATGTGGGGAAATTGGAACATTGTTACATTGCTGGTGGAGTTGTGAGCTGATCCAGCCATTTTGGAGAGCAGTTTGGAACTATGCCCAAAGGACTATAGATATGTTCATACCCTTTGACCCAGCAATACCACTTCTGGGGTTGTATTCCAAAGACATCACACAAGCCGGAAAAGGACCCATATGTACAAGGCTATTTATAGCAGCTCTCTTTGTGGTAGCCAAGAATTGGAAATCAAAGGGATGCCCATCAATTGGGGAATGGCTGAACAAGCTGTGGTATATGAAGGTGGTGGAATACTATTGTGCCATAAGAAATGGGGATGATGCAGACTTCATAACAACCTGGAAAAACCTACACGACATAATGCTGAGAGAGCGGAGCAGAGGCAGGAGAACGTTGTGCACAGCCACAGATATATGGATTCCATGAGGACCATCCCTGACATACTGTGGTCTTCTCAGCAATCTAAGGTGCAAGGACAACTCCAGGGGACTCACGAAGGAGAATGATATCTTCATCCAGAGAAAGAACTGTGAAGTTTGAATACAGATCGAGGTGCACTACATGCTCGCCTTTTTTGCTTCTCTTTTGTTTTTGTTTTTGGGTTGTTTTTTTTTTTTTTGGTTCTGTTTCTTCTTTCTCATGATTCATTCCATTGTTCATAATTCTTCTCCACAACTTGACTAGTGCATAAATTAATTCAATGCAAAGTTATACATGATAGTTATATGAGATTCCATGCCGTCTTGGGGAGGGAGGGGAGAAAATCTGGAACTCAAACTATGTAGAACTCTGTGTGGTAAACTAAAAATAAATAAATAAATTTAAAAAAAAGTAAAAGAAATTGAATTACTTTTTCACATGAAATTCTTATCAATACTTGAAGCCAGTCCTCATGATTCCCTTAAGATTTTACATTTCTAGTTACCTCACCAATCTGTCTTCCTTCATCATAGTTTTGAACTGTTAAACCATCTTGGTTACTCTAGATGTTCTTTAGCTTGTCATTTCATCCCAAAATGTGGCTTCTATAGCTGAGCACAAGAAATAATTATTCATAATCAATAAGTATTTATTAACCACCTACCATGAGCAAGGCACTGTGCTAAGCACTGAATATGCAGAGAAAGACATAAGACAGTTCTAGCCCTCAAACACATCATAATTTAATTGGGGAAGAAAAATAATAAAAAGTTAAAAGGACTGGGGGAGTCCTTACAATGAGGGCCTGATGAAGTCTTGTCAATGTGTAGAAGATGATGTTATAGAGTTTATTTAATCTTGCAGAATTATGAGTTTTGTAGATAATGAAATCCATGATTTCAGCAGATATCATGACACCATGACAGCATTCAGTATGAGTATTCGTTTTCTTGTTCTGGACACTTTGATTGAGTTAATTCTGACCAAGATCTTGTCAACTTATCTGATTGCTTTAAATTTTATCTCTAAATCCAGTGGCATCCCTCTGTTGATTATTTTCCCTTTATCTTGCATGTAACTTGGTTGTACATAGTTGTTTGCATGTCTTATCTGCCCCATTGATTGTGAGTTCATTGGTGGCAAGGACTCTCTTCTCTCTTTTTGTATTTCCAGTGCTTAGCAAGCACTAGTACAGAGTACTAGCTTTTAGACTGACTCATATTTTTCTTAACCCAAGTATGATGTTTTATGTATTTCTATTAAATTTAGACTTATTAGATTTGTCCCATTGTTCTAGCCTGTTGTGATCTTTTGGATTCTGGATTTTGTTATATGAGCTATTACCTATCCCTACCATTTTATATGCTCAGTTTCTTCACATGTATACTACGTTATTACAATATCTTCTAGATCATTTCCAGATCTAAATACTATTCAATTTTTTGAGAAAGGACAAATGGATTATAAAATTACATGAAAACTATTAAAAAAAGAACTCTTTCAAATGGAATTAATTTCTTTTTGACATTATTTTTATGTCTCTGTTGCCTTTCATTCCTCCATTCCTTCCCCAACCCAGTCATGATATTTTCTATTACTTCAATCTGCTGTTTTTAAGTTTCTACTATTTATTTTCATCCTTAGTGTCCATGAAAGGATGTCATAACTATTTGCATGTGTCTATTAACTTTAATCAAGACTGATTTTTCACCCAGCTAGCTGGTAATATCAGCTTCTGGAAGAATAAGTTCCAGAACAGGAAATCTTTCAGGTCATTATGGAGGTGGGAATAGTAATGAAGCTGGAAAATATTGGAAAATGGTACAGAAATGTCTCTGTTTTGTTCATCTGGGCTGTAGCTTGAAACTGGGAAATACAGGTTACATGTAAGAGGGCAGACAGATGTCAAGAATGAAGCAGATCATTATATTTGGAGTGGCCACTTTCTTTCCTGGGGCTTGCTCAGCTCAGCTCTTTTTTACTGCCCACTCCTGTGATTAGCACAAGAGCTCTCTTGCTTCCCCATGTTTATTGTGCAGTCTTTTCCCACAGGCAGGGGTTAAGAAGGAAACAGCGAGACTCATCCTGGATTCCAAATAGCTTGGCAACCTTTCATAGTCTCACTATATACAACACTGGCACAAATCCACATTGATAAGGAGGCATTTCCTCAGGCTTAGGTGCAAAACCCCATGAGATTTCACATCAAATCAAAGATGATGCTGAAGGCTTCTGTCCTCAGTCACCCTTTGAAGTGTGAACATATCCAAGGCCAGGGGAGTGCTGAAATTTCTCCCCAGATAACCTTACTCATCTTGTAGCTTTCTTTTCCATGTCGTTGGAACAGTGGTGCCCTGATAATCTGCCTGGGATATAAGAAGAGATAAAGAGATAATGCACAAAGAACTTGGAATGCCACAAAGCCATTCTATACACTGAAGACATTGTCCTTATATCAAAATGTTCTGAAAGATTTTTACAACATTTTTTGAAAAAAATTAATAGTACTATCTAAAACCTATCACCTAAAATCTTATTACACATCATACCAAGTTGTCTGACTCTGGAATTTATTATGTTCCTACAGCTCTCACATACATCTAGTAAGAATAGAGATATCTTGTATATCTGTGGCTTTGCCTTTTTTTATGTTCTCTTTACACTTCTTATGTTATCTGAATTTTACAACCCAGATAGGGAAGGGGGCATTAGCATCTCCATTTTTCAGATGGGGATTTGGAAATACTTGAGATCTAACAAACTCTTTTGTTGTCTTAATTTCTCAATGGGCTCAAACAATTTGTCTAATTCTTATCACCTAGAACCTTTGGTTACTTCTGCCAGACATTACAAAAAATTACTATCCTTTGACCACTGCAAATATATGCTTGGCTGCCCAATACTTATCCTACATAATTACTTTGACTAATTCATTGAAGAAATTAGTGACTTTGTTAACACTGGATGTCATGTGGATCAGACTTGGTGAAAGAGAAAAATTAATATTATTTGATCTTGTCAGCTATGTCAATTACATTTCTACCACAACAAATTGAAAACAAAATCTTCCACTAAAAGTCCATTTGTTCAAATCATGCACTGAACTTTCCACATGTCATTGTTTTTATAAAATTCTGTAGTGAATCCCACTGGGATTCCTCATTTTTTTACACTATTATTATCTATTAGTACATCAAACAATTAACTAGTCCATTTGTGATCAATAAGAAGTGGGAGTGATCTATGGATTTAACTTACCTCCCCCCCATTTTTTTGGAAATTAAATATGCAACAAGAAAATGACTGTTGGCTAGAAAGGTGGCCTTTTCTTCTAGTATGATATTATGCAGCACAAGAAATAATAGACTTGCAAATGAAAGTGTTGTCAGGATAACAAGTCCACATACAAAATAGCCTCTAGTTCAAAGGACAAGAAGACAATTAGGAAAGATAATGATGGGGAGTAACTTCAGATGTCTCAATTTTGAAAAAAAAATCTTGTGAAAATTAATTGCCTCTCTCGATGCTTTAAAATAGACAGCTAAATGGTATGTGGTTTAATTTCATTCATAGAAACATATATTTCAGAAAGTAGAGGTCATGTAATAAGATTTTTCTCATATTTATTTAAAACAGATTTTAATTTTTCAGCTTGTGCTGTTTTCTTAAACTTGTAATAATAAAGATACAACATAAATACATAGATGCACCAGATAGCTTTTAATTTACACATATCCTTGTATTTTTTTCTTGCTAACTGTGTGATCCTAGGCAAGTCACTCAACCTCTGTTTGCAGTAATTCACTGGAGAAGGACATGGCAAACCACTCCAATATCATTGCCAAGAAAATCCCATGGACAGAATGGTTCACAAAGAGCTGGACATGACACAACAACAACAGATGGTTATTTTGCCATAAGAGTAACTTTCAAATTTCATGGAAAATTTGACATCCAAAGAAAAGCAATGTTTATTGACACAAGATGACAAATGGGATGATGGTGCAGCATGCCATTTAGATATTTTATATTTAAAATGTACAAGTTGCTAAGTACTTTTGAATCATCAGAAGATGTTGCCAAGGGCCTGTGTTGTAGATGTTTAGAAATCAAGTTGTGATGCTTTAAAAGATAATCTTTAAAGGAGATCAACATGGCAAACAAACTGAATACAAATAAACCAGATGCTTTATGTAATGAGTAAACTAGGCAGAAAGATTAGGGGAGTATTGCTCAATAATACTTACAGTAATTACTGGATCAACAAAATGGAAGCTTGATTTCAAAATAAAATACTCTGAATGTCAGAAAAAAATAAGAGTTGCAATTTCCTTTGCTGAGGCAGGTAACGTAAGTATAATGTTCCCTAAAGAAAAAAAAATGTTACCACAGAAAAAAGTGAAATGTTGACAAAAGGGTCATGAATCTTCTTATGAATCTGATTCATATAAGTAGATAGTTAAAACAAAAGATTTGAGTCTTGTATCCAGTTTGTGCAGTTACTTATTTAAACTTAACATTTGGGAAATTGACATAAAAACTTTGCATCTTAAATTACTATTGTGGAAATTGTATTATAGCATGACAACAAATTCATTAAATGCCTAATAGGTATGAAACACCATATTAGTTATGAGTGGATAGAGATAAGATGTAGTCCCTATGCTGATGGAACTTTCCATTCCAACAGAGGTTGATTGGAGGATAGGAAACCAACAAATTTAACTAGAATACATAGTATTATATGATAAGTTCATTTAAAGTTAGAGAATAAAGGGAAGTTGGAAGATATAGGTCATTGCTAACAGGGGAAAATATAAGTCTCCTGAAAGAAATGGCATTTGATTATGCTTTTAAAGGATGTGCAATAATTCTGTCAGTGAGGCAACCAGGATTTATTAATTGTTTACTACATACTAGGTACTATGCTAAGCACCAGGGTTACAAATAAATGTAAAAGTACTGTCTCTTCTTTCAAAGATCTCACTTCTAAATGGGGGAGTCATGCAGATAGCTATGTACATGCATTATATATACATACATACATATATGTATATACACACATATACATATGCATATATAGATATAAATATGTAAATAAGGTAATCTTAGAAAGAAGGCAAAGGAGTGGAGGAATGAGAGACCAGGAAAGGCCTCTTATGGAAGATGTTTGTCCTGAGTCTTGAAGGAAGTCAAGGAAACTGCTAGGTGAAGGTGAAAAAGGAAAGTATAGGAGAAAGGCAGTGAAAAGCCAGAGATTTGAGAGAGAGGTGTATTGTTTGCAAGAAGAAAGCCAGTTTCAGAGGTTTCTAGTGTAAAAAAAACTTTCAAGGTAGGAAGGTGGTGGTGGGCATAAAAAGCCAAATAGAGAATTTTATATTTTGTTTTAGAGCAAATAAGATAGAATATGAGTTTATTGAGTGGGGAGAATGATTTTCAGACCTAAGCTTTAGGAAGATCACTTTGATAGTTGAGCAGAGAATGAACTGGAGTAAGGAGATGCTTTAGGCAGGGCTATTAACCAGAAAGTTATTGAAATAATTTAGGTGTGCGTTGGAGGACCAGTCTGAATAAGTGGAAAGGAGACATACATCAGAGATTTATGAGGGTAGAGATGACAAGGATTAACAAGAAATGCATATGTGTAGGAAGAGAAAATGAGTACATGGCATTGTGGTCGAGAGCTTGGACAAATGGGAGAATGGTGGTGCCACTGACATAAATAGAGAAAATGGGAGGAAAGCCAATGAGTTCTGTTTTGGATATATTAAGTATGGAAAGTCTATGGGACATCCACTGTGAGATGTTGTAAGAGTAAGGCAATAAAAACAATGTAGATGATAATTGTCAAAATGCCTCTGTAGTTCTGGATCGCAAAGTATATGAGACTCTCCACATAGAGGGTAGAAGGAAACCATTTATTCAGACACCAGAGAACTATATCCCACAAGCCATTTATCCAGTCTACCACAGCAGTAAAACATTCCACACACAATATCACAGCATGGAGCCTCTCCACCAAAACCTCTCTGACCTCCTGCTTGGGTCTTCCCCAAAACAAACAGTACAGCTATGTCAACCTGTTCAGTTCTAACAATCATGAGGGTGGCCATTAGCAGCCATTAGCAGTCATAACATCTCTCTCTCTCTCTCTCTCTCTCTCTCTCTCTCTCTGTCTCTCTCTCTCTCTCTCTCTCTCTCTCTCTCTCTATCTGTATTTCCTGTGACATAACTTCCTTTTCCTGTCAGGAAGCTCCTCCCACCACATGTAACTTAAGCTTCCTGTGATATAATCAGGTCACATGGCCTATTAATGGGGGGAAAGATCTTCAAATCTAATTGCTACCACAGATGACTAATGGACAGTTGGTGATGCAACTCTGGAGGATATTGTAGACATAACTTAGCAGAGAATCAGAGGCAAGGGAGCAATGGTGTGTCCTTAGGAAGAGTCCTGTTTGAATACAATATATGAATAGAGAGTAATATGATATAAGACTGGAAGATGAGGCAGCCCATAATTGTAGAAGGTCTTGAATACCTGGCCAAAGATTTGAAATTTTACTAGGTAGGAAATAGGGAGCCTCTGAAAATATAGATATAGAAAAGATTTATTTAGTCCATATTTGTGCAAAGTAAATGGTAAGGCAGGCACATCTTAAAATGGTAATGATTGTAATCAGAAGGAGTATAAAAACTTCAAGGCAATACCGCATTTCCTAGTGCATGCCCATTGTCAGTCCTGGTATTTTAAATCATACACAGTAGTTTGCACCTATATGACTCCATAGGATTACATGTGAAGGCATAAATGATCTATATAGCTGAATAGTAAGTTGCCAGAAAATAGTATCAGAAAGATATTGTTGCTTAAACTTACTAGGTCTTCTTTTTGGTATATGAAGCTATAGTTTCTGTGCTTTACGTTTTATCATCCCTTAGGGGATATTAGAGTGGAGATCATGATCCTAAAGGCTCTCATTTCTCCCTTCTCAATCTGCAAATGAACAATGTTGAACAGGCATTTATCTGTACTCCTTAAGGAAAGAATTTCTTTTTACACCCTAGGTATCTCAAGGAGATTTTAAGAGACAATCAGTAAGAGAGTGATATAAGTTAAAAGATTCATTTTTCAACCAGTTTAAGAATTGTCTTAGTGAAAATGTTTGTTCTTTACAATTAAGTTTAAGCTGTCAAGTTTAAATAGCTTCTCCTTCTGACTTCCCTATTTTACATGAATGGCAATATCATTTACCCATTCTCACATGCAAGAAGATTTACCCTAATCATTGGTAGTATTTATATAACCCTTTAAAGATTTGTGAATGCTTTGCAGATATTATCACATTTTATCCACACCAGAGAGGCAAATAGGTGATTCAGTGGATACAGGACTGGACTGGAGTCAAGAAGACCTGCGTTCAAATATAGCTTCACTCATTTACTAGCTAGCTATGTGACCCTGGACATGTTACTCACCCTTAATTTGACTCAGTTTTCTCATCTGTAAAATGTGGATAATAATAGCCCCTACCTCTAAGTGTTGTGATGATGAGATAATATTCATAAAGTTCTTTACAAACTAAAGCTCTATATAAATACTAGCTATTACTATAGTAACCCTGGGTGATCAGTGCTATCATCATGCTCATTTTACAGATGAAGAAAGATAAGAGACTTGCCCAAGGACAAACAACTAATAAGTGTCTGAGGTCACATTTGAATCCAGGTCTTCCTGACCCCAGATTCAGCACCCTAGCTACAGTGCCACCTAACTGCCTCTACAGAGGCATCTCTGAGTCTCCCTTCTCCCTTACTCCTAGAATATAATTGCCAACTCTACTTTCACAAAATCTCTCATCTAATATTCACTTACTCCCAAGACCCTAATTTAGATCCTCATTATTACTAGTGCCTCCTAACTTGCCTCTCAGCAACCTATCTCTCTTATTTCTAGTCCTCTTCTACACATCCAGTAATTTATTTTTATGTGTAAGTTTGACTATATCTTTATTTGGATTAAAAAACTCACTGACTTCCTCTCAAGAATGTAACCCTTGCATCAGAAGGGCCCTTCCAATATGAAAGACGCAGGTCACTTTGGAATATCTCACTTCTTACCCCTGCTTTATCTACCTCATGGATGCACCAAAGATCCATCTCTCCACTGTGGCTGTTCCTAGCTGCACTTTGAGCTGGAAATTCTTTCTACCCTAGCTTCCTTCTCATTCTCCATTTTCCCTTGTGGAAGCAAGACCAGTGCATGCTAAGTAGCCAATAGATGCTTCAAAAAAGAATTTGAAATAAAGTGATGGAGAGACAAAGCGTGTGACTGCTCACATATAGGGTAAATCATGAATGTATTAATATTCCCATTTTATAGATGGGGAAACTGAGGTTCAGGGAGATTAAATGACTTGGCCAGGACAAACAGTAAATGGATGAACCCAGGGACAAACATGTGCATCTAATTACAAATTCATAGCTCTGTCTATATTACTATAACTTTCAGTTATATTTTTCTATAGTCCATAATAAGGGATTTATATTCAATCTCCCCTTTCTCTAGATTATGATAATAAACTGAAAAATTGCATTTATATATTTATAATTAGGGTAATTCATAGTCCAAGGCCCCTTCTCACCTTCTGTAAGGCCAATCTGTAAGTGAAAAATCTTTCCAGCCCATTGAATAGTCCTCAGTTGGGGCCAACAAAGGGAGCACTGATTAGAGGCCGGCCCACACCCTTTCACTAACTAGGTGTTAGGCCCCAGACCCCACACTTTTTGCTAAGTAGGCTCTGAGCACTCAGGACCCTGAATGGGTTATACAAGCTCTGACGTTGGTGTTTTGCCTTTGGGGGCACACTCATTGAAGGAGTGTTGGTGATGAGACTCTGGGTAGCCTAAGGAGCTCCCCTCCTCCCCCTTCCATTTCCCCCCTTTGAAAACCCAGATGTTGGACAGCCAGCTAAGAAGCCTGTCTACTGGTTTGTGTTGTTTGTTCTGTTCATATCATGTATGCTTGTAACTTCTGTTTGTATTCTCTCTGAAGTTCAGGGTGCTGGTTTGTTTCAGAGGAAGGCTTATGATCTGCTTAGGTCTTCCCCATAGTCTTTGTTCATAATCTCTAATTGAACACTGCTTTTTCACTTTAAATCTCAGCCTTTTTCCCCCATAGTGACAGAAAACAAAAGTGTGTCCTTTGGGGAACATTGACTTGTAAGAGACAGAGTAAGACAAAGAGAGAGAGAGACAGAGACAGAGAGACAGAAAGAGACAGAGAGACACAGAGAGAAGCAGAGAGAGAAAAACAGAAATAGAGAGACAGAGACAGAGAGAGACAGAAAGATATACATGAATGCATACATACACACATATATTTGACATTTATATAGTAATTTTAGCTAAGGCCAACAAAAAATGGTGGTGTAATATAATGAAAAGGTCTAGATTTGGGGTCAGTCTCCCTAAATTTTAATACTGGCTTCATTAATCACTAACTGTGTCAGTTTGGGCAAGTCCCTTAATCTTTCCTTGAGTCCTTTCATCTGTAAAATGCAGCTAAGATATTGAGGTTTACAGATAATGTGTTGAGGATTGGCAGGCTTTGTCTAAGAGCATGACTTTTGCAGAGGTAGCAAGGCATAATAGATAGAGAGCTACTGTTAGTATTAGGAATATTTGCTTTCAAGTCCTGTCTCTGACATTTAGTGATAGATGTGTGACTCTGAGACAGTCACTTAACTTCTGAATTATCTAAACCAAGCAGCTCTCCAAGATTATAAATTGCTTTGAAAATGCTGATATGCATTCTTATAGATAATTTCTGACTAGACATTCCCTAGCATAGACCAATGAAATAGCATCCCGGTCCTATGGGATCTTATATAAATACAAACATTCATCAATAGTTTAAAAATGAGTTATAAAAGGGTACACATCTCTCCCTTCCCTCTGTCTCTTGTACAGGTCTTTCTCCTTTAAGAGATACTGGGACAGATTTAACACCATTACAGAAGATTAAAATAAGGCATGAAGTCTCCCACTGGTTGCTGTGGCCACACTTGCAACTTGAGAACCATTACATTCTTTCTTAGTCTGCTAAATGGTAGTGTTGCATAACATTTTATGAACTCAACTTAATTTTGCAATATGTTAATTAAACCTGGCTCATGAATTTATAAATCTCTAAGAACAAATGTACATGCATTTATCTTGGGCTTAGAACACTCCTGTAATTTTATACTCATTTATAAATCACTGTAACTCTGTGTAAACCAATGAGTCAGCATGATGTTTAAAACATTTTGAAGCCAAAATTTATGCAGTGGGATAGTAGTCTAATTTTATAGAAATCTGTCCCCCCACTCTTCATAAGTACAATTTAATTAAGGCTTCTGGCTGCTTAAGTGTATTCCAAAAGGAGCCTGGACACTAATAGACTGATCCAGGCATATGCCTCCCCCTTTCTTCAGCTCAGCATGGAGAAACTTGCTCTTGTCTAATAAAAATCCATAAGAGATGGACTAGACTCACCTCTAATCAGCAGGACTTCATGGCAAATCCTGGGTGCTGGAGTTCACAGTCACAGAGTTCAGTAAAGAATAGCAAAGGTGAGGAAGTGAAGCAAACACCCACTCCACAAACAAATTAAGGGAAAGGAAAAGTTAATATAATTCTCAGCTCAGAGAATTTTTTTTCTGGTATGAGGGTGAGGGTGGGGCTGGGGTGGTGAATCTATTTCTGCAAAAAAAATCTCATGAGTCTCAGTGAAACTTGCTTGAAATGCTTTTCTGTGCATATGATTTGTACTCTGTTTCAGTTTATTGAAGTTGCACAGCCCAAGATTTCACAATTCTAACATCAGTTTAGGAATAATTTCTTCTTGAGTTAGCCATATCATATACTATTTTAAATATCTCAGTAGAAAAGAGTGAAAACAGTAGTTGACTAAAATAGAAACCCATGCTGTAGATGCTAAAAACGTGTTCTAACTACACTGGAGGAAGCCCTGCTGGGCAAAAGCTGTTTAGATTCAGATGTGAGTGAAGGGATTGTTTTGAGAATATTTGAGTTTCTATTAACTACATTTGTCTTAACACTGTTGAGACTAAGGAAATAATTGCAATACATGTCTAGGTAAAAACCACAAGTCTTAGGAAACTAACAGAATCACTTTTGAAAGGGACCTCTCTGAGCACTGTATGTAATTTATCTAGTAACTTCTGGATGTCATTTCTCCTTACAATATGGTTAGATTTCACTTTTGTCTGCCACCAAGGTATTAAATTTTGTGTACACAATACTCTAACAAGAACAAACTCTCCAGGCTCAGCTAATGGAAAACAACAATAATAACAAAACAACAACACACAAAGAAACAAACAAAGCTTTAAGGAAAGAGCTTGCCTCTGCCTTCATATATTTTTTGGAAATACCTTGGGTTTTCTTGTTATGTTACTATTGTGATAAGGAAAGGGATGTTAGAATATATATTGAAAATGTCAGCACTTCATAGTGGGATTCAAATCAGGGAGGTGAAAGCAGCTCAGCCTTAGGTGGAAAAAGGCAACAGCTAGCTGTTGCTAGTAACCTGCTCTATGACTTCCAGTCTGGATATTAGAATGTCAGTGTTCAATTCAGTTGAACAGACTTTTAAAAAAATCATCTTTATACTGCAATTGCAGAGCTTATTGCTTTTTTTTCTTTTTGGAGGGGGAGATAGTCAGAGATAAACAGAGACATTAAACAGAAGGAGAGAGAGAGACACACAGAGAGAGAGAGAGAATTAAAGAGATGTAGAGCATTATAAAGTATTATTATGGGGCAGCAAAGTGGTAAAGTGGATAGAATACCAGGCCCGGAATCAGGGGGACTCACGTTTCTGAGTTCAAATCTAGCTTCAGACACTAGATGTGTGACCATGGGTAAGTTACTTAACCCTGTTTGCCTCAGTTTCTTAATTTGTAAAATGAGCTGGAGAAGGAAATGACAAACCACTCCTGTACCTTTGCCAAGAAAACATCAAATGGGTCATGAAGAACTGGACATGACTGAAAAATAAGTGAACAACAACCAAAAAAAACCTTTCCACAGTAGAACAGTGCAGCCTGAAAAGCCTTGTTACCTGGGTAATTTTCTCCAGGGTGGGGTGGAAGTGGGATCTATGTAGCAATTCCTTTGTCCTTCATCAAGTATTGTATGTTGAATTGCTGAATATGAGACTATTTTAGGAAGGAGAGCCTTTAGGATACCATTTAGCCCTATTGAATCAAATGCTTTTTAATAGTCACAAAGCAATTATGTGAGTTGAGATGTCATATTTGTATTTTACCTTGCCAAAAAGATAACCACAAAATTCAGTTTTATAAGTATTAAAACCAACACTGAATGGGAAATCTATACAATAATGAATAGCTAAAAATTAATAATTAGCAATAATAAGTAACTATAAAAGTTTTTGCAAATACACTTAAAACATCATAGCCCAAATTCAAATGCATATCAAAAATTGCATTTGGCCCATTGAAAATTCATATTTTTCTTTATTTAATCCTTCTTCAACTTTTCTTTCTTCTATCATTTTATACCTCAGGTGCCAATTATTATATGAGTTCTTTTCTGAGTCTTCCTTAGTACTTCCTGCTTCTCGAAATTATATCATTTTACATATACTTCATATGTTCTTACATTTCTCTACTCTAATTCCAATGTATTCCCATTAGTGGCAGATACTTTTTTTTGTATGCCTGGAGGTCAGCACAGTCCCTTATACATTAAAAGTTCTTAATGAATGTAAATGGGATTAGATTTCAGTACTGTCCTCATCTTTAATTAAAATTCCTGTTTCTAATCTGAACTTCATGTTTCCTTTACCTTTAACCTAGATATTGATTCTATTAATTAAACTTTTCTACCTCACACTTCCTTTAGCTTACCCCTTTCCCTCAAATTGCCCTTTCTACACTGTTTACATCTTAGTCACTTCCATGTATTCTGCAATCCAGTGCCTTGTCCTTCTCATCTTTACCTCCTGGCTTCCCTGATTTCCTTCAAATAGTTATAATCTCATTTTCTGCAAGAAGTCTTTCCTGATTCCCCATAATACTAGTCCCTCCATTCTGTTGATTACCTCTAATTTGTCCTTTCTATATCTCATTTGACAAAACTGTTTTCATGGTTTTTTCCCCAGCATTAGATTGTGAGGTTCTTGACAGTAGAGACTGTCTTTTTGTCTTTTTATGACCCCAGTGCTCAGCATAGAGCTCTACAAATAGTAGGTCCTCAATAAATGCTTGTTGACTTGGGCTGATTTAACCTAAACCTGATGTAAAATGGATTTTTTTTCAGTTTTCTAGTTTGCATTTGGGAAGTTGATTTTTCTCATCCAAGTGTAAGATTATTATCTATTAAATCTATTTAATTTTTTTTCCACAAATCTTCTAGCATGTCAAGATTATTTTAAATTCTGACCTTGTCTTCCATAGCCATCTCTTCCAACTTTTTGTCATCTTAAAATTTGATAAGAATGCCATCTATGTCTTTATCGAAGCCATTGATCAAAAAACACTAACCCATGATGAAATGTGTCATGATACTTTCGTGGTGGTCTAACTTACTGACATGAAATCATTAAAGACTTTCAGGGGTATCCAGGAATTTTCCATGATCTAGTTTGGGGATGGTTTGTAGATAGTTCTAGAGATATCTGGAGATCTGTAAAAAAATGTCACTGGACATAAAATCATAATTTGAGATGCTTTGTTTTCTATGTATGAAAATCTACTTATCTAAGGGAATCTTTTAGTCACTTTGAGTTTTAATTAAATGAATGATACCGAAAAAATTCACTTAGAGGAGAATAATACCCCCAAAAACATAACTCATCAAGCGGTTCCCTCATAATGAACTAGATATGACACAGTTTTACTTGCTTATAGCATGAAAAATCCTCTCCCATCCCAAATAATTCACACAATCACCTTGCACTTTCTTGCTCCATGGAATGCTTCTGGCTACACTTCCTGGTTTGCCTTATCCTGATCTTAATGCTTGGATGGGGCCAATTCTATCAATGGAGAACATGACATTTCACTTAGTCATTTTATGTTTTTCTCACTCCAAAATTGTTGCAAGATGCACCAGATTTTTTGAAACTTTTTTTATTTCCTTCTAATTAAAAACATTACCTATAATTCAAAGATTTAGGAAGTTATCTAAGTAATATCCCTGAAAAGTGCCCTATGTCTCCCCCTCCCATCCCTCTGCTACCATTACTGCCTACCCAGACTATTGCAATAATTTCTTTTCAAGTCTCTGCCCCTCCATTCTTTCAAGCTTTCATTCATTCCTACATAATAATGTGATTTTATTTTGTATGCCCAAGGTAAAAGATACCTTTTTTTGCATTTACTCTTTACATACCTAGAGTTATTTTATGTAGTCTATTATCCAGTCAAACTGGATTATTTGTCTCATAACATGCATATAAATCTCTGAGAGACATTTAGCTACCAGGCATAGTGGATATTGACCACTTGGAATCAAAAAGATTTAATAGCAAGTCCTAGTTATTAGTTATGTGACCATGGACGATTCACTTACCCTCTTAATATCCCAATCTTTAAACATAAAAGAATAATTATAGGATAGTGACTTGTCCACAACCATTTCTTTCTGAATTCTAACTCATATAAGATGAAAAAGTAATTATAGATATCATTTTAAAGACTTTAATGTTGGTGATGTACTTTATCTGAGTAATCTCATTTGATCCTCACAAGTACCTGTGAAATAGCTGCTATTATTATCTCTCATTACACACAAAGAAACTAAGGCTGAGAAAGGTTAAATGGCTTGCCCAGAGTCATAGTGCCAGTAAATCTCACAAGAATAATTTGTACAAGGTGTTCTTGACTGCAAGTTCAGAACTCTATATTCTAACTTCTTTTATATTATATTAAAACAAAAAAATAAACAAAATGTGACTAATCGTGGTATGATATGTAAAACTTACTGAATGACCAGTTTCAAAAGCAGCTGCCAGCAAATGGTATTAGACAAAACTGTATTACTGGATAGGATGATTAAATTTGTTATTGATGACTTAAGCTGTTTCTAAGTATGCCAGGTGAAATAGATAATTAAAATTTAAGGATATCATGTTTGGGAAGATGAGTTATATAATTAATTGCTTTAATTTCCTACTTTCCCTGGAGGCTACAGGAAAAGCTCATGTATTATTTTTACTGACATTCCATCAAAATGTATAGCTTTAGTTATGATCACCTGTGAGCATGCTTTCTTCTTGTTTCCCCATTAAGGTTAGATGCATTTCAAGATAAATAGTTATGTTTAGGACTGAGATCTGAAAAGTGCATAGATGTATCAAAGGGCAATTTCTAATCAAAGTCCTCAGATATCTCTTGGAAGGACTTTCCTGAGATCAAGGTCTAGTTTGCATTTTACTCATTCTTGACTGAAAACTTTGTCAGTGTTTTCTAAATGAAGTCTTTATGAGGGAATAGGGGGTTCTACATCCCTTCTCACCCCAAATCAGATTGTGTCAATCATTATGCTGACTTACTGATGTCAAAAAGGGAATCAAGAATTAATAAAATAAGCTAGTAAATGATCTATTTCTAATTAACATGTTTGGTTTTGTTTAGCTATATTTTATATATTTATTTACAATTACAAATATTCTGCCCTCTTTTGGTTCTACAGTTGGCAAATATAATCAATAGCCAATAAAAATTATTTCTCCTAAATTATTCAATATATATTGTAGCATATAATAGAAGTATAAAACATAGCTGCTGATGATACTGTGATTAGTTTGGTGTCTAAGACATTATAAAATCATATCCATTATCTTAATGACATGGCATGTTTGGGATGGTAGATTTGTAATTTACATACTTTTGTGCACAGTTCAGCTTCATGAACTCTCAATGTCTGCTTCACTTCTGTCACCCTTCTTGTTGTCTGATCCTTACCCTGGAAGATGTTGCAAAACTATTGAGGAAGCATGTATTAAAGTGATAATGGCACAAAAAGACAGTGTATAATCAAATGATAAATTATATGTTTGGACTAATTTGCTATAGAGGTTCAATGAGGGAAGAGATGGATAAGGAATATATCAATGAAGGAAGATTTTTGAAGGAGGAAAGAGGAACCAAAAATCATTGGTATGATTTAAGTCAGTACAGAAGAGGAGAGAAGGCTTTAAGTAGTAGGGAGAATTAATAAATACATAGAAGGAGGCCTAGACATCGCATATAGGAGGACTGACTAATTCAAATTCACATTTCAGCATTGATGCTTTTTCTTGGATTAGTGGTGAGGTAAGGTCATAGCTATTGGCCATGAAGGCTATGACTAAATTGGCAACATGAAAGTAAACATTTTAGAAATTTTCAAAGAATTTAAATCAATATGATTAATTTTGCTGATTCAGAGTCAAGGGCTTTTTTTTCTTTCAATAGTAAATTTGGTAGTTCCAATTGATATAATTATTTCATGCTTCCTCTCTAGTCATAGTCCAAGAAACTATTTCTTATAATTCAGGATAATAACAAGTAGTGACAACATTAAAAGTCCAATAGAGAAAGGGAAAAGAAACTAGTGCCCAGTATGTTATAACAGAGGTTCCTTTCAGGCATTGGAAAACTGGTAAACATTTAGCAAGTGGCTCTCTTCCTCAAAAAATTCAACCCATGACACGTTTTTAAGTTTAATTTTCTTTGATATGTTTTTTCTATCACTTTCTTAAATCTAGACAATCAGCAAAACAACATATTATTAAGTCCTGTATCTGTGGTGCTTGCTGCTTTACAATGTATAATTTTTCACATTGAAAATGAAACAATCAACTCTCATGAGCCAGCATGTGTTGACACTAGCACAACTTTGTTTCAGATAGGTATTGGACTAGACTGTTGCTGAGGGGACTTCCAAATCTCAACTCTTGTTATTCTGTGAAACTTCCACTATCTCTTTTATGAGTATGGCATAACAGAGTGGGGCTGTAGATCTGGAGTTAGAGGGCATAAGTTGGAATCCCTGATCTGCTATTTTATTGCCTGTGTGACTTTGGGCAAATCATTCAAACTTTGGGGGTCTATTTTTCTCATTCGTAGAATGAAGACATTGGACTAGTTGACCTCTAAGGGACTTCTGAGCTCTAAACAATCCATGAAAATTTGAATTGTCAAAATATCAATAAATTTACTTGTATCTATAGAATGGTGAGGGAAAAAATGAAGTGAGTATGGGTATTCAAAAGCCAGAACCCATTTTTATTTTTTTTTATTTTGGTAAAGCAATGGATGCCTATCAATCCATTTAGTTGCTGCCATAAAATTGCCATTGAGGCTTCGTTAACTAGGATGCTAGTAAATGCCAGCTTTGACAGGAGCCATTTTTCTCAGGATTTTTGCTCTGGCTGTTACCAATTTTCTGGGTGTGCCTGCATGTTTTCATACATCTGTATACACCCTTTCCACTTCTAAAATATAATTTAGTGAGTAAGCAGCGTATCGTGAGAACAATTAGGTATTGTCCAGTTGGCGTGTGACATTTAGCATGAAGAGAAAATAGTTAATTAAGTCTCTTTGGCAAAAGAAATACAGTATATTGTCAGTCTTTAGAATCCTTATATGTAAACCAAAGGATTTTATTTTTCAAAATGAAAGCTATAAGAGTATTTGTGAAATATCATTCATGTTGCAGGCAATTTTATTATTTTATTGTAGCAATAATAACAATAATAACTCTCCATGAGGAAGCATTGTTTTCATACACATTACCTCATTCGGTCTTCTCAGTAACCCAATAAAGTAGATAGTACAAATATTCTGATCCTCATTTTACAGATGAGGAAATAGACACAGCAAGGTCACATAGTCTTTTAAAGGTCACAGGGCCAAAGTTAGAACTTAACTCCCTGCCTCCCATGCTCTTTTCATGCTGTGCCATAGGTTGCTACTAACAATAGAACAAAAGCAGAATTTATGATTCAGGAAATCAGTTCCTCTAAGTCAAACACTCAAGAGGCAAAATGATATAATGCATATAGAGTGGTGGCCTGGGAGTCATGAAGAGAAGCTGGCCATGGTATCATGTGGGCTGTATGACCCTGGACTTATTACTTAACCTCCTAATGCCTTAAACAATTCTGTAAGAAGGCAATTTATGGAACAGGTACAGATCTTCACTGGGAGAAAGTTTCCTCACTGGAATACTTTACAACAATTATATCACAGATAGGGTAAAAAAAATAAAAACAGTCACCACTGTTGCCTATAGCAGGCAGGACTAATAAATATTTGTTAAGTTGACATAGCCAGTAAATAATAAAAGCATCCAAGTTCATACCAATAAAAGTGTGGAATAAAAATCTACTATTGAAAAGAATTTCATTTTATTTTTAATTGCAAGTATTTTATGAAACACAAATATTTACCACTTGATGTCTCTTTTGAGGGACAATGGGAATGAGACCAGTGTTTTCATAATGAATTATGGAATTTAGGGAACCCTCAGTGTCAAATTCCTTTCCATCTACTTAGATCCTTAATACCACTATGACTTACCACAGGCTTAGAAAGTTGCCTAGGGCAGTGTTGTCAAATTCAAATAGAAATAGGGCCACTAATCCATACATAAGGATCCCTGCAGGCTGCATATTGCCTTAGCTTTAAAATGTAATGTTATCTATGTTTTATTGTATTTTTATTTTGTTAAATCTTTCCCAGTTTAATTTTAATCTTGTTAGGCCAGTACTCTGGAGAATTGTGGGCTTATTTTGACATCTCTGGCCTAGGTTCCTCTGACTTTAAGAGAATTGCTGAAATTCTGACAGCTAGCATATGTCAGAGGTAAGACTTTAATCCAGATCTTCATGACACTAAGGTGCGTACTTTATGCACGATTCTACAGTTGCTTCTCACCACTTTGTTGCATTATGTAAATCTCCTGTGTACCTAATCAGTTTTTCCAGAAAGTCCTAGGGATACTATATGAACATTCATGGAAAGCCATTCATAACTTTGACAAGTTTTACTAAAATCCAAAATGAACACAAAAAATTTTGCCATGATTGCATTTTTAATCATTGTGTGTTTCATGTCTAATTTAGAAAATTAGAAGACAGAAGGTATTGTTACTACCCAAGATGTGCAACAGAGTTTAACTGTAAAGGAAGCACTATTGTTCTTGTTGTTAGTCCTTTGTTATCAAAGAGGATTAATGACATAATCAGTGTGATGCCTTGATTTGCTTGGGAATTGAATTTATTTTAGGCAGAGCTGCATAGTCGACAGGCTCATTCTCTACTCCAGATTCATTAGAGTCCAATGGCAAGACAAAAGTCAAGACAACTGGCAATGGCCTAGGATGCAGAGGGTAACCTTGGCATTTTTAAACTTAGGTCTTTCCCAGGTCTCAGTTTGTCTGAGGCAATGCGCATTCAGTGATTGAAGGCTAGGTAAGAATTGAGACAAAAGATGGCCTAGTTTGTTATCACAAAAGAATCAGTCTGATAGGGGAAAGACCCCTGAGAATTACTGTCAAGAAGAGAAAACAATTGCTATTTACATTAATTCTGAGCCATTAAAACCCAAACAATTAGCAAGAGAAGCCTGGGCTGAGACCTATTATTGGCCATTCAATGAAAGCTACAGTGATTTGGGTTTAAAGGCATAGTCAAGTAACTCCATTTGACTCACAATGAGCTTTTTCAAAGCCTGTTTTTTCAGAGCTATATTTCAATAAATCGTAAATGAAAACTACAAGACAAAAAGTTAACAGTCCCAGTTTTCTGAAAAAAAAAATACAATATATAGGAAATTAAAAAAAATCTGGCACCTACCCCAAGATATCTTACAAAACATAAGTGACTAAGCTGGAGATGCTGGAGGAGGACTAAAAGGAAGAGGAGGAGGAGGAGGAGGAAGAAGAAGAAGAGGAAGAGGTAGAGGAAGAAAAGAAGAAGAGGAAGAAGGAAGAAGGAGAAGGAAGAAATAGAAGAAGAAGAAGAAGAAGAAGAAGAAGAAGAAGAAGAAGAAGAAGAAGAAGAAGAAGAAGAAGAAGAAGAAGAAGAAGAAGAAGAAGAAGAGAAGAAGAAGAAGAAGGAGAGAAGGAGGAAGGAGGAGGAGGAGGAGGAGGAGGAGGAGGAGGAGGAGGAGGAGGAGGAGGAGGAGGAGGAGGAGGAGGAGGAGAAGAAAAATTACATTGCAAGGATGATGTCTTGACTTGTCAGCGAATTGGATTTAAGTGAGGCAGAGCTATATAGAAATGATCAGCCTCACTCTCCTCCAGGTTCATCAGAATCCAGTGGCAAAACAAAAGTCAAGATGACTGGCAACTGCCAAGTGGAGTGAGTGTAATAATACTTAGAGCAGATGGGTAGTGCAGTTTATAGACTGATGGGCCTGGAGTCAGGAAGACCTGAGTTCAAATCTGACCTCAGACACTTACTAGCTGTATGACCTTAGGCAAGTCACTTAACCCTGTTTGCCTCAGTTTCCTCATCTGTAAAATAAGCTGGAGAAGGAAATGGAAAACCACTCCAGTATCTTTGCCAAGGAAACCCCCCCAAAAAAGGGTCATAAATAGTAGACACGACTGAAACAACTGAACAATAACAGCAACAACAAAGATATTTAAACCAATACATATTTGTTAAATGTTTGATATTTAAAAGGGAAAAAATGATCAATTTGCCAAGAAATAAAAACATCATATGCATATTTATAGTTTGAATATATAGCTCTCTTGCTCCTGCTTATTATGATGCCATTGTTTCATTGTATAGACTTTTATGCAATAATTATATACATTTGTTTCTCATAATTATACCATGTTCCTTGTTGACTTGAATGCTAGAATTACTAATCTTATACTGTAAATAAAATTGTAAATATTAATACTTCTTTGGTATTGCCCAGTAGAATGTAAATAGCAATTAGTTTTGCTTAGTCATATAAATGGATTTTTTTTAAAAAATCACGTACTACTACCTGGAAATCTAAATGCAAACCTTTATTACATTAATTTTTCATCTACAGATGCAGTGTTTATATTGAAATACTGCCTATTTGGGAACTTCTTCATTATAGCTGGCAACATATATACAAAGCCTTGAAGGGAGTAAAGTGAAGAATAGCTGTAGTAAAGGTCGCAGCCATGGGATAACCTCAAAACGTTTTAGTATGACCTGGTCTCACTATTTGGAATTTAGAAGGAGGATCCAGGGAAATAGGAAAACAGAGCCAAAAGAAAAGACACAAGCTGAAGCCATATATGAATCAAATTCATCGGAGCAGAATACCAAGAACATCAAGATGTCCAAGCCAAGAATTTCATACAAAAAGACAAAAAAAAACTGCATTTAACTTGATCAAAGCTTAATAAAACTGAATACTAAAAGGCAAAGTTAGGAGACAATTGAGACAAATTATTAAGAAAAAGAGTGTAGTAACTCTGGCTTAATTTGTAGAAGGAAGCAATAGTATGTACAACATCTAGACAAGGTATGCCTGCATCCCCTTGGGCATAAATATTACCTCCAGCTCAGGAGACAGCAAATGGCAATTCTCAACCCAGGGTACGTTGGCAGACCTGGGCACATTCTGTCAATACTCGATGCACACCTATAGACAGTCAGGCAAATGATCTGGAAGTGTGTTCAGCTTCAGGACATGTAAGTTAGAGATAAGGTTTACGCAAAAGCCAGAAGTCATACCTACCATGAAATCAAAATTCTGGTAGCTGTGGTCTACACATTCCCAGATCACTCCCTTTCCTTCCTCAATGAATTTGGTATATGACTCACAATTTTTCTCTGCTCAACCCTTTCCCTCATACTAAGAACTTCAACAAACATTACCTCTCTCTTAAAATACCTGTAATGGCAAGCAGAGTGGGACTTTTGCTGTTCTTTTTTTCTTTTGGAGTTCTAGTTCTTCTCAGCACTAAGGCAATCAAGTGTCTTTGATTGAGTCTTGCCTTTGATTGAATCAAGAGTCTTTCATGACTTGCTTAAGTCATAAGAAAGCCTGTCACATGAATTTGAATCACATGGTTGTGATGTCCTCTATAGGCTAACCCTGAAGATGTGTATATATACTCTGAGGATAGCATTTTGCTTTGGAGGCTAACTCATTGGAAGAGTGTTCCTGTGATTTGGCTAGACAAGACTCTGGGTAGCTGTTAAGGAGCCCCCGGCTTTGAAAACCCAGATGTTGGTGCTTTTATCTCTGGTAACTACATATGTATTGCTATGGACAGACAGTCAGAAGCCCTGTCTGCTGATTTGTGTCATTTGCTCTGTTTATATAATTTCTGCTTGTCATTTCTCTTTGTGTTTTCTCTGAAGTTCAGGGTGCTGACTTTTCCCCCTGAACTAAGTGAATGAGATATGTGTGTTGAAGATAAGTTTGTTGAAGTTCTTAGTATGAGGGAAAGGGTTGAGCAGAGATTTAAGTGATATTGTGAACCCCTTAAATTTGCTTTCCTTAGAAAAGCAGATCAAAGAACTTGTGCTAGCAGCGCTCCTGTGTGCTTGTGTTATTGGCCTTACACCACCACAGTAGCTACAAGCGGCATTGTTGTTACAAAATGGTGTAGTCAGCAGGATCTGCAAACTAAAAGAAAAGTATGGGGTTCTGGCAGACTGGGATAGTGGTTGGATGTTCCTCATTATTGGGTTGCTTTATATACTTATGGTGGCTATGGTTCTGTGGAGCTCCAGAAGCAGTAGTGGCCTGAGTGAAAACAGTAGCAGTGATGGGAGTGGTTTTCCAGGTGCGTAGAGGACACCCCCTAGGAGATAGCCTCTCCCTCTCCCTCTCCCTCCCTACCCCACTAGCACTCTGCAGGAGACAGCCTGTGGGAGGAAAACAAGCAGAGGCTTAGGGGAGGTGGGGATTGCTAGACCCAGGGTTTCAGTGGATTAGCCCACCTTTGGACTGTGCTGGAGGGGTGAATGCCCTGAAACAGTATTGTATTTGGAAGCCAGACCAGAGTGGCAAGAGCTTGGAATGGAGCCCTGGAACAAGAGTTGAGAGCTGCCTGTGTACTGACCCAGCAGGAGTGGAGAATGGCCTGCAAGCTGACCTTGGTGAGGAGAGAGCAAAAGTGGAAAGTTGCCTGTGTTGGGACTCACACAGAGGGCAGAAGCAGTTGGCTTCTGCTGGACAAGGAACCCCAGAGCTCGGAATTCAGCCCAAGGGCAAGATAAAAATTTCACAGCAAGGTGCTATGTGTGCTTTTCTGCTGTGTCCCCCTGGATGGTTTGGGACCCAGGAGTTGTCTATGGTGGGTGGGGAGAAGTGCTATGCCACCCCCCAGGACCTACCCTGTTGACTTTGTTGCCCAGCAGCCCCTCAGGACTTGGAAGCAGAAGCTGGAGCAGTGTGAGGAGAAGGACACAACCCACAAGAGAACTTTATTTGGACTTTTTTGTTTGTGTTGGGACTTTGCTCATTAAAGCATGCCTGTACCTGAGAGTCCTAGGAGGAAGCCTGCAACAGCAGTTTGGGGAGAAGGACATATTCCCAAGAAAGACTTTACTTGGACTCTCTCTATTGAATGAGGAGATTGTAACTTGCTGTAACCTAGGGGTGGATGGTGTTTGCACTTTCTGCCACCCCTTAAGAATGATATGTTGTGCTAGGGAAGACCCTAGCCTGGGACCCCTGCTTGTGTAAACAAGTATTTTGGGGAATGCAACTGAATATGTTTTGCTTAAGAATGTTGCTATGAACATTATGATTTAGCTTATTGAACAATGGCATATGCTGTGTGGGTATTCTGAGGAATGCTATAAGGTATACTGAATGATATGTTTTGTTATGTTGTTGTGAATGTTCTGCGTTAGTTCCCTTAATATGGTTTAGTTCTGAATACAGTTCATTATACTATGTGATTAGACCCTTGAAATCATTCACAGCAGCACTCCTCAGGTGTGCAGCTGTGATTGGCTTTACATTATTTGGTGACAAAGAGGTACTCTGGGACGTGGGGATATGGGCCATAACTGATATACCTTTAATCTCAAAAAACTTTCAGAGTTCCTGAAGAGACTCTACATATACACAGAAGACAATTAGAGACAACTTATACACATAACAGAATTAGAGAAAGCAATACATTTGATTCAATTTAACAAAAAAAAAAACATTATTTACCTACTATATACTTGACATCCAAACTATAAATAAACAAATAATTGTTATTATGCTCAAACCACTTATACGCTACTGTGGTAGCCACAAAATGGCAAACATTTTGGTTTTAAATTAAATGCATAAAATATCCAAATCATGGTAAATCAACTTGGAAGTTATTGAAAAGAAGAAAGACAACCAATGTATATACAGTAAAGTAGCACTAATCTATATGTCAATATATTCATAACTCCATTCAATCAAATACTAAATGGTAGGGTACATACTATTTAAAGACATAAGAAAAAGGAAATAATTTATCATCTGGAATAATCAGGAAAGTATTATTGAAGATATAGACTTTGTTATATGGGAATAATAATGACAATCAGAGACAATAGAATAATAAGGCTTTTCAGCCAGGATATTAACATGAGTAAGTGCATATAAGCAAACAGCTTGGGAAATTCTCATGAAAAGATAAATTCCAGACATGGCAGTGGGCTGGTGCTTAGACAGTAATGAAGGTTGTATAGATAGATTATGATTGGCCTGTCTACTCTGCCTCCGATGCTCTGCCTGGTTTTGCTTCCATGGAATAAGATGCTTCTCCCAGGTTAGAGTCATCACTTCTAATCTCGTTATCGTACTGCTAACTCAAGCTTTGAATGAGACCACCTCTCTCAGCTTCTTCTCTCTGATTGCAGGACTGTAGGGTGAAGTACCAACTCCTCCAAATGCCTTCCTTTATAGAGGGTAGTAACTGGATCACTTTACTCCACATCTGCTTCTGGCTCTGGTTTCAACTTCACACAATAAAATGCCTCTGCAAGAGATAACCTTGTCTCTCTTCCCTTCCACCTCAGATTTCCTGCCTCCTATTGTTTCTTTTCTTCTCTCAATTGGATTGTAAGCTCCTTGAAGGCAACAGCTGTCTTTATTAATCATATCTCTAGTACGTAACACAGTGTTGGTCAAATAGTAATAAATGTTTATTAGAAATTGTTGGATTAGATAGGATGGTACAGTACTGATTATGCAAAGACTTGAAAAATAAGAGAATATGTATCTGATGTCCAAAGGGAAATTATAGCCTCTTGAACAGAGAGAGATATGAATAACTTGAGGACTGTCTGGTAGCTATAAGCAAGGTAGATTGGATGAAGGAAAAACAATTTAAGAGGCTTTTTCAATAATCCAATTGTGAGGTAATCAGTGCTTGGATAACTATAATGGGAGTGAGAATGGAACATACTGGGTAATTCTTCTAGGTTTTGTATAAAAACAAACAAACAAAAAATAAAGGGCTATATGAGTATGACCTATAAGTCACCTTTGTAACCATCTAAACTTTAGAATGCATCAAATATATACATGCTAAATAAAGAACCAGACATTCTATTACATTGCTATTGGTATGACACAGTATGCAAGTGTTCTCAGAATTAATATTGTAGTTTCAATATTTGGTTCTGGGAACAATTTTTATGCCTGTCCTCATTTTTTGCAACTTGAATTTCAGATTTTCTGACAAGCTGCCACATATTGTGAGCTGAGCTGTGACATCTCTTCTATCCTCTGCAAGTTTTATAGTAGTTTTCTGTCTCATTTTTCAGTAGAAAAATGCTTTCTATTTTTGATAGTTAGAGAATGTTCCTTTCCCAAATTATGGATTTGGTGTTCTTAAGTAGAGTATCTCACAAATTCAATTCCTCTCCTGTCATTTGATTAAAAAGTTAGTTCTCCTTATTTTTCTAGTAGGTCCACATTTCTTGGTTTCCATTTTTAGGTTTTGTAGAGGCATTTTATTCTTTTTGACATTGTCTGCATTTCAATTCCCCAAGTGTAGAATTTATATTATTGGGAAGTGGACCCAAAGTGCAACTACCAAACAATAAATGCCTGCTTTTAGTTTCAAATAGAGCTAATCAAGTATTAAATACATTATTAAGTGTTGAGTTTATGAAGCTAAATGATTAGAGGGGATTAGATTAGAGGGGAGAGAATCAGCAACTTATGTGATATATAATGACATTTGATTTTATACAAAACTCAATGAGGATATCCAGAATATTATTTAAACATAAACATTTTAGTCTCTCCCCATCCTTACATACACTCACATATACTCCTGAATTAAACAAGGCAGCAATAACTTATCCACCTATCTATGTAATCTATGTAATCTACTTTTCTTTTCCCAAAATCTTTGGATTAAGTTAGTCATAGATTTGGTCTCTAGAAAGAATTGATCCAATTCAGTAACAACTGCATTCTTGGGACTAGTAGGATAATAAATGTATAAACAAATGTATTAAGCAAATTCTAAAACAGATTTCATGTATTTAGAAATTTAAAATTAGGAAATAGATAACAGAATAACAAATTTTGAATTTTAGGGGACCTCAGTAGCCATTTAATGCACATATAACTGACTGTAAGCCTCCTTTACACCATCTTCGACAGGTGATTACCAAGATTTTTCTAGAAGAATACTATAAAGGAAGAACCTAGTACCTTCTGGGGCAGCCCATTCTGTATTTGGATAGCTCTAGTTGGCAGAAAGCTTTTCTGTATATTGATTTGGAATCTCATTTACAATGTCCAATTATTGCTTCTGGCTGTTCCTTCTGGAGCAAAGCAGAATAAATCAAATCCTTTGACCACATGGCAGCCCCTAAAGTACTTAAAGACAGCTATCATTGTCTGCACTGAACTCTTCTTCAGGTTAAGAGCATTATGAATTTCTTCTTCTTAGTGTATAATTTTGATGCCCTTTACCATTCTAGCCAATCTTCTCTTTGTGCTTTCCTACTTATTAAAGTCCTTACTAACACGTGTCCCAATAATGAACATACCTTTTCAGATTTAAGTTGCTTGGCAGAGAGAAATAGTACTATAACACCCCTGATTCTAAATGCCTTTTTTGGTAGTTTTAACAGTTTCTATTTTTTCCTTAATTTATTATATATTTAGACATTCTCTTTCTACCACTGAAAAAGGCAAACAATATATCAACTATATGTGTGAAATCATGCAAAACATATTTCCATATTGGCCATGTTGAAAAAAAAAAGGAAAGAAAAAACAAAGTGAGAAAATTGTATTTCAATTTGTACTGAGAGTTCATCAGTTCTTTCTCTGGAGGTGGACATTTTTTTCCTGATGAATCTTTGAGGTTGTCTTGGATGATTTTAATCATCTGAACATACAAGCCTTTCACTTTTGATAACCATTATAGCATTGCTGTTACTGTGCGCAATGATCTCCCAATTCTTCTCAATTCACTTTGCATCAATTCATATAGATCTCAATTCCCTATGTATTTGAGAAATGAGTCCTTTTATCAGAGGAACAAGACAATTTTTTGGTACCTTTATTATATATGGTACCTTTTTGGCAAAATGCAGTTTCCTTGATTCTCTTTTGCAATTGGGTCTGCTGGGCCGTCTCTACTAGTCCTGATGAATATCAGGCCACCAGATGGCTCAAGAGGAGAAAGTGAGACTGGTGACCTTGCACAACCTTCCCTCACTCAAATCAAAGTCATGTCATCATTTTCCTGATGTCATGGTCCTCTTGGAAAACGAAGGACAAACACAACAACAATAGTAATTGGGTCCATTTTTGCTTTTTTTCCCTCTCTTTTTATCCTGTCCCTTCTCAAAAGTCAGTTTTGCTTCTAACAATTGCCTCCTTTAATCTGTACTCCCTTTTATCATCTCTCCCCCTGCCAATATCTCAATATCTTCCCCTCCAATTTCACTATAAGCTAAGATAGATTTCTATACCCACGTGAGGCATGCCTCTTTTATGTAAGAAAATTTCCCCCATTCTATCTCTCCATTTCCCTTTCTCACAGTGCATCCCTCTTTCTCACTGCTGCATACCCTCACCATCAGCCCATGTAGACCTCTTCTAACTGCCCTAATAATGATAAAGTTCTTAGAAGTTACATGTGGCCTTTTGTCATATTGGAATGTAAATAGTGTAATTTATTGAGTCTGTTATTATTATTCTTTCATATTTACCTTTTTATGCTTCTCTTGAATATTAACGTCTGTTGTAGTTGAATGTTAAATTTTCTGTTCTGCTGTGATCTTTTGATAAGGAATGTTTTTAAGTCCTCTATGTCATTAAATATCCATTTTTTTCCTCTGAAGGATTATATTCATTTTTGCAAGGTCTGGTGATTGTTGGTTATAATCATAGCTTTTCACCTCCCAGAATATCATATTCCAAGCCCTCTGATCCTTTAACATGGAAGATTCTTGTATTGGTAATTAGGGTGGGACTTTTTTTTACTGTTTTCCCTTTTGAAGCACTGAAGGAATCAAGTGCCTTTGATGAGTCAGGCCTTTGTTTCTTTGATTAAATTGAAAGTCTTTGATGACCTGCTTTAAGAAACAAGAAAGCCTAGTTCACATAGGTTTTAGTCTCATGGTTGTGATGCCTGAAGAAGTGTCACATAGTTTTTGAGTTGCATGATTGTGACTTCCTTTGACCCTGAACAAGGGATATAAACTGAGAGGTTAGCATTTTGTTTGGAAGCTCTCACTCACTGCAAGAGTGTCCTGTGATTTGACCAGATGAGACTCTGGGTAGCCTTTATTAAGAACCCCCTGGCTTTGAAAACACAGATGTCGGGCTTCTCTTTTTGGTAACTATGTATTTGATGTCTTAATTAGACAAAGCCTGTCTGTTTACTCTGAAATTCATGGTGCTGACTTTTTCCCCTGAACCAAGTGAGTGATATATGTATGTTTAATTAAACTGAGATTGTTAACCCCTTAAAGTTGCTTTCCTTAGGAAAGTAGATCAAAGTACCTGTGGTGGCAGCCCTTTTCTGTGCTTTTGTTGTTGATCTTGTTGGGTCTTTCACCTCCACAGCAGTTGCTAGCAACATTGTTGTTACAATGCTAACTGTGTGATCCTGATTGTGGCTCCTCAATATTTGAATTGTTTGTTTCTACTTCCCTGTAATATTTTATCCTTGACCTGGGAGTTCTGGAATTGACCATAGTATTTCTGAGAATTACAATTTTGGGATATCTTTCAGGGATGATTGATGGATTCTTTAATTTCCATTTCATCCTTTGTTTTATTGGGGCTGTTTTTCTCAATAATTACTTGAAATATGATGTCTAGGCTTTTTTCCCTTGATCATGGCTTTCAAGTTGTCCGGATATTCTTAAATTATCTCTCCTAGGAAAGATGATGCATGTAATTTATGAGACCTTTCTCAGTATTAGGGGAGTTGAAGGGAATATACATACACATAAAAGTGGCAAGAAAAAGCAATTCTGTTGGAAGGGGAAAAGGGGCAGGTGTGGGAAAATGAGTGAATTTTGCTCTCATCGGATTTGACTTGAGGAGGAATTAACATACACACTCAATTGGACATCTTCACAGCAAAGTAAGGGGAAGGCAATAAAAAAAGGAGATGTTAGAAGGGAGAGCAGATAGGGGGAGGAGGTCATCAAAAGCAAACACATTTGAAAAGGGACAGGGTCAAGGGAGAAAAGTGAATAAAGGGATAGGATGGAAGGACATATGGTTAGCCTTTCACAGCATGAGTATTGTGGAAGTATTTTACATAGTGATACATGTGTGACCTATGCTGAATTGCTTGCCTTCCCAGGGAGGGTGGGTGGGAAGTGAAGAGGGGAGAGAATTTGGAACTCAAATTTTTAAAAGCAGTTGTTTGAAAAAAAGTTTTTGCATACATCTGGGAAACAAGATATATAGGGAATGGGGAATAGAAATCTATCCTGCCCTAAAAGAAAGTAAGGGGAAGGGGAATGGGGGGATTGGGTGAATGAAAGGAGGGTTGGCTGGGGAGCAAGGCAATCAGAATATATGCCATTTTGGAATGGGGGGAGGGTAGAAATGGGGAAAAATTTGTAACTCAAAATCTTGTGGAAATCAGTGTCAAAAACTAAAATATTAAATAAAAATGATAAAATTAATATGTATATATATATATATATATATATATATACATATACATATATTCTAGACCTATTTGCGAGGTCAGTTGATTTTTCAATGAAATATTTCAGATTTTTTCTATTTTTTTCATTCTTTTGACTTTATTTTACTATTTTTAGTCTCATAGCATCATTATCTTGCACTTGCACAATTTTAACTTTTTTGCATTTCAAAATGCTTTTTCTTGTCACTTTTATGTGAGATAATTTATCCCGTTATATCTCTCCCTTTCTCCCTCCCTCAATATATTCCTTTTTCACCCCTTAATTTCATTTTATTTTTTAGATATCATCCCCTCATATTCTACTCACCCTGTCTATATATGTATATATATATGTATGTATATTCCCTTCAACTACCCTAATACTGAGAAAGGTCTCATGAATTACACGTATCAACTTTCCATGTAGGAATGTAAACAAAAGAGTTCAACTTTAATAAGTCCCTTATGAATTCTCTTTCTTATTTACCTTTTCATGCTTCTCTTGATTCTTGTATTTGAAAGTCAAATTTTCTATCCAGCTCTGGTCTTTTCATTGAGAAAGCTTGAAAGTCCTCGATTTTATTGAAAATCCATATTTTGCCTTGGAGCATTATATTCAATTTTGCTGGGTAGGTGATTCTTGGTTTTAATCCTACCTCCTTTAACCTCTAGAATCAAGCCCTGTGATCCCTTAATGTAGAAGCTGCTAGATCTTGTATTATCCTGATTATGTTTCCACTATATTCAAGTTGTTTCTTTCTGGCTGCTTGCAGTATTTTCTCCTTGATCTGGAAACTCTGGAATTTGGTGACAATATTCCTAGGAGTTTTCTTTTTGGGATCTTTTTCAAGAGGCAATCAATGGGTTCTTTCCATTTCTATTTTACCCTCTGGCTTTAGAGTATCAGGGCAGTTTTCCTTGATAATTTCTTGAAATATGAGGTCTAGGCTCTTTTTTAGATCATGGCTTTCAGGTAGTCCAATAATTTTTAAATTATCTCCCCTGGATCTATTTTCCATGTCAGTGGCTTTTCCAATGAGATATTTCACATTGTCTTCAATTTTTTCATTCCTTTGGTTCTGTTTTATAATATCTTGATTTCTCATCAAGTCACTAGCTTCCACTTCCTCCAATCTAATTTTTAAGGTGGTATTTTCTTCAGTGGTCTTTTGACCTCCTTCTGCATTTGGCCAGTTCTGCCTTTCAAAGCAGTTTTCTCCTCATTGGCTTTTTGGAGCTCTTTTGACATTTGATTTAATCTATTCTTTAAGGCGTTACTTTCTTCAGTATTTTTGGGTCTCCTTTAGCAAGTCATTGACTTGTTTTTCATGATTTTCTTGCATCACTCTTATCTCTCATTCCAATTTTCCTCTATTCTCTAACTTTCTTTTCCAAATCCTATTTGGGATTTTCCATGGCCTGAGACCAATTCATATTTTTCTTGGAGGCTTTTGATGTAGGCTCTTTGACTTTGTTGACTTCTTCTGGCTGTATGTTTTGATCTTCTTTGTCACCAAAAAAGGAATTTAGAGTTTGAGTTTGAGTCTGAGTTTGTTTCTGCTGCCTGTTCATGTTCCCAGCCAACTACTTGACCCTTGAGCTTTTTTCGATTTATGACTGCTTATAGAGTACAGAGTATTTTGTCCCAAGCTTTAGGGTTCAATCACTGCTGTTTTCAGAGCTATTTCTACTCCAACATCACCTCAGGCTCTGTCACAGCAGCGCTCATCCTCCCCCAAGAACAGCCAATCAGAACTGTTGTCCAGGTCCAAGCAGGGCACAGCAAGAGAAACTGCCTCTGTGCGTACAAAGCATTTCTTGCACTCCCGCTATGATCCACTGCTAGATTTCTCCCACCTTGTGAGCCAGGGACTCAGGAAGCAGTTGATGTTGTAGCTGTGGAAGCAGCCTCAGGAGCTTCCTGCTGCTGCCACCGCCACTGCTGCAACACCTTTGCCACCCCCAGAGTTGGGGCCGGACTGGTCTCAGCTCAATCCAGCAGTTTCCCGCTAACTTGCTCTTTGGGGTTTGTGGGTTGAGAAGTCTGGTAACCGCCATAGCTCAATGATTCAATGCCCTAAGGCCTGTTCTGGCTGGCTGACTCCAGGTCTGGTCTGTCCTGGTGCAGCCCATGCTGGGCTGCACTCTGCTTCCAGCACCATGTGATAGATCTTTCCCAGTGACCATCCAGCATCTCCTGGGCTGGAGATTTATTTCCCTTTGCTGTTTCATGGGTTCAGCAGCTCTAGAATTTGTTCAGAGCCATTTTTTCAGGTGTTCGGATGGATTTGGGGGAGAGCTTAAGCAAGTTCCTGCTTTTGTCTGCCATCTTGGCTCTGCCCCTACAATTCCAATTTTTAAGTAATTATTTTCTTTAGTGAATTTTTGCACTTCTTTTTTAATCGGCCTATTTGGCTTCAAAAAGAGTCCTTTTCAACAGTGAATTTTTGGTCCTTTTTTTTACATTAGGCCAATTCTGTTTTTTAGGGTGTATTTTCTTCAGGTGTGTGTGTGTGTGTGTGTGTGTGTGTGTGTGTGTGTGTGTGTGTTTTACCAAGGTGTTAATTCCCTTTTCACAAATTTCTTGTATCACTTATTTTTTTTCTCAATTTTTCCTCTACCACACTTTATTCTTTCTTTAACTCTCCCAGGAATTCTTGTTGGCTTCGGGAACAATTAGCATTTTTTGATGCTTTGTTTGTAGGTTTTTTTCATATTCCTGTCATCTTCTAAGTTTATGTCTTTTTCTTCCCTGCCACTGTAATAGCTTTTTTTTTATGATCAAGTTCTCTTTTTGTATTTTGCTCATGTTTCCAGGATATTTCTTGGAACTTTTCTTAAAGTTGGGTCTGCTCACCTTGGGGTGAGATAGCAATATCTCAATCTTCAGGATCTGTTTTGCTCATATTTTCACAATTAGTTCTTGGGGTCTAAATTTTTTTGTGTGCTTCCAAAGTGATGTGATTCTGGGAGAGTTATTGCCACTCCTCTCATGGTCTGTGATCTTGTCTTTACCCAGGAAAGGTACTTCCTCCCTTGCAAGTAGTACTGCTCCTCTTGTCTTTGAAACTGTTACATGTTTCTTTGCTTTCCTGCAGCTTCAAGTGCTATTACTCTTCTTGGCCCTGTAACTGTAAGTGTGGCCCCCTCTACCTTGTGACTGATGACAAGCTCTCTTTTCCACCCTGGAACTGTGATCCAGAACTGCTTATGGGCAATAGAGTTGTCACAGCACCAGCTGTATCCAGTGCCAGCAAAGGGTCTCCTATAATCTCCTTCTGACCAGTTGTCCAACACCCTTTCTGTCTCTAGGTTGTTGTGTTTGTCATTCTTTTTTGAAGAGGGCCATGGCATCAGGGAAATGATGACATGATGTGCAGTTGACTTTGATTTGAGTGAGGGAGGGCTGTGGAAGGTAACCAGCCTTACTTTCTCCTCCAGATCCATTTGGATCCAGTGACTAGATATTCATCAAGATGACTGGAGATGGCCCAGGATGCAATGGGAGATCCTGGCCCTTTTAGGCTAAGGCCTTTTCAGGTACGCACTTAGAATGAGGTAACACCCATTCAGTGAATAGGCCTCTTTAAGAAGTGAGTGAAGGGACAGCACCTTTAATTAGAAAAAAAAAAAGAGCTACGATAGCTACTGCTTCTGTTGCTGTAGCTTCTGTCACAGCAACCTGCTATGCACACCCCTGGGCCTCCTGATACTTTCTGGGCCTGTACCCACCCTGCTATCACAGACTTCTTCTGAGGACCTCCTAAACAAGGCCTGCACAACATATAGCTCACAGACTGCTTGTGGGCCACTAAAGGATTTTGGGTACCCTGCCACTGGGCACTCTCTCTTGTTTGTCATGTGACTTGCAACAGCCAATCATCATCAGTCTGTGTCTAGTTACCTTTAGCTGGAAACTGAGTCCCTAAAAACCTATCTGCGGCCAAAGAAGTTAAGCCTGTTTTAATTTTGGCCCCTACGTACTGCCAAGTTGAGCAGATCTGTCCTAAACAGTCTCAAGCTAGAAAAAAATGTCTCCTTCTGACCTTTTTTTGGCTCTGTCATTCCAAAATCAAATTAGGTGTTATTTTAAAGTTGTTTAAACTGAAATGTAGAGAGAGTTCATCTGGGTCCAGGCCTGTATTCTTCCATTTTGGCTCTAACAAACATGTCTCTTTTAATATTGCTCAGAATAACATATTTTTATCTTTTTTCAGAATCTAATGTGAAATTTTTAACTTATATTTACTTTAAGAGCATGCAAATCTTGTTATTTTAATATGAACTGATATCCTGTACTAGAATTCCCTAAACTTCTACTTATGAAATTAATTTTAGAAATTAATGCTTTTCTTTATAATTTATATATTTGATAAAAAATATATTGCATTGACATATTTTGCTATAATGTTCTAGTCTTGTCCAAATATACCCCTACCTGCTCCTGCCCAAGGGATCCTCCCTTTCAATGAAAAACAAAACTGGTTTTTATTTTGACTGAATCTGACAGCTTTTATATCATTCTGCATCTGCATTTTTCATATCTTTCCTATAAAAGGAAGACATTTCATCAATTCTTCAATGAGGCAAGAACTACTCAGTATAAAAATTCACTGTTTCACATTATTTTTATGTTCATTTCATTTACATTATTCCAATAATTGTGAATATTATTCTCATCTTTCTTCAATTTTCATCAGTTAATGGTAGCCTTAACTATTTCTCTGAATCTATCATACACATTATTCTTAAGGTACAATGATATTATGTAACATTGATATGAAATAATTTGTTCAGTCATGTCTCAATAGATGGAAAACCAATTTTTCCTCTATTTTGCTACCACAAAAGTGCTTCTCTCTCTCTCTCTTTCTCTTTCTCCTTATAAGCCATTCAATAAAACCATAGAGTTGTCTTAATTTGTAATTTTCTGATTATTATTGATTTAGGTCACTCTTTAATAGAATTGCTAATTTGAAATTCTTTATTTGAAAACTTCTTATATTTTTATCACCTTCTTATAGGGAAATGGCTCTTTGCCAGCATATATTTTTGAATAATTACTCAAATAACTTTATAACTTAAAAAACACTTATTAGTCATTGCTATTGGAGACATAATGCTAAGTGCTGGGGATACAAAGATACAAAGAAAGGAAGAAACAGCCTCTGCCCTCAAGGAGTTTACATTCTTTAGAGGGAGAAAAAATTTAAATAATTAGTTAAATACAAGATAAATACAAAATTGATGAAAGATGATTTCAAATAGGAAGTCACTAGCAGATGAATAATTTTAAAAAGGCTACCTTCGGAAAGTAAGATTTGAGCTGAGCCTTGAAGCAAGCTAAAGAAGTTAAACAATGGAAGTGAGGGAAGATAAAACATTCTGTGCGACGGGACCAGCCAATGCAAAAGCAAGAATACATGATGTGAAGTGTCTTATGCATGCAATATAATGAAGGACAGTACGGAAGGAGGGAAGTAAAAATGTAAGAATGTTAGAAAGGTAGGAACTAGCCATGTCTTAAAAGACTTTAAATAGCAAACATATAATTTTATATTGGAAACTCAGGTAACAAGCAATGAGTTTATGGATTGATGGGGTAGGGTAAGGAGGGAGATGATCAGTGACATGGTTACCTACATTAAAAATCAAAACTTAAAAAGGTACCTCAACATCTGAGTAGGGGATGGGTTAGAATGAAACAAAATTTTATTTGAAAACATGAAACTATTCTTACCTCTTGGGAAAATTGGAAAGCAGTCTGGCAAAAATAGTCCTTGGACAGGTATTGACAAATTATAGCTTGAAGGCCAAATTCAACCTGCTGCCTATTTTTGTAAAGCTCAAGAGCTAAGAATAGTTTTACATTTTCAAATAAAGTTTTATTGAACTTAAAAATGTAAAAGAAAATTGTTAGTTCTTGGGTTCTACACAGACAGGCAAGGTTGGAAAGATTTGGCCTTTGGACCATAGCCTGTTGAACCCTGGCTTAGACCAACATCTTATACCATACTCTGTAATATATTGTAAATAAATACATTACCTTAAGATTAAAAAAAATCATACCATAAATAATTAAGACATACATAACATATATCTTACAGCTATAAATATGAAATGAATTCTTGGCTACATGGATTATAAAGGCAGCAACAAATAATAAAATGCCTAACTTTGATTGCATGAAATTGGCAAGCTTCTGCACAAACAAAATTAATACATCTTGCATAAGAAAGGAAATAGTCGACTGGGAGAAAATATTTGTTGTGCATTTCTCTGATAAGGGTTTGTTGTCAAAGATACATAAACAGTTATTTCATACAACTTATTTTATATATACATTAAACATAAGATATACAATTATTACATATATTTGTTTATCCGCAAATATGTATAAAACACACACATACATATTCAAATATACATATATGTACATATATGTGCATCACGTATGAAGGCACATTTCTATATATACTATATTCATGAATATATTCATATTTATAGAAGCTTTTTTTTAAATAACATATAACTGGAAACAAAATAGATGTCCCTGAATTGTGGAATGGCTAAACAAATGTTGGCACATGTATTTAATAGGATATAATTGCATTTGTAAGAAGTGTGGAGTGTGAGAAATATAGAGATGGATGGGAAGATCTTCATAAACTGATACAGAGTAAAGTAAGCAGAAACAAGAAAATAATGTACCTAATAACTAAGACAGTGCAAAACACAAAACATCTACACACACAAATAAAAAAATGAATATGGCAAAATTAAAAAGAATAATCATAGCTCCAAGGAAGAGATATGAGAAGAAACTCTGGACACCATTTGCTGGAAGTGAGGTCCGCAATGATGGTATATTGAATATATTTTCAGATTCTTTTCATGGATTTGTTAGTTATGCTAAATTTTTCTCTTTCTATTTTTGGCATTAACAATATCATTTGTTATATGGGATGGCTCTCCCAAAGGCAAAAGGGAATCGACAATGTGAGAAATATGGCGATAATTTTTTTAAATCTATAAGTTTTTAAAGAAAGAAAAGAGAGGGGGTGGAGAAAAGATGATGGAATAAGAGCAGGAACTTGCATGAGCTCTCCCCACAAATTCCTCCAAATATGTGTAAAAAATGACTCTAAACAAATTCTAGAGCTGCAGAACCCACAAAATGACAGAATAAAATAAATTTCCAGCCCGAGACAATCAGGAAGGTGTACAGGAAAAGTATTTTGCACCAGGCTGGGAAAGCAGTACAGCCCACTGTGGGCAACACCAGCACAGACACGGCTGGAGCAAGACTCTGGTGACTGAATCACTAGAAGCTGTGGCAGTTTCCAGACTTCTCAACCCACAAACACCAAAGACAACATAGAATGTCAGTGGGAAAGGTCTCTCTGGACCAGGGTGAGAGAGGAGCATGGTACGACTCCAGCCCCAGGCAGCAGAGGTGGCTGCAGTGGTGGTGGCAGCAGCAGCAGAAGCAGCAACAGTAGCAACGGTGGCTGCTTCCAGAGCTCCAGGCCCACAGAGAGGCTGATCAGAGGGGGATTGCAACTATCTCCTTGCTGATGCTAAGGCAGATTATCTTGCTTTGCCCTGATTGGATTTGGGTAGCAGAACTGGGTGGCAATCCTGGGGTGAGGAAGAGTACTGGCATGGCAGAACTTGTGGTGGCAGTGGAGAGGGAATCCTCCTCACAGTTCCAAGCCAGTAAAGAGTTCTTGTGATCACTCATAGTCCAGAGCACAGGCCAGGAAAGGAGTAAACACTTCTCCTTTGGTCCTACCACCTCGGAAGAACTGAAAATTTACAGGCCCCTAGAAGTATTTCTGAAAACAGCTGCACAAAACCCCTGAAGTTTAGGACAGGACACCCTACATACTTGAAGCAGAATCTTACCTTAACAAAGAGTTAGAAAGCCAAGTATTTGGCTGGGAAAAATGAATAAACAGTGTAAAAAACCCAGACTATAGAATCTTACTTTGGTGACAAAGAAGATCAAAACATACAACCAGAAGAAGACAACAAAGTCAAAGCTCCCAAATCAAAAGCCTCCAAGAAAAATATGAATTGGTCACAGGCCATGGAAGACCTCAAAGAGGATTTTGAAAATCAAGTAAGAGAAGTAGAGGAAAAATTTGGAAGAGAAATAAGAGTGATGCAAGAAAATCACGAAAAAAAGTCAACACCTTGCTAAAGGAAACCCCCAAAATACTTAAGAAAACACTTTAAAAATAGACTAACCGAAATGGCAAAAGAGGTCCAAAAAGCCAATGAAGAGACAAATGCCTTAAAAAGCAGGATTGGCCAAATGGAAAAGGAGGTACAAAAGCTCACTGAAGAAAATAATTCCTTAAAAATTAGAATGGAGCAAATGGAAGCTAATGACTTTATGAGAAATCAGGAACTTTTAAAATTGGACCAAAAGAATAAAAAAATAGAATACAGTGTGAAATATCTCATTAGAAAAAATAAAAACACTGACCTGGAGAGTAGATCCAGGAGAGATAATTTAAAAATTATTGGGCTACCTGAAAGCCATGATCAAAAAAGAGCCTAGACAACATATTTCAAGAAATTATCAAGGAAAACTCCCCTGATATTCTACAACCAGAGGGAAAAATGAAATTGAAAGAATCCGCTGATCACCTCCTGAAAGAGATCCAAAAAAGAAAACTCTTAAGAATATTGTAGCCAAATTCCAGAGTTCCCAGGTTGAAAAGAAAATATTACAAGCAGGCAGAAAGAAATAATTCAAGTATTGTGGGAACACAATCATAAGATTTAGCAGCTTCTATATAAAGGAATTGGAGGGCTTGGAATATGATATCTGGAGGTCAAAAGAGTTAGGATTAAAACCAAGAATCTCCTACCCAGCAAAACTGAGTATAATACTTCAGCAGGAAAAACAGTATATCAATGAAATAGAGGACTTCCAAGCATTCTTAATGAAAAGCACAGAGCTGAATAGAAAATTTGACTTTCATATACAAGACTCAAGAGAAGCATGAAAAGGTAAACAGGAAAGAGAAATCATAAGGGACTTATTAAAGTTGAACTGTTTACATTCCTACATGGAAAGATGATGTTCATAATTCATGAGACCTCTCTAAGTATTAGGGTAGTTGGTGGAAATATGCATACATACATACGTACATTAGAGTGGAGCAAATGGAAGCTAATGACTTTATGAGAAACGAGGAAATTATAAAACAGAACCAAAAGAATGAAAAAAATAGAGAACAATGTGAAATATCTCATTGGAAAAACCACTGACCTGAAAATACATACACACATACACACACACACACACACACTCACACACACATGTATGAAGAGAGAGACATAGACAGAGAGACAGAGAGAGAAACAGAGAGAGACAGAGGGCACAGGGTGAGTTTAATATGAAGGGATGACTTAAAAATAGAATTAAGGGGTGAGAAATGAATATATTGGTAGAAGGAAAGAGGGAAAAATAGAATGGGGTAAGTTATTTCACATAGAAGGCAAGAAAAAGTTTTTACAATGGAGGGGAAGAGAGAGGAGTGAACCTTACTCTCATTGGATTTAGCTTTAGGAGGCAATAACATATGCATACAATTGAGTATCTTACCCTACAGGAAATTAGAGGGAAAGAAGATAAGTGGTGGGGTTGATAGAAGGGAGAGCAAATTGGGAGAAGAGGTAGTCAGAAGCAAACACCTTTGAGAAGGGACAGAGTCAAAGGAGAGAATAGAATAAATGGGGGGTAGGATAGGATAGAGGGAAATACAGTTACATTTCACAACATGACTATTATGGAAGTGTCTTACATAACTGCACATGTATAACCTATATTGAATTGCTTACCTTCTCAATGAGGGTGGGTGGGAAGGGAAGAAGGGAGAGAGTTTGGAACTCAAAGTTTTAAAAACAAATTTTAAAAATTGTTTTTATATGCAACTGGGAAATATGAAATACAAGCAATGGAGTATAGAAATCTATCTTGCCCCACACGAAAGTAAAGTGGAAGGGGATAAGAGGAGTGGGGTGGAAGACAGATTGGGGGAAATGGTAATCAGTATGCAAGCCATCTGGGGATGAGGGTAAGGGGGGAGGTGGGGAGAAAATTCAGAATGCATAATCTTGTAGAAATGAATGGTGAAAACTAAAAAATAGATAAATTAATTATCAAGAAAGAAAGAAAGGAAGGAAGGAAGGAAGGAAGGAAGGAAGGAAGGAAGGAAGGAAGGAAGGAAGGAAGAAAATAAAAGAAAAATAATGAGATTTATCCTAGATGTGTAATAAAGCTTGAGAGTAATAATGATACAAGATACATATTATATATTGATGTAAGAATTCATCTTTAATACCTCTTGATCAAATTAGAGCCATCAAATTCTTATGCCTGCACCATGCTAGTGATAGACATTTACATGTGTCAATTTTATTTAAAGATAATAATGTTATGTCAATATCTTCTTATAGCAAATCCACACCCTCTGTTAATTTTTTGGTTGCTAACGTTATAGTATGTATTTCCAAATATACTAATGATACCCATCCCTAAAACAATATTAACAAACATTATACGAATTTTACTTTTCTTTTGCTTTCTATTTTTAAGATCATTTTCCCCTCCTTTCTTGTGCTCATCAGCATTTCCCATTAGGCCTCATTCTTCCTCTATGTGAATTAAAATGTGCCATTAATAAAATGTATTCTATTGTTTTATTTTTTATCATTAGCTAGTCTGTCTACCCAGTAAAAGTCTCGAAGTTGCAAAAGCAGCTGAAATCGGTTGACATTAGTCAGATGTATTTCTATAAAACAATGTTAGAATCTTAGACATTTCAAATAATTTCCATAATTTTGTGCTTGTGCATTCTCTGTCTGTCTCTCTCTGCCTGTCTCTCTCTCTCTGTCTCTCTGTCTCTCTGTCTGTCTCTCCCTCCCTCCTTCCCTCTCTCCCTCCCTCCATCCCTTCCTCCCTCCCTCCTCTCCCCACATCTCTCTGTCCCCTCTCTCTTTCTATAGTTACAATTATATTGAATAATACTCTATTAAAATAAATTTGAAGTTATTTGAATATGGAAGCAGTTACCTGCAGCAACTGTTGAAATTGCATGGAAGGACTACAGGTGTTTTCAAATAATTTATGGAGAAGTAATAAGAATTTGAAAGCACTGAGATCCCCTACAGCTCAGGTTCATGGATGAATGAAAAAAAATTGATGATGAAGCTGAGACTAATATACTTGAATAAAAACCTTTTAGGGGATATTTAAAGATTATTTTCATTGCTCCAGAAAGGGAAAAACCAATTCATTTCAGGGATTCATCTGGTTACTTTGGAATACTATCAATACTCTTGTTATAATTAGGGATCTCACTTCTGAAAAACACAAAAATATAGTGGGATTCCTCCAACTCTACTCTGGTAATGTATTCAACATGATAGTATCACAATTGTTCCCTATTTTATGCTTACCACTGTCTAACCATTGTCTTACCAATGTCTTACCATTGTCATGTACTAGCTTCTTGTGACTCCTTATCCTTTAACTCTCTATGTCCCCTGAAGTAAGATTGTGTTTTTCATATGCCTCAAAGGATTTCACTCTGCACAGATAATTTACCACTAAATGCTGCCACTTTATGCTGGTCTCAAGTTAAACTTTTATGTTTAGCTATAACATTTTCTGCCAAATCTCCAGCCTTTTGGGTGAAGAGACTTCTAAAATGGGGCCCCCCATTTGACCACACATGCCTCCCACCTCATATTGTAATCATCCCCAACCCATTTTTCAGTTTCTATTGGGAAGAGGTGTAGGACCCTCCACTCAATGATGAACCTTCTCTCAGCATTCTCTCATCTGGTCCTACCTTTCATGATTCTGTACTTCTGTAATTCATCATTCAAACCCAATTATTCACCTCCCAACATTTTATTTCACATTCACACCACCCTCAAACTTGTCATCCCAAAGCTTCGACAAAACACTACCCATATCTTTCAGTGTACCCTCTCAAATATTTATTCCATAGGAAACAAACTCTCATTCATCTTAAAACCTTTCCTTTTCTACTCCTTCCATCTTCTATCTATTACTGAAACCTGGATCCCCCCTGATAACACAGCTTCCCTGACCACCATTCCCTGTACTGGTTGCACTTTCATTCCTTCTCTGTGGCTCACCATTTGAGTCAAGGGAGTTGAAATACTTCTTGCTCCTTGTTGTCATTTCCAGGTTTCCCCTCTCTCTCTGTCTCCACCATTCTGTAACCTCTCTTCCTTCAAAGTTTGTGCTATTCATATCTACCATCTAATCAAAATCCTAGTAGCTGTTGTTTAAAGACACCTGGGACATTCACTTTTCTTCCTTAATGAGTTCAGTACCTAGCCCACAATTTTTCTTTCCTCCCCAACTTCTATCCTCATAATAGGAGACTTCAACATGTATATTAACTCTCCCTCACTGTAACACTCCTTTCCTCAGCCTACTTATTACCCATGAGCTACTCCTTCATGTTACCTCAGCCATACACAGAGATGGTCATATCTTTAACCATGTCATTACCCACAAATGTACCATCTCTATGTTCAAGAATTCTGAACTCTTTTTATCTGACTATAGTTGATGACCTTTTCACTTCTCCTTCTGCCTTCCAACACATAAACCTACTTGTTGTCCACACTGTGACCCAACTCTCTCCCACGTTACGTTTTCTATGCTAACTATATTTCCCCTTTTTTCCTATCCTGACCCCTTGGTGAGCCAATTGAACTCTACAATGTTTTCTTCTCTTGAATCACTATGACCCTCATTATATTACCAATTACTCCTAGCCAAGCCTGAGCCTCAGATTACTCCAACCATTTGTTAACTTCACTCCTTCACCCATGCTGTGGAACAAAGATAGGCAAATCATGCGAGCTCTCTGCCTGGGTCTACCACAAGTTTGTTATGCAACATAAGTGCTAAAGACCAGGAGACAAAATCGTTGATCCTTGTATTTGATGTTCTTGTTCTGGGGGAAGGCGCAGTCTTTCATATGCAAATAGTGATGCCTTTAGCAAAGAAGCCACAGACTAGGTCAAACTCCTCATTGGGCAGATGGCCCTTAATATATTAGTATTCAGAATATACCCCTGTCATTGTCATTATTCTATGAAATTATTGCCCCCCATCCTTAGGTGCCTTTTCTTATAATTTTTAAAAACTTGGATGGGTGTGACTTGCCATGAATTTTGGGCATAATTGCCTCCAAAGCCAGCCCTCTGTCTTAAATAACTTGATTCAGCAAAGTCCTTCTAGTCATGATGCAGTTAGTTAAAAAGACATGCCATTGAGAAGGTGACTTGTCACTGTTCTTCTCATACTATTTTTTTCTTGCTATAAAGACAGTCTAAAACTCCCTATCTTGTGTTTTAGATATTGCCATTTTTAGGAAAGACTCTCATACAGTATGTAATTAAAAATATTTTCCCTAATAGGTTTATTTTCCTGTATTCTTGCTCAGTGCTAAAAATAGATCAATTTCCTCTTCACATAAAGATTCTAGAGATGCCACTGTTTTAGAAGACATTGTTTAGATTGCAATTAACACAAAAAACTAAAAGACTTCCTCAATGAGCCCCACAGTTATGCAAAAGAGATTTCCTTGACATAATCACTGAAAAATCAAGTTGAAGAATAATGTGTATTGTTGTTACAACATTCAATCACATGGCAGGCACTTTATAATATGATAGGCCTTAGATTGGTTTTATACTAGGACAAGGACTTAGGCCTTTATTTAAACAGTAGGTTATGGCCATAGATCTGTGGGTATTTGTATGGTATTTTCATAATTACAAGTTGTTTTGTATTGCAAAAACTCATCTTTTTAAATACCAGATTTCCTTGATGCTTTATGGTGTACAGTGGAACAAAGTACTCACTTTTGAGTCAGAAAATCTTAGTTTAAATGCTCACTATGCCACTTATTCTCTTTGTGACCTGGATAGAGTTGCCTCACCTCTCTGTTCTTCCATTTTATAAGTTGAAAATGAAGGAGATAGACTAAATAACATGTTAAGATCCTTTCTAATTCTATATTCATGATCCTATTGCCATAATCTCAGAGTAATATAATTTGGAGGTGACCGAAAGTACAATGTTCTCAGAAGACTGGCATTCTAGTAAAAAAAAACAATTAAAATAAATATACACAGAATACATACTGAAAAAATAAAAATTTAGTTTTTCCAGGAGTGAGGTGGGTACAAGTTAAGGACTAATCAGTAAATGTTTCGTATATTCTGGTGCTTCCTCTGAGCTTTGAAGGAAACTAGGGCTTCCAAAATGTATAGGTGAAGAATGAAAGCATTCCAGAAATAATGGAGTTCTGGTGAAAAGTCAAGGAGACAAGAGTTGCCATGTTATGTATGGAGAATTAAAATAGTCCATTTAAGCTGTTATATTGAGTATGTTATGAGGAAGTGAGATGTAGTAAAAATGGAAAGATAAGTTGGAGCCAGTTTGCTCACTATATGACCTGAAAAAGAAGAAAATTGGTCATATACTGAAGCCTAATAGATGGACAACATGATTACTTCTTTCATATCCATGTACTATTTTCAAAACCATAGGAAGGTGTGAAGCATGATTATCTTTGGAAGATTTGTAGAAAAATAAAGACATGAATGAAAATGTATAGATAGGTTACATTTACCTCATTGGAGTCAGAGTCCACTCTAAAGCAATCAAGTATCTATTAAAGTGTTCTGCCTTCAAGCATTTACCTTTCTTATATCTTAAAAAGTTGATTCTTGTCCATTCTGAATATATCACTGATTTCACTCTCTAATGTATTCATCATGTATTATTTTTCAAAAAGAGTTGTCAATATTAATTTCTTAATTTCCTGTTATCTTCCGCTGTAAGCATCTTGAGGCCAAAATCTATGTATTATCTAAACTTTATTTTCCATAGTATCCAGTACAGGACTCTGTGTACAGTAGGTATTTAGTATATTTTTTGACTTGAATCTATAGGATTCAAATTAAATATCTAGTGAGGAATGTCTTTTTTAGTAACTAAAAACCAATATTATTTTTTTCAGTGATATAAATACTTTGAAGCTTAGGCAGACCCACTCTCATATCCTGAAGTGGAAGCCAAGATTAATGTCAACAACCACATCAGTGCATTAAGCAAAAATAATGTTCCACAATTATTCCATTAAGCAATCTAGATGCCACATTATTTTCTTTTGGATTACTGAATAATATTTTCAGCAACTAATCTAGGGAAAAATAAGCATAAACATAGAATTGGAAATTTTATATTTGAGCCTCTGTGAAAGATTTATCAATGGAAATTGAAATGAAAGATAATCCCTAGCAGGTAGGAAATCTCTTCAGACTAAGAACACAATTTAAACTATTCCAATCTTCCCCAGTGAAAACTTGGAGCATTGAAAGTATTTCCATTTTTGTTTCCTATTTATAAAATTTGAAAATTAGGTTCAGTATGGATTACAGCTTTATTTCTGACATAAATATCAAGAAGTGAGAGGAATTTTAAATATTTCCGTCATTTTATTTTTGGGCCTGGGTTGATATTGTATAGGCTGGACCACCAATGCTAAAGAATATCAAAGAGAGAGAAAAAAATTTTTCAAAGAATACTAGCATAAGGTACCCCAAAAGGAGGAGTAATTCTTCTGTATGCTGCTGTTATCTCTCCAGAGGCTGCAGACTATTAAACTGCACTGATTATACCTGTCATCCTCATGCATTATTCATGAAATTGTGGCTAGAGCATCTTCAAACAGCCTGTCATTTTCCATTACTTTCCATCAAAGAAACCATATGCTGTTCTACCAGGGCATATATAAAGCAGACCAATAGGCACATAGAGGCATTATCTGTTTTCTGATGAGCTTTTCAAATAGTTATTATTAAACAGTGGTTGTAATGGCCTGTTAGATTATTAGATTCTTAGGTTGGAAGCTTTAATGTGAGGAGCAATTGGTGTTCACTTCCTCCACCACTAAATTGACTGCAGTCCTTGCCAGAGGTGTGAATAACTTCCTGGGCAGTAGGACATGACAGAAACCACTTTTCAGAAAGAGGAGAAACCAAGAATTATGGTTTTTGAGATATAATTTTTAAAACTTCTGAAAATTATTCTCTTTTACTGTTTTAAATCCTGAGTGAGTGTTGTGGGTTAATCTACATGGTATCTGTGTGGTCTTAAGAAGATTTTGATAAGTTGCTGAACCTAGCACCATTTAGCATGATGAAGGAATTCCTTCAGGTTTTCTAAAGCCATGTGCTTATGAATGATAATATTTCTTTCCATATTCCCATTGCTCGATGCTTTGAACTTCACTTATAATGTGATATATCTTTATAAGCTATAAGCAGCCCGGTCATTGAGGAGGCAAAATGCTCATTTGCCTTCATCCTTCTCTTGCTGATGAGTAACTTAACAATTGTCACCCCAAAAAAAGAAGTCGCATGTGAACTATTCCCATGCCTAAGCATATTAAAGATTTACTGGTTTAAGATTAAGGGAAACATCACATTTTGTCAGACACACAATTCTTTTTAAAACTTAATAGAGTTATCTCAGTTCTTCATTTGGAGATTATTCTTCTTATTTCATTAATACTCATAAGCTGTGTGGGGACAGAATTGAACATCATCTCACTAAAAAGAGATAAATAAAATGTAAAAGTAGAATGAACCAATCCGTTTGCAATGGAGATTTGGCAAGAGAAATTTCCTATCAATAATATAGAGCAGCAACAATATGTCTGCTGAGGTAATATGAGTTAAAATATAAAGAAGAGTATTTGATTATTAGGAAAAGTGTTATAATGTATGTTCTTTGAGTACAGTGAGTTTTTGTTTGGTTTGGTTTGGTTTAGAATTTTTTTTTATTTTGTCTCAGAAATGCCTGGAAAGTTAATGCCTTGTAGGAGACAAAGTGCTGGACTGGGAAGCAAGAGAGCTCTCAATTCAGATTTCATATATGATGCTTTTGTGTGTGACCACTGGTAAGTCATTTGATCTTCCCAAACTTCAATTTCTCATCTACAAAAGGGAATAATTATACCACAGAGGGCTATTGTGAGGATAAAAGGAGATAATGCATGCCATGCATTTCAAAAATTTTAATGCTGGGGGGGCAGAGCCAAGATGGCGGCTGGTAAGCAGGGACTAGAGTGAGCTCTGTTACTGAGTCCCTCCAAAAACCTATAAAAAATGGCTCTGAACCAATTCGAGAACAGCAGAACTCACAGAACAGCAGAGGGAAGCAGTGCTCCAGCCCAGGACAGCCTGGATGGTCTCTGTGTGAGGTCTATTCCACACGGAGCTGGGAGCTGGGAATGGAGTGGAGCAGAGCCCAGCCTGAGTGGCGTGGACCATCCAGACCAGAAGCTGGGCGAAGGGGGCCCTAGCGCCCTGATTCAGTGAGCTGCGGCAGTTACCAGACCCCTCGGCCCACAAACACCAAAAACTGCGGAGAAGGTTAGTGGGAAAAGCTGCAGGAGTGGAAGGAGTTCCTGGTTCAGCTTCCAGCCCTGGGAGCAGCAGAGGTGGGGCAACTACAGCTGTTGTTACTTCCGGCTCCAGGCCCACCTGGTGGGAGGAATTAAGTGGCAGATCAGAGCAGGGGTGCACAGCCTGCCGAAGATCTAAGCCCAATTCGGGTTGGGGGTTCTTGGGGAAGGAGCAGTGCACGTCAGACAGACCTGGCACCTCCCCCCCAAACGTGGAACATAGAACTCATTAGTCTACAAGCAGTCATACCCCACTGAAAAACTCAAGGGTCAAGTTAGTTGGTTGGGAATATGGCCAGGCAGCGAAAGCACACCCAGTTTCAGTCTCAGACTTTGGATTCTTTCTTTGGTGCCAGATCAAAACATACAGCCTAAAGAAGACAACAAAGTCATAGAGTCTACAACGAAAGCCTCCAAGAAAAACATGAACTGGCCCCAGGCCATAGAAGAACTCAAAAAGGATTTGGAAAAGCAAGTTAGAGAAGTAGAGGAAAAATTGGGAAGAGAAATGAGAAGGATGCGAGAAAACCATGAAAAACAAGTCAATGACTTGCTAAAGGAGACCCCAAAAAATACTGAAAAATACACTGAAGAAAACAACACCTTAAAAAACAGACTAACTCAAATGGCAAAAGAGCTCCAAAAAGCCAATGAGGAGAAGAATGCCTTGAAAGGCAGAATTAGCCAAATGGAAAAGGAGGTCCAAAAGACCACTGAAGAAAATACTACTTTAAAAATTAGATTGGAGCAAGTGGAAGCTAGTGACTTTATGAGGAATCAGGATATTATAAAACAGAACCAAAGGAATGAAAAAATGGAAGACAATGTGAAATATATCCTTGGAAAAACCACTGACCTGGAGAATAGATCCAGGAGAGATAATATAAAAATTATTGGACTACCTGAAAGCCATGATCAAAAAAAGAGCCTAGATACCATCTTTCAAGAAATTTTCAAGGAGAACTACCCTGATATTCTAGAGCCACAGGGCAAAATAGAAATTGAAAGAATCCATCGATCGCCTCCTCATATAGGTCCCAAAAAGAAATCTCCTAGGAATATAGTTGCCAAATTCCAGAGCTCCCAGATCAAGGAGAAAATACTGCAAGCAGCCAGAAAGAAACAATTCGAGTATTGTGGAAACCCAATCAGAATAACCCAAGACCTGGCAGCTTCTACATTAAGAGATCGAAGGGCTTGGAATGCGATATTCCGAAGGTCAATGGAGCTAGGATTAAAACCTAGAATCACCTACCCAGCAAAACTGAGTATCATGTTCCAAGGCAAAATATGGAGTTTCAATAAAATAGAGGACTTTCAAGCTTTCTCAATGAAAAGACCAGAACTGAATAGAAAATTTGACTTTCAAACACAAGAATCAAGAGAAGCATGAAAAGGTAATCAAGAAATGGAAATTGCAAGGGACTTACTAAAGTTGAACTGTTTTGTTTACATTCCTACATGGAAAGATGATGTGTATGATTCATGAGACCTCAGTATTAGGGTAGTTGAAGGGAATATGCATATATATATATGTATATGTTTATGTATATATATATAAGAGAATGTGTATGTATGTATATATGTGTATATGTATGTATGTTTACGTATGTGTATATATATATGTCTGAAAGCCATGATCATTATATATATACATATATATGTATATATACATATACATATATATATATATATATACGTATATATATATATATATGTAAAAGAGAGAGAGCAGACACAGGGTGAGTTGAAGATGAAGGGAAGATATCTAAAAGAAATAAAATGAAATTAAGGGATGAGAGAGCAACATACTGAGAGAGGGAGTTAGGGAGAGATAGAATGGGGTGGATTATCTCATGTAAAGGTTGCAAGAGGAAGCAGTTCTGTGGGAGGAGGGGAGAGGGCAGGTGAGGGGGGAATGAGTGAACCTTGCTCTCATCAGATTTGGCCTGAGGGGGAATACCATACATACTCAGTTGGGTATCTTACCCCACAGGAAAGAAGAGGGAGGAAGATAAAAAAAAATAAAAGGGGGGGGATGATGGAGGGGAGGGCAGATGGGGGTGGAGGTAATCAAAACAAACACTTTGAAAAGGGGACAGGGTCAAGGGAGAAAATTCAATAAAGTGGGATGGGTTGAAAAGGAGCAAAATATAGTTAGCCTTTCACAACATGAGTATTGTGGAAGGGTTATACATAATGATACATGTGTGGCCTAGGTTGAATTGCTCGACTTCTTAGGGAGGGTGGGTAGGAAGGGAAGAGGGGGGAGAATTTGGAACTCAAAGTTTTAAAATCAGATGTTCAAAAAAAAATTTTTGCATGCAACTAAAAAATAAGATACACAGGCAATGGGGTGTAGAAATTTATCTTGCCCTATAAGAAAGGAAGGGAAAAGGGGATGAGAGGGGAGGGGGGTGATAGAGGGGAGGGCTGACTGGGGAACAGGGCAACCAGAATATAAGCCATCTTGGAGTGGGGGGGAGGGTAGAAATGGGGAGAAAATTTGTAATTCAAACTGTTGTGAAAATCAATGCTGAAAACCAAATATGTTAAATAAATAAATTTAAATTAAAAAAAATTAAAAAAATTTTTAATGCTACTAACAATTAAAGAGAGGGTATGTAAATTGTAGAGCTGTAAGTTTTAGTGCTGTCTCTGGCACACATTACCTATTTGACCATGGGAAACTTATTAAAACTCTCAGTGTGGCTTGTGGCTCCTTAAGAATATAACAAATTGAGGGGCAGCTAGGTGGCAAAGTGAGTAGAGCACCAGTCCTGGAGTCAGGAGGACCTGAGTTCAAATCTGGCCTCAGACACTTGACACACTTATCAGCTGTGTGGCCTTGGGCAAGTCACTTAACCCCAATTGCCCTACCTTCCTCTCTTCCAAAAAAAAAAAAATATAACAAATTGATGATCTTTATTGGTGGAAGGAGTTTCTAAAGTGTCAATTCCCTCCACTAAAGAAATAATAGAAGCATAAATTTAGAGCAGAAAAGGAACTTGGAGGCCATCTAGCCTAAATAAAACTTGAACCTAGTTGCAGGGACTCTGTATCCAGTGTCCTTTGCACTGTATTATGCTACCTCATTCTAAGTTTGTGTGTAATGCAAACAAACAAATGAATGAATGAATGAGTTAATGGTCAAACAGACAAATAAAGAATTAAATAGATAAATGAACAGATAGGCAGATGAATAGAATATATGTGAGTTGGACAGTTGTGTGGTCTTAGAGTAGTTCTTTAAAAAAAAATTTAGTCATCCTGTAATGACTATATATATAGTTATCCTGTAATGACTATATATAATATATATAATATATATATATATATATATATATATATATCTCCTGTATCTTGATGGTGTTAGCTTCTAATATGAACAGAACATTCAAATATTCAGAAAATAATAATAAAATCACTGTTTTTAGAAGGAATCTCACTATCTTGGTGTAAAAATTTTGGTAAATAATTTGGTGAATAATTTCATATGGGATTCAAAATAAAGATGTCTAAATAATTAATGTTGAAAATTTAGTTAATTAGGTAAAAGACTCATATAAACAGATCATATTTCCCTCCAATTACAAATATATTGATGTCATTATAGCCTGTGTTTGTATGTATGTATACACATATATACATATATATATATATATAGACATATATGCATGTATGCCATTTAATGAGGGGGGACATAGAGTAGCAAATCATAGAGTATTCATGTATTTCTTCAAAACCACCCAGGTAACTTTCAAAATACCAAAATATGATGATGATGATGATGATGATGATGATGATGATGATGATGATGATGATGATAATGAATATGTGGATGAATGATAGCTGGTTTACACACATACATAGTCATATATATATACACACACACATACATGTATGTATATAAACACATACATAAATATATGTACATTTGTGTATACTAGCTATCATTCTTCATCATCATCATCACCATCATCATCATTAGATTCTGATATTGTAAAGGTTTTTGCCCAGGTGGTTTTAACTAAATAAACTAACACTCTATTATTATACTACTCTATTTACCCCCTCATTTAATGGCATCAAGAGAAATCAAGTGGTGGCTGTTTCTATTTAGCAGCAGCTAATTAGTCTTTAGACTATTATCTTATGATTATGCTATAATTGCAATATTATTAAGAAAATAGATCACAACTTATCAATACACTTTCCAGAAAAGCATTGAAATATGTTCTGTTTTAAAAGCAACTGGGGAAAAAAGTTTTATTCTTTTATTTCCATTTTGGTTTGGGGACTGAAATACCTTAGACAGTAAAGTTGTCAGACTCATGGTGGATAATGTACTGACGTGCATGAAATGTAATAGTAGAAAGATGTTTCCTGAGCTTTTCATTATAAATACTGTATAAACATTGACCTCCACCAGACTCTTGGAGATTTAGGTGTAAGTTTGAATGTCCTAGACAGAGATTTTGTCACATCACTATATTCTCATATGGGCCTTTTGAAATGTGCTCTTTAAAAATGACACCATTTATGAGACTCATAAGGAAAATGATTTCTGTGGAGTTGGAGGTTGATACAAGTGAAATGTTTAATATCATGAAATATTAAATGTACTTGCATTAGAACCTTCTTCTGGGCAGGTAAAAAAGGAGGGTAAGAAGTAGATGAGGAAACGGATATATTGCTCCTTTAAGAGCAAGAGTGTATCGTGAAAAATGGAAACATCTGAAAAAGCATCTCAATGCTGAGATTCCTTGTTTCATTTCAAAAGTGCCTTAGGTCTCCCTCCTTTTAAGAAACCTTTCTAAAATGGCCATAATGCACATCACAAGATCAAAATGGGTTTGTTTCTTTGATTTTTTAGGATTTTACTTCTGTAATCACTTACCTATATTCTGAATATACTTCCCTTCCCCATTGGTTCTTAAACTATGTTTATTTAGGCCATAATACACTCTGACCAAAGCATGTGAAAAACTGAAGATATTTTGTGGTGACTTCAGGCCAAATCATACTCAAATGATAGAGATTCCCTACTTCTTTCCTTTAAATTTTGTTTTACTTTTGGTTTTTGAATCAATTTTTTATGTTTAAGGTTCAAAATCATCATGTTTTTACCTCAAGTTGCCTCTTTTCTTATCCAGGATTGAACTGATGATGGCCACACTCTGAATTATAGGGACAGAATGAAATCCTTGCTGCCACAAAAAATTGATGCTAAGGTTTTATTGCATTCAAATTATTCTTCTCAATCTTCATGATCATTTTTTTTTTCATAGCCCAAATAAATGAGAGGGAAAATGGACATAGTAGCCTTTAAATTAATCCTAACTAGATCCTTTAAGATAATTAATTCCACAAGGTAAAAAAAAAACCATCTCTTAGAAACTCAAAAGATGGGATATTTATCAAACTAGACTTCTCTTCGGTGAAGAAGATTAATGATTTGTGTCTGGGATTTGTGCCTTGTCTCAGATCAGTAATTAAGCTAGAGAAAGGATAAGGATATATGGTTCAAAAATGAAGAGTTGGAAAGGACCTTAAGATTAATTTATTCCAACCCACTATTTTCTACTGAAGGAAACTGAAGGCCAATGAGGAAGACACACAACTAACATTTAGCAGGTAGTATTTGAATCTAGAACCTAAAATACAAATCTCACCTTCTATCCACTTGTACTATCAAATATTCCTGGCTTCACCCAACCATTTGAAATGTTCTGTGTGTGTGTGTGTGTGTGTGTGTGTGTGTGTGTGTGTGTGTATGTGTGTGTGTAATTCTGAAAAAACTCATTTTCCCCACTCCCAAATCCTCTCCTCTTTCTAATTTCCCTATTTCTATTGGAGGTGCTACCATTTTGCCATTTTCAAAGATTAACAATTTCAGAATCAATGTCAAGTTTTCCTCCCTCTCTCTCATATTCAATTACTTTAAACATCCTGTTAGTTTTACTTCCACAGTATATCTTGCTTCCTTCCCGTTGTCTTTAGTCATAAAGGTCCTACCTTAGCTCAGGCTCTAATCACTTCTCACCTCAACTATGGCAATAGTCTTCGATTTGATCTCCTTCACTTCAGTTTCTCTTCTTTTCAATACCTCCTATATATGATGATCAAACTGATTTTTTTTCTTTTCTCAATTTTTATTTAGTATTTTATTTTCCCCCAGTTACACGCAAAAACAATTTTATAGCATTTGTTTTTAAAACTTTGAGTTCCAAATTCTCTCCCTTCCTCCCTCCCGAACCCCCTCATTGAGAAGGCAAGCAATTTGATATAGGTTATACATGCATAGTCATGCAAAACATATCTCTAATAGTTGTTGTGAAAGATAAAATAGAAAAAAAACTTCAAGGAAAATAAAGTAAAAAAAAAAGGATGTTTCAATCTGTATTCACACACCATCAGTTCTTTCTCTGGAGACGGATAGCATTTTTCATCATAAATCCTTCAGAATTGCCTTGGATCATTGTTTTGCTTAAAATTGCTAAGTCATTCACAGTTGATCACCTTACAATACTGCTATTGCTTTGTACGCAATACATTTCACTTTGCAACAGCCCTTGAAAGTCTTTCCAGGTTTTTCTGAGAGCATACTCCTTATCATTTCTTATAGTAGCATGATATTCTATCTTAATCATATGCTAACTTGGCTGGACCTCCTTTCCTATATGCATATTACTCTTTTTTACACACTCTATCTTCCAGCCAAACTAGCATATATATTGTTCCCTATAGAAAATATATCATTCCCATCTCTTCTTATTTTTAGATAGGGGAATCAGAGAATGATAAAGAAGGCTTCACTGGGGTGGCTTATGTGAGCTGTCCATGAAAGAAAGGAAGAACTTAGGTCGGACAGAGATGAAAGCCCACATGGAGACAGTATAGGGCAGTATAAACATAGGATATAGAAAGTTATCTATTTAGTTTGGACTCTAGAATGACTTCAGATGAATAATGTAAAATAAAACTGGAAAGTAAGGATAAAACCACACTGAGGAAGAGTGGAATAAAAGAATTAGAATTTTATGCTTTATTTGGCAGCTGAAGGTGAGGCAATGTTTATTGATTAGGAGGGTGAAATAGAGAAGGAAAAGAAAATGGGAAAGTTACTCAAAGTATTGTGCAAATCATTTGGTGAAAAATGCAAAGACTAGAGGCAGGAGGATGTGCTAAAAAACAACAACATGTAAACAAGAGACTGACAAAGTGATTGAAAGTGTATAGAGGTCAATCAACCAATCAACATGTATTAGAACCTACTTAGGTATAGGCACTGTGTTAGAGATATCACTGAATTAGAATAGAGACATTGTTAAGGCAATCAGACTTTCCCTTGTTCTTCCCTTTTGGGATGCTAAGACTACCAAGTCTCCCTTTTGTTTAAATGGGTGGGAAACCTTTTTGCTGTCTTTGTCTTGAAATTTCTCAGCATTAAGACCATCAGGAGTCATTGACTTGTATATGATGTGATACTGGGGATAGGGAACTTTCATACACCTAGCCTGGCTCTGAACAGGATATAATTGAGGGGAACTTGGCGTTTGAATTTTGGGGAACACTCATGGAAGGAGGGTTGAGACTCTGGGACAGCCATAACTGCCCCCTGGCTTTGTAACCCAGACCCATTCGTTCTTCTCTGGTAACTACGTGACAAAGTCTGTCTGTTGATGTTTGTAATTTCTGTTTGTATTTGCCTTGAAGTTCAGGGGGCTGATCTTTTCTCCTTGAACTAAGTGAGTGATATATGTATATTTGATTAAACTGAGATTGCTAACCCCTTAAAGTTACTTTCCTTAGAAAAGCAGATCAAAGAACCTGTGTTAGCAGCCCTGCTGTATGCTGGGGTTATTGGTCTTACACACCCCTACAGCAGCTGCTAGCCAGATTGTTGCTACATACATTCTCACAACAAACTGGATGAGCAGAGAATAAGGGAGAAGAAAGAACCAAAAATAATGCCTAGGTGGTAAGCCTATTTTACTAAAAGGGAGGAAAGTGATTACATCAAAAATAAAGGAGTTAGAGACAAATAAGTTTTGTTGTAAAGATGAAGAAGAGATGTTCAGCTTTTGCTAAGTGGTATTCTGCATCAAATATAATAAGTTTGAAATGATGGTTGGTCATCCACATAGACATGTCAATCAATCAATCCAAAAGCATTTGTTAAACACTTACTATGTACCAGACACTATGACAAGCACGAGAGAGTCAAGTAAAAAATATGACTCCTTAACCTCAAATTATTCCTATTATATGAGAAGCCACAACAAGACTATTAGAATACTGGGGCCAAAGTGATCTATCCAATCTAGCAGTTTTTCTCTGTTAGAAGAACCAAGATTTTTTTTTTTTTATGCGCCTGGTTATTCTTGAAGTCACATACAAAGCTTATGGGGATAGCACCCAACAATGGTTAAAGTTTAATTTCTCTTAGAGACATATTATGACTTCAATTTTCTTGATTTTGTCTAAGACCTCCTAAAAAGCCTGTTTAGATTTTCATAATTGAATTGATGCATGGGACTAATTATTATAGCACTGAGTTAAAACACACACACACACACACACACACACACACAAATAGAAAAAAAGAAAAAAAAAGACCTTTAATTAGCAGACCAAATTTTATTATATATTGGACCAAGTTAGATTTCTAGGTAGGTTAACTTTCACACTGTGAAGGTTAGCTTTTACAACCCCATTATTTTCCCATAGTACATTATTTCTGTTCTTCCCTATTGTGCAAGTTATTTATACATAGATAACTGAAATATTTAGAGAGGCATACAACTGTTTTAATTCAGCTTGTCACTAAATGGCATTTTGGAGGCCTAGAATAGTGCACACATTAAAAAAAAAACTAACATTTTGTCCTTTTCTCTTTGACTAAAATAAAGATACAAGACAGTGATCTGTGATGTAACAAAGTAGAATCTATCAAAATCGTTCCATCTAGTCAATTCAAAGTATAAATCCAGATACACCCTGGAAGATCTGACCATATATGATGATTTCAATCAATAATTTAGGAGGATGCCAGTGAACCATATATAATAGTTTCACTGGCCATGCTTTGTTCATTTATAAAGCTATCCTTCAAGGCTAAGGAAATTTTGTATCAGTAAATTATCTTCCTTATCGAAGATGTTATTTCTTTATTTTAAAGTGAATAACTTTTAGAAAGTGGAAGAGTTATCAAATAACAAACTTCCTGATTGCAATGTCATTTCAACTGGAAGTTTCTATTAATTGACAATCAACTCATCTACTACCCAATGATAATTAATTTTCATAACAATAACTGAGAAATAAAAATGATTTAACTCAAGCAGAACTTCATTTAAACAGAATTTTATTTTGTGCAACTCTTCAAAAACTGATAACTATTTGCAACATATATGACTTATTTATTGTAAATAATGATACTTAGTTTACTAGCCACTAGATTCATGGATAATGCTAGGCAACACAAAATTTTACTTCATTAGCTTCTGAAACTAGTACTGTCACAGACAAATGATATCAGTAATTACATATATCTTCTGAATTTGAATCTTATTAGGACACAGGACCACTATATGCTTGATATATCTGTGTATGACATGTAATGTTATTTTGCAAAGTGTTTTCCCAAAAGAAGAGAGGAAAGGAGAAATATTTGGTCCCTTATTTTTCTTTAAATTCTTCTCTCTTTTTTAAAGTTGGAGACTACATTTCAATGAGCGAAAGATTTTAAGTGGATGTTAAGAAAATATTTTAAAAATTGATCATGTATGATTTCTGCCCAAATAAATGGAAAAAAAATCTTCAAGCAAATCTTGACCAGAGGGCCTCTGAGGTCAATATTTATACCAAAGGAAAATAAATATTAATACCTATTTAAAGTGGTACTAAAATGGTTTCAAAAATATTCGTACATACCTAAAATGGTACTAAAAAGATTTCATCAGGAATACATACATGCATTAAAATTTTTATTTTGTAGTGATGATTATTGCATAGACTAGAATCTTCTTATCTTTTGTCTAAATGGGAAAAATTATTTAAATTTTTAAGGCAGGAAAATGTCCCTATACAATTATTGAATTTTGTCCTATTTCATAATTATTGTGACTCTAAATCCAGAGGCACAGTACATAATTTGTGAATTCCTTTTTCAGGTAAATGAAAGAAAATATAGATGAATAGAAATATAGTATATTAAAAGGTATTAACATCTAAGTATTAACTGAGCCTATCAATTAGGAAAGGTCTATTTTACTTCTCCTTTTATCCACTTTAATCCCTTTTTTTGCAGTTTTATTTCATCCTCTGACTTTGTATGGAATCTTATGCTATTTAAATCTTGTAAAACCAGATGTCCATGAATAAGAAATATTCCTTTTATTTTATTAAACTTGTTAACAATTAGCTCTTATTTTTTTTTCTATTCATTTTACCTAGGACTTATTTTTTAAAGCCTCATCAATTGATGAAAGAAAATCATGTCATAATTTTCATTCATTCTTGTTTTAATCACCTCAGTGCTTAGGAGGACAATCTGATAATTGTGAGAAATTTCTAAAACAGCCAAACAAACAGAAAACATGCAATGAATTCTTGCTACCTCAATTGTTCTACAGGGCATTGACTACTCCTTGGCAATAACAACATATAAGGAAAAACATATTGCACATGCAATCAAAATCAACAAAATGGCATTTGATTGGTTACAAAGATTCTTTTGATGTGATAACTTACTAGGTTAGCAGAAAATACAGCTCTAAATAGAGTTAACTACTGGACAAAGCCTGACATGATCCATTTCAAATTGCTGCAAATATGACTTTAATACTTTAAGTATATGTGGTTATGAAAAACAACTTGACTTTTCAAAGGCAAGTTCTCATAGAATTTTCACTTCTATTAAATAGGTCAGTGAAATCACAGAAGTGTCATTGAATAAGAGGGTGGAGGTCAACAACAGGTTCAAATTTATTATCAGAAAGGTATAAAAAATTAGAATGACTTATATATCTATTTTCCAGTATTGTAGGTTCTTTAAATCCCTTCATCATGATGTCCATGCCTATGTATAACAATCATGAGGGTGGTGGTGATGGTGGTGGGTATACACATTAATGAAATTTACATGGAAGTTGACTCCCATAAGCTTATGAATTTCTCCAAAGTGCTGAAGGACATTGATGCCAAAAAATCAAGTAAATCTGATATAGATCTCTATAAAATTCAGAGAGGTAGTTCCATTTTCTTTTCATAATTCAGAAAGATCAAAACAGGGAGCTTCATATTGGGAAGAGATTAGATTTAAAAACATTAAAGATGTTAGGGAAATGGGAGCAAATATTTATTTAAGACTTTTACAAAAATCTATACCATAGTTCAGAGTTTATTATGTGGAGGAAGTTTTAGAACATCATAAAATTCTTCAACTGAATTGTTTATTTTCTTTTATTTCAATAAGCAAGCTCAGTGTTGGACAGCCAGGCTATTTTTTGAAAAAAAAAGGTTAAAATTTTATTTATTATATTTTAATTCAAAAGTATCTGAATATAGATTATTTTACCTTTTATAAAGTTGATACCTCAATTTTATAGTTTAAATAGTAGTACCTTTGCCTTAACCTTTCCTGTTTTTATTTTCTCAGGAAATGAGTGCACATATGTCCAAGAGCATTTTGTTAATCCACAATCTTCCAAAGCATGACAAATTGAGTTTACATTAAATTTGAGCATGTTAGTATTATCACGGTTATACTTGAAAACACATTTTCTTTTTGCATTTTTAAGGTTAACAAAACAGTTTTTTTTACAATGACATTGAAAAATATCTAGTGTAGCAATTATCATTAGTCACAATTTTACAGATGGGGATACTGAGGCCCAGAGATGTTACCTGATATATCTCAAATCACACAGATAGCAAATATCAGAGGAAAGGCCACCATAAAACTTGAACAACAAACATTTATCAAGCCTGTATTATATGCTAGGCATTATATTCTCTGTTGGCAATACAAAGATATTAGCAAAATGGTTTAAATAAAAGTAACAGTATACATCTCATGAAGTTTATATGTTGCTAAGTCCTCTGACTCTAAATCCTATGTTATTTTCTCTATGACATGCTACCTCTAAAACCACATAACAATAAGTTACATTTATAAAGTGTTTGTAAATTATATAGCATTTTACATATATTATCTTATGTGGTCACCATAACAAGAGAGAGAGAGAGAGAGAGAGAGAGAGAGAGAGAGAGAGAGAGAGGGAGAGAGTAAGTATCATTACTCCTGCTTTATGTCAACAATAAAAGAATCACTAATTTATTTATTGTGGGTATACATTTCACTGCTGCATCTCCCAGCACTTCTGGAATGTAAATACTCTTCAAGAGTTATTGTGACCAAAAGAAAGTCAATTTATTAACAACCTAGAGATAAAACTCCTTAAATGCCATTAGTCTGATAATTCCACAATAGACATACTCTCAATCACTAGAGTTGGGATGTGAACCCAGGTTCTCTGATGCCAAATGTAATGCACCTATTTTTCACATCTTTTAAGGAAACAAAAACAAACTTAGAAAAGCCTATTCCAAATGCACCCCAGTCATTGAAGCTAATTTACATTGAGTTTTACATGTAGACCTGCACAGCTTTTATTTGGGGAAAATAATATATTTTATAATATGTATAGTGATGATTTTTTTGTTTTTCAATAATGTTTTATAATGCTTTTATAATGCAGTCCCCATACTGCCAGGTCTCTCAGCAGATTTGCAGCTATAAAACGGTCTATCTTTTCTTCTTCATCTCATCAGGCAAATGTCATATTACATCATAGTGTAATCATCCAATCTCCTTATAAGCTCATGGCAGGAATTTGCTTATACTCACTTTGAAATGATCATATGGGCATTTGATTTCTAGTAATAGTAAAAGACCAGGGAGTAGTTCTCTGTCTTAGTACCGTTTTAAGACTAGAAATAATAATGAGAAGGAAAGAGGCTATTATTTCCTGAATGACCCCTCTAAGAAAATTCTGTCTCTTACAACACTTCATTTTATGATGTTTATTTTAAGCTGTTTTATGTATTTTTCATAAGTCACTTAAAGAAGTTATTGTAATGGGATATTTTGAAAAATTTACAAATTTGAATCTGAGCTGCAAACCTGTTTGAATTCTTTTCGAGGGATGCCAAACTATTTAAGAGTTAATAGTGGCTCAAATATTTTAAAATGATCCATTCTCATTGACATATCCTTGGTCATATCTCCTCCAATATGTTGCCTGAAAATCATGTGGTTGCTCTCTCTAATCTTCAATATCTTCCTATCTCCTTTGAGAATGACTAAAAAGACAACCAGGATTCACTAAACCTTAAAGAGTCATCTTTTAGAAAATGATGATGCTGACTATTGAAGCTAGATCTCAAAGCAATAGAACAGAGGTGTCAAGCCTGCAGCATGCAGGACATATGAAGACCACAACACCCCTGAGAGCAAACTCTACCAGATTAAAATGAAACCAGGAATATTTACCAAAACATATAAAAGTACAATAAAAGATAGCTAATCTTGATATGTTATTTTCTAAGGCAATATGCTTCCCTCAGGGATCTTCATGTATGGTTTAATGGACCCCTTTTGCCATTTGAGTTTGACAAATTGCTCAGAGTGTAATAATTGTGACCTTTTCCCCCCTTGGATTTGAGTTATTTTGATTCTCCTTCAATTTATATGATTCTTTCCATACTTCTCTCAGCCTTTAATATTCACTATTTTACCATAAAATAGCAAGGGGGATGAGTGGGTAGAATATCCACCCTGGAGTCAGTAAGACTTACCTTCCTGCATTCAAAACTGGCTTCAGGCACTTATTAGCTGTGTGACTGGGCAAGTCAATTAACTATGTCTTAATTTCCTCATTTGTAAAATGAGCTGGAGAAGGAAATGGCAAACTACTACAGTATCTTTGCCAAGAAAACTCCAAATGGGGTCATGAAGAGTCAGACACAACTGAAGTGACTAAACAACAGCCATTTTAATATTCATATACTGAAATAATTTTTTATCCATTCTACAAAGGATGGACTCCCATTTTATTTCTAGTTTTTTGTTACCACAGAGTTCAACTATAAATATCTTGATATATTGAACTTTTGTTTCTCTTTTTGACCTCCTTATGGTTTTGTCCATTAGTAGGATTGCTTAGGTCTAGGAATAGAAAATTTGGCACCTTTTTCATAATTACCAATTGGTACCTAAAATGGTTGCACCAATTTATAGCTTTACTAACAATACATTAGCTCTCTCCCCCACAAAAAATAAAATGTTTCCATTTTGGGGGTGTCAAGTTTAATAGTCTGAAGGTAGTTTTTTTGCAAGAGTCATTTTATTTGCATTTCCATTACTGTTAGTGATTTTCACAATATTTCCTTGTACTCATATATTGTTTGTTATTCTTCTAGAAATTTTTGAAAGCAGTTTACAAATGAAGAATTGCAAACTATTAGCGACTATGTGAAAGACTGTGCCAGATCAGTAATATTAAGAGAAATACAAATCAAGACAACACTGAGGTTTATTCTCATACCCCTCAAATTGATAAAGTTAATAGCAAAAATAGTACAATATAAACCATAATTTTTCTGCAACCTTTTATTGGTAGAAAAATTTGGAAATAAAACAGATGTCCTCTAATTGGGGAATGGATAAATATTTTTGGACCTTGATGCAATGGAATATTATTATTCAGAAGAAACAATGGATATAAAGAATTCCAGGAAAATGTAGGAAGCAATTTGAATTGGTAAAACATGAAGTAAACATAACTCAGAACATAGTAACACGATTATAATAGTTTGAAGGGAAAATGACAACAACAGAAATGAATAATCTGTGTATTACAACAGCCCATCATGGCACTAAATAAGATATATGAAAGTACCTCACACACACACACACACACACACACACACATACATATTTGGCAGAGGTGGGGAACCATGGATGTAGCATATTGTAATACTGAAATTGACTTCTGGACAGATACTTTTTTTCTTTCGATTTTTTAAAAAAATTCTTCATTATAAAGGGTAGTTCTCTGTATGAGTGAAACATACTGGGAAGTAAAGCATTTCCAACCAAAGAAAGAGATAACTACAAATTTAAAAAAATAATGAATATTTTAGAGAAATACAATTGCTTTTTGCCCTTTGACCAGTAACCATTTGGGAAACAATTCCTAGTATTGAATATTTGTGACAGTTTTTTTATGTATGTTAGATAGCAAGCTTTGATGGTTGATATTTTATTCAAATAGTTTCTATTGATACATGATTTTGTCTTCTTTTCATTAATTTTAAGTGTGAAAAGCATTTTGTGTTGTCATTAAAATTATGTGTTTCATGTTTTATGACTTTTCTCTCTCCTTTTTTTGGTTAAGAACATTCTCCCTAGCCATAAATTTGATTGGTAACACATCTTATGGTCTTCTATTTATGCACACACATATGTATACATATATACAAGTCATATTCATTTCATAAAAAGAGGGAGTTAACGTCCATATTAATCTCTTTTAATAATTAATAATATAAGTTAAATAAGTAATTGAATAATAATTAAAATAAAATTATAATTTTATATAGTTTTTTTGCTGGCTATGTATTGTTTTGTCTTGAAGTGTTTGCTAGAATTCATTTGTAAATACACCAGGTCCTCTATCCCTTTTAGTAGTTCAATCATTAATTATCCAATTTTATTTCTGAGATAAAGCTATTTATTTCTTATTTTATTAGTCTATATGATTTATCTATTTATAGACATTCAAAAGGTTCCTTTGAATTTAAATGTGTTGTTAGCAAACAGTGGAAAAGCTGTGAGTTTCAAAAGGCCAGTTCTTTTCTCTAATTCTTTTACTGTCCAGCTTTGCTTCAATCATATAGGATTATTAATTTTTCTATTTCTACTCTTTTAAATATGTACTGAGTTTTTAAAATTATCACTTTCTAACTTTCTAATATAATTAATTTATTGGATATATATGTTTTCCTTTAAGGATAGCTTTAGCTTCAAACAAATTTTTGTTAAGTTGTCTCATGGGTAATATATTTAACGTAGTTGTTAATTGTTTTTGTTATTAGTCCTTTACATATTTGTTATTCTGTATGTCTTTACTTAGTTTTTAAGTAGGCCTCTATCTTTTGCTTATAATTTCCTTTATCAATAATGATTTTGTGAGGTGGAGCCAAGATGGTGAAGTAGAGGAAGCATACTACCTGAACTCTCCAAAAATTACCTCCAAAAAACCTTGAAAGTAATGGGTCAAATTTAATTCTGGAGCAGTAGCAGCCATTTCAGGAGACTGCAGCACCCAGAGATGGTAATAATCACTATTTTGGAATTCCATTGCCTTTTACCCAGTTCCAGGTTGCAACCCCAGGGCACAGTTCCAGGGTGATGAGGGATAATTGCTCTCACAGCTGGGCAGAAGGATTGTTCCTCATTGTAGCTTCAGACAAGAGAGGAGCACTTGAGTTCAAAAGGGAGTGGGGCCATGGTCACTGTTTCAAGATAAAGAGAGAGCAAAGCATGTAGTTCCTGGTCATAGTTCTAGGGTACGGAGTAGTGCTAGTACTTTTAATTATAAGGGAGCAAGGGCCCTTCCTGTGTAAAGACCAGAGCTCAGACCAAGAAAGCAGTGACCACATCTCTCCCCAGATCACAGTATCTTGGAAGCAAAGAAAATTTTCTGAACCCCAGAACTAAAAAAGCCTAAAGTTTGGGACAGTTATATCCCTCCAAACCTGGGTAACCAAAGCCCATTTCTAACATAAAGTCAAAAGTCATAAAATCAGCTGGAAAAATGAACAAACAACAAAAAGAACCTGACCATAAAACGTTTGTATACTGACAGTGAAGCTCAAGATACAAACTCAGAAGAAGACAATGACATGAAACCATCAACAAGGCTCAAAGGGGAAAATGAAAATTGTACAAAACCTCAATAAAAATTCCTAAAAGCTATAAAGAGATGAAAAAAACAAAAAAACAAACAAGAGTAATAAATAAAAAATTCAGAAAAGAAATAAAAGCAATGCAAAAAAAGTATAAAAAGAGAAAGAATAGGTTGGCGTAAGAGTCATAAAAAGCACTCAAGAAAATAGCACCTTAAAAGGAGATTTGGCCAAATGGGGAAAAAGGAGGTTCAAAACTTACTGAAGAAAGTAATTCCTGAAAAATTAGAACTGGTCAAGTAGAAGCTAATGACTCCATGATACATCAAGAAACAATATAATATATCCAAAAGAGGGAAAAAAGGAAGAAAATGTGAAATATCTTATAAGAAGAACAAATGACCTCAAAATAGATTAATGAGAGATAATTTGAGAATCATTGAATTATCTGAAATCATGATTCAAAAGAGCCTAAGTATCATATGTTAAGAAATTATAAAGAAAAACCCTAAAGATAATTTAGAAGTAGAGTGTAAAATAGAAATTAAAAGAATCTACCACCTCCTAAAAAAGATCACAAAATAAAGACTCCCAGCAATAGTATAGCCAAATTCCACAATTCTCAGGGCAAGGAAAAAAATCCTGCAAGCATCCAGAATGAAACAAATTGAATATTATAGAATCAAAGCCAAGAGCACAAGGAGCAGAGGGATTGGAATATGATATACCAGAAATCAAAGGAGCCAGTCTTATAACAAGAGTAACCTACCCAACAAAACAGGGTATAATCCTTCCAGAGAAAAATTTGTATTAAGGAAAGAAAGGGCTTTCAAGCACTCCTGATGGAAAAAAAAAACTATATAAAAAATTTAACATTCAAACACAAAGCTCAAGAGAAGCATAAAAATGTATACAATGAAATTGAAATCATAAGGGAGTAAATAAGATTAAATTATTTATATACCTATGTGGGAAGATGATACATTTAAAGAACTTTACCATTATTAGGGCACTTAAAGAGGCTACATAAACAGAGTGTAGTAGTGTGATTCAATTATATTGGGATGGTTGCAAAAGGAATGGAGGGAGTGAGACAGTGCTATGAGCAGATGAATGAATTGGCATTGCAACTAAAAAACCTAGAAAAAGAACAAATTTAAAATCCTCAAACAGAAAAATATAAAACCTGAAAATCAAAGGAAAGATGAAGAAAATTAAAAATAAAAAATTGCATTAATAAAGGCAGAAACTGGTTTTATGAAAAAAAATCAAAATATTGACTAATTAGATTTTAAAAAGAGAAAAAAAGAAAACTAAATATCAGTATCAAAAATTAAAAGTGTGAATGTACCATGATGTGAATGCACCAAATGAAGATAACAAAGAAATTATTAGAAGCTATTTGTCCAATTTTTCACCAATAAAACTGTTGATCTAAGTGAAATGGATGAATATTTATAAAAGAATAAATTACCCAGATTAATAGAAGAGGAAATAGAATAATTATATCACCTTATCCTAGAAAAAAAAGAATTTAACAAGCCATAAATGATCTCCCTAAGAAAATACCTCAAGCATCAGATGGATTTGCATGCAAATTCTACCAAACATTTAAAGAACAATTAATTATAATACTATACAAACTTTTTGAAAAAAACAAATACAGTTTTTATACCTAATCCAGAGAGAATAAAAACAGAGATTGAAATATGGATACTGATTTCTCTAATGAGTATTCATACTAACATTCTAAATAAACTACTAGTGAGGACACCACAGCAAAAATCATATACTATTACCAGATGAGATTTATACCAGGAATGTAGGGCTGGTTCAATATTAGGAAAATTATAAGTATAATTAACCATATGAAAACTAAAACAACAAAAATGATATGATAATATCAATAAGTACAAAAAAAATATTTTGAGAAAATATAACACCCGTTCTTGTTTAAAAACATCAGAAAGCATAGGAATCAAATGGAACTACTGTTTCTTCTTTTCTTTTTTTATTTTTCTTAAGTTTAGACTTGAATACTAAAACTTAAATAGACAACAAGGAAAAGAAACATAAACTTAAATATTAACAATTTAATACAAAATTAGAAAAGAAAAAAAATGTCATGTGCACAGCAGAACTTGAGAGGATTCAAAATATATAGCAATTAATTTCTACTTCAAGAAAGCCTATGTAATAAACGCTATGCATTGTGTTGAGAGCTGTTCATCTTTTCTTTGCTATCTTGTAATTTTTCTTTTGTTCTCTGCTGTGCACTTTTTGCTTTGTTCTTTTTCCCCCTTCCTCCAAACCCTTCCACCCAAGGCAATATTTAAGCATGGATATAGTAATATATAGATTGGAGCCTTTCTTAAAATAAAAAAAAGTATCTATCTAAAACCAAGAGTAAACTTTACTTGTAATGAGGATAAACTAGGAGCCTTCCGAACAAGTAATACATGAATCAAGGATTCCCACTAGCACCATTCTTATTTAATTTTCTAGTAGAAATACTAGCTAAAGCAATAAGAAAAAGGAATTGAAGAAACAAGAATAGGCAGTGAAGAAAGAAAAGTATCACTCTTTGAAGATAATATAATTGTATGCTTAAAGAACCACAGAGAGTCAACTAAATAACTATCTGAAACAATTAAAAATACGCAAAAACTACAATGTATAAAATAAACCCATACAAATTATCAGCATTTCCACATATTATTAACAAAACTCAGGAGGAAGAGATAGAAAGAAAAATTCCATTTCAAATACCTGCCAGACAGTATAGATTACTTGGCCTGCTAACTATATGAACACAGTTGCAAAACACTTTTCACATACACACATATACATAAATGGAGAAATATTAATTGTTCATAGATAGGCTGAGCCAACATAATAAAAAATTACGCTTCTACCTAAATTAATTTACTTATTCATTGCCATTCCAATCAAATTACCAAATAAATATTTTATAGATTTAATAAAAATAATAATAAAATTTAATTAGGGGAACAAAAGGTTAAAAGTATCAAAGGAATCAAGCAAAAAATGTGAAAGAAGTTGGCATAGCAATACCAGATTTCAAAGTATATTACAAGGAAATAATCATGAAAAGAAATCTTGTACTAAATACAGAGTGGTTGATCCGTGTAATTGATTAAGAATAGAATATATAAAAGTAAATGACCATAGTAACACATTGTTTGAAAAACTCTAAGAGGGGCAAGAACTCAATTTTCTACAAAAGCTGCTGGAAAAACTGGAAAGCAGTCTACCAATAACTAGGCATAGACCAACATCTTATATCATATAGGAAGATAAGGTCCAAATACTCACATGATTCACATGCAATGGGTGATATCATAAACAAATTAGGGGCACATGGAAAAAAAAAAAAAAAACATTTGTCAGAACTATAGATAAGGGAAGATTTTTTTGACCAAAGAAGAGATAGAGGGAAAAGTTAAATGGATAATATTAATTACATGAAGTTAAAAATAATTTCCCAAAAAACCAAAATGCAGCAAAAATTAGAAGGAAAACAGGAAACTGGGAAAATTAATTACAACAAGTTTCTCTTATAGCTGCATAATTTCTCAAATATATAGGTATTTCAACAATTTGGCTAGCAGCTGCTGTGGGGGTGTAAAACCAACAACAGCCAGCTCACAGAATGCTGCAAGCACAGGATCTTTTGATCTGCTTTACTAAGGAAAGCAACGTTAAGAGGTTAATAATCTTACTTTAATCCAGCATACAAATTCATTCACTTAGTTCATGGGAAAAAACCAGAACCCTGAACTTCAGAGAAAATACAAACAAGTTACAAACATACATTTATAAACAGACCAAATACAATTCATAGTTATCAATATCTCAGTTCAGCTGGGAGCTCGACAACAGCTGGCTCAGAGTCATGAGTCACTACTGCTGCAGCTCAGAGCTCCAAAAGGGAGAGCCAACCTCTGGGTTTATATCTTGTTCAGGGTCAAAGGTGAGTCAAACATGCGACTCACCCATGTAACCTAAACCCACGTGGTCTAAAAGCCTCTCATGTCACAAACATGTCCCTCAAACCCATGTAAACTAGGCTTTCCCTTGAGGCAAGAAGCCATCAAAGACTCCTAACTTAATCAAGGAAACACAGGCCAAACTCTTCAAGGGCACTCGGCTGAACACAAAGAAAAGATTTCCTATTTCATCCCAGGCTGACAGACCAGGGACCACATATATTCCTATCGCACTGTGATTGGTATGGGAATTTTCACCTGCTCCATTTCTTCTCTTTGCCATATTTTCCCTCCTTAGGCAAATATGTACCAATCTCAAATGTGGCTCATTATATTAATGTGGAACTTAGAGTAACTACCGAATTGGCAGAGCCTATTGAAGTTCACAGTTTCCAAGGTCAAGAAATTATCTAGTCTTAGGCTTTCTGCTATCACACTGGTCTCTAATCTATCTTCCCATGTGTAACAACAATGCTGCTTGCATTAAAGGTGTAATGCCAATAACACCAGCATGTAGGAGGGCTGCTAGCATAGATTCTTTAATCTGCTTTTCTAAAGAAAGCAACTTTATGGGGTTAACAATCTCACTTTAATTAAACATACATATATCATTCACTTAGTTCAGGGGAAAAAGTCAGCACCATGAAATTTACAGCAAATACAAACAGAAATTACAAACAGAGAAAATAGCACAAATCAACACACAAGCTTCTGTCTGATCATAGCGATACATCATTTGAGAGGAGTTACCAAAGGGAAAATCACTAACATCTGGGTTTTCAAAGCTGGGGTGCTTCTTAATAGCTACCCAGAGTCTCCACACCAACACTCTTCCAATGAGTGAGCCCCCCAAAGCAAAATGCTAACCTCAGAATATATATACACTTCTTCAGGGTCAGGTCACAGAGGGCCTCACAACCATGTGACTCAAATTCATATGACTTAGGCTTTCTTGTGACTTAAGCAGGTCATCAAAGACTCTTAATTCAAACAAAGGCAAGGCTCAATCAAAGGCACTTGATTACGTTAGTGTTGAGAAGCGCTCCGAAAGAAAAAAAAAACCAGCTAAAAAAGTCCCACTTTGCTTGCCTTTATACCATGTTTCTTCTTTTTTTTTAAATTGCTTTATGGGGTATTTAAATAGTTGACTTTTAGGGCTACAATCGCTAATTATGTTTTCTTCCTTTTCTTATGAATACGTATATATGCATATATAGATGCATATATAATTTCTTCCTTTAAAGTTAGCATTTAAATAGATGTAGCTTGTTTTGTTTACATGAATCTTTTTTGAAGTCTCACCTTCTTAATGCCCCCTCCATACATATATCCTTCCAATCCCAAATTTGCCAGTTTATTCTGACCCTTTCTCTTTCTCTCTCTCTCCCTTCTCTCCCCTTTCTCATACACATAGCCCCCACCCCACTCCAACACATGAACACAAATACTCTTGCTATATTTTTCTTTTTCTCTTCCCCTTGTCATTTTAGATTTCTGCTTCTCAGGTGAGATAGGACTTGTAAAACCAATTGACCCCAAATCCATGGATTCATTTTTCCCTGTACACTTTCTTAGTCCTTTTTACTTCTAGAATATTCTAGAATTTATCTTAAGGAAAGTTAACTTAAATAAATAAAAATAACACTAACACTGCACTGCTGAATGTGTTGTTTGATTTATCCTATTTTTGTTTTAAGTAACATACATCTTCCTCTGGACCTATGACTACTTGTTACACCCTCCCTGATTTGTCACTCTCCCACCTCCATCTCAACACGTAACAGAGTACCAAATCCTTTTGTTTTTTTCTTAATCATAGGAGTTAATAAAATTAGATGCCTAGACTTCTACTTCTTATAATACTTAATCCCAACTAAAACTATTGTGCACATTCACCAAGTATTTTACGTTAACATATTTTTTTTATTTTGTTATCTTATTGATAAAAAGCTAGGATAATTTAAATCAATCAATAGGCAATTATTACCACTTTCCTTTTTACTATCTATATTTTTATCTTCTTTCTCTCTCATTCCTCCCATTTACCAAGTTCATCATGGGTTTCTGTGTTGTTTCAATTTCTAGATAAAGTTTGTATTGTTTTTTTCTGGTGATAGTTTTCAAAAATTGTTTTCAGGTCAATTTCTTCATGTTCTCTGTAGCTGCTATCATTTTCCTCAATAAGGCCTTTAACAGGACTTTCTCCCAGAACTGGTTTGCTGGGAGATGAACAGGTTTTTGAAGCTGCTTGTCAGATTATCTTTGATGTGTTTTTGAAGATTGTTGAGAACTCAATCAACCCCTGGTGTGTGTATATATATATATATATATATATATATATATATATATATATATATATATATATATATATATATATATGTTTTTATAGCTTTTCAAATTCAATTTTTTTTTTTATTTTTAGAATTGAGGAGCTCACAGACAGAATTGACAACATCTTGTTCCTCTTCCTGGACCTCTTTATAATACAAATTCTATAATGAAACTCAATTTTGTTAAATTTCATTTTGTTTATATTTTCTAAAAATGAACTGTTTATATATTATATTTGACATTAGGCAAGTATGACATAGAAAATATGCAGTTGTCCCTTTAAAAGTTCTTTATGTTTTAATACCTATCTTCATTCTTCAAGAAACAAGGAAGTTTAGACAGAGTACAAAACCAAGGGAGAGAAATTTCTTATGATGACTAGGTCAGTTTTAGTCAGAAAGGGCAAGTGACTAATTTTAACAAAAAAATATCCATCATATCTAAATGATTAGAATAGGAAGGATTTTTTTCTATGGATAATGTGAACTCTTCATTTCAATTAAATGAGCCCATATTAAGTGCTAGGTTAGGGCTAGAGATATGGATATGGGAGTAAAAAATGATAATCAAAGCTGGAAACTGATAAGTTCACTAAGGAAGAGAATATAAAGAGAGAAAAGAAGAGGGCAGAGGACTGAGGGATATTTCCACTTATGTTTAGGATGTGGGAATAGGAAAAGGAAATAGGAGCATTAGTCATAGGAGTAGGAGTAGAATCAGGACAGTTCAGTGTCTTGGGATAATTAGTTATAGTATGTAGCCTTATTTACTGGGCTACCAATTTCCTATGTTACCTTGATCATGCCATAATATTTGTGAATCTTTTGTCAAATATAGGGATCACTTGACATTTGATACTTAATGTAATTTTTGCCAGTTTAAATCCTACATGAACTTCAAATCTGACATATTTTCATGTCCATGAGACATTTTGAAATATTTCATACCATCTTATTTTTTTTTACCAATACCATTTTTGCCCATAACATAGATTGGTCAATAGGTCATGTGACATTTTTGAAATATTTGTACCATTATTTACCTGATAAAGGCACCCAACTTTTTCAGAGTATTGGCCTTCTCTATACAGTAATGTTGCAATCTCCATGAAGAGAGAGACTATATCTTGTATCTCTTTGTAAAGCCCAGAAGATACTCAAATATTTGTTTAGTCATGGATAATTCTAATCTTTAAATACATCATTAAACTTAAACACTTAGCACTTTAAGCACTTAGGAATCTTAAAAAGGAAAACTGTCCACAGATATAAAGTCTTTTTTGTTATCTTTTTACTTTCTTGCATTGGGAAATTACTAGATGATAGTTGAAAAGTTGTTAAAATTACCCAATTAAAAAAAACCATACCCTGACATTAAAATGGAACTGTGTTTTAATGTGCAATATGGTATAATTCCCTTACTCTGTGGAAGGGATAACGGGAAACTCTTTGTATATATATATTAAATAGATGATTAATTATTCTAGTAATAACTACAATTCAATGTTTTTTGATGATTACTATATAAATGGTAAATTTACTATAAATAATATTCTAATTTTTTTTTGCTAGAAATTTGTAGCCAGAAATTTCAAACATAGATTGGGTTTACTCACTGGGCTTGCTATAAAGTTAAGTTGCTAACATGTATGAGTGTGTCTGGATTAATGGAAGTGTATATTTTTCACTTTTGTACCTTTAAGATGTTTGAAAATATGATTTCTAATGTTTGAAAACTACTTAGACCTTTAATAAAAGAATTTTGTAAGGAAAAAGCCATAAGAAATAGACAAATGGTTTTAAGGGATTATGATGGCTCATTTTCCCAGAAGTTTTTGAAGCAAGGACTGTAATTTCCACTATTACAGTAAGTCATTTATTCTAAACACAACAGGAAGAGAATATCTATCATTTAGATATTTTAAAACTGCCTTCTATAATACATTCTTGATAAATGAACCGTTGCACTGCCAGGCTATAATGGAGGTACAGTTCCATTGCTGAAAGCACTGTTGTCCTTGCAAGGCTGGCCTCCCTCCCCCTCCCTTCCTGTCTGAAGGCATGCATGGCTTCATTGAAAGGATCCTTTCCTCAAATGAAGAAAGTTTGGGATTTTTTAATAAAAGTTTAGCTACTCCCTCTTAATAATACCACAAGTAGTTTAGACTTCCTATTCCTTCAATCACAGGTAAAAGCAACTATCAAGAAGGTAAGACATTCTGTTACCTCAAGGGTTCATCATTTCGTATTAGCTTACAGTTTTGGGCCAAATAACAATGATCAAAGGCAAAAGGTAATAGGATTGCATGGTGTACACAGAATTTCTTATCGTATAGTACTTACTGTGTAGTTGCTAAAGAGATAAGTACAATTTAAAAATCATCCACGAGAATCAGTAGCAACTTTATTTCTTGACTGATGTGATAATTGAACAAAAAAGGTTAAATGTTTAAGTTTGGAACTAGTATGTCACAGGTTTAATGTGCCTCTTTATATAGAAAGGATGATTGATTTAAAGGAATTACAAATAATTATAAAAATGTTCCTTGTATGGAAAATGAGCAAATGGTTATTACAGTGATTGGGCTTCACTAGACTGAATTAGAATTAGTCATAAAATGTTTCTCAGATAATGTCAGTGAAACTACGAATTGGTAGATACCTTCTGGGCAGCAATTTGGAACTATATCCAAACAGTTACCAAACTCTGCACTGCCTTTATCTCAGCACTACTTGGCCCATATCACAAAAGAAATCAAAAAGAATAAAAGGACCCATATATACAAAAAGCTTTATAGAAATTCTTTTTGTGGAGGCCAGAGGTGGAAATTGATGAGCTCCTTATCACTTGGGGAATGGCTAGATAAACAATGGTGCATGACTGTAATGGAATTATATTATTCTATCAGAAACAACAAAATGGTTGGTTTCAAAGAAACCTTGGAACACTTATATGAACTAATGATTGATGAAATAAATGGAATGCATGGCTACATTGAGGGGATCCTTTCCTCAAATGAAGAAAGTTTTGGATTTTTTAAATAAAAGTTTAGCTACTCCCCCTTAATTTATGCAAAAATATTATACAGATAACTTCAAAAGACTTAAGAATTTTTATTAATATTGTGATCATCCATGACTTCAGAAAACTGATTAATAGAAAATGCTACCTACATCCTAATTGTGCAACAATGAACCAGATATGCAGAAAAAGACACATTTTGGGGGGACATGGCCAACATGAGAATTAATTTTACTTGACTGTATATTTGTTTTTAGTTTTCCCTAACCCCAATGGGAAAGTAGGTTGAGAAGAGTAGACCACAAATGCTCATTAACTGAAAATAAAATTAAATCTAAAGTTAAGTTCTGAAGGGATCAAACAATGAGAAGAGAGATGCAATGATGTTGAGATATAAAAATGAAATGTAAAACCTCAGAAGCAGGATAAGATGTTATTTATGCTTATTTGTGTATACGTTGAACTGTTAAGTGTCTATGTCTCTGATTTCAAAAGCAGGAGAAAGACATTCTAGACCCTCAAACACCTTTTCCTGTAAATTAGAGGTTCCATGAAATCTGGAATCCTGCTATAAGGGAGTCATTTCTTTTCATTAGGACTTTTATCTAGAAACAAGGCAAAACATTTTTCTAACCTAAGTCAGATTTGACAGTGGCATATCTTCCCTTGCTTAATGATTATTTCTTTGTGATACGGTCCACTGAAATCTTTGAGCTTCCACTGTAGCACATATTATTTGCTTTATCATGAAGTGAACGTCTACATGCCATAGAGAGGGGGATTCTCTGGCATTAACAACATACACATTTATTGAACAGTAATATTAAACAGCATCTTTCATTCTATTTGTTGTTGACTTGCTTATTCCTAATTTGTTTCCAACTCCCAATAAAAAGCAAACATCCTTTAGAAAATAGCAGGCAAATTTAGTCATTTTGACTTTTGTGTGAATAATCAAAACATTGCCTAAAATTTCTTTTTAGTTTTTAATGTAGTCTAGGGTGGGAGAAGGGAGTGAATTTACAGCTTTAGGTGTCTAAGGGCTAGGGAAAATATGTATAAATGGAAAGCTGGGAGTAACAAGACCAGTACCAAGATCAAATTCTGCTTAATTCACAATTTTGCTTAGACTAGGTCTTGATGCATAAGAGGAAGTAGGTAAGTAAGTGTTACTGGATGTTTTCAGAGATGCAGAACATCATGGGAGGGTAATGGAAAGTTTTGAATTTCATCCTTAGTTCTATGGAACATTAAAATTTTCCATCTCACAATTATTTTATGTCACATGGGAAATGCATTTTTCAATGATCATCACCTATTTAAATAAATTCCTTACTATACTGTAATAATTTACTTAGCTTTTGGCATGTCCTTAATTTGCCATGTCACATCTGCATGCATATATATATATATATATATATATATATATATATATGCATGATTAATATATATATGTATATATATCTTTTATGGAATGCAATTATTATTTTTCATGATTACATAGCTCATTGTCAAAGATTGCATTTCTCACTGCATTTTCTTGCTTCCTTAGTCCAGGTTCTGACTAGGAAATCTGAAGACACTATCTTTTCACTAATGCTAAATTCAGATATTTTAATTTATGTTATATCTCTCTGGATTATAATAAGAAACAGTGGTAGAATGGATTTAATATGGGATCTGGCATCAGGATGCCCTGAATTCAAATCCAGTCACAGACACTTATGACTTTTGTGATCTTGAGCCAGTTCCTTAATGTGTCTGCCTCAGTTTACACAACTGTAAAATGGAGTGTATGGCTTATTTAGGGAGAACTAGCACCTCTTCTATGAGGGCTTGTAGAGTCCTTTTGAGGGCTACTCATTCACCTTTGGTATCCATCTCTCACCCAACTCTCACCTGTGGCTCTAAGAAGCTGTAATACTCACAGTGGCCACATCTTGGTAAATCTTTGTGGCAGATGAGTAAAACCAGATTGAGGGTAACTGACAGGCCTCAAATCCATCAATGAGTTAGTGAGATGTCTTCCCCAAACATGTAAATATTTCCCCTGGCAGAACAGGTGGATGAGAACAATTTATTCCAACAGCCATGAAGGCAGCTGAAGCACACCCTTTGGAGGATTTTTAGTTCAATTAGACATTGAACATGCCAAGTTCATCCACAGTATCCTAGGCCATCACCAGTCATCTTAACTTTTGTCATGCCATTGGAATTTAATGACTCTGGAAGAGAGTGAGGCTGATGACTTTGTATTCACTTAACTGTTTCACTTAACTCTAAATTCAAGAGCAAGTCAAGGTATCAACTTTGTAACATCAATGGTTCTCTTTGAAAACAAAGGAGGGACAATAAGAGCATCTACCTTTCAGGATTGTCATGAGGATAAGATAAGATAATATTTGTAAAGTGCCTTGCAAATCTCCAAGTGCTATATAAATGCTTTCATCATTATTATGGGGTCCTTTGGCTACTTTATGTAGGGTATGTTGCATTCCAACTGTTTAGCATAAATTGGGTCAACAAAAGATTTAGTAAAAGGGCAGAGTGAGGAGGGAAAGATCCAGAAAGGAAGTCATTTAATCTCCCTTCATTCTCATTTTATTGCTATATCATCTGGTTCCATATTATTGTTGCTCAGGAATGGCTCTGATATAGAATAACGATGAGGGGAAAAATGATTTAACCCTCGGCACCCATTTTCAGGTTACAAGTTTGGACGCTAACCACTATCTTTATTCTTACAAATAAAAGTCAGTCTATTTGAACTTAATGATCTCCAGGCATTTCAAAGATATCCAGATGGACTGAGTTTCCTCACTTATGCTAATGCTTATTTTAAAGACACTCAGTTACTCCCTGTGACTGAGAAAGATAATCTTAGAGCTGCTAATTCCAGCAGAGGCTTCAGGGTGAATCAGTAGGTGGTATAAGTGATGTTTATTCAACTAGCTTACATCAAAGGGACAAGCCAAGAAGTTAAGGTCACTGGTAATGATACACTAAAGTTAAAACTTCAATTTTATAAAACTTTGGATAAACATAAATTAAGAGCTCACAGTAAACAGAAATTATGAATATCATTACTTTGCAAGTGTTAAATGGGGTTATCTTAAGAAGGACAACTAGTTCCTATATGCTGTAATCCTAATGCAATTATTTCCTTATGTTATAGTACTAAATTTTACCTTAGAATATTTTGTTAAGAAAAAGAAATAGACTACATTAGTGAGCATAATTGGGACATTGGTTGCCTTCATTTTTTATGTATTTTATTTTATGTATTCTTGGTACATAGTAGGCACTTTACAAATATTTGCTGAATTAAATTGTACCAGGAAAATTATAAGAGGCAGCAGGAAAGTCATCCACCTGAATTCATCTGACTTTACTCCATTTGTTGAATGAAATGTTTTACAAATGGGGAGGCAGCTATGTGGCAAAGTGGATGAAGCACTAGACCTGGAGTCAGGAAGACCTGAATATAAGTTTGACCTGAGATATTTACTGGCTGTAATACCCTGGGCAAGTCACTTGCCCTCCATTTGCCTCAGTTTCCTCATTTATAATAGCACTTACTTCCTAGAGTTGTTGGGGAGAATCAAGTGAGATAGAAATTATAAAAGTGATTAATACAGTGCTTGATACAAAGTAAATGCAATATAAAAATAAAAATTCTTCTTATTGTTTACAATGAATGGATTTCTATCCTATATGAATCTTGACTTTGATCTCTTTGCAAAGCAGGTTGGGGGGGGGGGCAGATTCACTAACTTACTGAGTGCCTTCATTGAATTCTCTTGACCTCTTATAGTCACCAATATAGCCAAAACACATCGCTGCTTATCCTTCGTCCTTTATCCATGAGATCATAGATATTAAGCTGGAAGGGATCTTAAAGATAATTATAATCCTTGATTTTTTAGAGATTAGGATCAGAGAGATTATATGGGTCTGTAACAACAATGCTGCTTGTAGCTGCTGTGGAGATGTAAGGCTAATAACACCAGAAAACAGGAGGGCTGCTAGCACAGATTCTGTGATCTGCTTTTCTAAGGAAAGCAACTTTAAGGGGTTTACGATCTCACTTTAATTAAACATACATATATCGTTCACTTAGTTCAGGGGAAAAAGTCAACATCCTGAACTTCAGAGAAAACACAAACAAAAATCACAAACAGAAATTATATAAACAGAGCAAATAATATAAATCAGCAGGCATGGATTCCAAATACCTGTCCATAGCAATACATACATAGTTACCAGAGATAGAAGCACCGACATCTGGATTTTCAAAGCCAGGGGGCTCCTTAATGGCTACCCAGAGTCTCCTCTGGCCAAATCACGCAAACACTCTTCCAATGAGTGAGACCCCAAAGCAAAATGCTAACCTCAGAGTATATATACATTTCTTCAGGGTCAGAGGGCATTACAACCATGTGACTGAAGCTCATGTGACTTAGGCCTTCTTGTGACTTAAGCAGGTCATCAAAGACTCTTGATTGAAACCAAGGCAAGACTCAATCAAAGGCACTTTGTACTGAGAAGCATTCCAAAATAGAAAACAGCAAAAAGTCCCACTTTGCTTGCCTTTAGAGGGTCAGAAAGACTACATTTAATAAGATAAATAAATGGTAGTATTTGAGGAGGGAACACACTAGCAACTAGGGCAGTCAGGAAAGGTTTTTATAGAAGGTTTCTGTTTTAAGTTGTTTGAGGGCAGGGACTGTCTTTTGTCTCTTTTTGTATCCCTAGTGCTTAACACAGTGCCTGGCACATAGTACGTGCTTAATAAATGGTTGTTGTGAAGGAAATAGAAATCTATGTGGCAAAGGAGAGGCTCAAGTATATTCCAGGCAGAGTATCACAATACGTTCATATAAAGGTCCTGTCATTTCTAACCAGTGATCCAATAAAACAATTACCCTCTTTTGCTGTTGAGAGAGGAATAGCACCTCTGGTGCAAAGGTTTGCCAAACCCTTTTTAAGGCTTTTCATTCACTTTTAGTGTCCCTTTTCACCCAATTCTCACCTGTGGCTCCAAGAAGCTGTAGAATGTACAATGGCCACACCATGGTAAACCTTCCTGGCATATGGATAAAACCAGGTTTAGGGTAACCAACAGGCCTCAAACCCATCAGTGAGTTAGGGGGATGTCTATCACAAACATGTGAAGATTTTCTTTGCCCAGTGTAATTTGCAGATGAGAACAACCTGTTCCAATGGCCATGAAGGAGGCTGAAGCACTTAGAGCTTGATCAGACATGGAAGATGCCAAGGTCATCTACTGCATCACGAGACATCATCAATCATCCTGACTTTTGTCTTGCCAATGGACTTTGATGACTTTGGAAGAGAGAGTGAGGCTGATGACTTTGTACAATTCTGTCCCACTTAAATCCAATTCACAAGCAAGTAAAGACATCACTCTATGTTGTCATTGGTTCTCTTCAAAAGAAAAGGCAAACAACACTTGCCATAGTTATGACTTTTGGGGGGCATATCATCAATCAAATGATTCTTCTTCAAAATGGTGTGATTAGTCCCCTAGAAATCTTCCTAGGTTGCGGTGAAGTCCTTGAACCAGCATGTTTCCAGCCTGTTTTCCATCTCCTTTTGTTATACAGTTTCACCTGACCATTGATGTAGTGCTGGAAGTGATCGCAGCAGCTATCTAATCTGAAATCTCATTTTATAGATGATGACACTTATGCCTAGGTAGTTAAGTATCTTGCCCAAGATTGCACAGGTAATTGTAATCAGAGATAGGATTTGAACCTTGTTAGATGCTGAGTGCTAGGTGGCTTAGTGGGTAGAGCGCTCATCTTGGATTCAACAGAACTCATCTTTTTTATTTCAAATCTGGTCTCAGACACTTACTAGCTGTGTGACTATATATTTGCCTCAATTTCCTCATCTATAAAATGATCAGTCACTCCAGTGTCTTTGCCAAGAATATCCCAAATGGGTCATGAAGAGTTGGACATAACTGAAACAACTAAACATCACCACTGCCAGATGCTGAGTTCTTTAAAAGCAAAGACAGTATTTTTTTTCTTTCTTTTTGTCCCCAACACTTAGGGCAGTGTGTGGTGAATAATAGGTGCTTAATAAGTGCTGTTTGGCTGATTTATTCACCAAATGTCTTCCAGAGAGCAATACTAGAGTCTTTCATGGATCAGATACTCTAATATCAACATCACTGCTCTTACCACTGCTCATGCCATTGATTCATATCACCAGGAATGCCTCTTTAGGTAGGTAGTCAAGTTTCATTTCTATACATTCTCCTTAATGTTACAATATCATGAAGGATATGAAAATCTTGAACTGGTTCTTGTGATTTACAAAAGACATATAGGGTTTTCTCTCTATATTTCCATGTTTTAGTAGACATTTTCCATTTTCCACAAATATCTCTAGCACTGTTTAAGTCACTTCCAATGTCATCAGCCTTCAATTCAGGAAGCATTCTTTAACTAACAATTCATTATGTCACTCCACATTCACTTTTCTGCATCAGGGTTCGAAAGATTTAACAACTATGTTGCTTTGTTAATAACCTTCTTCAATTTATAATGCTATTCAATTACAATATTAATAAATAACAATACTTTAATAGCAACTTGACATTTAAACAAAAGTACAATTGTGCTGTTAAAGCAGTTGGTCTGGTGTGTTAAATTTACATGGAGACATAAAAACATCAGAAGTCCTTGTAACCAAAATATAGTACATAGGGAATCTAAAATGGAGATATCGGACAAAAATGTATCCAGTAAATTATGTCAATACATAAGATACCTATGAAGTCTGCAATGAACCACCATAAATTCTCTTTCATGCTTTAATCCCTGTTATTTAGGTATTTTGAGTGCCAAAGTTTCTTTCAAACCACAACTCAAGAATCTATATCAAGGTGATTTTACTTTTATTAGTCAGTCTATAGTAGGACATATTTATTTAATGACAAATGCTTTCGTGTATTTAAATAATAATGTAAAAAAAATAACATTGGAATGCTTTCCCATAAACTTTGAATTTATCAAAGGAAACAGGCTTGACAATGTCTAAGCTTTAGTGATCCCTGTCTCTCCCTGGCTTTCAATTTTGTGTGATCCATCTCTTAATTATTCTTCCATGGGAATCAGTTCTATGTTCTAAGTGATCTCTTAGCTCTTTTAGAAACCTACATCATCTGCTGAGGGGAGAGGAGGTATTGCAGTTAAAACTCTTCTCCCATACAAAAGAAAGAACAGCTCTTTTAGCTACTTTGTAATTGCTCTTTCTACCCTCTTCCGTATCAGTTATTGTCCTCAGCTAAGATGTTATCGTCAAAGCCATCTGCAACTCAGTCCACCACCTACTGGAGGTACTATGATCACTAAACCTATTTCTTGCAAAGAGAACTAAAATTTCCTTCAGTCAGCACTCATAACTAATAGCTATGAATCTTTCATAGGATCATAAGATCATACATTTAAAGTTGTAAGGGAACTTATTTTCCATCTGGTCCAGCCCCTTAATTTTTACTCATGTGAAAACTGACCCTAAAAAAGGCTAGATAACTTTTTCATGGTTGCACAGCTAGTATCTGAGGCAGTAGTTGAACTCACATCTTCCTGATCCCAAACTCAGATCTTTTCCCATTCTGCCATGTGTCTCTACTTCAGATCCTTCAGCCCTGTCCTCTACCTTTCTAGAAAGCATTAGGGGGAGGAGTGGGCAAGGAGGTGCTCAAGCATTTATTTCTCTTTATTTTGGGCAATGTTATGCTGAGACATTTTGTTCAAAATCTCTTTAAGATTTATGTACACTAGTAGCACTATATCTGTAGTATTTCCTTGTTTAACAAGTTTCAAAATACATTCTCAAAGACAACTTACTTACATTGATATAGCTTGTCCTTAGGGATTTCATGCTGGCTCCTAGTAATCACCATTTCCCTTTTTATGTTTATACATCACCTGGTTCACAATGCACTCAGAAACTTTGTGAGGGATCAAAATTCATTTTGCTTTCTTCTCCTCCCAACACCAAACCAATAACAAACTGGTAAAATTCAAATGCATGTATATGTGTATATATGTAAGGATGATGGATGAATGGTTGGGGAGAAAGGCATATTAAGTATTTTATTCAAATGTCCTCATTTTACAGATGAGGTAACTGAAACCAAGAAAATTTGTATAATCAAATGATAATATTTAGAGCTATAATGGACCTCAGAGGCCATCTTGTTCAATCCCTTTATTTTAAGAAGAGGAAAGTTTGGATGTGGAGGTTGTAACTTGTCTAAGTTAACTATTGATACTAATAGTTAGATCCAAGTCTTTTGATCTTCAGTTTATTGTTTTCTATTACATAAATTTCTTCTTAATATCTCTTTTGATTGTAGATTTTAATTTATTTCTATGTATATGCTCCAAATGTGAGATCTTTGTCCTTTAGTTAGGTAGTAGATACTCTACTAGAGAAAGTGCCATAATAACTTGACGTTCTCACTCTGAAAGAAATGAAAAAAACAAGAAAAGTAAGCAATACGTCATTGTTTCTTGTTGGAGAAGCAAATTAAATACCTCATAGAGTTGGTTTTATTGGACATTTCCCCCAAAAAAGGGGGTCATGTAAAGGGCAATGAACAAATGCATGGTGGGTACAAGTAAGATGCCACAATTCAAAAACAACAAATTGTACTGGAGAAATGGGATAAAATAACTCATTAGAGAGACATATGACCCAAGAAGTAAGTGGACTATCCATTGGTGGAATTCAGGGAAAACTGAAGGCAAATCTACATTGGTATCCACACATCAAAGGCTTTAGAGGAAATCCCCAAGCACTTTGGGTGGGCAATGTTTGGAATTAGACATGGATAAGAATAACAAAAAAATGACAAGATATGAATGGCTTGTAATCTACTTGAGGTGGAAGAATACCCACACCATTGTGTTAAAAATTCATTAAAGTATCATTTGTCCACCAAAAAAATGTCTGTTAACAGTATTAGGAGTTGGGGATAAAAAGATAAAAATGAAATAGTCCTTGCTCTCAAGAAGCTTACATTCTCAGATAAATAAATAAGTACAAAGTATAAGTACATTAATTCCTTGGGCATAGTAACTAAAAGGATCTGGATAAGCTTCTCCCTTCCATTCTTTTTCATCTACCACCTAAGACCCCCAGTGCCTCATAGCCAGACTATTGTAATAGTCTCTTAACATATTTTCAGTGTCTTCCTATCAGAAATATCATTGTCCTATTAATCTTCTTAATGCCTGATATTAATGTCACTTTAAAATTTATAGAGTGCTTTGCATGTTATTTCATTTTTTAAACAATTTTTCATACATACCTTCTCCCTGCTTATAGAGAAGACATGTAATTCAACCTGACAATCATCCTTTACAATCTATTTCCCAACTATCTTGCTATTTTTATTACCTCTCACTTATTTCCTCTACACAAGTCATTGGCTGCAGCCAAGTTTCTCCTTCTTTTTCTTATATACCATATGTATTAAGCCTCTGAAATTTTGTCCACTCCATTCCCAATGCCTAGAATAACTCTTTGATTTTGCATCCTTCTTATAATTCCTAAGTAAAGGTTTACCATCTTCAGAAATCATTTCTTTCTCCATTCTAACTCTTGGTGTTTACCCAATCTGCTGAACTCCAATGGGAGAATTTTCTTGGCTACTCAACTGACACTAGTGTACAGATTCCTTTGCATTGTTATTTTGTGTGCGTGTGTGTGTGTGTGTGTGTATGTGCATGTGTGTGTGTGTGTGTTCTCTGCCCAAATATGCTGGAGTTAAGGTATTAAGAATCATGGGATTTAGAATTGCAAGGAACATTAAACATAATTTAATAACAATAGCTAGCATTTATATAGTGCTTTAAGGTTTGCAAAATGTTTATATATATATATATATATATATATATATGTATGTATGTATGTATATGTATAATACACAATTTGATCCTGACAACAACCCTTTGAGGTAGATTTTATACCCAGGTAGTAGGAGTCCTAAATAAGGCTCTAACCTAGGTCTTCCTGACTCAAAATATAGCATTGTAATTACTTTATCTAGAGACATCTAGGTGGGATAATGGATAAAGAATTGGAGTTGGAATCAGGTAGACATGAATTCAAATCATACCTCAGATACTTACTAGCCATATAATCCTGGCCAAGTCACTTAGCCTCTTTAAGGTTGAGATTTCTCATCTGTAAAATTAGGATAATAATTGTACTTACCTTAGAGGTTTTTATGAGAGTCGAATGATACATACGTACATACATACATACATATATATACACACACATACATTATACATATATGTATAATGTGTGTATGTGTGCATATGTTTACGCATACATATATAAACACTTTGAAATAATGCTAGTAGTAGTGGTATAAGTAGTAATAGTAGTAGTAGTAGTAATAGTAAGTGTCACCTGTGGTCCACAACCCTCAGTTTCTAGATGAGGAAACTGAAAATGAGCCACAAATAGGGTAAGTGATTTCTTATGATCATATAGGCTTGAGGTAACACAGCTAGAATTTAAACTTAGATACGTCTTATGCCACTATCTCCCCATTTTGCACAATTTCCTTCACTTTATAGGTCCTTAATAATGGTATGAGCATGATGATGAAAAGTGTAGTGATGTCAGACTAATATATGCTAAGCAGAGGGGAAAAAAACAGTTTGATTCAGATTTTTGATTCCAGACTCTCTTTTCATCATGGAACTCACAGGTTGACAATAGTGAAGACTACACCTGTATTTACCCAAATATTTTGTTACGTCTACATATTTCAGTCTAAAAGCTATGGGGAGAAATTTGAAGCAAGTTCCTCTGATAAAGGCCTTATTTCTCAAACATGGAAAAGTGAGTCAAATTTATAAAAAATTATGAGCCCTTCCCCAATTGATAAATGATCAAAAGATATGTTCAGTTTTCAGATGAAGTAGCCAAAGCTATCTATAGACATGTGAGAAAATATTCTAACTCACTGTTGATAGGAGAAATGCAAATGAAAACAATTCTGAGATACTACCTCATACCTATCAGCTTGGTTAATAGGACAGAAAAGGTGAATAACAAATGTTGGAGGGAATGGGGGGAAAATGAGACATTAATGCATTGTTGGTGGAGTTATGAAATGATTCAAAGATTCTGTAGAGCAGTTTGGAACTATGCTCAAAGGGCTATTAAACCCTTTGAGCTACCAATACTACTACTAGGTCTGTATCCCAAAGAAATAAAAAATAAACAAAAAGAAAAAAAAGATGTATATGTACAAAAATATTTATAGCACTTTGTTTCTTGGGGCAAAGCACGAGAAACTAGGGGATGCCCATCATTTGGGGAATGGCTGGACAAATTGTGGTGTGTGATTATGATGGAATACTATTGTACTATAAAAAATAATGAGCAGGATGCTTTCAGAAAAACCTGAAAAGACTTGCATGGGCTGATCAAAATGAAATGTCCTGTGTACAA